>NW_027555847.1:585991096-586591096 GCF_003287225.1 Phascolarctos cinereus | reverse complement strand
ATAACACTAGCTGTGTGACCCTAGGCAAGTCACTTAACCCCAACTGTCTTACCCCCCCCAAATAAATATAAGATTTTGAGTTCTAAATTTTCCCCTTCCTTCCTCTCTCCCCTCCCCAAGATGGTATGCAATCTGATATAGGCTATACATGAACAATTATATTAAACATATTTACACATTAGTCATGTTGTGAAAGAAGAATCAGAACAAAAGGGAAAAACCACAAGAAAGAAAAAAAGCAAAACAAAAAAAGAGAGAGAAATAGTATGCTTTGATTTTCGTTCAGACTCCATCGTTCTTTTTCTGGATGTGGATAGCATTTTCCATCACGAGTCTTTTGTAATGGAATACTACTGTGCTATAAGAAATGCTGTGTTTGATGAATACAGAGAAGCATGGAACGAGTTATATGAATTGATGCAAAGTGAAGTAGGCAGAGCCAAGAAAACAATATACACAGTAAATATAATAATTTAAATGGAAAGAATAATGACACACCAGAAAAATTAAAAGTACAAGCATACCCTAGAGATATTGTACATTCAGTTCCAGAGCACTGCAATAAAGCAAATATTGCAATAAAGCTAATCACATGACAATTTATTTTTTGTTTCCCAGTGCATATAAAAGTTATGTTTACACTATACTGTAGTCTATTAGGTGTGCAATAGTATTATGTCTAAAAAAATGTACATACTTTAATTAAAAATGCTTTGTAACTAAAAAATGCTAACCGTCATCTGAGTTTTTAGCGAGTTGTAATCTTTTTGCTGGTGGAGGATCTTACCTTGATGTTGATGGCTGCTGACTGAGCAGGGTGGTGGTTGTTGAAGGTTGGGGCAGCTGTGGCAATTTCTTAAAACAAGACAACAATGAATTTTGTCTCATTGATTGACTCTTCCTTTCACTAAAGATTTCTCTATAGAATATGATACTATTTGGTAGCATTTTACTCATAGTAGAACCTATTTCAAAATTGGAGTGAATCCTCTTAAACCTACCACTGCTTTATCAACTAAGTTTATTTACTATTCCTCAATATTGTCATGCCTTAAGGAATAGGGAGGCCCAAAGGGGTGGGGGGGAGTATCAGGTAGGTGGAGCAGTCAGAAAACACACATTTATCAATTAAGTTTGCTATCTTATATGGGCATTGTTTGTGGTGCCCCAAAACAATTACAACAGTAACTTTTAAAGGTCACTCATCACACATCACCATAACAGATATAATAATAAAGAAAAAGTTTGAAATATTGTAAAAATTACCAAAATGTGACACAGACACAATGTGAGCACATGCTGTTGGAAAAATGGTGCCAATAGACTTGCTTAATGCAGGATTGCCAAAAACCTTCAATTTGTTGGGAAAAAAAAGCAATATTTGCAAAGTGCAGTAAAGCAAAGCTCAGTATAATGAAGTATACCTATAAATGTAACACAATTATAACAATCAAATGAGACTCAAATGAAGACATATGGGAACCTACCCAACCTACCTACCATGGGAATCATGCCCAACCTACCCTTTCATGAAGGTGGGAAGTCCACAGATATTACACAGAACATGTTTTTGAATTTGCTTGATGTATCAGTCAGTTGTGCTGACTTTTTTTTACCTCTCAAAAAAAATACCATTTGTCATATGGGATGACTCTCAAGGAGGCTGTGGGGAAGGAATACATTTGATACCAGAGTGATGTAAGAAACAAAATCATCAATAAAAAAGTTTTAAAATATAATATTCTGGCAAGTAGTATGAAAGATGAATTGGAGTGGGGTGAGTACCAACTAAAATCCTATCTTCTACAGGAAGCTTTTTGTAGCCTCTCTGAATTCTAGTGCCTTCCCCATCTTAATTATTTTTTTATTTTGTTTTATACTAGCTTGTTTGTATGTATTTGTTTGCTTATTGTTTCCCCCATTAGATTATGAGCTCTTTGAGGGCAGGAGCTGTCTTTTGCCTCTTTTTGTATCCCCAGCAGTTAGCACAGTGCCTAGTACATAGTAGGCATTTAATAAATGTTTATTGATGGACTGGCTATTGCAATAGACCAAGTAGGTAGTAATGAGGGCCTGTACTAGGGTACCTATGGTGGGAGTAGAGGGTAGGGGGATGGGGACTGGCTCTTTGATTTCATTGGCATAAGAAACTCAGATGAGGAAATTCTCTCTATTAATGCAAGTCAGCACCTTCTCTGGAACTTATAGTCTTAGGTACTTAGAGCACTGAGAGGTTGTAACTCTTCCTGGGTCACTCAGACAGTAGGTGTCACAGGCAGATATTCCTGTTTCCAAAGTTCGTACTTAATCCACTATACCATACCTTTCAGAGAGAGGAAAAATTCAAAATGTCTTTGGGGGATGGAAGACAGGATATAAGAAGTTCTCCTCCACCTTTTGAATCCAAATAGAACCTCAAGATTACAAACACAAGAGGCTGAGTGAATGGTAGGACTACAGAAAAAAATAGGAAGAGCAGCTTAGCAAGAAAAGATAATGTAGTTTTGGACATGTTGAGTTTAAAATGCCAGTGGAGCATCCAGGTGGTAATATCTTCTAGACAGCTAAAGATGTGGGTCTAAAATATATATATATATATATATATATATATATATATATATACACATACATACACACACACACACACACACACACAGACAGCCTATATCAGATTGTGTGTCATCTTGGGAAGGATGGTGGGGAGGAAGGGAGAGAAAAATTTTAAACTCAAAAGCATATGGAAGTGATTGTTGATAAATCAAAATAAATTAATAAAAAAAAATGGGGCAGGAAAAAAAAAGATGTGTGTCTAAACCTCAAATAAAGGTCAGAACCAGAGATATAGTTGCCATTTTCAGTAGCATGCCATTGTTAAGATAAATCTAGGGCAAAATATCATCCTTAAGGAGATGAAATTGAGTCTCCAGTGCTCTTATCCAACCTCCCATTTGGGCCTATTTCATTTATCATCATACCAATTAGTTTCTTCCCTTCAGTACAGCAGTAATGAATTGGCATTGGACTAAACATCAGGGAATCCAAATTCTTGTCTCTGATCTGCCATTAATTAGGTAAGTAACCTTGGGTGAAACATTTAGCTTTCCTGGGCCTCACTTCCTTAACCTGCAAAATAATAGGTTAGAATCTAGTCCGTATTATCTATCCTATGCCATATCAGTTACAGAATTGTTCAGCTAAAAGGGAACTCCTAGATTATCTAGTGCCCAGTAAGTGGCAGGTAAGGATCCAAATTGAAACGCCTAAGTATAGTAAAGACAAATAAATACCAAATATTACTTGACCCTGTGCTGTTGAACATTTTTAATTGTAGTTAGATAAAAGTATAGATGACATGCTTAACAAATTTGTAGATGATACAAAACTGGAAGAATCAGGATCCCAAAAGATCTCAACAGACTAGAACATTGGATGGAATCTATTTCGCTTATTTCCTTGATGTAGATGCTTCCAAAACTGTAGCTCACAATGTCTTCTCACCTGGTGCAACTATTCTATTTTCTCCCAAAAACTACTCATAAGAGTTATACTCAAACGTGCTGGGGGGGGCTCCTTCTGATTCTTTGCTATTGAATAGATAACAGTGGAGGATATGGGATGTCTTTTGGCTATCCCTCACTCCCTCTACATGTATGTTTACTTCCTTTTCTGAGTGTCATAAGATGAAGCTTAATAGGGTTAGACATAGCGCTCACACATGGGTTGAAGAAAATCAGGAACAAGATAAAGAAAATTCAGCTAGACGACAGATGATCTGAAAATGACGTGCAAATTTAGGGAACTGCAATGCCAGTGTTTCAAGTGTGCTGTGCCAGCCAAAGAAGCTGATGTGATCCTGGGTTACATTAGAAGAGGCATAGAATTTAGGACAAGAGAGGTAATAGCTCTGCTGTCCTCTGCATTGACCAGACTACATCTGTAGGATGGTATTGAGTTGTGGGCACCACATTTTAGAAACCAGTAAGCTGGTGGCAAGAATCCTGCCCCAAGAGGAGTAATGATTGAAAGAAGTGAGGGCATTTAACCTGGAGAAAAGACTCATAGGGGAGACATTACAGCCTTATTCAGCTTCATAGATCATAGATTGGTAGCTTGAAAGGACTTCAGAGATATCTACTGTGCTACTACCCCTACTTTACAGGTGAAGAAATAGATGATCAGAATTGTTAAGTGATTTGCCCAAGGTCATGCAGGTAGTTAGAAGTAAGATGTTAGCTAAGGAAAAAAAAAAGATGTTAGCTCAGGTTCTCTGACACCAAAATTAATGCTTTTCTCTAGGCACTATGTGCCTCTTGATTATTTGAAGGGATCTCATGTGTAAGAGATTCAATTTAAACTGCTTTTCCCCAGAAGGCAGAACTAGGAACAATGAGTAGAAATGGCAAAGGCAAGTTTAGGTTCTGTGTGAAGAAAAACTAAGAATTAGGGTGATCCACAAATGAAATAGTGGTCAGTTCCTCCTCACTGGAGATCTTCACACAAAGGACTGAATGGCCACTTCTCAGGTATGTTGTAGAAGGAATTCTTGTTCTAGTTATAGGTAGGATTAGATAGCCTCAGAGGTTCCTTCCAACATTTTTTACCCAGAAAGTTGCCATTTTGATTTGTCCATTTTTTTACTTCAATGCCCAGGTGAAAATGACCTCTTACTAACCAGTACTCTTGCATTAGTCCAGGCATGAGGTGATGAGGGCCTGCACCAGGGTGATGACAGCATCAGAAGAGAGAAAGGGCAAATGTGAGAAATGTTATGAAGGTAAAATCAACTGGCATTAGCAAAGATTGGTTATGGGGAGGGGTGGTGGTGAGAGAATGATGAATTGAGGATACCACCTAGTTTGTGAGCCTATGGACCCAGGAAGGTGTTGATACCCTCCACACTAATAGGGAAATTAGGAAGAAGAGAGAGTTTTTTTTTTTTAAAAAGATAATTTTGTTTTGGATGTGTTGAATTAAAGATGTCTGTAGGGTATCCAGTTTGAAATGAATAATAGGCAAATGGAGACAGGAGACTAGAGATCAGCAAAGAGATTAAAGCTAGATAAGTAGACTCAAGACACATTAGGATAGAGATGATAATTTAATTCATGGAAAATTGTGAGATCACCAAGTAATGTAGTACAGAGGGAGAAGAGAAGAGGGCCCAGAGTAGAACCCTGTGGGAAACCAGAATTAGCAGGTATCACTTGGATAAGGATCCTGTAAAGGAGAATGAGAAGGAGCAGTCAGATATTTAGGAGGAGAACCTGGAGAGAGAGTTTTCTGAAAAATTAGAAGAGAGTTTTCAAGGAGAGGAGGGTGAATGACAATGTCAGTTATGGTCATGGTGATTTATAGAAAGACATTAATAAGCTAGACAGTGTCTAGAATGGGGCAGTCAGGATATGAAGGTCTTGAAATCCATGACATATGAGGATTTGTTGAAGGAAGCAGGCATGTTTAGTCTGAAAGAGAAGATTCAGGAAAAGGAATACGATGGCTATTTTTAGGCATTTTTTTCTATACTTTCCAGCAACCAAAATGTCCACATACAAAAGAAACAATAACCTTATAGCAGCTCCATAGGTAACCCTTGAAATTACAGAATGATGATGATGATGATGGCCAACATTTATATAGAGCCTACTTTGTACCAGGCACTATACAAAGCAATTTACAACTGTAATTTCATTTGATCCCCACAACAACCCTGGGAGTAGATGCTGTTATAATACCCATTTTATAGATGAGGAAACTGGGGCAAACAGGGATTAAATGACAATGCCCAGGGTCACATAGCCAGTAGATGTCTGAGGCCACATTTGAACTTAGGTCTTCCTGACTTCAAGCCGAAGATAGAATACAAAAGTTGATAAGAACTAATCAAAACTAACAGGCAAGATCTAGAGTTGTTTTGCTGGGAGCCATGTTGATTTGAAGAGAGACACTGCTGAGAGCTGATTGGCTGGCAGAAGGAAAGACTGCCCTGTATTCTGAGGGGAAAACTCACAGGGTTTTGCTTATGCTGCTCTTTCCTGCTACTTAGGTTCCCCAAAGGAAGAAAGAGGGGATTTGCATTGTCTGAGTGAGAGGAGACATGGCATGACCAAGAGCTGATTGAACAAAGCAGAATCCTCTTCTGTTTGAAGAATTGGCTGGGGCAAGGCTGCATGACCCTTTCACTGTCTACAGCTTGTGAGGGAGAAACTGCCCGGCATTTTAGAAATGACCTGAGAGAGATTAGCAGTTCTATGGCTTATGGGGACTGTTTTAAATGGAGGAGTATAACTGTTTCTCAGCACCCTGTGATGGTTGGTTGTGTGTTAAAAGAATTTGTCTCTACTTTAATGGTCTAAGAATGACAAAGAACTCTTTGCTCAGCAGGATCTACAGGCTAGCAGACAGCAGAGGAAGTTTTGCCTGGCAAGTCAGGATTCTGCAGATTATACTCTAAACAGCCCCAGGACATCAAGGCCTGCCATTCAGAGTTGAGTTGCCTCAGCCACATGTATTTGCCTATTTATCTGCTTCCCCCCTAGGTTTCTGAGGGTCTATGTCCACGCTTCTGCATGTGTGTATTAGTGGTAGACTGTGACCCAGGCTTATAGGTGGACTGTTATATTTTGATTATTCTAATTCTTGCATTCTATTGAATATGATCATCCCTCCTCTTGCCTCTTATTGAGTAAATTATGACTATTGTTGCTTTTGCCTTAATGCTGAAGTAACTATTTTATGTTTGAGTTAACGGTGTCTAAAATATTTATAGAGGCCCTTTTTGTCACAAAAAATTGTATAGAAGGTAGATGTCCATTGATTTGGGAATGGCCAAACAAATTGTGGCATAGGAATGTAATGAAATATTATTGTGCAGTAAAATGGCAAATACAGTGAATACCCAGCAACACAGACTTAGATATACTGAAGCAAAGGAAAGTAGATAGGGCCAAGAAAATATACACAATGACTACAATGGAAATGGAAAGAAAAACCACCATAAAACAATCAGAAAAGAATGTTGAAAATTACAAAGAACAAGTCAGATTCCCAAAGAAGGGATCTGAAAAGACACCTCTTTTCTCTCCTTTGCAGACATGAGCAGTTTATGGGTATGGAACATTGTATATATTGTCTTATTTTGGGGATGTAGTGATCAGTTTTGCATATTTTTCCTCTTCTCTTTTTAAAAAATTTTTTAAAAGTTCTTTGTTGTAATGAATATACCTTAGAGAATTATTTGGGCTTCCTCTCTAGGAAGGAGGAGCGAATAGATATAGATGAAATTTTAGGCAACATAAAAACCAAAGATGTCAATAAAAATTAATTTTGAAAAAGTTAATGTTATGATAGTTATCATGACAACTAATGAGAAGCATACCAGTGAGGGGCTTGGGAGCCATAGTGTGTAAGAGTATATCCTTTTCTTCTCACATACACATTAAGGTTACCCTGAGGCCCTGAGCAAATTGGAGTAATAGCCACATAGTTATGTCCAGTCCTCATCCTCTGGGAAAAAACCCCAGACCTGCTGGTGTGAGGGCAAGTTAAGACGAGAGCCAGCCCAGGAAAAAAAGATCAGAGGTGATTGTTAGGCCACACACTAGTTGGAAATTTTCTAATATTAATCTTTAAAGATTCTAAAATCCAGTAGGTACTGTATTTTTTTTTAACTTTAGAGAACAGGATACATTGTATTAGATATTGAGTTGGGAATGGGACCCACTTTTTTCACTTTTAACCAGCATTTATTGAGAACCTACTGTGTGCAAAGCACATTGCTAGGTAAAGTGGGGGCGATAAATCAAGATGAAAAAGGAAATGTCTGCTTTTAAGGAGTCACATTTTATAAGACTTTATGAAAGCTCAAGAGCAGTCTTATAGGAGAGAGGAAAACAAAATTCAAATCTCCAGAGATTTTATTTTGCCTTCTTTCAGCACTCTATTCTTCCAGTAACAAAATGAGAATTAAAAACAACAACAATGCACAAACATTGAGATTAGTCAGGAAGGAGAGTTTTATTATCAAATGTCAACATCTACAAAAAACAACACATCAATACATACATTAGTGTTAGTCTAACTGTTTACCTTGTAAGGCTTTCAAAGCTTTGGGTAGATAGTACCTTAAGGCATCTCAAGTATTAAGAATTCTCTTTTCTGATCTTAAGTGCCAGTAGTCACTAGTTTTCACCTAAATTATGAACTTCCTCTTCCTAATGAAGTTAAAGGTTGGCCATCTCTGGTTGGCTGACGAGGGGAATTGTTTGGCTCTCCATTCAAGGTATATGATGATCAAAAATAATGCAAAGTAAGTAAAAATAGCAGCCACTAGCAGCCACATATGTTTGCATTCAAGCAAAGGGCAGAGGAGTTACTTAATGAAATATGTGCAATTAGTTTACTCAAACCTGGTTTCTTCTTTGGAGTTAGGTGATGCAACTGTACTACCTAACTGAACTACAGTGTCTAATATTGCACTTTTGTAGCATAAACACAGCTAAACACAGAGTGCTAACCACCACTGACCCCTTCAGGCACTGTTCATATACTGTATCAGTGTTGTTTTTAAATCTCCTGTCTCAGTCTAGCACAGTGATTATAGTTCTATGTCTGAGCAAGTTATAATTGTCAAAGAAGCTGTTTAAGAGAAGACAAACATTTTATGGCTATTTAGTATATACAAGCATTCATTTCAGTTACAATTTATTGCTTCCTAGAATATAACATTCAAATGTTTCTACATTTTCAGCGTTAAAATCTACAATATGTTTTTGATTGAAGTCCAAAACAGTCAGTAATGAAAAACAGTACAGATATAAAATATCCCATCTAAAGCCATGATATCCAGCTACTGGTCAAACAGGAACCAAGTACTGTAGCTATTCGCTTTTTGGTCTTCTGAGTGTTTTGGCCACTGGTTCGATATAATTTATAAGGTGTACTTATTTTCAAAGAAGCTACCTTTTAGTAGTTGTTGTCATACGTTTTCTTAAGAGCTCCTCCACATATTCCCTAAGCCTGCGGTGGCAGGTGGGGTGGGAGAAGAGAATCATTTCAGTGTTTGGACTGTAAGGCAGCATGGCAAAGAATTCAGGAAAAATTCAACTTATGCTTTTCTCCATTCATAATTTGCTTCTTTATTTAGTGGAAGGAGTAGAAATGAAGGGGTAGGAAAGTTCTTAGAGAAGAGTAGAAAAAAAGCAAAAAAATTAAATAAGACCTCCAAATCATTACTGATGTTTGGAGATGGTAGATTATGTTTTGTTTCTCTTTTTGCTGTTAAGATCCTAAAATTTCCATGTGGACAACACTTGAGATATCACAGAATGTAAATCTCTGACTAAAGGGAATAGGGACTTCAGATATCAAATTCACATTTTAAATGTCAATCTGTGATCAGCACAGAGCCAGGAGAGCTATATGCTGCTTGCAAAGGCAATAACAACTATAAGATTTGGCTTTATTGGCTCAAGTTTTCACTCCACCAAAACGTAGGGCCCCTTGTCCCTGTCAAATTGTGTTGCTGAGAATACTGCAGCCTAAATGTAAAACTCTCTCTGAAGTTTCCAGGAGTCCTCTGGTTTCTGAGGGTTTTCAGGCCCACGTTAAATCTCTCAAACACTGTAAAAAGGAAGGAAGAAAAAAATGAATATATTTTGGCTTTGAATCTTCTAAGATCTTGTAAGATCAGAACCAACTTCTGATTTCAGTTTGTAAACATATTATACATATAGCAAAATTACTGTTTCTTCATATGATAGAGCCTTGCATAAATGACATGAGTGGTACAGACACAAAGTGTTTAATGAGTAATAATGACAGAAATTTAAAATAATTTAAATTCAATTTTCAGAAGAGGCTTAAACATATATGTATGATGTAGTACATTAAATAGAGCACTGGGCCTGGAGTCAGAAGTCCAGCCTCAGACAATAGCTGTGACCCTGGGCAAGTCACTTAACCTATTTACCTCAGTTTCTTCAACTGTATAATGTGTATAATAATAGCACCTACCTCCTAGGGTTGTTGTAAAGAACAAAATAGATATTTGTAAAGTGCTTAGCACAGTACCTGGCAGAGTAAACATTATGTAAATGTTAGCTACTTTTATTATTATTATTATTATTAATTATTATTATATGCAAATATCAAAGAACCAAAAAAATCTATTTTAAGAAGCTTGAAATATATTTTACTAAAAACAACCCAACTATCCCCAAGAATTCAAAATGAAAACAAATTTGAATAGCTTATACTTTCACATTTAAAAGAAAGTAAAATGACAAAATGAGTTGACGTAGATATAAACAGTGCTTTAGGGCTGAATTATGGTCTCTGGCTAGCTTTCAAGATTACTCTGTTGTTGTTCAGTCCTTTTCAGTCATATCTGACTCTTCATGACCCTGTTTGGGGTTTTCTTGGCAAAGATACTGCAGTGGTTTGCCATTTCCTTCTCCAGTTCATTTTAAAGATGAGGAAACTGAGGCAAATAGGATTAAGTGACTTGTCCAGGGTCACATAGCTAGTAAGTGTGTAAGGTCAGATTTGAATCTTTGAATCTTTCTGACTGCAGGCCTGGCATTCCATCTACTGCGTCACCTTTCGAGATTATGGATTCCATATAAAATTTGCTTTAAAAATCAATTTTAGTGAGGCAGCTAGGTGGTGCAGGGGAGAGAGCACTGAGGGAGATCTGAGTTCAAATACAGCCTCAGACCAGACACTTGACACTTACGAGCTGGGTGACCCTTGGCAAGTCACTTAAGCCCGTTACCTAGCCAAAAAAAAAAAAATCAAAAAAATCAATTTTAGAATAATTATTAGACTTATTAAAAACAGGTGTTTAAGATATAAAATGTAATAATAATAATGATAATGATAGCTAACATTTATATAGTGCCTCCTATGCGCCAGGCACTACAGTAAGTGCTTTACAAATTATCCCATTAGATAGTCACAACTAGCCTGAGAGATAGGTGCTATTATTATCTTCATTTTGCAGTTGAGAAGACTGAGGCATACATATGTTAAGTAACTTGTCCAAGGTCATATAACTAGCCAGTGTCAGGCCACGTTTAAACTCAGATCCTTCTACCTGTAAGCCCAGTGTTCCCTCCACTGGGTCACCAAACTGCCTTGCGTGAAGTGATATATTAAGTGATCATAAATAGGCATTTATCCTAAGGCAGTCTGATAGTCAATAGACAGTCCACTTATAAAAATACACAGAGGAAATGAATGAGCTACATGATCTATGAACCTTTTTAGTTAAGTATGACTTTAAAAATATGGGACTGACTGGTGAGGGGTGGCAGGGCGAAACTGACAACTTCAGGTGCAAACAGCAACTTCAGTCCAGTAGTAATTATAGAATATACACTGAGCAAGTGTATTAACCAATTAACCAGGCAAGTTTTTAACAAATTTCAGCTCTTCATGGGATATTGTAAGTGATACTGTCTACATCATCATTTACTCATGGGTAGGTCAATAATCTATCAAAATGGTTCGTCTTGGTTAAATTAATTTAACAGGTACTGGGAAGCAAAGAATTGTTATTTTCATTTCTTTGCTATGGGTGAGATTTTCTACTCTGAGATAAGGGGAGGTTAAGTGAGATCTAGAGGACAACTGTTTACATTTCACATTATCCAAATGAATGAATAAGCATGAAGAAAATGATTCGGCTGCTTAAGTTAGATTAACTCTGAATCTCGTTCCATTTGGTAGACGTTTTTGTCCAGCAGACAAATCATAGTTATAAATCTGTTTTTTCTAATGTCTCTGAAGGGAGATAAGGCAACTACTCACAATGAAAAATAAGGATGAACAGCTTAAGCTATGTTTGAGGCTACTTTCAATACTCTCAAATTAATTACTCTGAAAATAGGGATGCCATTCTTACATGTTTTCTTAAGTCTGCTGCCTGCACATATATGACCAGCATCATTATAAACATTCCATCCTAGTAATTCTGGTAAATTTGTTCTAGGAATTTTACCCTAATCACATTTTTTTTCTGTGTCTTTTTAAAAAATTAATAGTTCCTTTTAAAAAATCATTGGGAACCACTAGGTGGCTCAGTGCTTACAACAGTGGCCTTGAAGTCAGGAGGATGTGGGTTCAAATTCAGCCTCGGGACACTTGACACTTAACTAGCTGTGTGACCCTGGACAAGTCACTTAACCCCATTGCCTAGCCAAAAAAAAAAAGAAAAACCATTGGCACTTCCTAATAGTTCCCACCCATACCTTGGAAAGAACTCATCCTTATAAGAAAGCAATTAAGCAAAAATAAACACATTGGCCTTGTTGGGCAACATATATTTTATCCTTCTCATTATTCTCAAGCTTGTATTTTGAAAACTGACAAAATGCTAAATTCAAATCAACTTATTTAAGACTGGGATCAAAATTGTTTTGAATAAAGAAAACACATTAAAATGCCCAAGCATTGCTAAGTCACTAGTATTTCACTACACAAAAAGGAAGGCACAAGAGGGAGTCCACTGAAGCTTTCTGCTTGTGAAGAGTTGCATAGGGAAATACTGGAGGAACTGAGTCTACAAAGTAATGACAGAAGCACATGGGAAAAAAATATCACCTCTATCTATCCTTAGTTGCCAGTCTCCTAATGGCTCTAAATGTCTCTCCGTGTCCATTCCATCCTCCCCTCAGCTGCCAGGGATATTCCTAAAGCCCATGTCTGACCATGCTACTCTGTTGCTCAAGAGCCTACTGTGGCTCCCTACTGGATATAGGGTAAAATATAAATTTCTCAGTTTGGGATTTAACACCCCTTATCATCAGCCTCTCTCCTACCTTTTCCAGGGTTATTTCATTATTCCCCTTCAACTCAAACATCCTAGCCAAAGTGGTCTGCTTGCTGGTGCATCTCTTATCAGTACTGACACTGTTTCCTATGCCGGGAATACAATTCCTTCCTTGCCTCCATTCCCTAGAAGCCATCTTTTCAAAGTTCAGCTCAAGCGCCACTTCTTTCAGAAACTTTTTGTTAATCACCGCTGTTAACCTCCTTCTTCCTCCCTCAAATAACCTAGTGTAGAGATTGTATTTACTTATAAAAGCATATGATTGTTTCCCAGTAGAATAGAGATTCCTTGAAGAGACATTGTTTTGTTTCACTTTACATCCATGTCATCTGAAAGTGGTAGGCACTTAATAAGTGCTTGATTTAAAATGCAGTTCTGTTTGAGGTCTATTTCCTAATTATTGTCCTGAGGGTACCTCCTTGGAGAACTTTTTGAACACTAAATGTAACAGAGGGCACAACATGGAACCAAGAAATACTATTAACAAAGACTGTCAAAAAGTAACTACCCCAAATTCATTTGAACTAGAGTTGCAAAGGACTAACACTGGAGCTCACTTCTAATCTAATAAACTAACCTAGATCTTAATACTTATCTGAGAGCTATGAGTTAGTTTTTACCCACTCAAGTGTGGATTAAAATGGGAAGGTACATAGAGCTTTCTAAAGGTAGTCTTGATAGCTGATATTTATGAGAAACCTGTTAGGAAAGCTTATTAGAGATGATGAAAGAATTCCCAAGAAAATTACCAAGAAAAAAATTGAGAGCTCCATAAAGACATGTTTCAATGAGACTCAAAATTTGACCAATTAGAGAACATTACATAAATAAACTGCCTACGTTGAGGCTTGATCAGAACCAACCAAAAGATATAATTTTTTTGTTCCTGTACCTATTTAAAAGAAGGATTTTGTTTTTTTCAGGTTGCTTGCCCAACCCTATGAACAACATTTTTTCCTTTTTTTAAAAATTAGGGTCAAATACCCAAGACACAAAATTTCAGAACAATGCATTTCATGTTTTGTTTTAATGTTGAAATAAACAAAAAGTGATCCCATGATAAAGAATAATTTGCTTCTTGAACAGTTCAATGGTTCTAATGACAGAGTAAATTGTATGTTAATTATAGAGGAAAAAGTAGAATATTTTTCTCTTCATTCTCCCAATAAAACAGCTACACATTGTTTTAAATTTCCAAAGTTGGAATGATTTTCTCCTGCACAGTTTCTTTAACAGATGAAGAACAGAATTTTGCCTTGATTGCCTGGACTGTTACACAAAGCTTATAACCATCCAATACAATACATATGAACTTCAGCTAATACTTTTCTGCCTTAGTGATTCACTGGTTCTTTTTCTTCATTTATACAATATAAAACCAATGGACTCATAGCCTTTAAAACTCACATCTGGGACCTTCCTATAGTATATTTGAACTGCCTTTTTTTTTCCCCCTGCCAGAACGTCAGGCACCAAGGATAAAAAGAAAAAAGCAAAAACCATTTTCTGCTCATATGAGGAATATATGTATAAATGTATAAAAGGATCAGTGAATATAAGGTAATTTGAAGAGCTAAAGAAGACTGACAACTGGATGGGTTAGGAGAAGCAGAAGAGGATTTGCATAGGAGGCGTTACCTGTGGTGAGCCTTAAAAGATGCTAAGGATTCTGAGAGAGAAGAGAGTAGAGTATATTCCAGACATGGAGGGGATCCTGTGAAAAAGCAAAGAAAGGAAAGAGGGAAGGTGGATTTCAGGGAACAGCAAGCTGTCCCATGTAACTCAGACATAGAGGGTACAAAGGGAAATAATCTGAAGGTACTTATCAAGACAAGTTGGAGCCAAATTGGGGGAATCTGAAATATTAGGCTGAAAACTTTGTATTTTATGATAGAGGCAATAGTCACTGAAGACTTTGAATACAGAAGGAATATGTCAGACCTGTGCCTTAGGAGGAATCTATAACTTACTCAGTAATTATATTTATGAAAAATGTGAGGTTTTGTTTTATTCTAATGGAAGCATAACTCATTTTTATGATTCACTTTTTTATTTTCCATAACAGTCACAGATTCCACAATCTAGAAGAATGCTTGTATTTGAAGCTGTTTCTTTATGTCCTATACTTTACAACATCCCTTTTTAAAAAAAAATCTTTAGTTTTTAACATTCACTTTTATAAGATTTTGAGTTCTAAATTTTCTCCCTTTCTCCCCTCCCTAAGACAGCATACAATCTGATATAGGCTATACATGTATAAACATATTGAACATATTTCCACATTAGTCATATACTTTATAACATTCTTAAAAGAATTCTATTAAAGTCAGCCTTTTGTAGACGGCTGAGAATTTTACAGCTAACATCATTTTCTCTCAAGTGCTCTGCTTGGTTTCAACTCCCTAAACATCATTATCAAGTCCCCATGCCAGGTATCCTCTGTTATCCCCTCCACCCCCCTTTCAGCTTCCTTTTGTATAAGATCTTCCCTCGTTAGAGTGTAAGCTCCTTGAGGGCAGGGGCTGTCTTTTTCTTATTTGTATCCCCAGCAATTAGCAGAGTGCCTAGCACTCAGTAGGTACTTAAATATGTTTATTGACTGTTGTCTAAGAGGGCAGTGTTGGCCTTTGGAGCAGGTTAGCCTGCTCAACAAGTTAGCCAGTGTCATTCAGCAGTTATGAAGAGTCCTATGTTGCCAGTCTCCAGTGTGCATTAGAACCAAAAGGACTAGAACGTACTAATTCACCATCAGCATATCAAGTACTGTGATCTAAAATCATCAGGAAGTGCTGTCAATACCAGTCTCTCTCTCTGTCACACTCACACACACACACACACACACACACACACACACACACACACACACGCGCACCCTTTCCAACAATACAAGAAATTTCAGAAGGTTGAAAATGTTTTTCAGATGTCCAGTTTCATCTGTAATCCTGGGCCCAAAGAATGAGTTGCCAGGAAAATGATTTTTACTCAACATTTTGGAAAGCAATGGTAAGACTTTTTTTTTTAAAGGCAGTTGGGGTTAAGTGACTTGCCCAGGGTCACATAACTAGTAAGTGTCAAGTGTTTGGTCTGAGGCTGGATTTGAACTCAGGTCCTCCTGACTTCAGGGCTGGTACTCTATGCACTGTGCCACCTAGCTGCCCCTGACATTTCTTTACTTATATGGGGTTTCACAGGGCTCATACTGGAAAAAATATTTTCCCTCTATTAGTCTTGTATTAGAAACATTAAATTTTTTAGCAGATGTTTTATGGACTCTCAAGGCTTTATACATCCTTAGAGAAGTATTGAAGTGATATATATGGTGGATAAATGCTAGACTTGGAGTCAGGAAGACCTGAACTTGAATCCTGCCTTGGACACTTAAAAGCTATGTAATGCTGGGTAAGTCTTTTATAACCTCTCAAGCCTCAGGTTTTTCATATAAAATGGTTGTTGTAAAGATAACACATATAAAGTGCTTTGGAAGCCTTAAATCATTATGCAGATGTTAGCAAGAGAAACCTAAACTCTATTTTTGACCAACACATATAGATGGAACCAATTAATGCATTTGATCCTAATTTATAAAAGAGGCCAAAAGTATGATTTGGAAAAAGCCTTGGAGAAGTAACCTAGGAATCTAATTTACTGTAGGAGACCAGACCCAAGGAATCTGTATAAATTATCATAATTTAATTCATTTTAGGTTCCTACTTAAACTGACTTTTAATTACTCATGGTGCATTTCTATGTAAAAGTAGATGAATTAATTCTAGTTTTCCAACTAACTGCCTCACCTACATATGTTGTAATGATACACAATTGTTCTCTGGAGGATTATTTGAGGAGGGGGACAAGGATGTCACAGGAGGAAAAAGTATGAATGGAATGGGTGCTGCATGGCACAGGTAAGAATACTTTGAAGTAGGGCAGTTAGGTGGTGCAATAGGACAGCTGGGTGGCACAGGGCTGGGAGTTAGGAAGACTAACCTTTTAAATCTGGCCTCAGACACTTCCTAGCTGTATGACTCTGAAAAGTCACCTACCCCTTTTTGCCACAGTTTCCATATCTATAAAATGAGCTGGAGAAGGAAATGGCAAACCACTACAGTATCTTTGCCAAGAAAACCCTAAATGGGATCACAAACTGAAAAACAAATCCACCATAACATACTTGAAGTATAAAACCACCTGGTTAACTAAATTGGATAGAACATAGGACCAGTGAGGTAAATTCTAGGATTTGACTCCTCTGTTTTAATTCACTGAGGCAGTGTTAGCATCCTGACAAAGCTGTCCTTGGAAGGAAGGACTGAGTTCAAGAGCCACATCTGATACATATTGCTGATGTGACCCTAGAGAAGTCATGCAATGTCTTGGTTCTCTAGATAATTCTTTTAGTGTACAAGTTGTCTAGATGGTGCCAACCTGCACTGATAGAAGGAATTTCCCCATTAAAAGTTCCCTATACCTATGAAATCATTGTTCCAGTCCCCATTCCTTTCAACTGTAGCAATTATAAAAACAGCTTTACATTAGCACTAGACTAGACCAGACTTTGTGTCCTCCTCAGTTCTGGGTTTCTAGAATCCTAGCTCAAAGTATATGTCCTTCTAAAAATGAGTGGAAGTTTTATATAATTTTGCCTAATAAAAATAATAATTATAGCTCAGATTTACGTAGTACTTTAAAGTTTGCAAACTGGTTTACATACACTGTCCCACTTGATCCTAACAACCATGTGATGTTGGTGCTATTATCATCCTATTTTACAGATGAGAAAATTGAGGTTCAGACAGTGTGATTTGCCTAGGGACACAGTGAATTTTCCATGGAACAGGCAGTCTTCCTGACTCTATCCACTATGCCATAACTTTTTTATGTGAAGCTACGATTTCCTGTGATGCTACATGAATGTCTATCAGTCATGGAACATCAACATCTCAAAAAAACTAAAATGACAACCAAAAGGGCTGAGGAAAGATAATGATGATGGTCATAAGCAGGCTGCAGCATGTTACCAGTGACTCATATGCAAGAAACAGAATAAAGGATATGAGCCCTTCATCCCACTACCTCCTTCTGAAACCATTGTCCTCTCCTCCCCTTCTCAATGCCACTCACCACCCACTCCTTAAGCCCTTGACATTTAGCACTGATTTCCACCAATCTATTGAAAGACTTCTCTGGAAGGTTACTAATAACCTTATCTCTAAATCTATTGACCTTTCCCCGTCCTCATTCTCCATGACTTCTTCCTACACCATATGGCAGAGGAATTCAATCTCACCTTTTTTTTTTTTTAAATACCCTCTCCTCCTCTGGCTATTGTGACACCACACTCTTATGGTTTTTTTTTAATTGCTTATTACTTTTCCTTTGTTTCTTATTGGCTTTTCATCTTTCCATCTCTATTTAACAAGAGTGTTTCATAAGGTTCAATTATAGACCCATTTTTTCTTCAGTATTTACATTTTGTGCCTTGGTGATCTCATGGATTCAACATAAATGACTTCCAAATCTCTACATCTTCAATCTTTCTCTGGAGTTCCAGTCACATATTTCCAAATATCTGTTGAATATGTCTACCTGAATATCTTGGCCCCTCAAGCCAAACATATCTAAAATTGAACTCATTTTTTGCTTTGCTCACCCCCACCCAATATGTTCTGCCCCTAAAACTCCTTTTAACAGCACCTACATTTATCCCAGTTTCCCAGGCTTATAACCTTAGAACATAGATGCTTTTCCCTCACTCTGTACATCCAATTCAATTTCCGCATCTTGTCATGAATCCCTTAGCCTCATAGCCTTCCCTCCCTCTTCTGGTCTCTCTCTCAAAAATAGACACAGCTCTTCTTTTCTACTGTTATTCCTACCATTTACATTCAGTCTCTCATCTCCTCTTGCCTAGACTACTATTCTAGTCTCTTAACTGGTCCTTCTTGCCTTCACAGTCATTTTTGTTCCACAGTGCTTCCCAAGTCATCTTCCTAATCATGTTATGATTATGGTCATCGCTTGTTAAAAACTTTTGATGACTACTGATTACCAGTCAAGAAGTATAAACCCCTGTCTCTTGAGACCTTCCATGACCTATCCCCAGCTTCCCTGTCCAAACTTATTTTATGCTTCTCCCAATTTCCTATATTTCATAGTCTGGACAAACTGGAATATTATTCATTCCTATTCCCCTAACCCCATATTCCTGACATTCCCTTCCCTTTTATCATTTAACATTGTTCTTATAATTCACAGAGTCTAGAATATACTCTTCTCCCATAGATTCCTTTCTTCCTTTTATGGTCCAACTAAGGTACCACTTACTCTGTGAAGACTTCACTAATCTGCTTCCCTTTCTAAAAGTGATTTTCCCTCTTCAGTTTCTCAGAACATTCTCTCCAGCTGTCTGTCCTTCACTTAAATATATCACATTTTATCTTGTATCATATTTTTGAGTCATTGTTATAGCCTCTGTGCTAGGCTGAGCTCCTTGACATTAGGGACATATTCTTCAGTTTTTATTTTTTTATCATGTAACACAGTACCTAGCACACAATAGGAGTGAAATAAACGATGGCTGAAATCAAGGATACATATTGCCAGGGAAGAAAGTTCTGAATTAGCAGTGAGCTTAAATGGTACAAGATAGTAAAAGACCCAGAGAGAACGTTTTCAGTATCTTATGTAGATCTTTTGTAGAGGATTTACAAGGAAATAAGGATAAGAATTACTCAGGATAAGAGAGTACGGCACTCTACCCCGTAGTAATAAAAGAATATTCACACCAGTAAAATCCTAGATCCTGGCAAGTATTGATACAAATAAAGAAGAATAACTTCTGCATTATTCTGGTCTGTTTCCTATTTATAAAGAGTAAGTAGATTAATTTGGACTCATCATTTTGGTACAAAGCTTTACTATTGCTAAATATTCCAAAATGTAAGTTAGAAAGATTCATAGGATCACATTTTGTTTTCTTTTTATTTTATTTTGTTTTATTTTTTTAATTTAAGCTAGGCAATGGGGTTAAGTGACTTGCCCAGGGTCACACAGCTAGTAAGTGTTATGTGTCTGAGGTCGGATTGGAACTCCTGAATCCAGGGCCGGTGCTCTATCCACTGCGCCACCTAGCTGCCCCCGTAGGATCACATTTTAAAGAAGAAAAGAGTAAGAGTTAGATGTGGACAGCCAGAAAATTAGGTAAAAAAAGTTATTCATTCAATGCCAATGGATAAGATATTTTGCTAAGAAGTAAGGGATAACAAAGGTGAATAAAGCACAGCCCTGCCATTAAGCAGCACACTAGCTAGTTGGAAAGACAAGACAGGCACATAAATAACTAATATAAATTACATAGTAAGAATTGTAAAGATCTCAGAGACCTGGGGGAATTACTTCCACTTGGAGAGATATCATGGAAAACTTCATGGAGGAGTTGACATATAAGCTAGGGTTTCAACAAGCAGACAGGGAAATGAGAATGGTTTGATTCATAGGGGACGGTGTAAGCAAATGTAGACATGGGAAAAAGAAGGAAAAATTTAGAACCATAAACAGTCCAGTTTGGCAGCAACAGAACACACATGAAGGGAAGTAATGTATTCAATGCTGCTAACTTGAATATGGCTTTCTTTGGTAGGAAACAGGCAACCATTGAAGGTTTGTAAGCAGGGTAGTAATATTATCAGAGCGGTTCATTAGGAATGTTTCTTTGCTACTGGTCTGGATAGATTAGTGCTGTGAGAGACCAGAGTCAAAGGCAGGTGCTGATATTAACTCTGTTTTACAGTTGAGAGAATTGAGGCAGATAGAATTTAGGTGACTTGCTAGGTCACATAGTCAGTAAATGTCTGAGTTTGGATTTGAACTTGGGTTTTCCTCCCTCCAGGCCCAGAGTTCCATCCATTGTATCTATCCCAACAAGAGAAATGAGCCTTAAGTTCTAGGGAATACAAACAACAGATATGCACTTGAGAACCATCCGACAAAAGGCCAAAGTTGAACATGGAGGACATAATCAGGTTACCATGGAAGACAATAGGAAGAAAAGGCTAGACAGAATTTCTCAAGATACCTACATTTAGAAAGTGAAGAATAAACAAGAGCCAGCAAAAGCAATAAAGGATGGGCCAAAGGAGAATCATGTGAGTGTGTCACAAAAGCTAAAGGAAGACAGTATTATAAAGAGTGAATTTATGATCAATGGCAAGCTTCAAGGAGGACAAGGACCTAGATAAGTTAACTGGATTTGGGGGCAACTAGGTGACACAGTGGTTATAGCACCGGCCTTGGAGTCAGGAGGACCCGAGTTCAAATCTGTGTGACTCTGGCCAAGTCACTTAAGCCCAATTGCTAAGAAAGAAAGGAAGGAGGGAAGGAAGAAATAAGAAAAGGAAGGAAGAAAGAAAGAAGAGGAAAAAAGGCAACTGGATTTGGTGGAAATCAGTGATAAGACTGAGACAATATTTTCAGTCCAAATCCTGGTAATGAGGAAGTAGAGGCAAAAAGTACATCACAACCTCTTGAGGACAAAAAGTGTCGGACAATTAAAAGGAAAAGCAAGGTGGGATAGTGGGTTAAGGGAATAGCAAAGTAGAAGGGAGATTTTTTTGTTTTTTTTTTATTTCTGGATATAATATCTCTAATATAATAAGTTTGAAGGCAAAATAAAAGGAGAAAGTAAAGAGGAAGATATTGAAGTTGCAAAAAAGGGCAATTAATGAACCAAAGTCCTAGAAGCAGTCAGTAGATGGCATCAAAGCCCCAGGTTAGGTCTGAAAAGGAGGACTATTTCATCCTCTGAGATGAAAGGAGGAGAGGCTAGACAGAGAAACTTTGAGGAATGGAGGAAGGGAGCTGAAGGAGTTCAGGTCAAATGACTATCTTCACTGTAAAGAAGTGAGTTCATTTGCTCTGACTAGTGGTAGTAGAGATGGAGGCTAGAAGAAAATCTTATCTTGCCCTTCAATTCTTCATGCATCCTACTGTGGAGACAGAGAACACTGTATTTTCCCTTACCTAATTTGGGAAACTCAATTTGAGAACAGGCTGTATTTCCGAGTAAACAACTAATCAAATCTAATCCCTATCTTTCCTTCCATTACCCCAGTTCTGGTGAAAAAACAAACAAAAAGCCCCACCCAAAACAACAAAAGAAACCGAGTTTGGCCTGCCTTGGACCTTCAAAGCCAACAAAAGACTAGAAGATTAGAAAGTTGCTGTCCTTTCAGAAACACGACCAACTGTAGCCGAAGTCCAGTGACTAATTGTGAACCTTATGTGACTGTGTATTTTCTTCTTCTTGTTGTTCAGTAATTCAGTCGTGTCTGACTCTTCATGATTCCTTGGACCATAGCACACCGATACTGTCCATGAGGTTTTCTTGGCAAAGATACTAGAGTGGTTTGACATTTCCTTCTCCAGCTCATTTTACAGATAAGGAAATGGAGGCAAACAGGATTAAGTGACTTGCCAGAATCACACAGCTAGTAAATATCTGAGGCAGGATTTGAACTCAGGTCTTCCTAACTCCAGGACCAGCACTGTATCCACTAAGCTACCTAGAGGGCTCCCTGTATTTTTTATATATTAGTATATAGCACAGTGCCTGGCTCATAGTAGGTGCTTAATACAGTCAACTGAATTACTGAATTATAAGTCCCCATGGAAGAGGGCTCAGCCAGTAGCCACTTGCCCCATAGAAGCACCCTTCTTCATATACCAACAGATGCTTTCCCTTGCCTTGGCTTCTAAGAACATAAAGGTAAAGGTAGGCGGTGCAGTGGAGAGTGCTGGTCCTAGAGTCAGGAGAACCTGAGTTCACATTCAGCCTCAAACACTTACTAGTTGTATTACCCTGGGCAAGTCACTTAATCCTGTTTGCCTCAGTTCCTCATTTGTAAAATAAGCTGGAGATGGAAATGGCAAACCACTCTAGTATCTTTACCAAGAAAACTCCAAATGGGGTCATGAAGAATCAAACATGATTTAAACAACTCAACAACAAAAAAGCCTTTTACTAACTTTTATTCTAAATCATAATAAAGTAGGTGTTCTTTCCACAACAGTCTTTACCTCAAACAATTTTTATTTGTTGGTCATTTTGCAAAAGCCAGCTTTTGAGACAGGCTCTAATATTTTATAAAATCACAGAATTGAGATCATCTAATGCAGTGGTGTCAAAATGAAATAGAAAAGGCCCACTAAACCGTACATAAGGAGCCCAGCAGGTGGCATATTGACAGTTATAAAATTTAACATTTTATCGCCATTTTATTTTAATTTATTTGATTAAACATTTCCCAGTTACATTTTAATTTGGTTCAGGAGGCACTTGGGGGTGTTGTGGATCATATGCACATCTGACACCTCTGCTTTAATGTACAGTGATCCAAAGCCACCTGTTTTGTAAACTTTGGTTTGAAAGGGGATCCTACAATTTTCAACACCTTCTCACAGGTTTATAGCACCTAGAAGTGCCTGGAGCTTGATAACAGGCTCCAAGTTTTCCTAAAGTCATGTTTTTCAGGAACACAACATCCTCAAAGCTATCTTAATATGATAGGAAATTCCCACTTCATACCTCCAGAGATCCTTCCAGACTCCCCCAGTAGGAGCAACAGAATGTCAGAGACAGAGAGTTCAAGGTCAGAACTCTTCCATAGCTATTTTAACCCAACTCTTCTTTTCCTCCCACTGCCCTACCATGCCCCCGTCAAAGGGTTCCATGAATCAAGTCTTCAGATATTTGAAGAGTTCTCATGCAGAATAGAATCAGACTCATTTTGGGGCAGCTAGGTGGCACAGTGGATAGAGCATCGGCCCTGAAGTCAAGAGGACCTGAGTTCAAATGTGACCTCAGACCAAACACTTGACACTTACTAGCTGTGTGATCCTGGGCAAGTCACTTAACCCCAATTGCCTAAAAACAAACCAAAACAAAACAAAACAAAAAGAATCAGGCTCATTTTGCTCAGCCTGAGAGGGCAGAACTTGGAGCAACATGGAGAAGCAATAGAAAGTGAATTCCATAAAAAGAAAAATTTCCTAGCAATTAGAGTTGTTCAGGAAAGAATTCACTGTCTCAAGAGGGGGGTCTCCATCAGTAGAGGGCTTCTAGTGAATACTGGATAATGACTTAGTGAATGGGAATATTTAAAATCACAAAATCCAATTCTTTTTTAAATAGTAACCCCTTGTATAAGATCTCCAAAGACACCACCCAGTCTCTGCTTGAGGGCCCTACCAGTCACCCAGGCCATTTTAGGATAGCTCTAAACATCTAAAAATGTTTCCTTATAATGAACCTGTTATCTGCCTTACTGAAACGTCCACCTGTTAGTTCTAGTTCAGTCCTCAAGGAACAAACAGAACCAGTTAATGCTCCTTACCCACAAATAAGAGTTATTCAAATCCTTGAAGACAGTAGCTATCATGTCAATCCTAAATTCTCTTCATCAGGTTAAACGCTGCTCATCTGGCACAATCTCAAGGTCTCTCCCTACTTTGGTAGCACTCTGTATATTCCAACTTAATGATGTCCTTCCTAAAACACAGCCAAAAACCACCTAATTTTACTATTTGTCTAGCCTACATCTCTCTACCATGTTCACAAGAGTAGCATGAGGGGCTGCCAAATGCTTTGCTAAACTCTAGATGAGCTCTACCTGTTGCCCTGCATACAACACATCCTGGCTCTATGCCTTATCACTGATTGCTCTCCTGTCCCTTGAATATTTCCCCTCCTTGCTTCTACTCCTTGGCTTCCTTTAAGACTCAGTTCAATGCAGAGTGAAATGAGAAGGACCAAGAGAATGTTGCTCAAAGAACACAATACTGTTGTACAATAACAGCAATATTGTTGTAACTGGGAATAACTAAGCTATTCTGAGAAATATGAACATTCCAATTGACTGCAAAAGACTTATGAAGGAAAATACTATCCATCTCCGGAGAAAGAGCCAGTGTATGGAATTATGTATTGTATGGTTCCACACATATATTTATGTCAAATGCTGGCCTTCTCTAATGTGGGGTTGTGAAGCAGGAAGAGAGACAACTCAGAATTCAAAATGCAACAAAAAAATATAAGTTAATTTTTTTTATCTGCATGTACTTTTAATTCTTTTTAATATAAATTTATTTATTTTTAGTTTTCAACATTCACTCCCACAAGTTTTTGAATTCCAAATTTTCACCCCATCTCCCCCCTCCCCCCACCCTAAGATGGCATGCATTCTGAACATCCCTTCCCCTAGTCTGTCCTCTCTTCTATCTCTCTCCCCTTCTCTTATCCCCTTCCCCTTCTATTTTCCTGTAGGGCAGGATAGACTTCTGTACCCCATTTCCTGTATTTCTATAAGTTAATTTTTTTAAAAAAGTCTCAGCTTGTATCTTATTTTCTGTAGGAAGTCTTTCATGGTCTCCCTCTCCCCCCCACTGATGTTCTTCCCCTCAAAGATTACCTCCCATTTATACTGTATATATGTGGTATATACATGGTTGTTTATTCTATATTCTGTCCTTCCATTAGAATGTGAGCTCCTTGAGGACAGAGGGTTTTCTTTTTGTCTTCTTTTGTATCTTCAGCATTTAGCACTGTGCTTGTCATATAGTAAGTGCCTTTCTAGTCTCAAGATCATTCTTGTCAGCACAGAATACAGAGATACCATAAAAGATGAATAGTTTTTCTTTTCCTGCCTTTATCATCATCAGTCTATATCCCAAATATTAATCCTATGCCTTCTTTAGTTCTCTTTTAAAAAGCTCATTCTGAGCTCTGGTGCTCCCACCAGTATTGTTATAGGATAATGCTGTGCTTTTGGAATTGTTTTTTATTTTTTAAAATTTCTCATTATTTATTTATTTGTTTTTTGCTTAGGCAGTCAGGATTAAGTGACTTGACCAGGGTCACACTGCTAGTGTTAAGTATCTGAGGCTGCATTTGAATTCAGGTCCTCCTGACTCCAAAGCCAGAGCTCTATTCACTGCGCCACCTAGCTGCCCTGGAATTGTTGTCTATATCCTGCCCTTGATTCCATCTTTTAGAAGGGGCTAAGATTCTAGCATGTTCTGACTAAAGTTCACGTCGCTAAAGTCTTCTTAGGGCTCAGATTCTTATAATCTAGCCACTGCTGGGATTCTTATGATCTAGCCACTGCTTACTTATGTTCAGACTCCTTAAGAGTCTGCCCAACATGGTGGATGTTCTAATAAACCTTATCTTTGGCTGAAAGAAGGCTTGGGTCAAATTCTTTTGGGCAGGACCCATGTATTGTGATATTGGGGTCCCAGGACCCCTGAACCGCATCATTTTGGTGGGCCATATGGGAAAACTGCCTAACTCCAAGTTCTTCTCCAACCAAGACTGAAGGTATGGAAGCTTCCTCTCTCCCCTCCTTTCTTGCTTTGCAGCTGGGGTCGCTCTCCAAGCACCAAGGCTTGGAGGTGCTTTTCTGGCAGGCAGTTATGAGGCTGTCTTGCACTCGGCCTCATGCTCTCAGTCCACTGGGTCAGTTCAAGGCCATGGACCTGGGTACACCTTCCTCAACATAGAGGACAAGGATGGATGCCTTATCTGGAAGTGTATGGTCAATTCTGTTAATTCCCTCGGTGCTAGAGAATTGGGGGAAACTGCAGTTGCTTTTTGGTTTCCTGAGGCTTACTTACTCCCTTCCCTCTGCACCTCTGAATCCTCCTTCATGAAGGTTACAGGGAAAGTTAGAACAGCTAAAAATATCTTGGCATATTCTGGAGGTTTTGTGATTGATCATTAAGGAGTTTTGAAACACCTGTACAACCAGGTCACTCCCTTCCCTTGCGTCAAGAGGGTATCTGTTAACCCCTCTCATAAGAGAAGAAAGTTTCACCCTTTACCCCTCACTTTTGATTCCGCCCTCCCCCACCTGGGGAAAAGGAAGCAGGGGAGGGGCAGCTCTGGGACAACTTTTGCCTGGAAGCATCACCCAGGTTCAGCATATCCTGCTCAAGGTAATGAAGGTAGCCTCAAAACTTGGGTAAGCACGCTCTTCTTAAAGTTTTAGTTTTAACTGTTAATGATGAGATGTTGATTCTCTGTGTAAAGTAATTTGGAAGTGCATTTAACAAAACTGAAGTCACCTGATTGGTAACAGGTTTGTTTTGTGAGAGATGATCTCTCAGAAGTGAAGCCTCCTCAAAGGGTCAATAGTTCTTGTTAATAGTTCTTGTATTGTTGCCCTTCTGACCTTGCAAAAGCATGCTTTCAAAACTACCCCCCCAACTTGTTTTTAAGCACGTAGCAGAAAAAATAGCCCTACCCCCAACCTGAACTGCTTGCCCTTGCAAAACTTCCTGACTTTTCTTGTCTCTGTTGCTGGGGAAGATTTCTGTGAATAGATTGTGCCCCCTGAAGCCCAGACAATGGGATAAGGGGAAGGAGGTTAGGGAGGAGGAGCTCGAGTTAGGGTATAAATAAACCTTGCTTTCTGTAACCAATCTGTACTCTCCTGGCTGGTGCCATTAGTTCGATGAGGGGCCATGCCCTTTCTCATGAGAAAGCAATAAACTCCTTTCTGCTTTCAAAAAAATAAAATAAAATAAAATAAAAAAATAAAGTCTTCTTAGCCTCTAGCAAGCATAACTCAATAACAAGAGTGATCAAAAGCAAGTTCCTGATGAATGAATTTCAAATCAAGCAACCCAATTATGCAAGGGTAAAAAGGGACAAAATAATTCATATTTCTATTGCATTTTAATATTTTACAAAGTTCTTTCTTGATGAAAATCCCATGAGCAGACATATCACCCTCATTTTACAGATGAGAAAATTAAGACTTAATGAGGTAAGGGGCAGCTAGGTGGTGCAGTGGATAGAGTACTGGCCCTGGAGTCAGGAGGACCTGAGTTCAAATCCAGCCTCAGACACATAACACTCACTAGCTGTGTGACCCTGGGCAAGTCACTTAACCCCATTGCCTAGCCAAAAAAAAAAGACAATGAAGTAAAGTGACTTTCCCAGAGTCACAAAGCTAATAAGCATCAGAGCCAGAATTCGAACCTAGGTCTTTGGACTCTAAAGTCCAATATTCTTTCTATGAAACAAATCTCAGCTAGACCAGGTCATTTCTGGAACAAATCTCTGCACTTTTTGGTCTCAAAATTTTCACAAAGGATTCTTGCTTCTTTTAGAGAGTAGATTTAAAGTTAGAAAACACTTTGAAAAACATGGACCATCTCCCCTACCATGTTTCAATCCATTTCCTAGAAGAGGCAGCTCTTCCCCTATCAATTTTTACATGTAAAGAAATATTTAAAAATATGCCACTAGCAAGAAGAAAGCCCTAGTACTGGTCAACATATAGAAGAGCAAGTGAATCTTGAAATATACACAATTGTCACTCCATCAAAACATCCCCACACATACTCCTTGAAAGTAAAGGGTCAGAGTGCTACAACTACTAATGATGATGATGATGATGACGACAGTGATAGTGTACACCATGGTGTAGTATCTAGAGAATTGGCTTCAGAACCAGGAAGACCCGAATTCAAGTCCCACCACTGATACTGGATGAGTTACTTAAAACTCCCAACGTTCTCAACAACTCTCTAAGACTCTTAAGATGCAGAGAAGCTATCAATCCGCACTGATAGAAGGAATTCTCTAAATCACTCAAATCACATGTTCAGTCCTTATCCCAATCATTAAGAGAAGCTTACGTTTATAAAGCACTGTAATACACTGCAACCATAAAGTTTCAGATGTCTGCATGCCATCTTCAAGCACCAGGTGAGACAGGAAGGACAAGTATCATCCCCATCTTTTCAGAGGATAAAACTGAGGCTCAGAGGGGTTAAAGTATTTACTCAAAGTTGCATAGCTAGTAAATGGCAGAATCAAGATGCAAACCTAGATTTTCTGATTCTAATTACAATGCTACTTCTCCTATCCTACAGCTTCGTTTGAATTACTATGTAATTATAATCAGTCTTTCCTAGCATTTTACCTCCTGCTCTTTTTATTTTACTGTCATATTCTCTATATACCCTTTTATTCCTCAAATCCCTAACCCAATCTAGATCCAACTGACTTCTGGAAGACTTGATTCTTTGATGCTTGATCTCTGTGATCTATCTTTGTGAAAATATTTTCTAGCATTTTTATTCTTATTTAAATTGTCACATCACACATCCTTACCTTCTTTTCTGAGGATGATCTAACTGCTGGGGCCCTTAAATACAAACCCAGTCTTTGGGCAGTGTCCTTGCCTGGTCATTTGTGTGTACAAGTCCATTCTCTGCTGCATACTAGAATGTAAGTTGAAACAGATAGGATCAAAAGAGGGGCAATTTGTCACTACTGGATGTCCAGTGTTCCAATGGACTCCACCTCCACCAGTATGCCAACTTCCTCAACCATAGCTAAAGGACACTGAGAGCCTTGGAAGCTTAAGTACACAGTGCCTGGATCAGTCTTTCCATATCAGTATTTAATCCAAGCCTGGAAAATAAAGCTTCTAAATGAAACTACTTGATTGAAAATCACGAAAAGTACTTCAAAAATTTTCTAAGGATGAATGATGGCTTTGACTGACATTACTCAAAAGTCCCCTTTATCCAATGGACAAAATAAGGTACTAATAGCCCAACTAATAGCAGTTCTTCTACTGTAGTTCTCAAAAGTGTGATCTGAAGACCCCTAGGGGTCCCAGAGCTCCTTTCAGGAGATCTGAGATGTCAAAACAAATTTCTTAACATTGCTAAAACTGCAATTTGCCTATTAAAATACTGCTCCCTTTGCCATCTGTATATCTGTGTTGGGTCAGTTTTTCTTCATATATTTCATATATTTTAAACAAACCAATATACTGAAACAAATTGAATGCAGAAATAGATGACAATCTAGATATCATCTATTAAGCCAGAAAGAAATCTGCAAAAAATGGCAAACAATGCCACTCTTTTCACTAATTTTTTTTTAATTTTTGAAAATAGTTATTTTTCATTAAAAGCATTTATTATATTAACATGAAAAACAATTTTTTTAAACAAATTAACAAATCAATACTTAAAAATTTTACACTTTTAGATACCCATATAAATAAAAGGTCTTTAGGGTCCTCAATAATTTTCAAGAGTATAAAGGGGTCCTGAAACCAAAACCAGTAGTTCTCCCCACTGTTGTAGTAGGATAGCTCTAAGGCATCTACCCTGAGAAATTAAACTTTGATGATTACTTGATGCCAATCAGATATATGTGTCTAAGTGAAAAGACATCCTGTTAAATTGACCCTATTATCTTCAGACAAGTGGGGAAATTTAAAGAACATAGGTAACATTAATCTTATTCTCTAATGGGAGAAAAAAAATATTGTCTGGCTAGAATGTTTACCAAAAGATTGTGATTATATGTAACATCTCCCTTTGACCAGAGACAGCCATTACCTATACAAATATAAAGACAATACTGACAAGTAAGAAAATGATAAGGAATGAAAAAAGATAAGTCCATTACAGGGCAAGAGGTGAGAGAACTCAAATCTCCAAGTTTATTTATTTTTTTTGGCTAGGCAATGGGGTTAAGTGACTTGCACACAGTCACACAGCTAGTAAGTATCTGAGGCTGAATTTGCACTCAGGTCCTCCTGACTCCAGGGCTAGTGCTCTATCCACTGAGCCACTTAGCTTCTTCATCCAAGTTCATTTTAATGCCAAAGTAATAACTACATCATTATTTAACTATTTGAGTAGTCTCATGGTCACTGATTCATCTTCTATCATAGCCATTTTCAAATGAGAATAACTAAGGCGCTTTTCATTTAAGGTTACATGAGATAGAACATTTCCATGGAAATAACGCTGAACTTGGAATCAAAAGACCTAGATTCAAATTCTGGCACTGCCATTTACCACCTGTGTGACATTGGACAAGTCATTTAACTTTTCTGCTCTTCAGCTTCCTTATCTGTAAAATGAAGGGTTTTAACTAGATGACCTCCAAGATCTAATCTGAGAATTCCTCAGTCCTAGGGAGCAGAATGACAACCCAAACCATAAATAGGGTCTTGTTTTAACACAAAAAAATCCTCATCCTTTCTATTCCCTCCCTTCTTGCTATTTGAGGTGACGAATTTTGTTGATCCATAGAATGTTTTACAAACACTACATGTACTGAGAACTTGAATCCTCAAAAACATAAATAAGAGGCTTAAACTGTTGCAACAAGATACAAAATTAGAGGGCAAAACAAATTATTTGCTTTGAAGACAAGAATACAATTTCCTATAAAAGGTCAATGTATTTCACCCATTAATTACTGCCAAGTGAGATATTTTGGTTAATTGTATCCTGCATTAGCCCTCCAATAATAATAGTAATAATTATAACAATAAAGAATAAAAAGGCAAATAGAATACAGCACTAATTAAACATTCAAACATTTGTGAAGTATAATCTACTAAAGTAATACCACACAAGACACTTCTTTCCTTCTAAGCAACAGTACACAAAAATTTTGTTTCTTAAAGTTTTCCTTTGAAAATTTCAGAATTCTGAACATTAAAAAAAGCATTCCATATACCTAGCAGGACACAAAGAGAGGGATTGTTTATGAAAGTGTCAATCTCTACTTCAGGTTGTTAAAGCTCAGCTGTAAATGATGTTTTGAACTCTGAGGCAGACCCAGTTTTAAAATTTGTGACACTATAGTGAATGACTGATAATTATGTAATCATATCCATCATACTAAGAATATCTACAACCAAGGCATCTTCCTTCAAGGACAAATATACTTTAAAGCCTTTATAAACTAGTGAAATAAAAAAGTAAGGAAATAGAGAAAAGCAACAGGATTCATTCACTGTATCCATCTCTTCCTACTTAACACAGAAAAAAAATTTTGTCTGTTTTAATTTTCAGAAAGTTGATGACCCAGTTATAGAGTAATAATTGAGCCTCATTCATTTATTATTGCCTACTAATCCAGCAAATACCAAGCACCTGAAAAGCATGCAGAAAATGGCTTCACTTAAGGGTATCATTTGGCGAAACAAAAACTTCGCCCGTTTAATAGTACCAATTGGTTCTACTACTTCCAGCCTCAGGCAAAAATTCCCCAGAATTCTTTGAAACAAATTCAAAGGAGAAAAACTGGCAGATTATTACTATATGGTATATGATACACAATCTTCTAGTCACAATTCCAGATAACACAATGGTCTTTAGAAAATCTCCTTTTCCTGAAAATCCTGTATAAGACTACAACTTTTTGCTTCAAAAGACTGAAACTCATTGGTGAAGGCACTACCCACTTAGATGCACATAAAAGCCCTTCCATCCCTTATCAATTCAGAAGTTGCTGTGGCCAACCTTTTAGGAATAAGCTTTCCTGAATTTAGCCAGCTAGCTAGGCTTGTCTTCAGCTAGATAGAAAATATACAACTTGTCATCAGACCCACACTAGAATGCTTTCCAGCTTTTCTTGGACCTACCAGAGTTTACAATCCCCTAGAATAGCCCTTAGGAAGCTAGAATCACCTCCCTATCACAAACAACTTTAGTAGAGGTGAGGTTTAAAAAAAAAAGATTGCTAATTTAATGTTTGTTTAGACTCCAATTCTGTTTTCAATTCAATTTAAAAGTTGACTAACAGCCCTACCCTGCAAACTACCTGGGAAAATAATTAAACCAACCACTCCAAACTTGAAACTATTCCGATCTAGACTTCACAAGGCAAGGAAACAGAATATTAAGAGTAATCAAAATGTTCCTATAAAGAAGCTAAGTCATTTATCATTGCTCCTAGTAAGCCCAGGAAGCACTTGCTATGGAGGGTGATCACCAATCTGATTTTCATATTAGAAAGTACTTGTTAATTACCCCACCAGCTATCTTTTGTCAGAGGACTTGAATTAGGGAAACAGCCAAGGCTCTAGCAGTTTTTCTTTTTGAATGGTTCCAGGTGTAGGCAGACCTTCTCCTGGTCTAGAAAGTAATGTCACCAGCTAAGATGATGTATGTACGGGCAGCTGTGTGGCACAGTGGATAGAGTACCAGGAAGATTCATCTTCATGAGTTCAAATCCGGCCTCTGAAATGTACTACCTGTGTGACCCCTGGGTAATTCCCTTAACCCTGTTTGCCTCAGTTTCTCATCTGTAAGATGAGCTGGAGAAGGAAATGACAAACCAGTCTAGTATCTTTGCCAAGAAAATCCCACATGGGGTGACAAAGAGTTAAGACGCAATTGAAATGCCTCAACAAGATGTCATATACATGCTTTCACCACCTAAATAGACAGTTCTCTGACGCACCAACTTTGTTCTGCTTCCACAAGTTACGTGTCAATAAATTAGAATGCTAGATTCCTGCACAACAGGCCTGGACTCCTGGTTGTTCATCTCTAATTAAACTGACACAAGCTACTGGCATAGTCATAAAGCATAGAGCTTGAAAGAATTTTAGAGATAGTTTAGTCTAGGAGGTTCATTTAGCTCTTCTTAAGCTGGAGTCCACAAACTTGCTGCTCTTTTTTTAAAAAATATTTTAACTGTCTTTCAATATAATTTATTCCCTTTGTCATTCATGACAAAACATTATTCTGAGAAGGGGTCTATGACACACAAAAAAGTTAAGAGCCTCTGATCTAATCTAGTCCCCTTGTTTTTATATGAGGAGAAAAAAACACCTCAGTATCAGTTGCTGCTTATTCATACAATAGAGCATTTTGTGATGCTTTCTGTTTGTGTCAAAAGAACTTTTGCCCATACACCAATTATTGTACATTGGTATGCTATGGGCAGTAAACATGAAAGGTGAAATGACTCATTTTCATTTATTTCACAATGCTTCATGCATAATGGATGTTGAAATTAAAAACCCATACCAACTAAACTCAGTAAGTCCTGCTGTCAGGGATCCTCTTTATTAAAAACAGAGAATACCAACATGTCTAGTTCTATAGAGGGTTTAAGGGGGCTGACTGTAGTCCAAGGCTGAAGCAAAATTTTAGAATTTAATATTAGTTGTAATGCAACACAAAACAGCACGTAACCTATTTATGGACCTCGTAGCAAAGAGCAAAGAAAAAGCTCAACTGTCCACATCCCAGAGAAATGGATGCTTTACCCACAAGGGGAAAACGCTTGCTGACCCTCTGAAGGAAGCAACAGCGTTTGCTCTCTCTTATATGATCTGTACAAGACTCTCCATCCCAGCATTTCTTCTGACTGTCCCCCATGCCTGGAATGCTGTCTCTCTTAATCTCCATTTACCGGTTTCCCTGGCTTCTTTTAAGTCCCAACTAAAATCCCATCTTCTCTAGGAAGCTCTTCCCAGTCCTCTTAATTCTAGTGCCTCTCTTGTGTTAATTATTGCCTATTTATCCTGTATATGGTTTGTTTGTATAGAATCTTTTGTTGTGTCCCCTACTAGATTTTGAGCTCCTAGAGAACTGGGGCTGTCTTTTGTCCCTTTTTTGCATCTCCAGTACTTAGCATAGTGCCTGGCACATAGTAGATGCTTAATAAATGCTTACAGATTGATCTTCAGTCAGGAAATACTCTATACTAATGAATTAACTCAAGTAGCATATGGCATGACTTAAGACTTAAAAGGGAAAAAAGGGAAGGCAACAAAAAGTTGGCAGGTAAGAAAACTATGTGTTGAAAACAAAGCTCAATTTGATGAAAAAATTAAATGAAGCAACTGTTCCTAAATTCAGGCATAACCAGGAATTCCAAACCTTATCAAAAAGGCTCCTCGATGATGATCTCAGGTTTCAAGGTCCATTGTGAAAATCAACATGTTGGTTCCAATGCTTGCTGCTGTTTTTCCTCTGTTGTCAGAGAGGACCATGACATCAGGAAGTGATGCCATGAATTACAAGCAAATTGGACTTACATGAGGGAGGGCTGTACAGTCACCAGCCTCACTTTCTCCTCTGGAACCATCTGGTTCCAGCAGTCAAATATAGATCAGGATGACTGGAGATGGCCCAAAATGCCATGGGGGCCTTTGGCCTTTTCAAGCTAAGGTTTTTAAACAGGTCTTAATTTGACTGAGGCAAAGGCCATTCAATCATAAAGGCTTCATAAGAAATGAGGCCAAAGGAAGGCCTCTTTACCTAGTCAACAACAACAACAAAATCAGTCTGGGAGGGGAACACCCTCAGGGTTTCTGGCCAAAAGAGAAACAATTGCAATTTACACATGCTATTTACAATGAATGTAAACAATGTATTTACAACAAAATAGTTCCAAAGATAACCACCAAGGCTGGAGGGAAGAGTGCAGAAGGTTATGGGCTACCTAGAATGACTTCAGGCTGGTTTTTGCATACTAACTTAATAGGACACAGCTTTGCAAGCAAGTCGATGACAGTGAACTTCAGCACATTTTCTTTACATTTAAACCAGTTCTAGAGAAAACAGTCTGACTCCTCTTAAGAGCCTCTGCACATACAGCAAAGAAAGGAACATGACACAGATTAGGGGTGGTGCCAAAATAGGATGACTCCATGGAACACCAGAGCCCCCCATTTTAAAAAAAACAGGTATAATAATATAAAAACAGGACCCATATGCTTGGTCTCTAACGATGTTTGACCAACGTTCTTTGCTAGGGTAAGATGTATACCTGACAGATTAAAAACAAATAATGAACAACAACAAAAAACCCTCCCTCTGATCATATTTTTAGGCAAATTAACTGAAGAGAGGCACCGAGGATTTTGTTTTTCCTTCAAGCTACCTTGGAAGAAGTTAAGAATTTCCTTAACTCTAGTATGCCAGGTCAGGCCCTGCATTTTGACCTTTGTGCTGTGGAGGAATATTGCTAACATTAGCAGCTGTAGGGAAGTAGCCAATACTATTAGATGAACCTGGGGGGCTAGAGGTAGAAAAGCACAGTGAACCAAAAGAAACAGGTGACCATCTTTCAGAATACGTATTCAACAACTTAAGGAAAACAAGTTTTCCTAGGCCCCTCTGTAAGCTTCCTACCATGTGTGCTGCTCACTGACATGAAGCCAAAGAAAGGAGAAGTCAGTTCAACAAAGAATGAATATACTGTTTCCTCCTCAATATCATATTCCTTTCTTTATGATTCTTAGAAAAGAAAACAAAGCCTCCTAGTCCCTCAAGCAGAGAGCACTATCCCCAAAATCCACCCTCCTGGCCAACTTCCATTAATCCAAGCCCTTTATTCCCAATAACACCCATAAAGGCAAATGATAGCTAAATAAATTAGTTGGGGTTGACACAACCCAAATATTAAGACATGAATTTCAATCAGCTGTAGCACTGTCACTTTCTGCAGCTCTATAGAGCACTATTTTAACAGCGATGATTGATGAAAAATGCCCTTCAGGGCTAGTTTTGCAAGATGAGGTTCCACAAATCATTTCACCCACTCCTCCAATATGACATTGTTTTGCTTTTTTAAGTAGGGCACAGCTAAACTACAGTCAAATTGTCCTGAGATAATATAGTTATCCAATGTCTCCACCTGATGTTTCTCTAGTAACCACCTTCAAGGAGTTCAAAGCACATTAGTTACTGAGTTTTGTTTGTTTTATGTTGACTTCAGTTGGTTATAACAAAGTGCTCAAAGAAACCAAGGTTACAGGATTGATTCTCGTTAACACTAATTAGAATCATTTCTGTTCCCTACCCATAGAATGTTCCCCCAATCCTAGACAGCCATCTTGAAAATATACCATTGATTACAAGGTAGAGTCAGGGTAAATTCATCACCACTACTAAAAGAAACCTCAAATCACATACTTAGAACATTTTTATATGGAAGGACAAAATAATTATATAGTATAAGACAAAAAGAAATTTATCTTCATTCACTAAGATATACAGCTTACCCATTTGAAAGAGGGAAAAACATAGTATGAAAGTCAAAATTACAATAGACTAGAAAATCTGCATAGTTTTTGACCCTTTCTCTTTCACCATCATTTTCACTCCATTATCATATTTTACCACTTCTCAGTTCTACTTCATTCTGTCCACTAATGCCTTAATAGTCTAGCTGTCCTGGTCCCAGACCAGAATAGACATTGAATTTAGAAGTCATTTTTACATGAAAAAAACCAAGGTCTAGAGAACTTTAGTAACTTGTTCAGATGGAAAAGCTAGTTGTTCCAATCCAATGTTCTTCCCATTATACTACTCAGATACTATTTTCATCACATTTAGGCCCTGTTCAAGAATCTAATGGTTCCTATTGACTACTGTATCAATTGACACATCTTAACAATCAACATCCAAATGCTCCCATTTTCTCACTTCTCAGCCACTGTGCCTTATACAGGCACATAAGCATGATAGTTATCTCTACAATAAGCAACAGAAAGCAATGAACATATAAAATATGTGAGTAATAACTAAAGACTTAAGGATGGTACATTCTCAGATAGCAATAGCTTTTGTCAAGTTTTAATTAATTTTGTCAAGTTAATTAGGCAGCTAGGTGGTGCAGTAGATGGAGTGCTGGGCCCGGAGTCAGAAAGACTTGAGTTCAAATCCAGCCCTGGGCACTTACTAGTGTGACCTTGGGCAAGTCATTTAACCTGTCTGCCTCAGTTTCCTCATCTGTAAAATGGGGATGATAATTAATCATAGTTACCTCCCAGGGTGGTTCTGAGAATCAAATGAGATAATACTTACTAAAATGCTTAGCACAATACCTGGTACGTAGTAAGCATTATATAAATGCTAGCAATTATAATTATTATAATAATTATTATTGTTACTAATTATTGTGGGTATTTTCTTCTTTATGTTCATGCATGTATGTGATTTTGTCAGTATGGGGAGCTTCCAGTGAAAAATTTTCTCTACCAATACTGTCATTCAGTCAATGATCCAGCACTGAATTTATGAATCACTTATTTTGTGCTGGGTGCTATGTTAAGCACTGAGAATACAAAGAGAGGCAAAAGCAATCAATGCCCTCAAGGAGCTCACAATCTAATGGAGGACCATGACCGCAAATAGGCATGTTCTTAGCAGTTTATGCCTTAGAGAGATGCCTGGAGCACTGAGAAGTCCAGTGACCAGCCCAGGAACCAGAGGCAAGACTAGAATTCAGGTTTTCCTGGTTCAAATACTTTTTTTTTCTTTTTTAATGCAGTTGGGGTTAAGTGACTTGCCCAGGGTCACACAGCTGGTAAGTGCCAAGCGTTTGGTCTGAGAGCAGATTTGAACTCAGGTCCTCCTGAATCCAGGGCCAGTACTCTATCCATTGCGCCACCTACCTGCCCCTCAAAGACTAACTTTCAATCTACTATGGCATATTCTCCTCAATATTTTAATAAAATTCTCCTATCTTCTTGAAACAACTAAGTATTCATAGATAATGGTATGTTCGATTAAGTATGGGTACTTTCATTTAAAATAAAGAAAGTATCTGGACTAAATAGCAAAAAACCTCACTGCATTGTAGTGTTCTACACTAGAAAGAGTTCTAGTGTCAAGAGGACTCTGGCTCAAAACCATGTGACTTTGAGAAGTCATTTAAACTTCCCTGGGCCTCATTTTCCTCACCTGTAAAATGAGGGGGTTGGATTAGATGGCCTTGGAGGTCCCTGCAAGATCTAAATTTGTAATATTATGATCCTTTCGAATACATCTGTATCTAGAAATTGTTGTTACTCAGTCATTTCAGTTGTGTCCAACTCTTTGTGACCCCATTTGGAGTTTTCTTGACAAAGATACAGTAGTGATTTGCCATTTCATTCTCCGGATCATTTTATAGATGAGCAAACTGAGGCAAACAGGGTTATGTGACTTGCCCAGGGTCACACAGCTAGTGTCAACTCAGTAAGATGAGTCTTCCTGACTCCAGGCCAGATGCTCTATCCACTGTGCCATGTAGTTGCCCCTATCTAGAAATAACAGCCACCAAAAACACAAGATAGGGCCATTAGTGATTTGCTTATCTTCACTGACTACGAATAATCATTCAGCTTCATAAGGCTCAATGAGAGAAAGTTAATTTTTAAAATTTCATTAAATTCCAATCTCATATTGTAGTTTGCTTAACTAAATATTTGGATGACCAAACATCTTTAGAAGTGAAATTACTTTTTTTTAAACCTTGACATTAGTAGGTTTTCTTCACTAAATAAAGTGGAATGTAAGAGTTAGGAAATTGAGTGGCCTTAAACTCACTCAAATTGCAAAAGGAAAGTGCTCTAAGAAGTGTTACAATAACCAAAAGAATATTAAGAAAGCAATAAATTCCAAAATTGAATAGTAGAAAAGACAAAGTAATCATTTCATAAAGCCTTGATCTTGCTTACCCAAATGAAATACTTGCTGCTTAGGAAGTGAGAAAGCTTCTCAATTACATAAAGACTTATTTGAAGAGTAAACAGGTCATTTATTACCAAGAGGCTAATTGGGTGGGACAGAAAATACAGTTCAGGGGAAAGGATTCTAACCATAACTTACACCTGTTTGGGGCACATTTTCCTTTTGCTGAAGATGATTCATGAATAATTACAGCCTCCAAAGAAAAGTGGGCCAACTAAAGCATTATGACAAAGGCAGAAAAACATTCAAGTCTAATCCATCTTTACCCAAAGTGTCAAGATGGGTGTTTAATTGCAGATACATGACAAGCCTCTCATCTAAATTGGTCTCCACCTATGCTACCAATTAGAAGGGAGGACCTTCTTTTGCAAGGAGGAATGAGGAGCCTTAATAAAAAACAAAAGATTTAACAGGAGGGAAGTGAGTGGCATAGAAAGGGAAAGAAAAAAAATGTGTGTGTGTATGTATATATTATATATATATATATGTATATGTATATATGTATATGTATATATGAATGGATTATTCATGGCATACATCCCATTCTTTTATACCTTCTGCTTACTTCCTAGATCTGGGATTTTTTGTTTATATGACCTGTTTCTACTCCATCTCATGAAAAAAAAAAGGTTCTTTTCACTTACTCTTCAAGGTATTGGCAGATTACATCTTGGCCTCCAAATACCTGGAACATTTTTCACATTATAGATTTCTAATTCTTTTTTTGTTTGTTTGTTTGTTTTTAGGCAATTGGAGTTAAGTGACTTGCCCAGGGTCACACAGCTAGTAAGTGTCAAGTATTTGGTCTGAGGCCACATTTGAACTCAGGTCCTCCTTACTTCAGGACTGCTGCTCCATCCACTGTGCTTACCTAGCTGCCCCCAATTTCTAATTCTTAAAGACTGCTTTTGCCACTTTATCCGAAAGGTGTCTCTCTTCACTATCATCCCTCAGACCTCTCAAAACAACACATAAGTACTCATGTCACGGAATTCAAGTATCATATTCTCATGGGGATTCTCACTTGAATAGCAGAGTCTAATTACATTCTGTGACCACATCATGTTAGAGACATGAAATAAACCCAACATCTTCCTATTCTACAAGGGGAGGTCGAGGGTTTAGCTCTTTCTGAGTAGATATTGTTTCATTCATTGTGTATACACCGGTGCCCAGCACAGTTCTAGGCATATAATAGGCACTTAATAAATACTTGTGGATTGACTGATTTAAATGCAGGAATTCAAGTTTTCCTGTCCTAAAGAATTATTGCTAAAATTAAAACTGAGTTGGGTCTACTATATAGTAATATGTTTTTCATAGAACTATTAAAAATTGGGGCAGCTAGGTGGTGCAGTGGATAGAGTGCTGGGTCTGGAGTCAGGAAGACTCATCTTTATGAATCCAGATCCAGCCTCAGACACTTACTAGCTGTGTGACTGTGGGCAAGTCACTTCACCCTGTTTGCCTCAATTTCCTCATCTGTAAAATGAGCTGGAGAAGGAAATGGCAAACTACTCCACTAGCTTTGCCAAGAAAACCCCAAATGGGATCAGGAAGAGTTAGGTACAACTGAAAAAATGACTGAACAAAAATAAAACAATAGATTTAAAGCTGGGATGAATGAATGAAAAAACATTTCTCAAGTGTGTACTAGGTAAATAGCACTGTGCTAAGCACTGAGGATATAAACAGAAAAATAACAGGCCCTGCTCTGAAGGATATGACATTCACATATAGGAAGTTTCAGCTCCAAGTTAAGAAGGGAATTGAGAGGTCATGGAATCCAGCTCCCTTATTTTACAGATGAGGAAACAGAAGCATAGAGAAATTTAAAAACTTGCCCAGTGTTGCACAACAAGTGTCTAAGGAAGAATTTGAATCTTCAAGCCTAGCATTCTGTCCACTGCCGCAGTGATGTCAAAGTCAAATAGAAAAGGGACCACTAAACCATACATCCCAGTGGGTGCATACTGACTTAGAAAACTACATGTTAGCATTATCCATGTTCTATTGTATCTTTATTTTGTTAAGTATTTCCCAATTACATTTTAATCTGGTTTGGGTTGCACTGTAATTCTAGGCCTCATGATGGACTGTGTATTTGACCACCTCTCCACTACACCAAGATAAAAAGGATAGGGTGTTGGCCTTAAAACCCAGAAGATCTGGATTCAAATCCCACCTATGCCACATGGCTAGGATTGAATCCAGTTTCTGACACAGAGGCAAGTTCATAAACATCTCTGAGCCTCAGTTTCTTCATCTGTAAAATGGGGACATTGGTATTTCAAGTGCTTACTCCACAGGGTTATCGTGAGGCTCAAATTAGATAATTATAAACTTTTAAACACTTAACCTTTAGGTGCTACATAAAGGTCAGGCATTATTATTACACCTACAAGACAGCCTGGCATAATGCCTTCTACCTAATTGGAGATCAATAAATAACCATGATTTTACCTTTGCTTATTCTAAACTTGTAGTAGATAGGGAAGGAAGAGGAAAACGAAAGCCTATCTCTGTCATTGTCAATGGTGGTGTTTCCAGAAAATGGATGAAAACAACATCTCCCTCCCAGACAATGCTGGCCATCCCACCTGAAGGTTTCTCTTAAGCACTCTTTAACCTAAGGCACACTTAAGCTGCTTTGCCTTCACTAAATGTCAGCAGTAAGCCTCTCCCTTTCATCATCAGGCAAGAGGCATGCTTCCTCTTACAACCTACATTGTTTTCTTAATTCAAGGACTATCAGTGCCAGAATGCATTTATAGGTTGGCCACAACATTTTTTCTGCTCTACTTCATGTCCCAAAGATGAGGACATGAAATGGGAAAGCAAAGGAATGGGGACAAAAACAGTCTTAAACCCAATGAAGGTAAATGATGAGGAATGTGGGTCAGGTGCTTCAGGTAGTCGTCAGTCAAGAGTACAGGGACAGCGGAAATAGTACTGAGCTGTGTGACCCTTGGATGAGTTAATGTCTAAGAGCCTCAGTTTCTTCATCTGCAAAATGGGACCAATAATGAGGGCTGGTGTGAGGAAAGGGCTTTGTACTGCTTAAGGCAATGCACAGAAGTGAGCCAGGACTTCCATGCTGTTTTCTCTGCCTGAAGCCCTCTTAATAGGAGGAACAGGTGCTTATGCTCTGTACCACATTCTGGGTATTACCAGGGAACACGTTTTAGAAGTTCAGAGGCCAAAGTGAAGCTCCTTCTGGATACCAGCAGCATTACTGAGCATTGATCTCTTATGTGATCAGTGTAATAGCCTTGGGCAGGAAGCCAATGTGATGTACTCTTCTGGCATTTCCTCCCTAGGCACTGAAAGGCAGGCCTCTAGATCACTTGTGTAAAAAGCCTCATGTAATTTTGGCAGGTGGCGCTCTCTTATTCTTGGACAATTATTTCCTAAAACATTGTAATAAAAAGCTTGAAAAAGAAATAATCCTCCAGATTTTTTTTGCTTTCATGAACAATGATGCCAATTTAGAATATGAGGCACAAAGTATGGCATAGCATGGGGGAAAACAATGGAGATGGCATCAGAAGACACCTGGGTTCAAATCACAGCTCTACCTGTAAAACCTTGGATGAGTCCCTCAACTTTTGGGTACCTTGGTTTCTTCCTTTGGAAAATGAGGGTATTGGATTAGGATACCTTAAGGTCCCTTCCAGATCCACATCTAAGATCCTAAGGCTTTTTTTATTAACAAGGTAGGCAGGTAAGTGGTGAAGAGAATAGAGCACTGGACCAGGGGTTGGGATAACCAGAGCTCAAATCCAGCCTCAGATACTTACTAGCAGAGTGATCCTCTGCAAGTACTTTAACCTCTGCCTCAGTTTCCTCATCTATAAAATGGGGGTAACAACAAACACCTGCCTCCTGGGGTTGTCAAGAGGATGGTTAGTGGCAGATCTGAGAACAGAACTTGCTGTTGTTTTTCAGTTGTTTACATTGAATATCTACCTGTTTCTTTCCCCACTCTACTCCCTTTTCTGTTCTCTCTCCCCCCCAAGTTACAATTCCCTTAAACGTGCAGCAAGAGCATGTCTACTAAATCGTCCACACACAGCCCAGAAAGAACCAAACAGACTGGAGTTGTCTCTCAAAGATAGTGGAGTAGTTTGCCATTTGCTTCTCCAGTTCATTGTGCAGGTGAGGAAACTGAGGTAAACAGGATTAAATGACTTGCCCAGGGTCACACAGCTAGTGAGTATCTGAGGCCAGATTTGAACTCAAGAAGATGAGTCTTCCTGACTCCAGGCCTGGCACTCTATCCATTTTTCTATCTACCTGCCCCCAGAAAAAAACTAGGAGCTCCTAATTCCTTCCATGGTATTCTTTCTATTCTCATATTGGCCCCTAGAAGTCAAAAGGTAGTGTAGGTTGCAAGAATGCAGGACATCACAATCCTAATTTTAAGCATTTATTAAATGTATCATTTGCTATGTTTTTCTGCTATGTAAACACTTATCTACTGGTTCCAGGTTTTTTTTTTTAAGTCAATCAACCAACATTTATTACATACCTATTCTATATCAGGCACTATGTCAGGTACTGGGGATACAAATACAAAATTCTTTCCATTTTACAGCAATGTATATAAGAACATACTTTAGATAAACCCCAAGAAAGAGTCACTTTGGGGTTTCAAATTCCTTTAATGAAAGGATAGCTCTTCTCATTGTTTGAGGATTTGCCTTCAACATTTCACCTTCTCCTCCCATCCTTCCAACATTTCTTTTTTGTTTCTTTTTTAAACAATTAAATAAAACTAATATGGGAACTTCATCTAAAAATTCATGCAACATTTCACATTGGGATCAGCCACTCTATTAAAAAAAAATTAACAAAAACCTATATTCTCTCACTCCCACTCCTCTACTCCATTATAACAAATAAACAGAGTAAGCAAAACAAACTCCCACACACACACACACCTCATTCTGCACCCTAAATATGTCATATCTCTGTAATGAATGGGATGCTTTATCATTAGTCCTTTGGAATCCTAGAATAGTCTTCATATTTATTTTTATAGCTTTCAAAGTTGTGTATACACACACATACACACACACACAACATCAATATTATAAAGATGAACAATTTGTTGGACTCTTAGAAATTGATGAAGAATGAAATGAGAAGAACCAAGAGGACAATTTATATTAATAAAAACAATACTGTAAAGGCAAGTTCCAATTAAGGCAATGTCCAGTCCCACAATAGTTAAAGTGCTACCAGGCCTTAAATTTATTTTTTTTTTAAGGCAATTGGGGTTAAGTGACTTGCCCAAAGCCACACAGCTAGTAAGCATCAAGTATTTGGTCTGAGGCTGCATTTGAACTCAGGTCCTCTTGACTTCAGGGCCAGTGCTCTATCCACTGCAACACCTAGCTGCCCCTAACCAGGCCTTAAATTCAAAAGGCTTATCATTAGGTAGATAAAACACAAAAGGAAATCTAGCCAATCTAAGCAAAAGATCTGATTTTAAGGATCAATGTTTTAAAAATTAATTCTGGGGAAAATTATAAGTGCTGTAAAGTTTGTGCTATTGCTGTGTGTTGCTATACTGTTATATACCTTTATATATCATATACAAATTATACACTGTTTTTCCTTCTTAGGATTGTCGATTGTGGTTTGTCCTTCATTCTCGAAGAGGACCATGACATCAGGAAGATGATGCCATGACTTGCAAGTGAACTGGATTTAAATGAGGGAGGGCTGTCCAAAGTCACCAGCCCCTCTTTCTCCTCCAGAGCCATCTGGGTCCAGTGGCCAGATATAGATCAGGAAGACTAGAGATGGCCCAGCTCCTTTTTTATGAGAATAGATCTCCCTCTCTCACCCAGTCCAGAAGTTGAATGGCTATTCAAGGCTTGAATTCCACTACTAATTGTCATGGAAGCTTTAGTCTGCTCATTTTCTCAACTTGAGTTAATTTGCTCCTCCACAAGTAGCCTAGTAGTTCCGTACTCCTTGGGGCCCACCATATTAAAACCAGACAGTGTAGATACCCAAGTGGCTTAGCCTGCTGCAGAGCTCAGGACTCCCAAGCTCAAGAAATCCACCAGCCTCAGCCTCCACAGTAGCTGGGATTATAGGCATATGCCATCATCCTCTACCAGATGACACACCCTCAAATGCGTCCTTACCTGTATTTTGTTAAGTCATCAACTTTGCTGGCTATATGAAAACCACTCAGAGATGGATTTCCTGAATTACATTCAGTATAAATCAGCTAGGTGGGACAGTGGAGAGAGTACTGGGCTTGAAGCCAGAAAGGCCCAAGTTTAAACTCAGCCTGAGATACTTAATAGCTACATAACCCTAGACACTTAAGTTCTTTCAGCCTCAGCTGCCTCAACTGTAAAATAAATATAATAATAGCATATAACACAGGGTTCCTGTGAGAATCAAATGAAATAATCTCAATATACTTTATAAATGCTAGATATTATTAATAATATATTTCATTTATAAATATTTAATTGATATTAAACATAACTCAGGGTTTACATTGAATATCTACCTGTTCTTTCTCCATTCTACCCTTTTGTTCTTCTCTGTCTCTGTCTCTGTCTCTGTCTCTCTCTCTGTCTCTGTCTCTCTCTCTCTCTCTCTCTCTCTCTCTCTCTCTCTCTCTCTCTCTCTCTCTCTCTCGCAGTGAGAGCATGTCTACTAAGTCATCCACACACAGCCCAGAAAGAACCAAAGAGAGCCAGCCGTACAAGAGAGGGTTCTTTCTAAAGGAGCTCTCTTTTGGTCCCAGGTTCGGCAACAAGGAGCCATTCCCCGCAGGGCTAACCTTGAGTGTGACCACAGACAATATTCTTTTGTGAGCTCTACGTCCTGGCCATACAAGGAGCTCTTTGTTCCTGCCTCTCGGTTCCACTTTCCTCTGTGCCTTACCTGGGATAGTATGCTGTGTAGTTCATGAAAAGCTGTGTGCCAGCTGGGTAGTAGGCTGTGGAGGGCTGCAGTGTCCGGGGACTCAGCAGGACAGAAGGCTGATAAAGGGCAGCTTCCGTTGGGATCACTGCGGCAGGGGCTGGAAACGTGTACGAGGGAGGAGACAAACCTAAATAGGAAAAAGGGGAGAGTTACAGAACACACAGCATCTTTACCATTGAAAGGGCCACAGAGTTAACATTTTTAGATACAAACTCCACAGTTGGGAATCTTCCCTGACAGGTCTTTCCAGCCTTCTCACCCCTATGTTTTTGGTTACAAGGTACCCTCAGCATTAATGTGAAAACTACATACATTCCAATGTATGTAGCTTCTCCTATGAAATCTGAGAAATGTTATGCCTTGGTACCAGCCTAACATCTCCTGGTCTAATAGCATGATAGGAAAGATTTTCCCAGTCTTAGCGATCTCAGCTTCGCATCAGCTCTGGGACAGAGAACTCACATACTTGCACAAATACTAAATAAAGCACAGCATAACAAACTCCTAAGTGTTCAAAGGGCTAGTTATCTTGTCTGAGGACAGTTCGAGATATCTTGCTTCTCTTTTCCTTTGACACTCTCCTACTGCTACCCTTCTCCCTGGTAGTTATAACAAGAACTTACACTAAACTATGCATCAGTTCATTTAGTATTCCTGCTTGTATCCCCCAGGAAGTCTGGATCAGAACACACTGAGAGTAAAGAGAGATCCACAGGGGTCCAATCTACCCTAGATCAATGCCCACCCAAAGAAGAATATCTCCAAGGGCTAGATGTCTCCAGTCAGATTGGAGATGTCTAATCCAGGCTACAGGTAACCTGCCTCAGGTAAGTTCAGAATGTAATTCAAAAGATCTGAATGCTAACCCCAAGGCTGAGTGTCTCTAGAACTGACACTGTCTTAAGATCACCGGAACATAGATTTAGAGTTGAAGTGACCCCAGAAGTCACCTAGTCCAACCTCATTTTACAGACAAGGAAGCTTGAGGTCCAAAGACACTAAATGACTTCCTAGTAGTCATTCAGGTGGCATGTGGCAGAGCCAGAATTCAAATCCAGATTCCATATTCTTTCCATTGCACCATACCATCACTCTCCTTGGGTGTTTTAGATGAGGGCTGGCCAGGGGTATCTGAATTTTTGTCGGCCGTTGGCCAAGACTTCTTCCCTAAAAGGATCAATTCAAATCACTCAACTTACTTCTTACTCGGCAGTTCTCATTTTTGAAGCTGGTTGAGATAGGTATATGATTGTGGAAAATAAGTTCTGAATCATAACTACAGATCTCATTTAGCCATATCATCGTGATCCTAAGACTATCTCCAAATGAACAGGCAACTTGCCTTTAACCTTCTTTGTCTTACCTAACAGTGAATATTTCACAGGTCAGAAATATAGCATGTCATGCTTGAGGCAACATCAACATTTATTTAGAATTTCTCAAGGTAATAATTTCTCCCTCATATCAGCCCCCTACAATTCACAATTTTTATAGAGAGGCTAAAATTATACAGCCACAAGTGAAGTCATTTGCCCTTGAAAAGAATGTAACTAAATACTCAGACCAATGTCCTGAATAGACAAGGAAACTGAGGCACCAGAAGGCTGATCAATCCAAAATCATACAGTAAGTCAAGGCTAGACCAGAGATTTGAGCCAGTTTCACCATTCCTGTTTGTTACAGTGCATTTGTCTCACACTGATAAGATGAGCTGAATGATTAAATAGCAAACTGAAATAACTGAATATATCTGCTCTCTATTCAAACAATGAAAGGCAAAGAATTTTGTTTTTAACCCAAATTTTTGATAAGTATAGGTGGTACCTCTGAGATTTGACTAAGTCCCCTAAAAATTTGGGGAACTATCCTACTGTATTCCTGGAACCTCTTGTAGTTTTGTGTATAATTATTTTTTAAGTAGGATACTTAATTATGAATTTTCTTAGGAAAAAAAAGGATTTTGCATAACTGTTCCTCAACATATTGCCCCTGCAATATACCGTTCATATAAGCCCGTGAGACTTCAAGGTCAGTGAATGAATACTTCCCTCACATCTTCAACATTAAAATCCTCAATGACAGTTTTATATCAATATCATATTCTTTTTTGAAGGTTAGCAGCACTCTTCAAAAAGCATGTATGAAATGCACCCCAAATTGTGTGATTGTTTTAATTGTATGACATGAGGCCAAAAGAATTTGACCTTGAAGTATATTTTATTTTAGAAAAAGGAACAAACATGATACTAAGCTTTATCAGTGGGAATCCAGCACAATATGAGTTAATTCTTCCCTTAGACACATAACAATCTTAGACTGTCTGGTTCTTAAATTCGTTTTCATCCCTGTCCCAAAACAAAGATTGGGAATTAATAATACTACCTAACACTTATATAGCACTTAATATGTGCCAGGAACTGTGCTAAGTTCTTTACAATTATTATCTCATTTGACCCTCACAACAATCCTGGGAGGTAGGTGCTATTATTAACCCAATTTTACAAATGAAGAAACTGAGGTAAAGGTTAAGTGACTTGTTCAGGGTTGCATATTTTATGAGAGTCTGAGTTCATATTTGAGCTCAGATCTTCTTGACATCAGGATCATGGCTTTGGCCATTTCACAACCTGCTTCCCAAAATACTTCCTGCTCAGAAAGATAAAATGGATTTGGTCCTATTGGACCTCTGAAGAGAACACTGTTTCATGTCTCTGAAGTGCTAAGGTATGACTAGCTGTTTTCTAAAAAGGACAGGAAGAAGGGAATGAACACATTCTAAGAGAAAGAATTTAGATTCTATGGGAAGATATCACCACCTTCTATACAGAGGGAGATGATAGGATCTCCTTAGAGACATTCATAAATTATGGGCACAGAAATATTTGGCCAGATTATACCATTATATGATTTCCCCTCAATCAACTGGATTCTTTTGAAATTTCAATTTTGTAAAATTGACTTTCTCCTGAGTGGTCTCTCAGGTTCATTTCAGAACCATTTTTATTTATATTTTTGGTGAAGCAGTCAGGGTTAAGTGACTTGCCTAGGGTCACACAGCTAGTAAGTATAATATGTCTGAGGCCGGATTTGAACTCAGGTCCTCCTGACTCCGGGCCAATGCTCTATCCACTGCGCTACCTAGCTGCCCCTCAGAACCAATTTGGGCTTCAGTTTGCTAATCTGTAATCTAAAAATGATGAATAATCTCTTTCTACTTCTGAATCTTATGGTCCTAAACTGAAGACATTGTTGATAATTGGCAAAAAGTAGTATACACAACTCATCTAGGTAGTTACCATAAAATCTCCTTTACATTATCCTACTATAAATCATACATACAGGAAGAATTATCTCCAGAGGTAAAAGTATTATTATTATTAGCACAACTGTTGTCAATATTCAATCAATAAGTCCTTTGACTAAATGGAGCAGTGGTAGGGATGGTTGTTGCTGTTGTTGTTTTTTACTAGAACTTAGTCTAAGTCTTCCAGCTCTTCCAAATGGAAAACAAATCAAATTTTTAAATCAAATCTTCATTTCTCAATTACCTTTGGAATTCATTTGAGTCGATACATTTTTGAGCCTAAGACTAAAAGTCCTGTACTAGGTGACCCCTTTATATAAACAAATATAAAAACAAATGTTTTTCTGAATAAGCATGATTTCAGGTACAATTAAAAGTTTTACCTGCATGCTACCCCCCCCCCAAAGCATTAAACTTTAGACCTTTAAAATATGTTCCCTAATTACTATCCAGAACTTAGTATGGACTAAAAAGCATATTTATATAACAGATAGGACACCAGCTGACTGCTACCCAGGTTCCAATGAGCAAGAGCATGGCCTGAAATTAAGCACTGATCCTGTGACCCAATGAAAACTTTGGCTAATTTAATTACGCATTTTGCCTTTGTGTTAACTTGTTATTCAAGACACTCTGTAAAGTAACAGAGTAAATATGTCTCAACAAGTAAATATTTAAGTTTTATCTTTCCTTATCCAGAAAGTAGGGGAGAAAAAGAACAAACCTATCATCACTCACCCAATAAAGTTTTCCATGAAAAAACTTCAATTTCACCTTTAAATTATTTTATATATGCGTATTAAAATATCTCTGTAGCCAGGTTGCTTCCCAGAGTCAGTGCTTACTTACTTGGGCATGTTAAGCTTTAGAAATCAAGTTGCTTATCACGGGAAAGGCAAGAGGATGATCTGAAAGAAGGTTGGTTTTGTTTGTTTTTAACATTTTTTTTTCTATTATGGACATCCACAACCAAGGTCTTAAATTAAATCACCAGATACTGTTGATTTCAGATGGGAAAGCTTCATATGACCATTTTATCTGCCTCAGAAAGAGCCAGAAACATAGTTATGAAAGCAGCTCAAGCACCTACCAGCACATAGCGGAGGATAGCGCCAAGACCCAAGAAAAACTTACATGGTAACTTACATGGCGGTGGGGATAAGCCATTTCGATTTAAAGTGCCCCCCATTAACACAAAGTTCATCTCCTCAGCTGAACACTGAAAGACTTCAACATATCTGTCCTTCATAGTCTTTTTATGACACTTTTGTGCAGCCATAAATGCTCTGTCTGCAGATTTCATCTGGATAAAGGCATCTCCCGATGGACGACCCTGATGGAGGGGACAGGGAAGAAAAAAAAAGTCTTTTTGTATGACAAGGGAAAAAAAGATTCATCTGTTTCTAGGAAACAATTGTTGGTTGATATGCCATGGGACAATCATTTACATCATTGACATTTTAATTATGAAATGCAGGTGTTAGCAAAGCTACAAAGACAGATTTGTATTCCATCATCTGATAATTGGGAACAGTACCTCTTTCTCATTTGAACTATAAAGGCAGAAGCAAAGAGTTTGGAAGCCCAAAGCTGAAGGGAATTCTCTTCCTTTGACAGAAATACTGGATCAGAGATTCTAGCAAAGTGTCTTTATAACCTTCACTATGGTCTCTAAGTACAGTTTGCAATTTTAGGGGTTTTGTTATTCCTTCCTGAAAAGCAGGTAAGGATGTGACCTCCTGATTAATCTTAATCCAGTACTGAAAGGCAGTAGCAGAGTTGGACTGCAGTTTCAAATATCTCACTCCATATTCTGTGGTTAAATCCATAATAATCTTCTGATGATTAATTCTGTTCTTCCCCTATTTCATGTTTCCTCTGTTTTCTCTTCTCCTTTATCCCTTTCCTCCTCCCTCTCCTCTCTTTTCCCTCAGGCCTAAGGTAGCAGATGGCTTAGGGAGGTTTTTAGTTAAGGTTTCTGAGAACCAGTCTACTCCCCATCCCCCACCTCAAGTCCTGGGTCCACTTACTAGTTCATACTGCTTTTTTTCCCCCCAAGCCGTAATGGTTCTCTTTGACTCTCAAATCTAAAGGCAAGTCAATATCTATTCTTCCAAGGATAAATGGGCAAAGGATACGAACAATTCTCCATGAAGAAATACAAATCACGACTAGTTTTTTAATAGCTTAAAAGTATCTAATGATCAGAGAAATTAAAATCAAAACAATGTTGAGTTGCTATCTGATACTATTAACTTCGAAGTAATGGTTAAAAATGGATAAAGAATAATTGATGGTAGAGGTATGATCAAACAGATACACTACTGCACTCTTAATCTGGCAATGTCTAATGAATTGCAAAACCAATCATATACTCTGACCCAGTCATCCCACTAGTAGGACTATACCCTGTGGTATTTTGATATCCTTCATGAATGCCTTGTCATGGCAAGAAGATAGCTCTGGGTTCTCAAAGGCTATGCCAATAGATTACAAGTTCTGAAAGGTTTTTTTACCCTGCTGAATAGTCTTCAGTATGGCCAGTGACATACTAACCTTGCTGCATAAGACCCACCCCAGCCAAATATGGGAAGGCTTATTAGCAGCAGGCTGGCCACTAACAAATCTGTTAACCTATGAAGGAAAGGTCGTGAAAAGGAAAAACAAATGACCCACCACTACCAAGACACACAATGGCTTTGTTATAATTAAAGACAAGAAACAGCAAGCACATCCAAAAATTGGAGAATGCTTAACTAAATTCTGATATGTTCAATAAAGTGGAATACCATCGCATAAAAAATCTGAAAAAGAAATGTGAAAAGTCTTATGGGAAGTGATCCTGAACAAAGAAAGCAGCATCTGAACTATAACACGGACTATGATTTTTTAAACAGCAACAAAATCTAGTAAGTACACAGATAGAAAAAAGAAACAATAGAAGGGAACAGAAAATTAGATATTTTATCAATAGGTATATAATTTTGGGAAAAGCTGTGAATAGTTTGGAGTTCGTGGTTGTTTGGTTTAATTATTTTATTGAGATTATTGGGTTTAACAATGATTTTTTAAAAAATAAAAGCAAGTTTTTCTGACAATTTGTTTTCTTTAAAACCAGGTCATCAGGGGCAGCTAGGTGGCGCAGTGGATAGAGCACTGGCCCTGAAGTCAGGAGGACCTGAGTTCAAATCCTGCCTCAGACGGAACACTTGACACTTACTAGCTGTGTAACCCTGGGCAAGTCACTTAACCCCAATTGCCAATAAATAAACAAACAAATAAATGAATGAATGAATAAACAAATAAACAAAACCAGATCATCAATTTTCACTTTAAATCAAGTTTGTCACTTTATGACTAGGGGACAGAAGTGTGTGTGTGTGTGTGTGTGTGTGTGTGTGTGTGTGTGTGTGTGTGTTGTCCTTGGAGATTCCCTCTTAATTTAGCTTTGTTAAAAATTAACTTGGGAAACAGAGAAAGACGAATAGAAAAGGTAGTGGGGAAAGAAACAGGCAGATAGAGGATTGCTTTCCTATTTAATGACAGACTGAAAGTCTCCTTGGAGCATTTAAATGCTGATGGCATATTAACAGACATCTCAAGCAAAGTTTCTGCAAGTAATTGCTATATTATAGCAGACAGCACATCCATTTCCAACAATATTAATCCCCTCCACCAAAAAAAAAAAAAAGATTCTGATCTTTCATGTAAATAAGAAGCAGAATTTTTCCACTGAGACCAATTTCCCTGGGGCAGTCTCCACACAATTGGTAATTGTGTCTGAGGGGGAATGAAAGAAAAACTAAGGGAGACATGCTGCAATCCAGCTTTGCTGATATCACAAAAAAGATAGCACAAGCCCTACCCACTGAGGACTCATCTGTGATTATAAGAACACAGAATCTTCCCAACAACATCTACAAGAGTCTCAATTTGACTTAAAAGAGGGGTTAAAATGTTCAAGGATGTACCTACTGACCTGTGGGGCATGCCGTGAGGTTTTTTTCTAGTAGTGGTGGAGAATTTATGCAATTTTTTTTAAAACTGGGGTTAAGTGACTTGATTTTTATATAAATACCAGTGGGTGGTAGCAGGATCAGTAGTGGTAGTTGCTGTTCTTCATCATTTATGCTGAACCAGGGTAGGTTGGTAAATATCCATGGAGAAAAACAAATGTCATTAGGCTACTTTTACATATCAGAATCCTTGGAAATTAATTTCTAGAGGGCATGTTCTACATCTTTTTCAACATTGAGGTTAACATCTTAAACATAAAATATTTGGGGATGAGACAGGAAGATAATGGAACAGATAAATTACAGAAAAAAAACGGACAGCAACAGCTGCACTATGTAAGAAATGACAAAAAAGATGGGGAAGACTGTATGAACTAATGCAGAATGAAGTGAGCTTCAGAACCAGATGAATGAACGATTTATATAACAACACTGTATAGGCAAGCAACTTTGAAAGACTTAATAACTGAGCATGATTCCAGAGGACTGATGATGAATTATGCTGCCCACCTCCTGACAGAGGTGATGGATTCAAGATGCAGAATGAGACATAATACTTGTGGAAATGGACTAAGTAAGCATTTATTTTGCTTGACTATGCATATTTGTGACAAAGGTTTTTATTTTTCCTTTTTTCATATTGGGAAGAAAGAGAAAATAAATGCTTGTTAATTGAAAAATAAAAAAAAAATAGAAAATAGCCCTAAACCCAAAATAGACAGCAAGAAGACCATAGGATTGAGCTGTCAGAATTCTCTGATACCTAAAACAACCCTCTCACTTCATGATGACATGCTAAGTGGCCAAGACTGATTTCTAATCCAAGCTCTCCAATTCTTTATCCAGTACATTCCACTACCAAACTGTAGCCACTCCCTAGTTTCACCAAAGGAACATAGCTCAACTCATGACTCAGATCACTCTAGTATTTTAGATATGACCTGGTGCCTTGTTAATTTGTATTTCTAGGAAGTCAAGAGCAGATGGATCTAGACATGGCAGTTTGTATATCTAGAAAACACTAGAATCTGTTTATATTCACAAAGTTAGCCCTCACATCCTCATATTCCAGCCTATTACTGTGGGATAAAAGAACCATGTATCATTATTTTGGCAAATTTTAGTTTTGCCTTAACTCTAACCACCTATCGAGAGAGGCAGTGTGGTATAATGAGCAGATCACTTGGCTTAGTTAGAAGAATTGAGTTCCCATTTGGCCTCTTGACACTTATTAGTTATAGTTGGCTATGTGACTCAATGAACTACTCCCTAGTATTCAGATCTCTTTCTTTGATGGAAGGAATTTTCCATCCTGGGAGTTCTTCACACTGCTCAAATCAATTTCCTTCATGTGTTCTTTTGACAGCAACCATACAGCATTAAAGATCATTTATGCCTCATTATAAAGGAGGCTTACTCTTTAAACAGTTGTCTTGGTCTCACAGCTGTTCCTTGAACAAGACACTCCATCTCTAAAATCTAGGCATTTTCTCTGGCTGTCCCCCAGGTCTAGAATGCTCTCCCTCCTCATCTCTGCCTCCTGGATTGCCCGACCTCCTTCAAGCCCCACCTAACAGCCTATTGTCCCCAGTAAGCCCTTCCAGAACTCTTTCAATGCTTGTACTTTTCTCTCTGTTGAGTATTTCCAATTTGTCTTGTATATAGCTTGTTTATTTTCTTGTTGTGTCCCCCATCAAACTGTGAGCTCTAATGCAGGGACTGTCTTATCTTTCTTTGTATTCCCAGTGTTTAGCATAGTCTCTGTCCGACACATAGTAGGACCTTGATAAATGTCTGCTGATGGATTGGGTAAGTGAAGCATATGCGTGGTGCACTGAAGCCTATTGTTGCTGAGTCATGTCCGACTCTTTGTGACCCCAGGGGCCACAGCATGCCAATACTGTCCATGGTGTTTTCTTGGCAAAGATACTGCAGTGGTTTGCCATTTCCTTCTCCAGTGGACTAAAGCAAGCAGAGGTTAAGTTACTTGGCAAGGGTCACACAGCTAGTGTCTGAGGCTGGCTTTGAACTCAGATCTTCCTGACTCCAGGCCTAGTGCTCTAGGCTGAGCCATTTAGCTGCCTCTAAAGTACTTAAACCTACTGTCTGAAAATAAACGTTCTGGACAACTGTTTCAGAAGAAATCAGAGACACAATAAAACTAACTTTGAGTGGTTCTGAGAGACATTAATAACTCTAAAAATCCTCACACTAGGGAGTTTTGAAGTAAAATTCCAAGAAAGATCTGTGTGGCAATGTGAAAGTAAGAAACATAATTATTCATGTGACAAATCACCATGAGTCATGTCTTGGCATTTTTTACCAGCATAATTACACATCCGACAATTTCACTCACCAGACCACTCTCTTAACAGCACTATTCTGTTAACACAAACAGCCAGAACTCATGTTGATTTCTGTTTATACCAATGTCCTAAAGACTTTTTGCAAAGTTTGCTGCATGTTTCAAAATATATAAGTCATCATGTGCCTCCTTCTCTACTTTGACACTGCCACCACTCTGGTTCAGGCTTAATCACTTTATATCTGGCCAACTTTAATAACTTTTTGATTCATTTTCTGGTTCTGGTTTTTGCTCTGCCTCAAGTCTTTCCCTACTCCAGACATCTTCAACTCAGCTGTCAAACTGATCATCCTCAAGTGCAGGTCTGACCTTGTCACCCCTCTGGTCAATAAATTCCAGTAGTTCCCTACTACTTTCAGGATCAAATATAACCCCCTGGCTTATAACCTGAACCATTCCTATCTTTCCAGTTTTCTCACACCCACTCACCTCCACATATTCTGTGATCCAGTGACACTGGCCTCCTTACTATTCCTTGGATATGACACGCCATCTCCTACCTCCATGCATTTTCACTGGCTGTCCCTCATGGCTGGAATTCTCTCCCTCTATATCTTTACTTCCTGACTTTCTTGGCTTCATTCCAGTCACAGCTAAAAATCCCACCTTCAAGAAGCCTTTCCCAGTCCATCTTCCCACTAGTACCTTCCCTTTGAGATTATCTTCAGTTTATCTGCTATATAACCTGTTGACATGGTTGTTTGCAAGCTTTCTCCCCCACTGAACTGTGAGCTCCTTGACAGAAAAGACTGTTTCCACCTTTCTTTGTAATCCCAGCACTTAGCATAATACATGGCACATACTAGACGTTTACAAAATGCTTACTAATTTGAGCACAGAAACTTCACTTCTATTACTAAACACTAAATATATGGCGAAAAAATACGATCCAGATTCAAACTAGGGTTTAAAATTGGTGATACTATTCATAGTAAATTAATAAATTAAGCACCAGAATCACAATTATTTTCATGAGTATCTTAACCTCTTTCTTTGACATGTTGGTTTCATTTACATGATTTACAATTCAATAATCATTTATGAAGCACCTAATATAAGGCTCTTCATAATAACTGAAAACAGAACTGAAAAACCAGACTCCCTGCCCCAAATGGGTTACATTCCATTCTACTACAGCTGAGGTTCTTAACCTTGGGTCCATGACCTTATTTTGAAAAAATATTTTGATAACTCTATTTCAGTATAATATTTTTAAAATGCTATATATTTTACATTTAAAAACATTATTCTAAGAAGTGATCCAAAGGCTTCACCAGATTATGAAAGGGATTCATGACGCAATAATGTTAAGAACTGCTATGCAATCAAGAAGAATTGCACATAGTGATACCAATATATATTTTATCTGATACACAGATAAATAAGCCCAACATATACAAAATAATTTGAAAGGGATTGTTTTATTCTTTATATTTGTAATCCAGTGAAATATGTGGCACACAGTAGGCTTCTTGACTGATTAATCTGGTTTAGGGGAAGGACAGGATTTAGGAAATGTCTCATGTAAGAGGTAGCATTTCAGCAGTTTCAGAGGAAGCTAGGGATTCTAAAAGGTATAAGTGAGAAGAGAATGTATTCCAGGCATTGAGGGACAACCTTGTGCAAAAGCATGAATATGGGAATACAACATGTACACAGGAAAACATGTACAAAATTATATAAAGTATTTGAGAGAGAGAGAGAGAGGGAGGGAGAAAACAAAAATAATTGGAAAAAGTCAGAGAAAAATCAAAGAAAGCACTCGAATATTCTTTGAAGCAAACAAAGAATATTAAGAGGACAGGATAAGTGGCATACAAGATGGAATGTTAAGTTAGTAGTCCAGTTTGACTGAAAATGAGGATATGTGAAGAGGAATAATACAATCCATTATCCTACCACTTGCCAGAGTAGCATCTTCTCTGCAACTTACAAGTCTTAAGAGACTGGCCTGGAGCACTCAGTAAGTGACTTACCCAGGATCACACAGCCAGTACATGTCAGAGGCAGGAGTCAATCCAAGTCTTCCTGGTTCTGCAGGCATCATATCCTATTTACCCAGATGCATTTTAATGGTCTTTTATTAGTGCTAATCCTCTCTGACATCTCTGTAGCATTTGTAAGACACAAGCTAAAGCAAGCAGAAGTGGAGGCAGACAGGTAGTATAGATGTATTCCAAAAAGTTTGGTAGAGAAAGGAAGGACAAAAGGCAGTACACTTTGAGGTAGTAGTAGGTGAAAAGAGAACTGAAAACCTAAAACATAATCATATGATACACTCTCATGGACCATGTTTGGCTTACTCTCCAGTCTGCTCCATCTCCATACTAGCTGTCTAGGCCCCATAAGGGTACACTCTTTCCTTTCCACCCAATCTTCTCTTCCCACTTTCCAGATCCACTTTATGCTTGTCTCTTCCTATTAGAATATAAGCTCTTTGAGAATACGATTACTTCATTTTCTTTATTTTTTTCTTTTTTTAAATAAGCCCTGTGCTTAGCACAGTGCCTGGTACGTATTAAGCACCTAATAAATGTGCTTTCTATCTATATTTGAATATGTTTGTAGGTAGAAAAGAAGTTGCCATTGAAGATGAAGAAGGAAAGGGGCATATATTCAAGTTTTCAAATAAAGAGTGTAGTTTAGCCTTAATGGGGATATTTCTGAGGCAGAAGGAGAGGCGTTAAGAATAGTGGAAAAGATTTTAAGATGGAAAGGATGAGAGTGGAGTTGAGATGGAATGGTTTTATCTCAGTCAAGAAGGGAAAATATCATTTGCCAAAAACGGAAGCAGAAAGGGCACAATATAAAAGAACCATATAAATTTAGATATAAATTCATGCTAAATAGATTCATGCTAAATAAATCATAACAATTATATCAATGCTCAGTAACCTAAAAAGAGAGATGGGAAAAGTGGATGAGAAGCAACTAATAAGGCAGGTACAATTGAAGGTCAAAGGAGATAGGGTTTCTAGGGTCATTGGAACATAAAAACATAGGAAGATATATTACAATCATAGATCATAAAGGTTCACTTTAGTCAAAAAGTCTGAAACTAAAAAAAAATATCATGTTGACAAACCACATGACATTATGCATTTATTTTAGTTTACAAACTTTTTCTTGGGTTCTGCATTGGTGAAATATTTCACCAGGATGTGACTAAACCAGCTTTTCTTTTGAATGTATTATTATTATTGCAAAGAGTGATTTGTAAATCTAATGGAATTTTTTTTGAGGGGGTCATATTTCATCAACATTTACTATTATCATGTGGATACAGAAGCAAGTTTACTCTGAATTGCCCATCCCCCTGAGATAACTTCTTATTTAAATTCAGAAAAAGATTTCATTTAGGAAACAGATAATAATTTTAAAAAAATAGAACCTTTTCAAAACCATTAAGTAGTAAATGGCTTTTAACAACTCCTGGTATAATTTAATTTGATTCTTTAGGGGTTCAATACAGTATATTCTGTATGTTTCAATTAGGACACAACAAAAGCAGTCCTTATCTGTAACAACTTGTATTCAGATTAATACAACTGGCTCTTAGTGATTCCAGGGTCTCTGCCTTCTAACCCCATTGGCCTACTTGACATCTCCTCGCCAACCTCCCCTACCCCCCATGATATTCCCATTTCCCATATTCATGCTTTTGCATAAGGTTGTCCCTCAATGCCTAGAATACATTCTCTTCTCATTATACGTTTTAGAATCCCTAGCTTCCTTTGAAACTCTGCTGAAATGTTACCTCTTACATGAGGCATTTCCTAATTCTTCAAATTGAGAGGGTCCTTCCCCTAATCCCAGATTAATCAGTCAGCAAGCCTACTATGTACCACATACTTCACTGGAGACACAAATAAAAAGAATAAAACAATCCCTTTCAAATTATTTTGCATGTTGGGCTTATTTATCTGTGTATCAGATAAAATATATATTGGTATCACTATGTGCAATTCTTCTTGAGTAGAATGAAAGCTATAGAAGGCAAAGGGTTTTTATTTTATTTTTGTTTAGTCCCACTGAAAGTACCTTCCCTCTAAGATTATTTCTATTTACACTATATATCTTGTAATTGCAACTTTCTACATGTTGTCTCCCCTTTTTTTTATGGGAGCTATTTGAAGCAAGTGACCATATTTTTGCCTCTTAACATTCTCCTACTTAGCACAGTAACTGGCACAGACTATGTGCTGGTTGACTGACTGATCTGCTTTTTAAATTGAGGTGTGAGGTGAAGGGATCAGCATAAAATTTTAATTTCCTCTCCATATTGCATGAAAGACCACTAATGATTAGTAACTGGTGCTAGAGCAGAGGATTCTTAATCTAGGGTCCACAGATGAAGACTTCAGGGATCTGTGACCTTACATGAGAAAAAAAAATTGCATTTTTATCTTCACTAAGCCTTGAACTGAAATTAAGTCTTTCCTTCAATACTGAATGTAAGCAATGATAAAGGTTAAGAAGCTCTGTTCTATAGCATTTCTCAATAGCTTATTTCTAAGTAAGGTCTTTCCCTGGACACTCTGCAAATGCAATCAATGGATATTTCTGATGCTTGCTTATAAAAGCCTTGTTGGATCCCCTTAAAATGCTAGATTATCAGATTATACTTTTTCTAATGAACAATTTACCTGGTGATTTAATACCATATGAACTCCATGGGTTTGAATAGCACTGGAAAATTCTCCCAGAAATTCCAATATGTCCTCAATAGTGGCAGCATAAGGAAGCCCTCTTAGACGTATGCAGTCTCTGACACTGGTGGGGGTCACAAATTGCTGAGGTAGTACAGGAATGATAGGGGGAGTTGGGAGTGGAATGAGAGGTGTAGAAGAAAACCGATTCAGCACCTGCATGTGAAGCAAAACAAATGTCTGTGAGACAAAAGAGTTATATTTGTTTCCTTCATTGAGAATAATCATGATGGAGCATTTCTTTTTCCCCAAGTAACTGTATTGTATGAATTTTCCACTTATAATTCAACTGAACTCTGACTTAAGTTGTGTTCTTTCTAGGTCTGTCTACTTAGGATGTATTTCTCTTATCGACACTATCTTAAGATACATATATATCTAATGAGATATTATGACACTCATATATGATGAACCTCTTATTTCCAAACTTGTATAATGGCTGTAACCCAGGCCCAAAATGTATTGCCTTCTCATCTTTAGCTACAGGAATTCCTGAAATCCTTCAAAACTTTTGTATGAGACTTTTCCACCCCCAGTTACTAAGAAACTCCTACCTCAAAACAACCTTGCATTAAGAACTCACCATTTGAAAAAAAAAATTGCCGGGGAAGCAGGAGAGAAGCTTGGCAGAAACTAGACACCGACAAAATCTCAGAGTATACCAAGAATAGGTCAAAATGGGTACATGATTTAGACATAAAGGATGATATCATAGGCAAATTAGGAGAGCATGGAAAATTTTACATGTCAAATCTATGGATAAGGAAGAGTTTTTGATAAACAAGAGATAAATAGGATCAAAGGAGGTAATATGGATAATTCTGATTACAAACAAAACCAATGCAGCCAAAATTAGAAGGAAATTAGGAAGCTGGGAAAAATGTTTCAGCCAGTTTCTCTGATAAAGATCTTGTTTCTCAAATATATAGGGAACTGAGTCAAATTTATAAAAATAAAAGCCATTCCCCAACTGATAAATGGTTTAAAAAGATATGAAAAGGTAATTTTCAGAAGAAATCAAAGCTACTAATAATCATGTGGAAAAATTCTCTAAATTACTATTAATTAGAGAAATGCAAATTAAAACAACTCTGGGGTCCCACTGTTCACACCTATCAGATTGGCTAACATGCAGAAAAGGAAAATTATAAATGCTGGAGGGGATATGGAAAAGTAGGTATACTGATGTACTAGTGGAGTTGTAAACTGGTGCAACCATTCTGGAGAACAATTTGGAACTATACTCAAAAGGGCTGTCAAACTGTACATCTCTTTGATTTAGCACTACCACTACTGGGTCTGTATCCCAAAGAGATCAAAGAAAAGAGAAAAGGACCTATATGTACAAAAACATTTATAGCAGCTCTTTTTGTGGTGGCAAAGAATCAGAAAGTGAGGGGATGCCCATTAACTAGGGAACGGCTCAACAAGTTGTGGCATACAATTATGATGGAATACTATTGTGCTACAATAAATGATGAGTGCAATGGTTTCAGAAAAATTTGGGAAGACTTTCGTGAACAGATGCAAAGTAAAGTGAGCAGAACCAGGAGAATATTATATATAGTAATAGCAAATGCAAGACTTAGCTAACCTGATCAATAAAATTACAAAGGACCCATAATGAAAAATGCAATTTACCTCTAGAGAAGATCTAATGAATTCTGAGTACAGATTGAAGCATGTTTTTTTCACTTTATGATTCTTGCTTTTTATTTCTTTTTTTTGAATATGGCTAAATGCATGACCTCACATATCTAACTGATATCATATTGCTTGCTTTCTCAATGGGTGGAGGAGGGGCAGGAAGGAAAGAATTTGGAACTCAAATTTTTTTGAAATGAATACCAACAATTAATTCATTAGGAAAAAACTACTTTGTATTCATTTTTGTATGTATTCTGCATATTATTTTATATCTGTACATATATATACACACACATATGGGCACCTCCATTAGAATGTAAGCCCTTTGAAACTTATATATGTCTTTTACACATATTTATACCACAGCTCTTAGCATGGTGCCTGGCACATAGCAAACATATAATAAATGCTTATTGATTTACACCTGTATAATATAAACTTTATGTCAAAACATTAAAAATTATAACATTTAAGATAATAAATTGAAGACAAGTTTTTACAGACTCAAAACAGAACAGTAACTTGATAAGTTATTCTTACTCCCACAGAACACACTGAAGTTTTTAAACCTCTCTTCTACCTCCCTCATCCCTCTAGTGTAAAACAAAGTGAATATCCTAAAAAGAAACCCCTGACCAAAGAAGGGCTCTAACCTAATGAAAGAGAGAAGCAGAAATCTTATCTTAGAAATAGAGAGGGTAGAACAAATTCCATACAGATTATATAGCATTTGAAAGCAACTGGGAAGTCAGTATAGTAATCAATTTATATTGAATAGTCATCACAAATAGAAGAATGGAAAGGGTTTCTTTTTTTAAGATGAATGTAAAATGATGGAACCAGAGGACTCTAATTTCTATTTAATTTTGATCAATGAGGACAGTTGAGAAGATGATCCTAGAAGAAACACAGTGCAAAACTGCTACATGTATTTTTTTTTAAAGGATTCATCTGCTTGTCCATACAAAACTATTTCACACTTAAGGAAGGCATCTCTGACTTGTGCCTCCCCCCCCCCCCCCCCCGTTTCATTCCTACTATAGTCACTGGTAGTAACTAGTAGAGTCTAGTAGTTTCTTACCTCTTAAATTCTGAGTGCAACAGAGGTAGTTGTATTTATTTGACTCACAGGAGAAAAAGGGCCAAAGAACCTCCCATCTGCATTGCCCCACCCTTACTCAACCTGTCAGGTTGCCTCTTAACCATAATGATAACAATATAACCTAAGAAATTGCTTAAGGAATGAAGAGAGGGCGGAATATAATGACATAAATCTAGGGCAGAAATAAAGGGAGGAGAAGTGAATCAGCTATGATATTGAAATGAGAAAGGATGTGGCCAAAAGTGTTCATTAGTGAATAAAAAGGCAGAAATGAAACCATATTGATCTAGGAGAAGACAGGGTAGTAAGGTATATAAATCCCTAATTCAGCATTTAGGTAATGAAACAACTCAGACTAACAGCACTAGAAAGTTTACAAAATCCTTTCCTCTGATTCAAAAACATAAGAATAAGTCCCACTGCTAACAGATAAACGGTCAAAGGCTATATGAATGAGCAGTTCTCAAAGGAAGAAATCCAAGCTATCCACAGCCATATGAAAAAAAAAAATGCCAGAAATCATTAATTAGAGAAATGCAGATTAAAACAATGCTGAGAAAGAAAAAAAGGATCCATGGAGTGTCCTTCCCCAATTAAAAAAAAAGGAAGAGAAAGAATAGGAGAAAAGAAGGAAAGAAAGAAAATAGGGTCACAAGCATTAAAAACAACACACAAGAAACTGGAGGGAAGATCAGAAGGAAACAAGCAGGACAATAGTAAAAGTAGCACTATGATTTCTATACCTAACATAGCATAATATATTTACAGAAATGTTTTGCTGTTGTTGTTTTTAGTGCTGGTTAAATTCAGAATAAGAACAAGTTAAAAGAAAACAAAGCCTTCCTCGTAACAACCTCCTGAGGCAGGTAATACAAGTGTCATCATGCCAATTATATAGATGAGGAAATCAACCTCAGACAGGTCAAATGACCTACCTACATCACACTACTAAGATTGTGAGGCGATATCCAAACCCATGTTTCCTGACTAAGTCCAGCACTGTAGTCATTATATTACACAGCTTTCTCAATAGGGTGAAACATAAAATGGAGAAAACATTTCATTTGAAGGCAGAATCCAGGTTGAGATGCCAGTCTTGTCATTTTATCATCCATGTGCCTGAAGGGACACCATTTCACATCTACCATTTTCAGTTTCTTCATGGAAAATGAAGAATTTGGACTAGATGATCTTTAAGATTCCTCCTAGTTCTAAATGCTGTAATGCCAAAAACATTTGTCTTTCAGAACGATGGGTAGATCATTTTCCCTGTTACTTAAAGAACATCTCAAAAGTGTTGTAGTCCTTCTAGGTAAAAGCAGTAAAAGTCTTGCCAAAGGCCTGGAATCATACAGTCTGCCTTAGGTGCACTGCGAAGAAGAATTTGAAGAATAACTTCTGCTTTTCCAATGCTGCCTTTCATGAAAAGCCTGTTTATACCGTGCTTCAACCAAATGTATGTTCGAAAGTTGTTTTGGGTTTCTTTAGCCCACAGAAGACTCAGCACTCTAAGATGTCTGTGGCTAAAATTTCCATCTGCTCAGTTGTATAAAACAATCCACTTTTGGAATACTATGCAACATAGCGAATTGATTATGTAGTAATTAAAACAAGGATTTTAAAAAAAAATTTTTTTTAGGCAATTGGGTTAAGTGACATGCCCAGGGTCACACAGCTAGTAAGTGTCAAGTGTTTGGTCTGAGGTCAGATTTGAACTCAGGTCCTCCTGACTTCAGAGCTATCCACTCTATCCACTGCGTCACCTAGCTGCCCCTCTGTCACAACTCTTTAAGACAGCTGGGTATCATAATGGATAGAGTGATGACCTTGGCATTGGGAAGACCCAAGTTCAAATGCAGGCTCAGACACTTATTAGCTGAGTGACCCTTGGCAAGCTGTTTAACTTCCATCTGCTTCAATTTCCTCAACTGTAAAAAAGTGATAATGATAGCACCTACCTCCTAGACTTGTGAGGATAAAATGAGATAATATTTGTAAAGTGCTTAGGCACCATGTTTGACTCACAGTAGAAGCTTAATAAATGCTTATTCCTTCCCCTTTAAGACTACAAATTAGAGAGTGTTTGCTAATCTGTGTGGGTGGAGGGAGTTTGCTCGTCAGGAATTATTCCCTAGATCACTGAAATCTCAGATCTAGGCAAAAAAAAAATTCTTAATAGATAATAATTGAAGTACTACCAAGGAGGGACGATGGGTGTGTGTGTGTGTGTGTGTGTAGAAAGGGGAGGGTCCATGACACTATGTTTAAAAAGGGGTTTTTATGTTCAAAATGGTTGGGAACCACTGTTTCAAACAGCATACAACACACACTGTTACCAATGTACTCAACTAATACTGACTCCTACATATAGGAATCACAATTTAAGCCCAGCACCAACACAGATTACAGGACATATCAAACTGGGATACAATGTGTACATCTTTCCTAAGAGGATACTCCTTTTCTTACTTTCTAATCTACCTTGAGCTCTCTTAAAACAAACATATAAATGGGGCTAGAGTTACATTATTAGCTAGCTGAAATTAATAAGCAATATCTGATTATGATGGTAACATAAACATGACAAGATGACAATTAAATAATTAAGTACTTTGATTCTACCATATCTTGTCTATCTTAGTTCAGGGCAAATACCATGGGCTGTATCTTTGGTGGTAGGGCATTGTGGACAGGTAAGACAAATACTTCCCAGTGAAGACTGTCATAGGAGAAGGAATGTAGTGTATGTAGTTTGGTTAATGTCTCTGATGTCAGAATTATTTCCTGTGAAAGTCCTATGAAAACCCACAATCCTACACTAAGGCCCAGCAGCTTTCCTGTAATCCAACAAGAGGTAAGAGGTATGACTATAAAGGAGACCAGTTTTATTTGGCTTTCAGGAATTAAACTCTACTTTCAAGTTATGCATAATATATGACAACACACTACAAAATCCTAGTGGTAGAGCCAGAATAATAATAGCTGCCATTAACACTAAACTTTAAGATCAATAGGATACTTTACCTACATTATCTCATTTGACCCTCCTAACAATCCTTTAGGGCAGGTGCTACTGTTATTCTGATTTTCAAATAGGAAATCAGGCTGAAAAAAGACTGACTTGCTAGGTGATGCAGTGGATAGAACGCCAGACCTGGAGTCAGGAAGCCTCATCTTCCTGAGTTCAAATCTGGCCTGAGACACTTATCTAGCTGTGTGATCTTGAGAAAGTCACTTAACACTTGTTTGCCTTAGTTTCCTCATCTGTAAAATGAGCTGGAGAAGGAAATGGCAAACTACTCCAATATCTTTGCCAAGAAAAATGGGATCACAGTGAATCTGACAACTGAACAACAACAAAGAGCTAGTAAACATTTGAGAAGAGATTCAAATTCAGGTCATCCTGACTCAAAGTTCAGTTTAGTCACTATGCCATGCTCTTTCCTTAGAGATCATCTAGTCCAAACCTTTCATTTTATAGATGAGCAAACTGAATATCAAGATAGGGAAAGGATTTACTTGGCCAAGGTGACACAAATAGTAAATGTCCAAAGTACAATTTTAACCCACATTTTCTGATTCCAAGTCTATTACTCTTCTATCATACAAACAAGTCCCCAGGACTACTGATGTCTCATGCCAAGCTTTTTATTCCTAAGACCTAAAACACACTCACTTTAGGGTCTAAATAATCTTCTATCATTTATATCTTTGGAATGAGTAGGCAATCTGGATGTTTGTAATCTAAGACCTTATAAATATCTCCAATTATTTTGTTTCACCAGGATTTATTTATAATTCAAGATTTCCATTTCTTAACATGCAGCCATTTTCCATGGCACAAAGAACTGTCATCAGAGGTAAATTACAAGATAAGAAAAAGGGGGGGAAATCACGCATAAAGAGATCTTTATGTATTACAAAGGTAAGGAAATTGTAATGGGTCTCTTTCCAAATTTTTTTCTTATATTACTATGAGGAAGACACTTTACTAAGTGCTAAAAATAATAAAAGTATTAAAGCCATAGTCTCTGCTCTAAAGGACATGTTACTTTCAAAAAGAAAAATAAACATTGTTTCAAATATTCTCATTAAGACAAAAAGCCAGCAATGCCACATAACACACACTATTAGGTAATTCATGTGGTATGGTAGGGCATACCAACAAAGACCTGTGTACTAGTGGAGTAAAAGGTATCATCCAAGAGACAGAGGACCAGAAGAGCAAGAGGGTTGAGCACATAGCAAGTGCAAGAGATGACCATCAGCCAGGCTTCAGGTGATACTCAGGTACCATCAAAATCCTAGAAGAAGGCTCTAGCACACTTGGTACATTGCCTATGAAAGATGAAAGTTGTAATCCATACCATTGGAAGTACCCTCAGCACTTAGATCACAAATCCATTTAAGTTTGGTAGGATGTATGTGGATTGAGGAATAAACCATCATGACAACTTACAACAGGAGAAAGGGATGACAGATGCACAGTCTGAATATTGCTCTAGGGCTCACAAAATATGAAAAAGACCCAGTGAAAGGCTTCCATCACCTTAGCTAAATTTTCAGTTGAGGATCACAGTTCCATATGACCATGTGGAAGACAGCTCTAAACCACTTAGCTTTAAGAAAGTGATGCCCATCAATTGCGGAATGGCTGAAAAAGTTGTGACTTATGATTGTGATAGAATGCTATAAGAAATGATGAGTTCAATGATTTCAGAAAAAAACATGGAAAGACTTGCATGAAATAATCAAGAGCGAAATGTGCAGAACCAAGAGAACATTGTATATAGTAACAGCAATATTGTTTTAAGAATGACTTTGAGCAAGTGAGTTATTTGATTATTATAAATACCCAAATTAACTATAAAGGACATATGAAGAAATATGCTATCTGCATCCAGAGAAAGAACTGATAAATAGAAATATGTATAGAATATATAGATTATATATATAGAGAGATATATAGATATACCTATGCCATCTCTAGGGCAAACTGGAGGGAGGGTGATGAAAGAAAAAAAAGAGAAAAAAATTACATGACAATTTTGCTATGTATTTCAAAGGAATAGCAAGTTGTGCATAGTAGATTTGTAGTTTCATGTACAATCATCTTTTTTATTGTTACTATGTTATGGAAATACTTGTTTTATTCCATAAATTAAAATTTAAAAAATTGTTATTCTTAAAAAAAAAAAGTGAATACAAACAGCGAGTCTTTGGAGGATGCAATGTGTGTGTCTGCCCTTCCTTCTTAGTCAGATGTAAGCTTCCTAATGGTAGGAATTGTCATTAAAAAAAAAAATTCTGAATCTCCAGAGCCTAGCATAGTGCCTTTCTCATTCAAGGCACTTATTTAATTGAATTCTCTAAATGAAAAGGCTTAGGTTTTACATCTAGTTTTATCTCTTGGGTTTCAGTGGACTTTGGGAGAATGACCATTCTCACATTACACCTCAAGAAGTATTTAACTCAAAATAATTAATATTTTTTCACTCACCTGCTGAACTTCAGCTGCAGTGCTCCTGAAGAGTTCAATGTATCTTTTACCCAGCAAGTCTTTGTGTTTCCTCAGTGCATTCTGTGCATATTCCTCACAAGCAAATAGGACAAAAGCATCCCCCGTTGGCCTACCATCAGGAAACGTGACAAATAGGATGCCTTCCTTCCCCCCTGTGATAGGGCAATGCTGTCCAAAGAAAGCCAATACTTCTTCTGCTGTGGCAGTGAAGGGGAGTCCTCGCATTCGTACAATGACCTGATTCTCTTTGGACAAGAATTGGGCTACTTCATTGGAAGTACCTAGAGAACCAATGCACAGAAAGGAAAAAAGGACAAAGGATTTCAAATTCACCAAAATGAAGAGGGAAAAATTTCAGGAAACATCCATAATTATTTCCAAACTTTTTGCTGAATCTTCTGCAGACAATATTCTAGGATTTTAACTTTCTGCTTCCTCTTTAAAAAACTCTCTCCTACTCATGCTTTCTCCCAGGGTTTCTTTATTCATCACCAATATCACTCTCCAATTCAGGAATACTGCCTTTCAGGAAAACCTACTATAATCAGTCCCTTTCCCTTTGACTCTCCTCTTCAAGAGAAACAGTGCTAGATCCAGCTCCCCCTAACAGTCCAGCCCTGACATTCAACCTAGTTCATACATCTAAGAGCTGGAAGGGCCGCTCAGAAGCCACGTAGTCCAACCTCCTCATTTTAAAAAGGGGATGGTGTAACACTCAAAAAGCTGAGGGGCACTTTCCCAAGAACAGATAGATCCTTTTAGCATATAGCATCACATCAAGAAATCTCAACAGAGATTAAAGGTGTCAATATGAGAATAGGCTCTATCTTCTTTGCCATATATCCAGAGTGTGAAGTTTAAATGGTGTGGGGGCCTATAGATAAATAAGATTATGGCCCCATATCTCATTAGCATCGAAAGACAAAAATTGTAGTCCCATCCCATCCTCCTCCTATGGGAAAATACTGATTTTTTTTTCTTTCATAATACATCAAACTACTATAGGGGAACCCAACTCTAGTCCGTAGCAAGCTGTCTGAATGAGACAAGGGGCACCTATGATGAAAGTACTTGAGAGTATTCCTTTGAAACCTTAGAGTTGCAAGACATTTCCATGGGGGATCTAAAACACAGCAGAAACCTTTTAGGTATGTTTTCAGAGTCCTTTGCCCTCACACTCCTATGTCAACTCAGTTCTGGAAGCACATTAGATTCACTTTTCCAACTTTCTCAGTACTCAAAAAAAATAAAAGCCATAAATCTTGGAAGGACAAGTGGGAAGTCTCAGCATTTTGCAACTATCGTGGTACTTTTAAGGTTTTAAAGCTGTACACTACTGATAAGAGCGAAGGGTTACACTGTTCCTATACCTTTCAGACTACAGCACATGCCCCTTGTTCACCGAGGAAAACCCTGGAAAGAATACATTTCCTTTCTTACATCACTGTGCTATCCTTCATTCAGTGACTTTAGATCATTTAAACTGGGTTGATATTAATTAGAAGTAGATCAGAACAACTACAGATCCTTGTGATCTCTCCTTTTTTTGTTTGGTCGCTGGGGTCCCTTTCCAGCTTCAGATTTATGATCTGGTAATCATTTGCCTAACCCTAAGCTTTTGTTTTAACCCTAACGGAAGACTTGTAAATGAACTTCTGATTCCACTTTATTAGAAGGTACTTCTTTATTCGTTTGTCCTAAGAATCACAAGATTAAAGAGTTGGCAACCTCCTCCTCTGTAGGTTGAGATAATTTTTTTTAATCCAAAATAAAAAAAAAAGATTAGGTCACTTTTGTAGTGATAATTATGTGATCTACTTTATAGGCAGTCAGGTGGCACAGTAGATGGAACACTGGGCCTGGAGTCAGGAAGATCTGAATTCAAATCTAGCCTCACACACGAATTGTGATCCCGGGCAAGTCTCTTAATCTCTGTCAGCCTAAGTTTCAACTGCAAAATATGCACCATAATAGCTAGCGCCTACTTTGCAGGGTTATTGTGAGGATCAAATGAGGTAATATTTGTAAAGTACTTAGCACAGTACCTGGCACACAGTAAGCACCTAATAAATGCTCATTTCCTTCCTGACCTTCCACAGTGCTTCAAGATGTTCAATTCACAGATATTATATTATTTGATCCTTCTAAATACCTGTTTATACTCACTAATACCAGTGACTTCTTCCCTTTTCTCCAAATTCTGTCTTGCTTTGTAGAAGATTAAGACTTTATATAGCACTTATTATGCACTTAACACTATGCTAAGTGCCTTTTTATTTTTTTTATTTTTATTTTTTTAGGCAATTGGGGTTAAGTGACTTGCCTAGGGTCACACAGCTAGTAAGTGTCAAGTGCTTGGTCTGAGGCCAGCTAAGTGCCTTTTTAAAAAAAAAATTGTCTCATTTGATCTTCACAATAACCCTGGGAGGTAGGTGCTATTATTATCATCATTTTGCAATTGAGGAAATTGTGGGAAACAGATGTTAAATGATTTTCCCTGGGTCACATAACTAGTAAGTATCTGAGGCAAGATTTGAACTCAGGGCTTCTTGACTCCAAGCCTAGCACTCAATACTGTGTCACCAGTAGCTTCTTGTTCAGAATTAAAAGATAAACATGAATATAACAAAACAATATGGGGTGGAGTGGGGCTTGAATGTTTACAATATTTGTGAGTCTTAGCCCTTATAGGAATAACTACATTTAAAAATTTAAGAAATTATGCATGGAATCTAAAATCACATCAAGAGAAAAAAATCAGCAATTTAAGACAAATAGTAGAGTTCTGGAATTTTAGTTATTAAAAGTCTCTTCCTTACCACTATAACAAGATCACAGAACAGCGACTTACCACCTGCAATTTTAAGGAAATCTTCACCCGTTGCTTTGTAAACCTGAAGCAAAGATAAAGAAATTACAGTCAAATTTTTTGAACACACCATCATATAGCCACTCAGCCATTACTTAGGGGGGCTCAGGAGGACTTTGATTGCTGAGGCATACCTCGATGTACCGATTCCCCATGTGGTGTTTGTGCCTTTGTAGTGCAAGATCTCTGTGCTCCTCACTCACAAACCTAACCAGTGCTTCTCCATTTCTTCGACCCTGTGCATTTAGACAAAGTGCAGCACCTCCCCTGCAAGGATTAAAAAAAAAAAATTAGAAGATGGCTGACAAAAGAGAAGAAAGAATTAAATAGGAGAATGAAAAAAGGCAATCTGATTCATTATATCCTGTTGGAGTTATTTAAAAGTCAAGAATAATTAAAGAAAACTTACTTGGCAATGTTAAGGCCTTTGAAGAATCTTGCAATATCTTGGTCTGATGACTGCCATGGCAAGCCTCTTGCCCTGACTATAGTGTTATCATCCACCAGTTCCATCTTGCTGCTGTGGAAAAAGTAAGGACACTTAGATACTTCCAACTTCATCAATGACTCTCATTTTCCCCACCATCTCCCCTGGATACTTTCGTATAAACAGAAGAATTTCAGATATTCCCCTTCAGTAAATTCCTGGTCTTTGTGCTTCAATGTATTAGTCATTATTGGTTCAGATTTCAGTAGATGGTAACATTACATCACATACACAATAAAAGAGGCAGGGCTCAATGTTCTCTTAGCCTTTGTGGATCACAGGAGCTGCCTACACATTTCTAAGACAGCAAGTTCCCTCATTCCAATTGTCTTTGAGTGGAGGAAACACATTAAATTTTCTTGCTGGCACTGTATCTACTCTCTTTTTTTTAAACTCAGGTCCTCCTGAATCCAGGGCCGGTGCTCTATCCACTGCACCATCTAGCTGGCCCTGTATCTACTCTCAAGGGGCTTACATTTAACTAGAGGATCTGCTGTACAAAAATAATTTAAATGATTTTCTGCCAGTTCTAGGTTAGGGTACTTCCAGAAGTAGACTACCAGACTTCAAGTACATTTTCGAATTCTTGTCAGTATACAGGATAGCTTTTAAAAGAAGTACTGTCTGGAGCTCTGAGTCAGGGTCAAATCCAGAGCCTGAGCATGCCAGCTGGGGGAAAGACTCTCTTCCTCCCTTAATCAAGCTTCTGGAGTGCTGCCCAATTCTCACCATTATGGGTCCCTGCCCCAGGACTGTATCAAGCTCTGTGGACAAAATCTTTTCCATCTCCTTCTCCACCCCGCAGGGCCTCTTCCACAACAAGTAAGATACTCCTGTCTTCCTGACTACCTGTTCCCTGCCTGACATAAGGAGTCTCACAGAATAAATCACCATCCACCAAGAGGGTGCACTTCTTGGAAAGACCTCATTCTAATATTGTGCCCCCCTTGATGAACTTCTCTCCAATCACTGTGATTCTGCCTAGATTCAGTGCTCCAGGGTTGCATAATCACATCCCCTTACACATAGTGATTCCAAACTCCAAGCTGCTAATGTACAAACCCTCTTCTCTGTCCTTCACCTTACCCTTCCAATGGGGCACTCCGCATCTGCCTAACCCACTCCACTGTGTCTTTTGGAATGCTTGCTAAATAACAGAGAAACTTTCCTTCATCTTAAACCTGTTTCTTTTCCATTATGTCCATCTTCAAAACACGGCTTCCCCTGGACGTTTTTTGCCCTCCAACCACCTCTTCCTGTGCAGGTTATACTTTCTATCATATCTCTTCACCTGAACTGGAAGAGTCTGACTGTTCCTTCTAATGACACCTGAAGCCACCTTTACTGAGCAGCCTCTCTTCATTTGAGATTCATATTATCAAAATAATGCAGATCGTCCTCAGTAAATTCAGTGCTTGGATCATAATTATTTTCTCCTCCTCATCTCCTGTTCTTGCACTAGGGGACTGCAGCAGAGATAGTAATATCCCTTCAAATGCTCTAAAGCGTCCCAGTTGCTCAATCTACAATTCACATGATCTACTCTTCCATTCCAACTTAACTATACACAGATGGTCATCCCCTTAATCTTGTCATTATCCACAAGTGTTCTTCTTCCTTGTTCAAGAACTCTGAAATTCCCTTTTCTGATCATAATCTTTTATCATTCCATCTTTCCTGATACCTTATAAACCCTAACCATATTTTTTATCCCTATCATGACCTCCATTCTCCCCTTCCTCCCAGCTCTTTCCCAAGCCATTACACCTTCCACTGACTACATTCTGTTCCCTTCCCTGGTGAACTAATTCAAGCTCATACTATCCTCAACCCTTGTGCTATCTCTTGCCATCTTGTCTTAACACTGATCACACCTTTTTAAGTTCCAACCCTAGATGACTCCAATGATCCACCTCCCCTCCTATTCACATGCTCCTGAATGGAGTTGGAGGAAATCACAAAACCATGCTGTCTGGGCCTATTGGAAATTTATATTATTTAATGTCAACAGGTCCCTCAATGTAGCAAGATAACCATTCTGTTCTTTCTTACTCCATTCACTATCCTACTCTCCAAGTGGCCATAACATTCTCTTCTCAATCCTTCCAAAGCATCCCCTCCCTCTTCTCTCTCAGCTGAAGACTTCACCTCACCAAAAAATTTCAGACTATTCACCAAGAACTCCTCTTCTACCCTCTTCCTTATCTCACATCATTCAGACATCTTCCTCCTCTGTATGCTCATTCATAGAGATCTCAGGAGAAAAGATGCTCTTTTTTTGTTTGTTTGTTTGTTTGTTTTTGGTGAGGCAATCAGGGTTAAGTGACTTGCCCAGGGTCACACAGCTAATAAATGTCAAGTTTCTGAGCCAAGGCAGTCTTTCTTGCTGAGGCAAACCCTGCTACCTGCACCTTTGATCCCATTATATCCAGTCTCCTGTAGCAAATTCTACTCATTATTAAACACCATTCTAAATTTTAACCTCTCAGTTTACTAGCTCCTGTCCTGCTACCTACAGACATGCCCATGTCTCTTCATCCTAAAAAACAAACAAACCACTATACCAGGATCAAAAATGAAAAGAGTGAATTCATCAACAATGAAGATGAAATCAAAGTAACAATTAGGGGATATTTTGCTCAACTGTATGCCTATAAATCTGACAATCAAAGTGAAATGCATGAATCTTTACAATAATATAAATTGCCCAGATTAACAGAAGAGTAAATAGAATACATAAATGCCCCATCTTAGAAAAAGAAATTGAACAAGCTAATAATGAACTCTCTAAAAAACATCCCCCTACACACCATCCAGGGCCAGCTGGATTCACAGGTGAATTCTACCAAACATTTAAAGAACAATTAATTCCAATACTATATAAACTATTTGGAAAAATGGGCAAAGAAGCAGTCCCCTACTAAATTCCTTTTATGATTCAAATATGGTTCTGATGATATGACTAATATGGAAATATGGTTTGCATGACTGCATGTTTATAACCTAGATCAAATTGATTACTATCTCAGGGAGGATGAAGGAGAGAAAATTTGGAACTCAAAATTTAAAAAAAATTAATGTTAAAATTGTCTTTATGTGCAATTGGGGGAAAATTTAAAAAAAAATTTTTTTTGGTTAGGCAATGGGGTTAAAAATAACTTGCCCAGGGTCACACAGCTAGTAAGTGTTATGTGTCTGAGGCCAGATTTGTAAGTCCTTCTGAATCCAAGGCCGGTGCTCTATTCCCTATATCACCTAACTGCCCCCTAAATAAAATATTATTTAAAAAAAAATATGATGTTTATACCCAAACCAGGAAGAGTGAAAACAAAGAAAACTATAGACCAATTTCTCTAATGAATATTGATGCAACAAATTTTAATAAAATACTGGCAAGGAGATTACAGCAGTATAGCACAAGAATCACACACTATGACCAGGTGAGATTTATTCCAGGAATGTGAGACTGATTCAATATTAGGAAAACTATAACTGATGCAAAGTGAAGTGAGCAGAACCAGGAGAACATTTTACACAGTAACAGAAATATTGTATGATGATCAACTGTGAATGACCTAGCTGTTCTCAGCAATGCAATGATCCAAGACAGCACCAAAGAACTCACAATGAAAAATGCTATCCACCTCCAAGAGAAATAACTGATGGAGTCTGAATACAGAATGAAACATATTATTTTTCATTCTATTTTTTGGTGGTAGTTTTTTTTTGGTCTGTTTTCTTTTACAATATGACTAATATGGAAATATGTTTTGTATGATTGCACATGTATAACCTGTATCAAAATGCTTATTGTCTCAGGGAGGTGAACTAAAAAAATTTTTAAAGTGAATGTTATAAATTGTTTTTACAGCAATCAGAAAATCTTAGGATTTTGGAATCTCATACAACTGTTACCTTAGCTCATGAAGTATTTAATTGAATAAAAGAGACTGTTCAGTCAAAAAGAAAACCCCACTTGATCCAATTATCCCCATTAGCTGTTGTCCTATATGTCTCCCATTTGCAGCTAACTTCTTTGAAGAAACCATCTACAATTACTTCCTCCACTTCCTTTTCTCTCCTGCACATCTAAACCCTTTGCAATCTGGCTTCCGATCACCTCATTCAATGGAAATTGCTCTCTATAAAGTTACCAATGGTGTCCCAATTATTATATCTAAAGACCTTTATTCAATCCTCTTCTCCCTCAATCCTTCTATAGCATCTGACACTTTCAATAACCATTTCCTCCAGGAATTCTCTCTTTAGGTTCTTGTGACACTTTCTCTTCATTCTCCTTCTGTTCCTTTTCAGTCTCCTTTGCTGGTTCTTCATCTGTATCATGCCAACTAACTTTGAATGTCCCCTAAGGTTCCATCCTAGGACCCTTTCTGTTTTTGTTCTAAATTATCTCATTTGGGGATCTTATCAACTCCCTAGTATGTAATGGCTATTCCTGTGCAGATTCCTGGATCTATATATCCAGCCCTAGTCTCTCCATGAAGTTACAATCAGGCATCTTCATTCTCTCATCCAAGGCTGTCCAAGATAAGTACCCTGTTGGAAGCATGGCTGTTTTAAATTGGATGAAACATAGACATCTCAACCTGAACACATCCAAAATAATTCATTATTTTTCTCCCCAAACACTCTCTTCTTTCCAAACTTGCCTATTATTACAGTTGAGAGCACCATCACCCTTCCAGTTATTATAATCTTAGTGTCACCCTTATTTTCTACCTTTCACTCACCCTATATATCCAATCCATGGCCAAATCTTACTGTTTCTACTTTCACATCTCCTATGTAAATTCCCTTATTTCTATTCATATAGCCACAACCCTAATTCAAGCCCTCATCATCTTGCATTTAGACAATTTCAATAGCTTTCTGATTGGTCCCCTGGCCTCACATCTCTCCCTAACTCCATTTTATCCTATCCTTGGCTACCAAGGTGATTTTTCTAAATAGGTCTTTCAGTCCCTGCTCAATTAACCCCAGTGGCTGTCTATTTGATCCTCTCTAAAATGAAATATCAAATCCTGTTTGGCTTTTCATAACCTGCCTCCCTACCTTTCCAACCTTCTTTATACTTTACTCTCCTCTATATACTCTATGATTCAGCTATACTGCCCTGCTTACAGTTCCTTGGGTATGTGATACCATCTCCTATCTCTGGGACTGTCAATCAATGGAAAGCACCAGGTTTAAATTTGACTGCTGCTAGGTGTGATTCAAATTGATGCTTAACAACAGGGATGACTAAACATGTTGTGGTATATGATTGTGGGATACTGTTGTGCTATAAGAAATAGTGAACTTAATGATTTTAGAAAAATATGGAAATACTTGCACAAAATAATGAAGAGCAAAATGAGCAGAACCAAGAGAACAATGTATACAACAACAGCGGTATTGTTTTAAGAAAAACTTTGCATAAGCTACTTTGAGTATTATAAATACCCAAATTAACTATAAAGGACATATGAAAACAGACTATCTGCATCTAGATAAAGAACTGATAAATAAAAGAATGTATACATACACACATACACATATTTGTGTCTAATGGTGGCCATCTGGGGGGGAGGAAAAAAAGAAACTTATATGATGCCTTTGTTGAATATTTAAAAGGAAGAGCAAGTTGTAAGTATTTATAGTTTTCACGTGCAGCCATCTTTTTATTATACAATATGGAAATACTTGTTGTTTTCCAAAAATTTTTTAAAAAATTGTACAGTGATCAACAATGATTGATTTAGCTCTCCTCAGCAATGATCCAAACAATTCCAGAAGACTGATGATGGAAAAATGTTATTGACATCCAGAGAAAGAACTGATGGCATCTGAATGCAAATTGAAGCAAACTACTTTCACTTTATTTTTTCATAGTTTTTTTTCCCTTTTGTTCTGTTTCTTCTTTCACATGACTAATATGGAAATGTGTTTTAGATGATTGTACATATACAACCTGTATCAAATTGTTTAATGTCTAAGGGAGGAGAGAGGAAAAGGAGGGAGAGAAAAATTTGGAACAAAATCTTATTTAAAAAAAAAGAATGTTAAAAATTCTTTTTACATGTAATTGGAAGAAAATAGAATACTATTAAAAAAAGAACAAAACCTCCCACAAATTGATGCTCAACACCAAAACTGAGGCACACACCTAAATGTTTCTCCTCACAAGTATATAGGGAAGGTGGAACTCCCTGTTTTCCTACAATGAATCACCAGGAAATCATTCATTATGTATTTTATTAACTTTGCATGCTTGATTCCTCACATGCTCACATTTCTCGTAAGTCCTAAGACATTGTCCCAGTAGATCACCACCTGATATAACTAAAGTGCAAAGGAATAGTAATGTACTTGTTCGTGAATGATTTTCGGACCAAAGCAGAAAGAAAATTTCAGAAATTTCTATTTCCTTCAAGTACCTTTGTGGCTTCATTCACTTTGTCACCCTTTGGTTCATTTCTGACTTACTAATTATATATTCTTGCCAGTGCTTTGAATATAGAAAGGAAATACCATCTCTTCACTTTCAATTTAATGAGCATTTATTAAGCATAATACTGTTCTAGGCACTTGGGATAGAAGACAAAAAGAACAATCCCTCCTATGCCTAAAAAGTTCACACCTACTGGGTGAATTCAATATGTTATTTAGATAAGTAATACTAACTATACAAAAAGTAATACAAGGTATTTCAATAGGGAAGGAATGTGGCAACTGGAGGGACAAGGATAGGTAGAGAAAAACCAGGAAAGGCTTCAGATAGGAGGTGAATACTCAGTGGTGATGTAGAGAAGACATGGATTTTATAAGGAGGAGGTAAGAAGTCCAGACTTTGAGGGCCACTTATACAAAGTCGCAGAGGAAGAAAATAGCATAATGTGGAAGAAGAATAGCCAGCAGGCTAGTTTGGCTTAAATGGAGATTGAATAAAGGGGGAAAATATGAAATAAAACTAGAAAAGTGGGTGAGAGTGAGACTGCAGAGGCCTTTAAGTACCAAGCAGAAAAACTCATGAAATAACTATTTTCTTTGTGAAATAGTAACATTTTATAAAACACTAAATAATATTGACTGTGAGCCTAGAAGGTTTCAGATCTTTCTCTCATTAAAATTCAGTTTTAGTATTTAGTAATTTTTCTATTCCTGTGGGTTTTTATTTTTCATTCTGGAATAGGTAGCCAGGGAAGGTTCATACAAAAGAAGAATCATCTCTACAATTTCACCAAGCTTAGAAGAGACCAGACCTCAGAGGTAGTATACGTTCTATCCAAAGGATGAATCTTGGTGACAACACCCACCAAAAGTCATTCAATCTTTATTTCAATATCTTCAATGACTTAAGAAATTGCATTACTTATCAAGGTAGTTTATTGCATTTCTGGATACCCTGAAGCTGTATTCTACCTCCCTGTAAACTTCTACTATAGTTCTATCCACTGTCATAGCAAGGATCTTAGAAATTATCTTTGGCTTCTTCCTCTGCCTCTTTCTCCAGTGCTCACTACTTGCCAAGTCATGCCAAATCTACTTCTATAATATCTTTCCATATTCCTTCCCTCACACTTCATTTGACCCCCTCAATTCAAGTCCTTCTGACTATCCTATACCTTTCTAACTGGTCTCCAAGGCTCTAATTTCTCCCTCTTCTTAATTATCAAATGCATTTTCCTAATGTGGAGGCCTGACCCTATCATTTGCCTACTCAAAAACCCTGAGTAGTTACTCTTCTTAGGGAGTCATTTAATGTCTTCTAGAAACTAGCTATAACTTACCCATTCTTATTTCACACTACTCCCTCAAATGCACAAATGTTTCAACTGAATTGGACTAACTGTTCTTCTCTGATTTCATCCTTCACTCTCCCACCTCCATGCATTTGAGCATAACATCCCTCCTGCCTGGAATACATTGCCACAACATATTCTTTACTGATTAGGTCCCATCTTCTCCCCTCCAACAAGCATCTGTTAACTGCTACAAGTCAAGCACTATACTAAGTGCTAGGGATACAAAGAAAGATAAAACCAGTCCCTGCCTTCAGGGAGCCTGCATTCTAATCACTACAAATAATTTCACTCCTAGAATATTCTTACAGCATATTATATGTAGTATTATGTAGTATATATTCTTATAGTTTGTATCTCTCTACACATTTAACCTTATAGTGTATTTATGTACAGGGCAGCGAGGTAGCAAAGTGGATAGAGTACCAGGCCTAGAGTCAGGAACTCATCTTCCTCAGTTCAAATCTGACCTCAGACACTTCCTAGCTCTGTAACACTGGGCAAGTCACTTAACCCTGTTTGCCTCAGTTTCCTCATCTGTAAAATGAGCTGGAGAAAGAAACGGCAAAACCACTCCAGTATCTTTGCCAAGAAAACCCACACAACTGAAAACAATTGAACAAAAATATTTATGTTCATCTACATTCTGCCCATTCTCCACCTCCCCCCCAAGCCCCTGTAAAACTAACGTACTTGCTGTCTTCCAACTTTGTATCCCTAGTACATCATGTATTAAACAATCACTTAATACTTGTTAAATTAAAATTTAATCCATCTTCCACATGATAGCTTTCCAAATATCTGAAGACATGTATTATGTTTTCCCCTAAGTCTTCTCTTCTCCAGGATAATCATTCCTAGGGTCTCTATTTTTTTTTTTTACATGGCATGTTTTCACAAAAGACTTCTGGTCTAGACCTTGGTTATCTCCCCTTGGATGGCCTCTAGCTGTCCATACATCTTTTAACGTCACGCCTTTAGAACGGAACAAAATATTGGAGATGAAGTCTACAAGCATGCACCACAATAGGGCTCCTATCTCCTACCTGTGCTATTTTTTCTCATGCCTATCTACCAAAACCTAAACAGACCGTAGGTAAGCTGCTTGATCTAAGTCACAGTTTCCTATATATAAAATGGGATTAAGACTTGTGCCACCTACCTTACAGTATTGCTATAAGGAAAGTACTATGTAAACTGGGAAAGTGCTAGGGAAAAAAATGGGCACTTATCCAGTAAAATAACATATACGTAAAGTGACTTGTAGACTTTCAAGCACTAGCTACATGTCAGACAACAATATAGTTATAATACCACCAATCATGTCAGGGAAGGTAGAACTTGTCACTTTTTACAAACATATAAACCATTCTCTCTTGTTTTGTTGTTCACAAGTACCTCAAAACAAGGCATCTAGGGATATATAGCAAAGCAACTTCAGGTCCTCATTATTTACCAAGTTAAGAGCAGGGGGTAACAATGCAAGTCCAAAACAAATGCAACCTTCTCCGTAAAATGATTGTTCCCCAATGCTCTACCAATAAGCCCCCCCCAAATAGTTTGTTTCGTACCACATGGTAATAACAAATGCTGTTATATAATACTGGCCATGTGTATGTCTTCTGCTAGACTATAAGCTCCATGAGGGCAGGTATTGTTATTTAGATTCTGAATCTTTTCTAGTACCTAATATAAAGCACCCACATGCTCTGTACACCAGCAGGCAGTTAAAAAATGCTTAGTGAATTCAGTTGTAACTGCATATACTTGAGGACTATGTGGTGGTAGGAACAATAGGTTTATTTGTAGGAAAGTAAGTCTTCCCTTCTCCAAACCTGAGAGCACTATCAAATTAGATTTAAGTGGAAAAAACAAAGAATCAAAACGAATGAAAGAAAAGAAAGATTCAAGACAAAAGCCTGAGAACAGTATGACTTGGTTACTTACCAAGTCCCACTTTCAAATTTGTAATTCACTCTCTCTGGATCTGAAAACCTGTGATCTACAAAAGAGGTAAACACATGCCATGATTTTTAACTAGAAGAGAGACAGAAGACAAGGGGCCCAGGTAGGGGAAGGAGGTGAGGAAGGGGAAACTAGGGGGAGTTATCTCTGGACATTCACTGTTTCCAAAGTTGTGCTTACTGTATGGTTCTGAAATCATTGTTAGAATAACATTTCCCATATCTTCAACTTCAGAGGCTCCATATCGGGAGGCTGAAACACCTTTCTCAAGATGCAAACCTGTGAATTAGAGTTAAGGTAGTACTTTTTCTTTTTTTTAAGTAAACCTCCTTAATTCCTTGATCACTGAGTCAGTCTTATATTCAGTCTTTAGCTAAAGGATATGAAGCAAGAGGTTTTCTTGACAGATACTGGAGTAGTTTGCCATTTCCTTCTCCAGCTTATTTTACAGATGAGAAAGCTGGGGCAAACAGGGTTAAGTGACTTACCCAGGGTCACACAGCTACTAAGTGTCTGAGGCCAGATTTGAACTCTGGAAGATGAGTCTTCCTGACTCCAGGCCTGGCTCTCTTTCCACTAAGCCATCTAGCTAACCCTATTCATATATGTAGAACTATGAACCCAGAGCCTGACCGTTACTTTGTCTCTCAAATTTATTCCTAAGTATAAAGGAAAGCACCAATACTGAGCTAAAGACAATATAAGGAATAATAAAAATGGCTTTTGTACAGCAGAAGTGACTTCCAAACATTCCAAATCTGAATATTACGTAAGGGTTCCTCAGACATCCAAAGAGTCAAGAGTAAGACTGTCAATGCACAGACGGAACCCTCTAAGTGGGATTTAGAGTTAACATGTTCACAAGTCTCCTAGAAGATAAAGTGCATAGGAGTTGAAGTCAGCATCTATACTAAAGTCACACAGATCTAGAGTATTAAAAGTACTTGCAAAGCAAGGGTAAAGAAAGGACTATATCACCTCACACAGTACAAGTAAAATATGAGTTGAATATTATCTAAGGTGGGGCTGAACACAATGAAACTAAAACCAATAACAAAAAACTCACACATCCTTTGCTTTGTCTTCAAAATAGCCTTAGGAGACAACACATTTTATTCTAGTTAGATTGTCTCTGTATGTCTTTGAGAACATTTTTGTGGAACTGCTTCCAAAATCTAGGGCACATTCTTTTATAGACTCATAATACCATTCAATCTCATCTTTTGGGGTGTGTGTGTGTGTGTGTGTGTGTGTGTGTGTGTGTGTGTGTATGTACTTTTTTAAAAGTAGCTTGTAGGGGCAGCTAGGTGGTGCAGTGGATAGAATTCCGGCCTTGAAGTCAGGAGGAACTGAGTTCAAATCAGGACTCAGACACACAACATGCAAGACGTACTAGCTGTATGACCCTGGACAAGTCACTTAACTCCAATTGCCTAGCAAAAAGCAAAAAAAAAGAAAAGAAAAGAAAAAGAATCAGAAAAAAGGGAAAAACCACGAGAAAGGGAAAAAAAAGTAACTTGTAATTTTGTTTTGTTGTTCAGTCATGTCTGAATCTTCATAAGCCCAATGGACTACAGCATTCCAGGCCCTTCACTGTATCTCTCTCTATATCTATATCTATTTCCAAGTTCATGTTTGCTGTTTCCATGATATTATCAATCCAATTCATCCTCTGCTATTCCCTTTTCCTTTTGCCTTCAATCTTTCTCAATGTCAAAGTCTTTCCCAACAAGTCCCATCTTGTCATTATGTGGCCAAAGTACTAGCAATGACTGGTAAATAAGAATGGATAACCATTATTTTTGGTTTTCCAATACTCTCTCCCACTCCCCAAAGTGACTATCAAATAATGAAGTTTGTTTTCATGTGGCTGCTAAACTGGATCTGAAGATAATCCAAAGCAGAGGGGTCAAACAGCCACAGCCACAGGCAGCCCACACACTTCCCAGTGCACTAGAACCAATTAAAATGCAACTGAGAAATAATTAACAAAATTAATAAAAATAGATAATGTTAATGTGTGGTTTTCTGAGTTAATATGTAGCCCATGGGGATGCTTATGTATGGTTCAGTGGCCCCTACTTCTCTTTGAGTTTGACACCACTGATCCAGAGTTCTAAAATTGCTTGGCAAGGGTAATAACATTATAGTATTAAAATACACACATATACACACACATATGTGTGTATGTGGAGGTATATATAATACATGTATAAGTATACATATACATGTATATAATTTTTCATTAAATTTGGTGGTTTAAACACCCCAAGGGTATCTTTTGGAGGTACACACTCATTTAGATGTTTTGAAGATGATCTTTGTTACAAAATCAGTCTCAATACACAGCCAACTAACACAAGTACAAGTAATAACAATAGTTGGCATTCATATAGTGCTGGCTGCAAAGTGCTTTACATATATTATATCATATGATCTCACACCAAGGTTGTGAGGTAAATGTTATTGTACCAGTTTTACAGATGACAATACATAGCAGTTGAATTGCCCAGGATGCATATTGTAAGGGTCAGTGGCATGATATGGACCCAAGTGGTGTTTGACAGATCATGGCCACAACTCTTCACAAAGTACTTTCTTTAATAAGCAGCCTGTGAAGTAGATAGTGCAACCATTATCTCCATTTTGCCCAAAAGTAAACTACCTTCTGGAGAAGGCAATGGCAAACCACTCTAGTACCTTTGCCAAGAAAACCCCAAATGGGGTCACAAATAGTCAGTCATAACTGGAACAAGTGAACAACAAATTACTTTTCAGAGAGGTTAATGGACTTGCTCAGGGTAACATAGCTAAGGAGAGAGTTCGGGCTCAAGCTGGTTTTCAGGTCAATAGAATATATGTTAGTTACAGTTACATGAAAATTTTAGGAATTATGGATATATCCCAAAGTTCTATTCTGGGCCCTTTACTTTTTTCTCTATATTCTCTCACTTGATGACTTTATCAGTTCTCATGGGTGTAATTATCCTCTCTATGCATATGACTTCCAGATCTATATACAGCCCAAATTTCTCTAAGTTCCAATCAACTATTTAATGGAAACTGCAAGCTGTACATACCATAAACACCTCAAATCCAAAACGTTCAAAAACAGAACTCATGTCTTTTCTCCAAAACCCATCCCTCTGCCAAACTTCCCTATTTTTGTCCAGGCTACCCTGAACTTTTCAGTCTCCCAAGCTCAAAACCTCAGAGTTATCCTCAATCCCCTTCTCTCCTACAACCTTCATACCTAAACAGTTGCAAAGCCTTTTTTCTACCTCTGTAATATTTCTTATAACTATGCCCTTTGCTCTACTTACAGAACCATCACTCTTGTTCAGGATCTCATCATCTTCCACCTAGGTTATTGCAACAGCCTAATTACTCTCCTGACAACAGTTTCTTCCAAATTCTCTAAAAATCTACTGAAATGATTTACCTGAAGTACAGGTCTAACCATGCCATTCCTATAGTCACACTCCAGTGGCTCCATATTACTTCTAGGAGCAAATGCAGATTCCTTTGTTTGGCATTGAAATCCATTTACAACCTGGTCCCAACCTATCCTTCCAGACTTATAGATTGTTCTTCGCATACTGCTTGGTCTATCCAAAGTAGTTCTCACATAGCACCGAATCTCTGTGCCTTCGCACATACTGTCCCCGTGACTGGAATGCACTGTCTGCTCACTTCTTCTGTCTCTTAGGATCCCTAATTTCCTTCAAAACATAGCTCATGCCTTACCTTGTAGATCAAAACTTCCCCCAATGCCTCCCAAGTGCAAATGCCTCCTCCTTCAAAAATAACCTTGTATTTCTATATACTTAGATATTGTCTCTCCCCCAAAAAATATAAGCTCATTGAGGTAAAGGACTGGTATCTTCAGTTCCTAGAATATAATAGTCACTTAATAAATGCTTGCTGATTTCCTTGACATTTTTTCACTTACAGTATTGATGTACTGTCAGGAGAAAAGGGCAACAAAGAGTCCTACATCACTGGAATGAAGCCAGTATTAAAGCTAAGAAGCACTCTGGAATATAATCACACTTCTGAGCACAGTAAATTAATCTTTAACATATTTTCACATACCTAACTTGGTTAAAATTATTCCAATCATCCATCCTTGTGAGATTCAGATTTTTCTTTATTACCAAAAAGAAACTTATATTTTTCCATGCATTGAGCAGATAGATGAATTTGGCTTTCATTTCAGTACTATGATCATCATCATTTCTTAAATTTAAAGTGCAACATACCAAAAAAAATGTAGCTAAGTGTAGGCTAAAAGGAACACAGCTTACTCAAGTCTAGTCAGGGGAAACATGATGATTTTCACACTGTAGAAGATGTGTTAGTCCCCCATAATTATAACAATGACTGATACACGACTTTGCCTTTTGTTTCACATTTATTATTCCTCTGAAAATTTGTGTGTTCTTCATCAGGATTTCTCTACATACTGGGAGTTGGTCTAAAAACTCTTAAAAGTCCCTTTCTAGTTCCAAATCTATAGTCCTATGATCTAGTCTCATTATTAACTATAGTTATTACCTTTTGAGTATACTCTCAGAATCAAGTGATAAAATGGAAATCGTACTTCACATCCCAAATACATAATAATTAAGTATACATCAAAAATTACTATCTTAGAGGCACTCAGGGATTGATTTTCAAAATCTCAGAGGAAAGACAACAAAAGAATTGAAAGGATAATTGACATGACTTTTTTTTAAAAAAAAAGGTAACTGAGAAGTCATATTCATACTTTTTCATTTACATAAAAATGAGTCTTATCCATCTCTACATCAAGAACATTACTAATGAAGATACAAGGTAACAGGTGGACACAAAAAATTTTTGTATAAAGCAATCCGCATCTTCACAAACAAATGATAGAGAAGACCACAAGGATTGAAAGGGGATACTTGCTAACTATCAAACAATCAAAAAAGTGAAAATGACTATTTCTTAACTAATGAAAAATAACTGGTTATCAATATGGCAGTCATTTCAGAATGAGCTGGTGATCAGGTCACTAACTGCTTAGGGCCAAAGTCAAAATTAAGAAATACAGATAATAAGATCCTGGGTCTGCATTTTATTATTATTAAAGCATGAGACAGTAAAATATAATGCAGCCTTAAAATGCAGCTCCTCAAAATCAGCACACATTTAACATACGCGAAAATAGGTTTTAAAAATCCAGACAGATGAGACCCAAAAATAAAATCATTAAACAGTCTACAGAGTATTAACACTGAAAAGGGCACAAGAAAGAGAAAAATATCCATATTCACCTAAGGTACTTGAAAATGTCATCAAATGTATAACTTATATCAAATTGCTTACCATCTCAGAGAGGGAAATAGGAAATGTGCACCTCAATTTTTTTTAAATGAATGTTAAGTGACAGCTAGGTGGTACAGTGGATAGAGTACCAGCCCTGGAATCAGGAGAATCCGAGTTCAAATCTAGCCTCAGACACCTGACACTTACTAGCTGTGTGACTCTGGGCAAGTCACTTAATCCCAATTACCTTGCAAAAAAAGAATGTTAAAAATTGTCTTTACGTGTAATTTAGAAAAAAATAAAATTATTATTATTATTATTATTATTTTGGGTAGGCAAAATGGGGTTAAGTGACTTGCCCAAGGTCACACAGCTTGTAGTGCTAAGTGTCAAGTCAAGTGTCTGAGGCCAGATTTGAACTCAGGTTCTCCTGACTCCAGGGCCGGTGTTCTATCCACTGTGCCACCTAGATGCCCCTCTGTATTCTAATTTTTAAGTATTTTCTTTAGTAAGCTTTTGGACATCCTTTTCCATTTGGCCAAATCTGCTTTTTAAGGCATTCTTCTTCTCATTGGTTTTTTGGACCTTTTTTGCCATTTTTTAAGGTGTTATTTTCTTCAGTATTTTTTGGGGTCTCCTTTAGCAAGCTGTTGCCTTGTTTTTCATGATTTTCTTGCCTTACTCTAATTTCTCTTCCCAGTTTTTCCTCTACTTCTCTTGTTTCTCAAAATCTTTTTTGAACTCTTCCATGGCCTGGGACCAATTCATATCTTTTCTGGAGGCTTTGGATATAGGAGCTTTGACTTTGTTGTCTTCTTCTGGTTGTATGTTTTGATCTTCTTTGTCTCCAAAGTAAGATTCTATGGTCTGACTCTTTGTACTGCTTGGTCATGATCCCAGCCAATTGAGTTATAAACTCTCTGTTAAGGTAGAGGTCTACTTCTAGTGTGGAGAATGTATTGTCCCAAGCTTCAGGGGTTTTGTGCAGCTGTGTTCAGAGATACTTCTAGAGACCTGTAAATTTCCAGTTCTTCCAAGGTGCTATGATCAAGGGCAAGGTGTTTACTCCTTTCCTGGCCTATGCTCTGGTCTATGAGTGACCACAAGCACTCTTTTCTGTCTTGGAACTGTGAGGAGGATATCCTCTCATTGCCACTACAAGCTCCACCACACCAGTGCTCTTCCTCACCCTAGGACTACCACCCAGAACTGTGACCCAGATCCAAGCATGGGCAAAGTAAGAGAATCCTGCACCAGCAAAGAGATCCCTGCAATCCCCCTCTGATCAGCCACTAGATTCCCCCCTTAGTCTGTGGGCTAGAAGCTCTGGAAGCAGCCGCCCCAAGGCCGTGCTCAAAGATTGGGGCTGGGACCTCACTTCTCTCTCTGAGATCACAGACTTTTCCTTCAGACCTTCTAAGTTGTCTTTGGTATTAACAGGTTGAAAAGTCTGGAAAGCACCACAGCTGCCCATGATTCAGTCCTCTGAGGCCTGCTCCGCCTGCACGTTCACATCGAACTGCATTCCTCTCCCCACCTGGCACGATATACCTTTCTGATCAACCATCCAGGTTGTCTTGGGCTGGAAATTTGTTTCGCTCTGTCTTTTTGTGGGTTCTGCTGCATTAGAATTTGTTTAGACCCATGTTTTTACAGGTATTTTGAGGGGTTTAGGGGAGAGCTCAAGCAAGTCACTGCTTTTACTCCACCATTTTGGCTCCACTCCCCCAACAATTTCCGTAATGGCCTAAACATACTTCCACCATTTTGTACTATCTATTTATGCAAAGTGGCATTCTCAGCATTGACAATTACAAAATCAAAATATTGATCAACTCAGAAAAATGCTGAAGGTGCTCTATGTCCTGCAGTATAAAATATTCCACCAAGATTTAATTCTTTATCTAAAAATAAACAAGCACATCCATCTCATTAGTATGCAAATTTGTTTTCATCTTTAATAAATGGTAAAATTATATGTATACCAAAGAACTGTTTTAAAATAAATTTCTTTGTGATTTATTATCAGTAAATGTTTGATTTGTATGCCTATTTTATATACCTATATACCCCAGGGTCGTGTAAAAATTTCTTAGGTGAAAAGAGGTCCTAAGTGGAAAAAATTTAAGAAGCCCTGCTCTACAGAGCCTAAAACATTAGAGGGACTCTAATGAAACCCATGGCCATTGGAAAGATCAGTCTTAATATGAACATATGTTGTCCAACTTATGGCAATACAGATAGGCAACTTACTGAATTAGTCCATCAGCATATTAGGACAGGAACTCCAGATGGATAATAAGTAAAGCCCAAAATGGAAAAAAAAAAAGCCTGACTGTGTCCTTTTTCCAATAAACTCTCCACTTCAAACCTCAAAAATTATCTCCATAATGCTTTACTATCAATAGTGCTTATAAGATAGATAGGTAACCTATTGAATTAGTCCATCAACATATCAGGATGGGCATCCCAGACACAAAATAAGCAGAGCCTAAAATGAAAAGATCAAGCTCAAGTAAATTTGGGAAATTGCGCCCTCCTTTCAATGATCTCCCCATTGAAGAAAAATCCACACATATTCTCTCAATAATGCTTCACTACCATGAATCATGCTATACCACAATTTCAGAAGCACCAAAACTACAAGCAATTTAAATTACAGTGAAAAGATTCATAGTGGATATAAGCAGGCTGTAGCATGTTACCAATGAATACCTACGTGTGAAATATGACAGAAGATATTAGTAAGGAAATGTATAATTAGAAAAGGAAATGGCCAGTGATATGATGAAAATAAAGTATAACAGATAAAATGCCTTAATTCTGCACTGGCACCCATGGAAAAGTAAGAAGTAGAAAGTCTCAACGCTGTTCTATATCCCTATGGAAGATTTATAGAAGGACATGGATAAGAATTGCATAAGATGCAAAGGAATAGGACAATTAACTGCACCAGTGAAAGAAGTACACAGATTCATGAAATCATGCATTTAAAGAATTTAAATTAGCATTTGCATATTAGTTGAATATGCCGAGATTGTATGCTCTGGTACAAAATGATCATATTCAAATTTTAGTGCCGTTTCTTTATAGGTGGTCATTTCTTAATTTCTCTTCTTTAGTCCTTTTTTATCTACCTATCACCTCTGACTCAGAATTATTAGAAAGAACGCAATGATAGCAGAAAACTAAAGAAAACAGAAATGCCCTATTAACGCAGCTAGCAAAGATTCTTGGAATATTATTTAGAAAGTACCACCCTAAAGTGGTCAATGCCCAGATGTCACCCCAAATCATCCTTTAACACTTTTTACATATCATAACAACAACAAAAACTTTTAAAGAAACCCACTGCAACCCATATTAGGAGGCAGAGTGGTGGAAAAATCATTGGCAGTTCTGCCACTCTGGTCTTCCTTTCAATATTGTAACCAAACAAAAGAATAAAAGGAATAAAATAGAATGAGTACTCAAGAGAAGGAGACACTAAGATAGAAAGTGACAGAGAACTGAGCTAATAGGAATTATGTTTTTCTCTAAGAGTTTGTCTCAAATACTCAAATGGATCTTTGACCCTAAGTTAATATCCCCTCCAAAGATACATATGACAATTTGGCTTTACTTGCCTAGCATATACTGTTTGCCCATATCTTCCACAAGGTACCTACCCAACATGTTGGGGACCTTTCTTGAATTCTTTATCTCAAGTACCACTGAAGCATGAAAGTTGTTTATCTGTTATCTCTTCTGTTTGACCAGCCCATTTTTTTCACTTGTACATTTTTCTTTTTGATGACACATTTTCATGTTATCAAACAGCAATTACTTATTTGTAATGTGTGTAGCCTCTTAATGTCTACCAAATGCTTTTGCTTTTCTATTGCCTTTGCAGTGACTCACAACTTCAGTTCTTCAGAGTCTATAGTATTCTACATTCCATGGCCATTTTATCTCTGAAAGAATGACATTAAAAAGATGGAACAAAAAGAAATCAAATTTATTCATGAAAAGAAAAAAATTAAATATTTTAATTCATCAAAGAAGGAAAAAAGGAGGAAAAGGAAGAAAGGGAGAGGGAAAGGGAAAGTGAGAAAGACCTTTGTTTCAAGAAGAAACTCAGGGCCAATAAAGACTGTACAATTTCCCAAAAACAATCCAGCCTGTACTCTGCTTGCTGTTTAAATCTGGGTCCAACTCACTTTATGTCAATCCAAAGCATATTGATATACAAATTCTATAGGTTGTCCCAACAGCTGCATATTGGTCTGGAAAATAGGCATTCTTCATCTACTCGATTTTTTCTATGTAAATAATTAGGTCAAATTCTTGAATGATTACATATCTCATCTAGGAGGCCCAACAGTGTTCCTGTATTTTAATTCAATCAGCACAATGTCATCCACTAGCAGGAGTACAAAGAGCACCTCACAATCTATAGGGAATCCTTCTTTGGTGTGTTTCCTCCATGACAGTGAACACTTGCAGCATGCATATTCCTCTTTTATGCCGAACCCCCCCTTCATATTAACATCTAGCATTGAATGAGGTTCTCTCAGTTATCTCTCAAGAAATCTTGCATAATTTTGACATACAGGATATACCTCCTTACTGGAGGAGAGCTTTTTAAGGAGGTCTTTTGCTAAACTGAATCAAATGCTTTTTTTTTGGGGGTGAATCTTAGACCAGAAGATGGGCCAGCCATGTAGTGAGAATTAGGGATAACAGATGGTAGTCTGAGCATTTCCCTGGTAACCACAAATGCACTAAGATCTAAGAGAAGGCTTTTGGTACTTTGGGTAGACTCTTGATACAACCACATGGACCACAAGTACACAGGATAAGATAGCATATATTGGTCGTGATCTGCACCAATGGAAGTACCTACATGAATCATGGGTTCATTTAAATATATCTCCTTCACCTCTTCAACTAGACTAAGCTCTTTCAGGGTGAGGAATGTATTTCTTTTTCAGTCCCCATAGCACTAGCACAATGCTTGGACCATTGGAGCTAAAAACAATAACTTGTTGACATGATTATGGATTCATAAATCAAAAGACTGCGGTAGAAGGCCATGCTGAATTGGCACTTTTGAGCAAAATTTTCTGAATTGTGTAACTATGTACATAAAAACTAATAAAATAGTTTATAACAAAATTTAACTCTCTAGATATGAAATTCACAAAGCTATTCAATAAGGCACTTAAAACCAAAGTATTTCTTCACTGAATTTCAGCTTCTCTGTTATGAGATTTTCTTGACTTATCATCTTAGTTCTTTGCATCATGCCTCAACTAGTTTTCCTTTAAGCCACATACCAAGACCAAGAGTCTCAGAGGACACTATATTATCTTTTTTTTTTAAGGCCAACTAATCTCACCTCCTTATCTCCTTACTAGTGCTAGGTAATAGACATTAAGGCACTGTTAATCACCTGCAAAAATAGAGGGATAAGAAAACAACTGTCAAGAATTACTTCCTTCATCAATTTATAATTATACATCTATTCTTATTGCTGCCTGATCTTGAGTCAATCAAAGATGAGCCTCATGCCTTCTGATTTATAGCCAGTCATGCAAAACTTACTCATTTTGCCCTCAAGGCAAGTCACAAGAGAGAACTGGATTGGCAAGCTTCATAACTGAGAACTGGCATAAGGAAATAAGCAAGGAAGGGGAAGCAGGAACACTGTAAAAGTATTCCTCTCAACTCTAAAGAAAAACTCTATTTTACAAATAGCCTTATAAATTTACTTCAAGAATCTATAATTTTGTTGCCACACAGGTTGCAGCCTTTTTGCCACTTAGCAAATAATCTTCCAGAAATGTCACAGCTGGAAAAGTTTAATCACCGCCCCAAGCCGATTCTCTCCAAATCCAGTCAGGTTGATCATCTAATACAGGGTAGGTCAATGGTGTGGTCTCAGAGTCTAGAGTCACTGCCACAGCATAAGGGTTTTAGGGGCTATAGACTGACATAAATCTTAGAAATAGGACTGAGGAATCTTTTCCAATCTGAAACACCTTGGTTTCTGTGACACTTTTCGTGGAAGTTTTGTTTTTGGTGGTGGTAGTGGTGTTGCAGTATAACATTAGAGTGTTTATTAGAGCATGCTAAGCAAATTAACTGAACATGAGACATTTTAAGTAGAGCTCTAGCAATTTAAAGAACATTTAAATTTGCCTATCCATTCAAAAGAATAGTTTCTTTTTTATTTTATTGAAACAAACATTTACTCTGTAAAACAAAGCACCAAAATGCTAAATGCATTTACAAACACTGACAACCTCTAAATCAGCTTCCCAATTTTATATATACATAAACAGGTACGTAAATAGGATGCTAAATAGATAAACTTAAAGAGAAAAAATAAGGCAAGTCATCCTGAATATATTATCAGAAGACATATTTAGTATGTCTTAGCCTTATCCTAGCAATTAGCAATTTGCAATTCCTTAATTTTGCTTTATTCTGCTTAGGAAATGTCTCATACTTAGCTAAAAATATTGGCAAATACATTAATACAGAATAACTATCCCATCTTGCTGAAAATGGACTAGCAAAATAAATAACAATGAAAAAAAATTAGTTGTAAACAAAGCATATATTTTTCCAGATTCCTTTCTCTTTAGAGGAAGAGGAGAGGCAAATAAGTAATGGAATAAACTTAATTTGATACTAGGTCATAAGTTTTTAAAAGTATTTTCAAAAAGTAAGTTTGGACTCTAGCATGTCAGTCTTTCCAATTGACCGACCAGTCAATGTACAATACTACATCCAGAAGTAGAGATGGCAAAATCCCTCAAACTTCACATTTCTCTTTCCTGTTCCTCCACTTTGCCTAGAAAGGTGTACTTATACCCAATAGGAACACTAAGGTCTACTGTGTGTGGAGGCAGGTTTAGGCTTGCTGGAAGGAAAAGACTTCTTAGCTATTAGCACTAACCAAAAAGGGAATGAGCAGCTCCAAAAGGAAATATGTTCCCCTCTCACTAGAAATCAAGTGAAACTTGGATGACCAGTTGGTAATTACCTTGGGGAGGAGATTCCTGGTCAGACGTTATTTGATGAGGTTGCCTCAGCTTCCATTATTCACAACCTAATCACAAAAATCTCTAAGTCCGTGGAGACTTAAGAACATCTTGTTTGACCTTTGAGTCAGTCCACAAGCATTTATTAAGCACCTCTTATGAGCCTGGTCCTCTGATATGTAATGGGGAAACAAAGAAAGGCAAAAACAGATCCTGCTCTCAAGGAGCTCACCATCTAATGGACTGTACGTTATAGTAATTTCCTTTGAGGTGGGGAGAAGGGAAATATTTTGCCCCAGGACACATATCCCTAACCTTCATAAGCAGCAGAGAAGGCATTTTAACCCAGGACTTCCATCCTCCACTTTTAGGCCTCTTTCCATTAAAACATTATGCACAGGGGTGTCTAGGTGGCTCAGTGGATAGAGCACCGGCCCTGGAGTTAGGAGGACCTGAATTCAAATCCGGCCTCAGACAATTGACACTTAATAGCTGTGTGACCCTGGGTAAGTCACTTAACCCCATTGCCTAGTCCTTCTCCCCGCCCCCAAAAAAACTCAAGTGAAAAGTAAAACATGGAAACACAAGCACACACAAAAAAACATGTAAAGGAAAGGGGGTCGATTAGCTTTTAAAGCAATAGAACTGGAACAGCAAATCACAGTGGAGAGGAAACTAAAATGACTGAAGTAGTAAATTGAGAAAAGATGCATTCAAACCACCAGAAACAAAGAAGAGTCAGAGTGGCTCCTGCAATAACAAAATATAAGCCTTCAGCTTCCCTGTGGGAGCTGAAAAAGAACTAAAATCTAAGAAGACCCTCAAAATATTTAAGAGCAGTTTTTTTTGATAGAGGCAAAGAACTCAAAACCAAGAGGGTGTCCATCTATAGGGGAAAGGGGGCACAAAGCATGGTATGAATACTATTACTTTGTGAGAAATAATGAAAGAGAAGGTTTCAGATAAATGAACTGATGCTGAGTAAAATGAACAGAACTGGAACAACTTGCACAATAACAGTATCATAAAAACAACTTTCAAACAATGAACAATTCTCATACATGCAATGATCAATCAGGAGTCCAGAAGACTTAGAATGAGCCACACTACTTAGCTACCTCCTAACAGAGAGGTGATAACACTCAGATATACATTTTTACACATTGCCAATGTGGGAATTTGTTTTGCTTGATTATGCATATTTGTTCTCCCCCCCTTAATAATATTTCATTTTTTCCCAATTACATGTAAAGATAGTTTTCAACATTCACTTTTATAAGATTTTGAGTTTCAAATTTTTTTCTTCCTCCCTTCCTCAAGATGGCAAGCAATCTGATATAAACTATATATGTTCCACCATATTAAACATATTTCCACATTAGTCATGTTGTGAAAGAAGAATCAGAATAAAAAGGAAAAAAAACATGAGAATGAAAAAACAACAACAACAACAAAGAGAAAATTTGATCTGTATGCATATTTGTTAAAAGGGTTTTGGTTTTCCTTTTCAGTGGAAGCAGAGAGAGAAAATAAATTCCTGTTTATCGGAAAAATAAAATGAAAGAGAAAAATGAACTAAGGGAGTCTAGATATATTTTATGCTCAAATTCTTTGGTTCAAAATAGTCCTAATTTTAAAGGACAAGACTTTTACAAAGTTTTGTGATGAATATTTTTTAAGCTCTCAAACAGTTTAAAAATATGCAATCATCTTTTATTTAAATTATACTATGTGGGGGCAGCTAGGTGGCGAAGTGGATAGAGCACCGGCCCTGAAGTCAGGAGTACCTGAGTTCAAATCTGGCCTCAGACCAAACACTTGACACTTACTAGCTGTGTGACCCTGAGCAAGTCACTTAACCCCAATTGCCTAAAAACAAACAAAAAACAAAATAAATTATATTATGTTATGGAAATGCTTGTTTTATTCCATAGATTAAAAATAAAATAAATAAAAATAAAATAAATATGTATTCAAAATGCCCTCTCCCCTAACTCACAATGAAGTTCAAACACGTCTTATGGAGGACTAAACACAGATATGCTGACTACTGATTTAAGACGTAACTAACAAGTACCAGAGGGTTCAGGTTCTCTCGCTTGGCTCACATTAATGGACACCAAAATAATTTCTTCTCTAGCCAACAAATTCAATGACCACATTTAACTCAACTATGTGTTTTGATGTTTCGATATCATACACACACATAAATCTTCTGTCATGACAGACAAAATAAACATAAAGATAGATACCAATATGATTCTCTACCCCATCTCTTTTAAAAACCTCGCTTTAGAAGCCATGGCTTTAACGGTCAAAGAATATAATTGGCAGCTCTCAAAAGAAAAAAGGAAAGCTACCAACAAATATGAAAAAATACTCCAATTCATTAATAATGACAGCTGTTGGAGCTGTGAGGAAAAAGGCCTACCAAGGCACCGTCAGGAGAGGTGTGAAGTGGTGCCACCTTTCTGGAAAAAAATTTGGAACTAAGTCCAAAGCTTAGTCAATCAACTGTGCATACCCTTTGAGTCAGTGATATCACTACTACGTATATACTCCAAAAAGATCAAAGAGGGAAAACACTCATAACTACAAAAATATTTATAGCAGCATTTTGTTATAGCAAGGAACTAGAAACAAAGTGGGCATTCTTTACTTGGGGAATGGATGGACAAATTATGGTTTGTCCATCTAACAGTCACGGATGTATTCATGTGTTTTGATGTGTGCCAAGTGCATTTTTTTTTAAAGCCAGGCTCTTTAAAGAAACTTCAGCCAATTCCTCAAATTATATTCTTCAATGCATCATGTTAATATGATTTTATTAATTAATTCAGCTTGAGTGACTTGAGGCCTCATTTAATATGGAAGGCTAGAGGAGAGTATAGAAGATGCCATAATTGCACATAGCTCCTCCTTCATACAACCCTTCCCTAACACAGAATGCATCACATTCTAGTGAGTGACTAGACTGATGAGAAAGACAGCAGATTAACCAGGCACACTACAAAATAAACAGAAAAACATGACCCAGTCCAGTCACACACAAGTTGGAGGAATAAACTTTTATTTTAATTTTAAAAAGCCAGATACTACCTTCTACCTTACTAACATAAGGCATGTTTATTCTCAAGGTGCTTTCACATCTATTGCCTCATTGTACATTGTAAAGAATTGTTCAGGCATTATTATCTCCTTTTAATAAATAGGAAAACAAGCTTGGTTCCAAAGAAAAATTGGAAGACTACACTTTCTTTTATTTATTGCTAAGGGAGGTTGGAGGGTGGAACTAAAAATGAGGAATATAGTTGCCTGTACTCTTCCATGCAGTTGATATATTAGTTTTACTAAACTGTTTTTTGCCCCTTCTTTCTTTTTAAATCTTATAATGAGTAGCTTTCTGGATAAAGGAATGGAGAAAATACATTGAAAAATGAATGCAATGTAAAAATAAAGTATCGAGAGTAAGAATAAGTAATTTTAAAAAACATGTATCTCAGTAAACATAGCTGTTAATCATCACTATAGTCATCATTTAGTAAGCACCTACGTGCAGAAAGTTTGGGCTAAGCTCACTGGGAAAATCAAAGCTTGTATAAAATGATGTCCTTCCCTAATATGACTCTTTTAGGAGTTTGAGACAAATGCAGAGGTGAAGTGTCACATCTGCCTAGCAACAGAATTTTTAAAGATCTTCCAAGAGAAAGAGGTCATGAGAATCCTCATTTCTTGGCTCCTAGTCTCACACCTAGCACACTAAAATGCTATGGTGGACAAGAACAAAGGGGAAACACAACTACTGTATCTCCAAATGAAAGCGTGTGTAAATCCTAAGGGAAAGTAGAGTTTCTACTCCCTCCCACCCCCAATGACTGACCTATTTTGTTAAGCTTATTACATTGGGGTATTCTGGAGTCATAATTCTTTATATTTAGAGTATCAGTCCTTAAATAGGGAAGCAAGTGGGGCTCTGCAAACCTTTACAAATGGTGTAATGGAAATCACTTATAACCAAATCAAATGCATGCATAAGATCTATAATTTTAGCCACGTTTGAAAGTACAATTTATAGAAAGTCTATGGCAAATTTTTCAAAGTCAGGCTAGATGATTCTTTGTTAGTTCAGGGAAAGCACACTTAATATTAGCTAAGTAAAACAAAAATTAGGATGACATCTACTACCCACATTGTGTAGTGGTATGGTGATAGGGATTGGATCTACGATTTCATTAGTACAACTCCTGGGAGAGGAAATTACCTCTACCAGCGCAGGTTAGCATCCCTGTCAGTTCCACTAAGGAACTGAACAAGAGTGTGTGCTCATCCACTGGAGAAGGACTTAACAGATGGAGGCAAATGAAAATAATCACCATAAGAAATGATGAATTCAGAGGAATTGGGAAGATGCGTATGAAATGATACAGAGCAATGCAAGAAGAAACCAAGAACAATTTACATAATGACTACAATAATATAAAGTAAAACAGTGGAGGACTTTAGAATTCTAATTTGTCTCATGGCTAAGAGAGACTTCAGGAAACTGAATGTGAAGCCTGCCTCTTGACAGAAATAAGAAATCATCTCCAACTGTAGAATGAGGCATTCATTTTTTTGACATGGCCATTGTGATTTATTTTGCTTGACTCTACTTGTTACAAGAAAGGGCTTCTATTGTGGGCATAGGGGGAAGGGAGAACATCAATAAAATATTCTTAAAAAAGAAAAATGAAATGTCTCCTACTCTAAGTCATAAAAACTCCATATATTCCAAACCAAATTGTTTTCATCTACTCAGCTTATTAGTCCATCTGTGCTTTTTATTGAAGGCACTAATGAATATCTAAAGCTGTTTGCTTTTTAATTGCACTGATCTCTTTTTATGTCATTCATTTCTGAATGTATCCCTTCCTTACTTTTCTACCCAGCAAGAGGTTCCTTATAAGAAAACATTAAAAAAAATCACTTCAGTAAAGCAAAATAATGCATTAAAGTCTGATAGTATATGCAATATTCCACACTCATAGCCCACCACCTCTGCCTTTATGGCGAAGGTACTTTTCTTAACACTCTTCCATGTCCAAAATTGGTATTAAAATGACACTGAACTCTTTTACTTTTTCTTTTAATTTATATTGGACTCTGTGTGTGTGTGCATGCGCACACATATATGTGTATCCACACGAGTTTATATATGTGGATATAGTATAAGTGTATAAGTGTATATAGTATATGTGTATATGTGTATAAGAATATATTATTCTTCATTTCACTCTGCATCAATTCATATAAATCTTTCTCTGTAAATTTTTAAATTTTAAACTTAAGAACAAAATGAGAAAAAAAATATTGCCATATACACAGCAGACTATAAGAAAGGATTCAATATAAAACAATAAATTTCCATTTCAAGAAAATTTATGTAATAAATACTACACATTGTTTCCAAAGCTGCCCAGCTTTTCTTTGCTTCTTTGTTGGTTTTCTTTTGTTATCTGCTGTGTACTTTTTACTTTACTTTTTTCCCCTCCCTCTCCCCACCACTCTAAAGAAGGCTACAATTAAGCATGGATACACACACACACACTAAACATATACATATATACACACATATAAACTCATACACATATATGTGAGACCATTATGCCTATTTCCTCCTATCATCTGTTTCTCTGAAGGTAGACAGCATCTTCTTTCATAAGTCCAAGTCTTTCCTTGTTTTTCTAAATCAACCAGCTCATCATTTCCTACACCACAGCAATATTCCAACCCAATCACATCTTATCTCAAAGAGTATCTATGAGTTCCCCCCCCAATTTTCTTCATTCCTTCTATTCTTGACTACATAGGTTTTATTTATATGAGAAAGTGTTAATTTAAAATAATTGAAATAATCTTTTTTACATTTCAATAATGCTCTCACCTTTTAATATAGTTTAGGGTTTGATACTGCTGAATTTACTTCCTTTCCATCTTTTCCCCCTGGTTTCTTTGAAGTTCCTGACCTTTTGTTCTTCCAAATGAACTTGTTACTATTTTTTTCTGACTCAATAAAATAATTTTTTAGTAATTTGAGATAACATTGAATAGTTAGGTAAAATTGTCATTTTAAAAATTGTATTGACTTTACCTACACATGAGCAATAAATACTGCTTCAATTATTTAGATATGAGTTTAGTTGTATAAAAAATATTTAATGTTTATGTTCATATAGTTCCTGTGACTGTTTTGGCAGGTATATGTTCAGATATTTTATACTGTCTAGGTATTTTAAATGCTCTAAAACAATATTGAATAATATTGCTGACATATAGTATAGTTTTTGTTTCACTTTTAATTCTATTTTAACTTTAATATTGTCTGAGATCATTACTATTTCTGTTTTTTACATACTAAATTCTACTCCTGCCCTTTCGTTTATCTTTGTATGCATCTCCCATTTTTTTTTTACTGTTTCCAGAGAGCAACATATTGTTAAAGTCAAATTTTTAATCTACTATCCATTTCTGTTTTATGGGTAAATCTGTCCTATTCACGTTCTAAGCTACAATTACTTCTTGTGTGTTTTCTTCTTTCCTACTTTTTCCTCACTATCCTTCTCATTCTATTTACCCTATCCCTCCTCATTCCTCTGCTTTACTTTTACCTGCTACCTTGCCCTCCTATTCCTTAAGTCACCTACCCCCTAAGAGTCTCTCCCTTATCCTTTCCTCCAACCCTAACCCCTTACCCCCTTATTTCTTTCTAAATTTAGAAGACTTTTATATCTTTCTAGATATATATGTTGTTCCCTCTTTAACCCATTACTGATGAGAGTAAGATTCCAGCACTACCTGTCCTCCCTCCATTAACTTCTTCTGTATCAATTTCAGTTCATATAAATCTTTCCATGTGACTCTGATTTCTTCATATTCATTATTTCTTATGGCACAATAACATTCCATTACATTCATGTACCACAGATTGTTTAACTGTTCTCCAATTAACAAACTGCTTAGTTTTTACTTCTTGCTACAACAAAAAGAACTACTATAAATATTTTGGTCTTTGACACTGTTGGGTTATGAGTCTGAGCGCTGGGGAAAAGAAGATGGCCATTTTAGACACCATCTTAGCATGATACCAGGCTGCCTTCCCAGAATCATTAGACCAATTCACAACTCTATCTAGATTGTACTAGGATAGTTGTCTTTTCCCCTCAGCCCCTCTGAAAATGACCATTTCCATCTTTCATCTTCTCTGATAATTTTGTTGGTTTTACAGTAAAACCTTAGTTATTTTTATTAGCATTTATCTTATTGGTTCCTTTAGGGGTTAGAGACTGTCATTGTTTAGCTTTATATCCCCAATAAATATCACAGGGTCTGCCACTGGCTCGACCATAAGTGCTTATGAATTGATTTGGAACAATCTTTCATATGGCTGTTAATAGTCCTTGATCCTTCTTTTGAGAACCTGATTTATATCCTTTGAACACTTACCCATTGGGACAATGGCTCTTGGTCTTAGAAATTTGTTTTAATTCTCTTTATAGCTCAGGTATTTTTAACAAATACGTTTGATGCAAAGATGTTTCTCCTTAATAGTCTCTGTCTTAGGTTAACTTAAATTATTTGTTCATGATGCTAAGTATGTAAATTGATAAGACTTTTATTTCTGAATTAAGATGATTCAAAGGCAGAAAACAAGAGAACTGAAAACAGCTGAAGCCCTGGTTAAACCACAAATAATCAGGCCCTGAACAATGGGGCTATCAATACGTTAAAAACAACCACCAAAATGACTTTATACTGGTTTCTAACAATGCTCACTATTTTATGGAACTTTTTAAAAGGGACAAAAAAAAAATCACACCAAAAGGGCATATCTGCTCAATAAACCAATAAAATGTTTCTAAATATAGTTTTCAATATGTTTAATAGGAATGTATATGTAGAGTCTATATCAGATTGCAAGCTATCTTGAGGAGGGAAGTATGGAGGGAAGGGTAGAAAATTCAAAACTCAAAAGCTTATGGAAATGAATGCTGAAAACAAAAAATAAAGATAAAAAATATATATATTTTTCAGAATGTAGTGAGTTTCCCAAAAGATCTAGAATAATTCTCTCATCAAATATCCTAGAAACTACTGATTTACCTATTTAAGGGAAAATGCAGCTGGTATCAATCAACCTACATAATGTTTTTTTGCCTGCCAGGTTCCCCATTTTTGCCTGTTGACAATGTTTTACCCTGAAAACTCAGAGGTCTAACATCAGAAGAGGACCTCTCTAGCAAATTGAATACCTTCACAAAAGCCAGGTTACGGGCAATAATGAAACCCTTTAGTATATGTTATAGGCAACAGAAAACTGCTGGAGACACTCCAAGAACCAAATACAAGGAGATCACTAGTCTTGCTTGAGACAAAATCCCTACTCTGTACCCAAAAAAAAAATCACCCAGAAAGAATGATTCCCCCCAAATGCTTTCCTCATCCATAAGGAAATATTCTAAAATATTAATTGAAATCTCAAAAAATGCCACCTAAGGTGAACACTGTGAAATTACACAAGTTTGGCATCACATTAGAGATGAGACAATATGCCTTCTTTCACTTTCTTTGCAAAAGTGTAGGACTATGGGTGTGGAATATTGTATATACTGTCAAAGTTGCTTTGATGGTTGGTTTTAGTAAATGATTGTTCCTCCTCCTCTTTTTTCTGCTTTGTTCCAAGGATTGGCTTGTTATAGGTAGGGTAAGGGGGTGTGTGTGTGATGTAAAAAACAAAAAATGTCATGAAATGTTTTAAATCATAAAACTAAGAAAACTGACAACTGTAGTGCTAATTTCCCTCTAAGGACATCCACCAGTCCCAAATTTATAATACTAGGACATAAAAATCAATTGGGAAGATAGAAAAAGCAATGTGTTCAATAATCTGAAGAAATCAAAAGAAATAACACAGAGAAACCACTTTGCAAACCTTAATGCTCTTTGTAAATGCTAGCTAACATCTGGCAGCAAGTTGCCCAACTTTCCTGTGCCTTTTTTTTTTTAAAGGGAATAGCACTCTTCTACTACAAGATACCAAGACAAATCACAGAAAATGAAGCACTATCCAAAAAATGGACCATCTGCAGATGAAACAGATTTTTGTAACCCCCTAATCCTATAAAAGCTATCAATCTCTGCTTGACAAGAATTGGCTAAAAGATGTTCCTCTCACTCCCACACTGGTTGACCAGGTTGAGCAGGTAATCCTCAGGCACATGACTCCCTATCTACTTGGCTACCAGTGCTGCAAAACTGCCAACAGGACATTTAAGCTTAAAGACCTGAACATGTTCATCAAGCTCTGGATTCCACATTGTCATCCCAACACTAAAAAAAAGAGAGCCTTTTTTGTGGCCTAAAAGTACAGAATGGACCTACATTTCAAGCATCATGAAGCTGTTTTGCATAGATAAGGACACTCATAAAAATTTTGAAATGCAGTTCCAGATGGCTCCATTTGACCTGAAGAAATGGTGCCTGTGTTCTGACGAAAGGAACTTGGTTCTCTGAATAGGCATTACAAAATAAGTTAAATCATTACAGATTGAGTGCATATGCAATAAATGCGTGTGTGCCCACGGAGAGCTATAGGCAAACTAAAAAACTTAGCGTTTTAGTACTTGGATTCAAATCTAAGGACATTCTAAACAGAGTTTAATAAGGAAAAGAGTACTAACATGATTGAAAGCTCACTTCATTTTTTTTTAAAGACTGCAAAAATAAGGAGAGGTAGGGTGGTAGAAAGGATAAAGGGCTGGGTTTAGGACCAATCAGGAAGACTTGGGTGCAAGACTTGCTTCTGACACTAGCCATACTAGCTGTGTGACTGTGGACATGACAATCCCTCAGTGTCTCTGCCCAACTAAGACTAAGCTCCCTACCCCACAAAACCCAACCAAAAAACCAACCTCATTCCACAACTCTGAAAAAAATCTTCCAGAAATGTTATTAAACCTATCAAAATACTCTGGAGAAACTACTATGATGAAGATGTCTTGTACCAAACAACTACCAAAAGAAAATGCCCTGGCTTTATACTGGATTTAATCACCTGTGCACATTAAATTTGTATGGGGGTATCTATAGACATTAAACAGATGTTTGACTACATTTTTATTGTTTGTTTGTTTTTGGTTTTTTTAGGCAATTGGGGTTAAGTGACTTGCCCAGGGTCACATAGCTAGTAAGTGTCAAGTCGTTTGGTCTGAGGCCAAATTTGAACTCAGGTCCTCCTGACTTCAGGGCCAGTGCTCTATCCACTGCGCCACCTAGCTGCCCCTTGACTACCTTTTTAAAAGTTCATGCTAAATGCTTTTGTTTCTTTAGCTTACAGTAGTGGTGCTTACCATAGCTACTGCCATTTCACAGTTCAGAATTCTTATCTCCAGAATTTCTGGGAATCCGCCCAGAAGAGACTGTAGGTGATGTGACATCACCACTTCAACCAAGCTCTCCCCAACAGATCTTTTGCATAATTCCTTGTCCATCCATCAAGGTTTATGAAACTTCAAAGTCCAGCTTTCGAGTTTTAAAAGTCGTATTGACAGTCTACAGTAGTTACTTTGGCACTAAGTAGGCTAGGTTGTATATATGAAAATAATAAATTCTAAAATAAATGTGGAACTTTCAATAGGTCTTTCCTGAACTGCAGAAGATAAATGGAATGATGAACTAAGAAGACTACCAGTCTTTAGTTGTGGCTGACAGATTAAAAAAATAAAGAAGTTCTCACTCATATCTTGAATAGCATAGTAAACTGCAATTTACTTATTTATCTAGAACATAAAATCTTTTCTATTTCTATTAGCATTACTGAGTCTATTAATCTTCCTATCATGATTCCTTCTCTCTAAAGATGACCTACTATTTTGTTCTACTGCACCCAGATTTTCTAAGGGTTTTTTTGTGCCATATATTTTAGAAGATTCAAAGGTAGTAATAGTAATAGTTCAGCTATTTTAAATATTCAACATCCTTCAAAGTTAGTATTAAGATACTGCTGATGAGTAGTCAAACAACCTCTCAAAGAGAATTTTAAGGGGACTGCCTTAATTTGAACTCACTTTAGCCTCCCCCAAGAAGCAGTCAAGCTGAAGTGATAGTCCTTTGTTAAAATCTGAAACATACAAACCTAAACTCCAGCCAATCAATCCTAAACAAGACAAATTACTCCTAACAGTAAACAGAAAAGTAGTGAGGAAGACTATTTCTAAAAATAAAATATATCATAGTTATTGAGACTCAGTGCTTGAACTACTGATATTCACTAAGAAGCTTAGCAAAATTATTTAAAGTTTAAAGGCAAATATATCTTTTAATAGTTCCGAAGGTGTCTAGATATTTTAATCTGAGATTCAATTGTTTCAGTAGCTTTGAGGGAGGGTGGGGGGAAAGCCTGATCAGTTCTACAGCTCAATTTCCCTATCTGTGATATCAGAATACTGTTACTATTTATTAGTACTGTAAAGCTGTGAAATAGAATATTTGTCATTCACTAGGTTAAGGTTTATGAACACCAAACTTATATTATATAAAAATATACACAATACTAGTATTAAAGTAGATCAAACATAACCATACCTATGCCTTAAGTTTTCAAAGGTATGTTGCATACTGGTTGACTGAATTGATTGGGAACAGTCCAGAAAACGAGAGCTTGTTTTGAATAGAGTCAGAAGTGCTCATGAGAAGAAAAAGGTAAAAAAATAATAATAAAAATTCTAATTCATTCCAGAGAAACCCAAAGCCAACTAAAGAACCAGTATATACCCCCAAAGAGTCAAATGGCCTTGAAGAAGGCACTGGAATTGGAAGGAGGACCTGGGTTCAGACCTCACAGAAGATACCACCATTATGTCCCTGTCCAGGTTGCTTAACCACTTTGGGCCTCAGTTTCCTCATCTGTAAAATGAAGGCATTGGTCTAGATGACATAAATGCTATCTTCCAGCTCTCCATCTATGATTCTATCATCTGTGCCAAGATTTAATAGGCAAAATCGGGTAATAAATGATGGAGAAGGGAATTTCTATTCCCATTAATCTCCATGAAAAAAACAGCAAGCACAACACAAAACCCCAAGTCACATTCCCAGAAATTCAGTCATCCTACTAACAAAATCTGTCTCAAATTATATCTTGCAGACCACTGTCCAACCTCATTAAAACAGAAGAAAAGTATTTTAGAATGACGTGCCTGTACTTCAAATATTTGTTTTACCATTTTAGAGTAAAATCATGTTGGGTTATGTCTATTCTACCTACAATCCCCATTAAAGAAACCAATCAAAACATTGTTTTGCAAAGTACACCTAGATTCTAAGTTGACACTTCCACATAGGTCTGTAGCCAGACATCTTTCCACCGGATAGCTGGGTTGCTCTGATCCCAATCATTGAAAGGATACAATCTGTCATTGCTGCAACATCCAATTTGTCAATATCAGGTGAACCAGGGCAACACTTCTTGAATTCTTTCCGGAGATCAAAAAAGGAGTAGAAGCATTCAGGCAATAATACATTCTGAGAAAGGATAAGGTAGTTACTAATAGCTACATTGTGTTTTATTCCTGTGTTCCCCAAAAAATGTAAAATCAAACAAAAACAAATGCCTGCTATAATTTGAGTACATATGATTTCATTCCAATCTCAAAATCAATTAAAGAAAAACAGTTGAACAATTGGTAATGACTACCACATATCTACCATATTATCTCATTCTAAAGCTTAAATATACTTCATATTCCTATATCTTTTATTTTACTATCTTGATAATGTCAATATTGTATTTTAACTGTAATCCATCATCACCCTCTGAAATAAGTGGCAAAGATGATTCTTTCAATTTTGCCATTTATTGAAACTTGATGCTAAACGTATCTTAATCTTGAATTTAATTTACTGTACCTATCTAGACATTACATAGTTAAATTCTAATAGGGGTATAACTAATTTATTAAGCACTTACTTCAATCCATGCCATAATAGGCATAACAAAGACAAAACTTAATAGTCTTCACCTTCAAAAGACTTTGCAATGCAGTGAAATTCTGAAAACTATTTAAAAAATGTAGCAAAGGTTATCTTCTGACAATTCCTAATCCCAATAGGAGTAAGAATAATCAGCTTCTGATAGTCTAAATGTGTATTACTTGCTTTGGGAATTACTACCAAGGGGAATTTACTCTTATTGTCTTTGTTACAAAACACTTATCTGGTATCTCCCTACCAGATGGGAGATAGCATAGTAAGTAAAAACAGCACCAGAAGTCAGAGGTTCTGATTCCATTTCTAGCTTTAAAGCTTACTGCCAGTGTGACCTTGGGCCAGTCACTTCTCTCTCTGGGTTTTAGCTCCTCATATGTAAAATGAAGAAATTCAACTAAAGAGCCTCCAAGGTCCTTTTTGGCTTCAATTCTATGACCCAATATGCAGAGTTTAAGACTAATTTTAATACTACTCTTACCTAATAAACATAAATCTGCTAAATTAAAGTCAGTACATTCCAAAATCAAATAAGTAAAACAATTTTATCAATTGTTTAATACTATAAGCACCTGTTTTTTGTCCATCCACAAAAATGGAAACAGATTTTGTTGTTATTATTGAGTTGTTTCAGTCATGTCTGACTCTTTATGATCCTGTTTGGGGTTTTCTTGGTAGAAATACTGGGGTGGCTTGCCATTTCCTTCTCCAGCCCATTTATTAGATGAGGAACTAAGGCAAACAGGGTCAAGTGACTTGCCCAGGGTCACACAGCTAGTAAGTGTCATAGGCCAGATAGGAACTCAGGCAGATAAGAGGAAGAGAATGGTCTAGACTGATTTTGTACTGTTCTTTTAAAATAGTTCTAGCTTGTCTCCCACCTCTTGGCAGAAGTGGTGGACTATAGGTGTAGAATGAGGTGTGCTTTTTCAGAGGTGGCTATGTTGAATTGCTTTCTTTAACTGTAATTCTTTGTAACAGAGAAGGGCTCTATTTGGAAAGGAAAGGGGATAATGAAGAGCCAATGGAAAGTGACAGCAATATAAATAAAAATTATTAATAAATTATTTTTACTTTTATTTGCTTTTAGGCAATTGGGGTTAAGTGACTTGCCCAGGGTCACACAGCTAGTAAGTGTCAAGTGTTTGGTCTGAGGGTCACATTTGAACTCAGGTCCTCCTGACTTCAGGGCCAGTGCTCTATCCACTGCGCCACCTAGCTGCCCCTAATAAATTTTTTAAAATAGGAAAATGTTTTTGGCTACTGGTTTATGTATTTATGTATTAGGTATATGACTAGTTTGTGTCTCTTCCTTATTAAACCAAACTCATTCAATCTCTATGCTTACAACTTAAATAAGGTAAAAAGTCACTTCTTTGGATTTCCCAAACAGCAGACGTTTGCCACAGACATTCACCCTAAGTTAAGTTTATCCTGCAAACTAATTCTTTGAGTTTTTATATCTGATCAAGTCTCAAATAGAAAATGGTCACAGTATATATTTGGTCTTCATTTCTCTTTCCAGTTTATCTGTTTGCCCCCACAAACATTTAATAGTCTATTAAGGAGACTTTGTCATAATTTCTATACTCCTTACACAGGAAATGGTACAGTTTTCATTCATTTCATTCATTCATTTCCCCAGAAACTAACAGTTCCTGTCCATAGTAGGCACTCAGTAAAAGTCCAAGTTGAATGTTATTTTTGCTATTGCCCAGACCTTTTGGCATTTGAGCTGAATAACAGCATTATTGGAAAGCACTTCTTAAAAGAAAATCAGAGGTATGTAAATGTGCCTCTTCATTACTATGTATATTAAAACAAAAGAAAAGTAGCTTTGACTAATTGCCTACTATAATTTATTCTAAGCCACTGAAAGGGTTTATACAATTAAATAAAAAGCATTCAAGGTCACCAAGAAAAAAAAAACCACAACAACCCTGAATGCCTATTAGCATCAAACAATTAGGTCTAATCAATTTAATTCCCAAACATCAACTTTTTATGAATATGTAGCTATATTGTCCCTAAACTTTCCCTAGAGAGAACATTCAGTCAACACCACTTTTCAGGTTTTCTCACTCATTAAATTTCTTAAAAGCAAAATCAGAAATAGACATAAATACAAATAGAAATAAAAGCAAAATCAGGCAATTTGAAGAACTGCTTCCAAAGTTTTGAGAAACTGACAAGATGAAGTGGTCTTTAATACTCAATTATTATGTGTTGCAACCTTAATTAATGAAAAAAAACAAATGAGTGCTATAACTCAATCTTAAGTTTTCCATTTCTGTATATTATATAAAGCTCCTTTAACTCAACCCCCCACCCACCCACCCCGACAGAACTAAAAACTGATGGTAGTAAATTAGAATTAAGCATTTTCAGCAAGGGGAAACCTAATGACACTCAAGGTTTTTTTGTTTTTAAACCAAGCTTTTGAAAAATTAAAAACATCCTGTCCTATGCTTAGCATAGTGCCTGACAAAAATAATAGGTGGTTATTAAATGTGTATTGATTGGTCGTTTTCATCTTTCTAAATAAGCATGTTCCAACATAATCACAAATATCAGATCAGTCTCTGAAAAAGCTGAAGAATGCCACAACATCTCCAAAACCTAATTTAAATTAAAATAACCAAGGAATGCTGGCTTTTTTTAAATAAAAAAAGCCCCTGTGTATTTAAATCACTTCAAATTTCAACAGTTTAATCCACTTTAGTAATTTAAGGAAACACTTCTTTATGGAAGTGTCATGTCTTTATTTTTTCAAGTTTAAAGAAAAAAATTATAGAAAAACAAAAAAAGTTAGACACAAAAATCTAGTCTTTTCTTCACAGAGTCCTCTTACCTTTTTGGAAGCTTCAGGGTGCAAGATTTGCCTGACATGAAGCTGGCCATCAGTACAGAGACAGAAGGAAGTCCCTACCCCAATGTTCAGTTCGTTGCTCACGGACTGATTGAACTGAAAGGAAGACGCAGAGGAGGATACAACTGATAAACAGATTTACAAGCTGTTCAGCTGTGAAAAGTGTTTCACTTAGCAATAGTCAAGGAAACACATGCTAACTTCTGGCACAGTTGCTGCCCAGGGCAACAATAAGGAGAAAAGCTTTCATAAAACTTCCTTACATCTCTTTTCTATCTACTCCAAGATACCAGTGCCAGAGAATGGATGGAGAAAAACTCTTAAAAGGTGTCCTTTTGCTCATGAACCCTTATTTTCAAGAAGTGTTCATTATTAGCCTGTGTGTCAGATTTTTCATTTCAACAGCAGGCTGTCCCTGATGAAATGATTTTCTGGTGTAGTTTTGGAAGTTGTCTGAAGTATCCATTTAATAAAGAAATAGAGGTAGTGGTTACAAGGACCCAGAGCCAGGACAAAGTATTCGTTCCCATCCTGTGTTATATTTCTTTGCATTTTGTCTAAAGAAGTGTCAAATGACATCACAGAATAGATGACCTGGTGCTTAACAAAGCAGTTTTCTGGCACTTAAAATACATTCATTTATTGGAAATACACCACAACCTCACATGTTGCCTCTAAGCAGTAGCCTGCTTTGCCTTTCTCCAATCATAACTATGTGCTCACCTTTTTGAAGTCTAGTATCCTTTTCCTGGGTCAAAGCATCACAAATAAATAATAAAGCTGTCTGTTCAAAACTCTCACCTCAGACTCTCTAGCCTAAGTGGTTTACCCTCCGTGATTCCAAGGGGGAGAAGAGAAGAGCCAACCCAGAGAGTTTACTTGTGCCTTTAAAAAAGGCAACAGGTGAGCCATAAGACACTTCCCCCGAATCCAAACAGAACGCAGCATACAAGAAAGAACTAGGGGGATTCCTCCCATTCCGTGAAGCCCACAAGCTACGGAACTACCGTCTCAGAGTACACACAAACCTCTACGGAGTAAATCAGCAGCTAGGAGGGAGGAGTGTACCATAAGGAGTGCCTTTGCCTTCCGGCTCTCCCAGAGGTGGATTTAGCACGCAGATAGCGAAAGCCCAAAGGACATGTAGGTATTCTATCCAAACAGTTTACCCCGCCTGCCCTACACCAGTTACAGTCGCAGTGCCTAAGGTCTGCAGAGAAAGAGACAGACCTGGAAAGACAGACAAACGGACGGGCGGGGCGGGGGGAGAGAGAGAGAAACAGAGAGAGAGAGAGACAGAGAGAGAGAGAGAGAGAGAGAGAGAGAGAGAGAGAGGAGAGAGAGAGAGAGAGAGGACAGAGAGAGAGACAGAGAGAGAGAGAGACAGAGAGAGAGAGAGACAGAGACAGAGAGACAGAGAGACAGAGAGAGAGACAGAAACAGAGACAGAAACAGAGACAGACACACAGAGAGACAGAGAAAGTGTGTGTATATCTGTGATAACTGAAGCTATTTCCTTCCTTTGACTTGAAGCCAGTCCGAGGGTTTAAATAATGGCTATCTTGACACAAGTTTGAAGACAAGGACTTCGAGAAGTGGACAAATATTGTTGTGAGGGTGGAAGAGAGAATCTTCAAAAAGGGTTTCAATCATCTGCTCACCCATTAGCTCCAACCCCAGAACAGCAGCTTCCTCCCACGAGGTCTGGTCCCCACGCCAGGGCCCGGCCCTAGTGCACCTCCCCTCCCCAGCACTAGCAGCCGAGTCAGGGCGCCAGGAGCTCTGGCAGGGAGGGAGTGGAAGGCCTGGGGAAAGTGAAGGTGGGGTTAGTGGGACTGGGGCTGTCGGTCACCTGTCTGAGGGCTTGCTCCAGCTGCAGGGCTGAGGACAGGCTTTCAGCGTCGATCTTGGTTTCTTCCTTGCACTCCTCAGTCAGTTCCAAGTGATCCGGTTTAACTAGTACTTCGTGCAACTGTCCCACCTCCGGAGGGAGAAAAAGTAGGGGTCAGTTCCCCCCTCCCGCCTCCTTTTTAGTTTCCACTGGTTGCTTTTCTTTACTCTTCTTCCCTCATTCCACTCTCTGAGACGGCCTTCCCTCGCCCCCCAAGCCTCTCTGGGGATCTGGTCGGATAATCAGAGCCTTTATTTCATACACCGGCTGCTATCGGTTAAGTTAGGCGGTGTCCCCTAACTCCTTCGAGTCCTACTGGGGTCGGGAGACAGCAGAGGCTGGATGGTCTCAGACACCAAGGGTAGCTGCTGGGTACCCCGGGGGCGTGAGAAGAGGGCCTTGCTCGGTTCCAGTAGTGTGTCCCAAGAGTATTGTCCCCAGATCTGAGCTGGGTCAGAATTCGAGGTACTGAAACAACTTCAGTGAAGGCTCCGGAGGCCTTTAGATCCCCGGCACTCAGGGCAGCAGAGCCCACCTCCACTTCCCCTTCCTTACCTGCGCCCTCTCCACTCCTCTCCTCCCTTTTTCTAAAGCGAACTTCTTCCCGGCTCCCACAAGTGGGACAAAAGCGCCAAGGAACAAATACCTTCTTGTTGGCCAGATCCACCACTTTCCACAGTAGCAGGATCAGCTCCTTCTCGTCCGAACCCAGCTTGGCTCCTGTGGCCCCGGCAGTGATCCCAAAAAGTACCACCAAGTAATCAGGAGACGCCGTCATGACGATAGGTGGGGAGGGGGAGAAGGGGGGCTGGGAAGTGCTGAGGCGGCGAGGTAGTAGCGAAAAGAAAAACCGATGCCAAGCCCTTTTACAAAGAGAAAAAGGAAGAAAAAACCTCCCCCCTCCTCGCCGCCACTGGTGCAAAAGGCAGTGCAACCACTCTGCCCCACACCTGGCCGTGCTACACACTGAGGGCAGGAGGGGGGGGTGGGGGAAGGAAAGCTTCAGAGGCTTGGCCCTTTTTGCATTTAATTGCCCGTGAGTCTATGCAAAAAGCAAAGAGAAGGGCTGCACCCCTGGGAGGCGCGCGCGCAATGGCAGAAGGTTTTTCTGTTTGGGGGATGTGGCTCTACCTGCCCACCCTCCCCCACGTGGTGCAGGTAAAAGAGAGAGAGAGAGAGAGAGAGAGACAGAGAGAGAGAGAGAGAGACACCTGGCGGCGCCCGCCTATTGGTTCCTTCAAACCACGACGTGGCAGCGGTGGGGGAGGAGGCAGATTTGTCGAGAGGGAGGAGTGGGCTGGTGCGGCAGCTGGGACCCGGAGACAATGGCGGGATGAATGAAAGGGGCTGCTGGGGGTGGTGGAAGGGCGGATACAACTCAGAGGGAGGACCCGCAGAATCCCAAGAGGTTGAGGGGTCTGGGGTGAGGAAGAGCCTGAGCCACTTGGGGGATAGGGGGAAGCTGGTGGAGAGTCTTGTGGGCTGGAGAAATTGAGAAGGATGGGGACGCCAGGAACAGAAAGGGAGGTAACTGAGAGGGGTGTGGGGCGGGTCAAAAGGCGGCCTGATTCTGGGGACTGGATGCAGGGAGCAACCGAAGCTCTAGGGAAAAAACTGGAGTGGAGGAGTCTCAAAGAAGAGGAGGGCGAGACAGGTGAGGGTAGCGGGGGCGCGGAGTTATAGAGGGTGTGGTGGCAACCAGGGAGGGAGGGAAGAAGTGAGTGAGCAGTAAACAGCAGCAGGGAGGTGGCAAGGGCAATTCCTGAAGACCGGAAAAGTCTCTTTGGAGCGCCACACACCTTTCAGTGCAAACAGCAGCCCCAAAACCTGTTGTACCCTCCCCCAGTCCACCCTACCCCGACCCGAGCGCTCACTTCCTTATCCTGGCGGGTTGGCAAGGGAGCTTTTCACTTTTCCTGAGAGGTGAAATGATTGGAGCTGAACCCCAAGGGGCTCACCTAGGAGGGAGGCAAACCCAGGGGTCTAGAGACACACCCAAAGACAAAAGTGACACATTCGCCAGGTTTGCACAGCACAAAGTGAAGGGTTAGGCAGGAAGCCCGTGGCTAATTCAGGCAAACTTTTCCACACATTTTTCGTTAATTGGTTGTGTTCATTTATTACGTTTCCATTCTCTGATGTACATATACTATAAACGTAGATTTAGATGTTTGTTCCTAACTTGATTTCATGCATGGAGGGCTCCCAGTATGACAAATTCTTTTCACTTGTAGGGATTGGCAAATTAGTCTTAGAGGAAAGGCTGAGTACCTTAAAGAATAGGGAGCGGGTCTGAAATGTAAGACCCAAGTTTGAGTCTCGCCTCGGACACTTAATGGCGGAGCGACTCGGGGCCAGTCACTAAACCCTTCAGTGCCTCAGGCTATATAAAACTTGAATTACAAAGAAGGTGGCCACCAGGATTGGTTGAGAAGCTCCCTTCTCTTTCCTGCACCTTTGAAACCCCTGGTCCAGTCAAAACAAACAAACATAAAGGTTTTAGAGAGTTGCCTGGGGCACAGAAAAATTGTGAATTACTAGCGCTGTCCTACAGTTTGTAAGTGGGCTAAAACGATTCTGAGGCAGCACTTGAACCCAAACCTCCCTAATTCCGACCTCCTTCTAGGAGGCTGCCACACTAAAAAACTTGGTTTGTCGAGGCCACGGCCTTACTCCTTTTATGCATCCACACAACGTTTATTTAGTAAGATTTCCTCGGCACCCGTTTTCCTGGCTGCAAGGCCAGCTCCCTAGCCACTATGCTACACTGCCTTTCAGTAAACTTAAACATAAAGGAATTGAGGTCAATGCAGATTTTTGCTGTAATTCTTCCATTTGCTTTTTTTGTCGAGAACTTGTTAGGAGGAAGAAACTTGGAAAATGACAGTCAACCCATTCATAACCACAAATCCTATTGATTAGAATACTGAATCACTCAGCCAATGTGCATTTATTAGGCGCCTATGTGTCAAGAACTGTGGACCGGAAAAGATGTAAAAATGAAACATTCCTTTCTCTCAATGCGGTCATATTCTCTTGTGGGAAGAAACAAGTGTACAAATAAGCAAACATAGATACAAAGTAATTTCTCTGGAGTCACAAGCGTCTGGGCGAAACGATAAAAGGCTTTTGAAGAAGTTGCTATCCTGAAGCCGAGTTTTGAAGGGAGCTAAAAGCGGGGTTGTGGGGAGGAAGTTTCTTCCGAATAAGGGTATACAGCCTATGAAAAAGCAGGGAGACTGAATTCGGAAGATTATTTGTGACGAACAACAATTAGGATGGTTTGTATGGCGTGGGGAGTGCAAAATAAAAGAGGAATAAGTGGATACCGCAATTTAGACAGCTTTTGTATTTCAAATTGACCTGTCTTGGGGAACAGAATTCTCATATTAGATCTAAGCTATTTGGTTCAGATTTTTCAGACGCTAATATTTTCAATGTAAAACTAATAATAATGACGTTCATGAATCCCTGTGCTATAACCTAAATGACGTCAAAACAACGCCTATCTGTCCACTTACACTACCAGGCTGACCATTACAACACACCTGGTATATTGGAGCAAGGCAAGGAAGTTTTTCATAACCTTTTTTGAGTGGTGGCTGAAAGCTATAGTATCTGGGAGAGAAAATAGAAAAGTCGTGGAAGATTTAAAAGTCTCTTTTCCCAGGTGGGAGTGAAAGGTGGAAAGCCAGCTGATTTAATGAAATTGTTGAGGGTTTGCTTTGTTTTGTTTTTGGCCGGGTGGTGCCTGAGGTCTCAGGTAGAGAGCTAAAGCAAGGGATGGGGGTGGGGGAGGTCTATTGCTAGCGTTAACTACCTCAGAGCAAATGAGAGAATTAAATAAGACTTCAAGTGACTACGCGGTGCAAACGTTAAGCTATAGTTATTAATTTCCCTTGAAAAGGGCAGGAGACCCTTTAGGGGTTTAGGAATATATCTCTTAGCCTAGAGCAGCCAGAGACGGATCCAATCCAAATGCACCTCTCTACTCTAACCAATCTAATAGCTGGAGAAGAGAATTTCAACTAATAGGTTCGCTAGAAGTTAGACAAATGGAGTTCTGGTTACCCCTACCCCACCTATTCCTTTGTGCGGTCCACCGAGGTCTATTATAAGCTCTGCTTTCCCCGCTCCTTAGCAAAGGGAGTGGGGCTTAAAGCTGTCAACCAACCTCGGAGAAAGTGGGAGGGGGGGCGGACTGACTAGCCACCTGGAAAAACCGCCTAGATTGCATTGCTATGGGAGAGGCCTACCGGAGAAGCCAGTTCCCAGGAGCAACCTCCCCTTGAGGTTTTTTTTTGTGTGCGCTGTTCCCAGGTCTCCACCCCCAAGTACTGGCAACCTGAGTAGTCGGAGCCTCGGCAGCCGCAGCCCTGCCCTCTTGCTAACTGCTTAGGTGCTCATCACCAGCAATCTCGGTTCGGATCCTGCTCTTTGTTGTACTGGGAGGGAACCTCGGTCTCGTCAAAGTTTCTGCAGAAAGGACTGTAGCTAAAGGAGTCAAAGAGGACTGTCGTGTTGGGGAATGGAAGCCGATGACAAATTCCGGGGAGCTGCAGGATGGATGACTCTCGGTGGAAAACCTGGTCACACCCTTAATCTTTCGGCGTTTGGATTTGTGATTTTAATGGGTTTATAACCAGTATTACTACCAGAGATTCTTCAAAATTTGTAAATTCGTATATTCAAAATCCTCAACTTTTTGCTGATTGGGATATTGAGTAGATTGGCCCTTTAAGAAAAGTTTGATGTTAGCCGGAGCTGCTAAGCTCCGCACACAAAAATGTCTTTCTATTATCTAAGAATAGTACTTATATAATAAGAATAGTCATAGAATTGCATGACCAAGAGAGATCTTAAAAGAAATTGAGTCCACCCACCCTGGGCTTTCACTTGAGGCCACACCTACAATTCTAAGGCTGCTCAAAATCCCCTTTTTAAAACCTTCATAGAAGGTCTATTTATGTTCCCTTTCTCTATAACCCATCTCAATGCTTATCAAGCTTCAGTGTCAGGAAATTCTTCTGTATAATCTAACCTAATCCTTCATGCAGCAGATTAAATCCATTTCCTCTTGTTTCTTCCTCTGTTGTGTTGGCAGAGTTCACTAATAACCCTCTCATATACTTGACAGTTGTTATTAAATTAGCCCACAGCCTTCTCCTCTCTAGACTAAATAAATGCAGCTTTTAGCTATCATCACAAATCTTACATTCCTGCCCTTTAATTATCTTTATTACGCTCCTTTGACCTGTCTCCAAGTTCTTCATCCTCCATAAACTATGGACTTATGAAATGGACACAATATGTCTTTGACTAAGACCTGGCCAGTAGTGCAACAAACCTGTACTTGTATCGTGGGAAGATTACCTCATTGTTCCTACAGCTACCTATTCACTGGCAATATCAGCCTTTTTTCTTTCTTTTTTTTTTGTACTACATTTGCAGACTGAGGTTTGGTTTGACATTCATAGTGATTCTAGGTCTTAGAATTATAGGACTTAGAACCATAGAAATTATCTAATCCAACACCTTTATTTTACAGATGAGGAAATTGAGTTGAAATGCTTAAATGACTTGTTTAAAGGCAATGAAAAACAGTCAAAATTTGAACTTGGGTTCTCTGTTATACTGTACCTCTGGTGTTAGACTCAAACAGAAAAGGGGCCATTAAACCATACATAAGGATCCATGCAGGGGCATAATGATTTAGAAAACTACATGTCAACATTATCTATGTTCTGTTGTATTTTTATTTATTCTGTTAAATATTTTCCAATTACATTTTAATCTGCTTCTGGCTGCCCTTGGGAGTGTTGGGCTACAGGTTTAATGCCTCTATTTCTGCTGTATTTATGTGCATACCCCATTTGTATGGTTTGATTTTACCACCAACAGAAAAAAGCCTTCAATAAGTGAACATAGTGAAGATCTTAATTCTATGACTGCCACCAATTTTATGCTCCTCCTTGAGATTATTGTTATATTATTATTGCAAAGTTGTTATTTTCATTACCTGATATGGAGTGAGGTTGACAAGTAGCAGGTGAGGGAAATTATAGATTTAATAAATTGATCTTTTTCATTCATTTGCTTTGTGTTATAAATCTTAGCTGATGATAACTTGTATGTAACAAATGACATAAGAAACCATGGATGTACATGGACAGAAAAGGAGGTAGGTTGGTTATATAGTGAGATTGAGCGTGTTGGTCTGCTCCTGCCTCATGGCCCCTAGTAGTTCATTATTGGAACAAAATGAGACATTTGTAGATCATTCAACAGTTAACAAAAAGCTGAATCAGGAAAAGGATATTCCACAAGGATATGCATAGAAGACTTCTTTAGTTGATTCAGTCAAGCTTTTCCACCGGGAGAAACTTAGTGTGGTCTATCATGCCAGCATCTGAGAAAACTTGGATTTCTCTAATACTGTTTTGTACTCAGGCAATGATGTTGACTGAAGAGGACGTGATGTCAACAGCCAGAGAACCCTTTAGTCCCCTGAGCCAACCCAGTGTTGAAGATGTCTTCAATACTTTTTGGGCAGCTAGGTGGTGCAGTGGATAGAGTGCTGGGCCTGAAGACTCATCTTCCTGAGTTCAAATCTGGCCACAGATATTTACTAGCTCCATGATCCTGGACAAGTCACTTCATCCTCATGCCTCAGTATCCTCATCTATAAATTGAGCTGCAGAAGGAAATGGCAAGCACTCCAGTTGCTTTGCCAAGAAAATCCCAAATGTGGTCATGAAGAGTTGGATACTACTGGAAAATAAATGACTGAATTGAATCAATACCTTTTAAGGAAAATTAGCCTAATTGGTTTAGGGTGCTGCTTTTACCACAGTGAGGGATAACAGATGGATAGCCTGGGTCTTGCAGTGGTATCCATGAAATATTAAAAGGACTAGAAGAGGGCTCTACTATTTTGGCTAGATCCTATGTGGAAAAGACATAGACAATAATTGCACAGGATGAGGAAGTATTCAGTTAGCTGGGGGTATGGTGAGGAAAGAGAGTGATGAGACTGGAGTCTGGAAGGCACTTACTAGCTCTGTGACCCTGGACAATTCACTTACCATCTATCTGTAGAATAGAATAACAATAATAGTAATAAAAATAACACAGACATCCCAGGATTATTGTGAGGATCAACTGAGACATTATTTATAAAGCTATAACACAGTTCCCGGCATGTAGTAGATATTTAATAAATGCTTGTTCTCTTCTCCTTCTTGTTCCCGGTAGTCAGCAAGTGTTTAAGTACCTATTAATGTGCCAGGGACTAGGGATATAAGCACAAAGAATGAAACCATCCCAACTCATAAGTAGCTTACATTCTAATTCAGGGAGACAACAAGTACAGATCTCTCTCTCTCTCTCTCTCTCTCTCTCTCTCTCTCTCTCTCTCTCTCTCTCTCTCTCTCTCTTTCTATATATATATGTATATATATATATGTATATATATATATACACACACACACACATATATATGTGTATATATATATGCACATACAACATAATGATATAGTTAATAAATGCAAATATATACAAAATAGATAAGTACAAAGTAGTTTGGGAGGAAGGGCATCAGGAAAATGTTCATGCAGAAGATGGGGCTGGAACTGCATCTTAAAGGAAGAGAGACTCTGTGAGGCACAGATGAGAAAGGAATGCATTCCAGGCATATGAGATAGCTAGTGCAAAGCCATGTCGATGGAGTGATATGTATTTGAGATTGAGGACAGAGAGAAGGCGGGTTTGCTTGGGTCACAGAGTGTGAGAGGGAGAGTAATGTCCAACGAATCCAGAAAGATACATTGAGATCAGATTGTGTAGGGCTTTAAAAGCTAAACTGAGTACTGTACATGTTTTATCCTAGAGGGAGTAGGAATCCACTGAAATTGATCAAGTCAGGAGTCACAAAGGAAAATTACTTTGGCAACAGTGTGTAAGATGGAATGAAGCAAAGAGAACAGAATTGAGACCAGAGGCCAATTAGGAGATTGTTGCAAATACTTTAGGCTAGTGGTGATAAGGACCTGAGTTAAGGTGGTAGCTATGTGAGTGAAGAGAATGGGTGGGGTGCAAGATATATTGTAGAAGCAGAAACACTAAGATTTGGCAATTAACTGATTGGATTTGTAGGGTGTGGGAGTGAAGAGTCCAGAACACTGCTGAGATGACAAACTTAGACTGATTGCTATCTCTTCTAGTGGTGTGAGTATCCACATTAGTAATAGATGTGTTGAAGTAGTTATAAATGGAAGCTAATTATAGTATGTTTCATGAGTATAACCAAGTGATATGTTAATTCACTAAGTCATTGAAAGTTCTTCATAGTTCATTTGAAGTTTAGATACATGGACTTTTCTCTTGAGGGATGTAATAGCATTCTCTAGCAGTTTTCCTTCTTTATTTCTCATTCCAGGTCAGTTAAGTTGCGCGGTGGATAGAGTGCCAGGCCTGGAGTTAGGAAGACTTGCCTTTCTGAGATCAAATCTGGCCTCAGACACTTATTGGCTTTGTGACCCTGGGCAAGTCACTTAACCCTGTTTCCTCATCTGAATAATGAGTTGGAGCAGGAAATGGCAAACCTCTATAGTATTTTTGCCTCCCCCCCCAAAAAACAAAAAAACCCAAATGGAGTCATGAAGAGCTAGACACAACTAAAAACAACTGAACAACAATAACAAAAAGTTTTTATGCCTTCACCTTCAGCTTTAGGATTATTAAGGAAATAAAGGGCCCAAGTTCTGGGAGATGGGAGGAAGGAGAAGAGATAGAGACAGAAACATTGGAAGTTGGGAGCAGGATAAGAAGGGAACTGGCTCTTCAACCCCACCTTCACCCTACTGGTCATTCTTGCCCCCCCAGTCTCCCTGCTTGGTAGAAAATATAGTTACTTTATAACTGAATATAATTAGCTGATCTACAGACCAGAGGATGGATTTTTATATGTTACAAAGAGAAAGATGATCTCTCCACTTACTTTCTGTGGTAGTGAAAGGAAAACTGATTCAGAGGACCTGCATTTGAATTCTGACTTTTCTACTTCTCTGTGTGACCCTAGTCAAGTTATTTATTCTGTGTATGTCTCAGATGGGAGGGTTAGTCTAGAGTAGATGATCTCTTAGATCCCTTCCTACTCTAACATCTATGTCTCTAAGTCCTGCTACACAGCATCATATACAAGTGTAACCTCCATTTAGGGACTGAGGGAATTCATTGGGGGTGTGGCTAGGATCATATTTGTTGTCATTTTCCTTCATCAGCCACTGTATTCACATTGTCATAGTGGAGTGCAAGGTATTAATGAACCCCCTCCTGGGCCACAGTATGAGCATCAGGTAGGCACAGAGTCATGAATCTCTCAGGTACCTTCATCTTAGGACATTTGTGCTAGTTCTTTCTAATACCAAGGTTTCACAGTAGTCTGACAATCTCAACCTCCCCCAAAAACAAACCCTGTCTAATCCGTCTTGCCCACTCATAGCCAGACACCATCCAGCAGCATCTCCTGAAGGGATCCATACTACCTCAAGAGCACTGAAGATAAACCCTGTCTCTCTTGGCTCAGTGCCTAAGGCACTGCCCAAGAGGAAAAGAAATACACTCACAGAAAGACAGGGTTAGGAAGACCAGACAATACGCACTTCAGATCACAGTAATTTGGGAGTCCTGGGGTCAATAGACATAAAAGGTCACCACCCTATAGGAACTCCCCACATTTAGTACTGTTTTTACTGAAAACTTTTTCTGCTTGTTCCCAGAAGGAGTTATGGGTGGAAGTTGCCAAGAGATAGGTTTAGGTTTGATGTAAGGAAATCCTTTCTAGTAATTAGAGCTAATCAAAGGGTTGCCTAGGGAGGTAGTGGTTTTCTTTTCATTATAGGTCATACAAAGGTTAGATGACCACTTATTGGGTATGCTATCAAGGGGATTCTTGTTCAGGTATAGATTGGGGTAGCAAATTTCTAATTTCATTTCCAACTTTGAAATTCTGTAATTCATATAAGATCTCTCTGTTATTACTAATGTGAAAATACGTTTAATAGGAATGTACATGTGTAGCCTGTATCAGATTGTGCACTGCCTTGGGGAGGGTGGTGGGGAGGAAGGGGGAGAAAAATTTTAAACTCAAAAGCATATGGAAGTAATTGTTGATAAATCAAAATAAATTAATAAAATAAAATAAAATAAAAACATCACTCTGTTAAAATGTGTATTGTTTATCTGCCTGCTGCTACATCTTATTCTTGGCATGGTTGAGGCTTCAGAGAATGAAGGTTCTTTCCAGGTGGCAAGCATAGGTAGCCAGTTGAATATGTCCATGACTCAAAGTTATGGGTTCAGCTGCAAAGCACCTAGAAGAGGGAGTCCCTTCTCCCAAACTCAATGTGTTATGTTAGTTTTGGCAAAATCTATCATGGACAAATAGTGGGCCTGGCCCAGTTGCAAGTGTAGAGATGTACAAACCACTTGATATGTTGGATGACTTTTTTTTTTTAAATATTTGTCACCTATGGATTGCATGCCATGCTGAACAGAAGCTATAGTAATCTGTGTGAAACTGAGCTGTGACTTGTTGAAAACAATTTGAGTTAGAAGACCTTGGAATAATATTAACCCCAGTGGGAAGTACTGAGCTGAGGACAGTCCCCAGTACTTGACCAAGTGGCACAGTTTGGAGAAATATTCTTTACATTCATGATGGTCCTAAAACCTAATGAAAGAGATAACCATAAGAAAAAATGCAAGACAGCTTATGGTAAGTGAAACATCCAACCCCTAAGTAAAGGGAGTGACTGGAGAAAGGCTCAAGACTTCTAGTGGAGTTGTTTGGGCTACAGAAAGTATTGACACCCTCATATATAATATTAAACATCCCTCTCCTCCCCTTCCCAATGTATAGTGATGCATGCTATCTATGTAGCCAGAATAATCTGTGGAACTCGGCCTCTGCGACTTCCTCTGGCTGAGCACATGAGGTTGTCCAAAGGACAATATGCTCTCACTTATGTACCCAAGGATGTGGATCCACTACATGGAGCTCTGCCTGTTGGCATCTACCTTTTGGTAGTAGAAAGGAATCTGAGGGGTTGGTTTGAGTTGGTTGAGTTGCAAATGATAGTCATTAAAGAAAACTGCTCCCAGACTAGCCTAAGACTTGTGTTAGGGTGTTCTTTTGAGGTCCCTTCTGCCCTTTTAAGGTCAAGCAAGAAGATGACTATGCTTTCTTACACAGGAAAAATTGTTGCAAAAAGGAGCTGGGCATCAGCCTGTTTGTCTGCCTTGTGTGAGAGATGATCTCTCAGAAGTGAAGCTTCCTCAAAGGATCAATAGTTCTTGTTAATAGTTCTTGTATTGTTTTCAAAACCCTCCCCCACCTCAGACCCTGTTTTTAAGCACTTAGCAGAAAGAATAGCCCTACCCCCAACCTGCACGGCTTGCCCTCGCAAAACTTCCTGCCTTTTCTTGTCTCTAGGCAAAGTTGTGTAACTGTCTGTTGCTGGGGAAGATCCTTGAATAGATTGTGCCCCCTGAAAGCCCAGCCAATGGGATAAGGAGAAGGGGGTTAGGGAGGAGAAGTTCACGTTAGGGTATAAAATAAGGCTCCCTTTCTGTTACCAACCTGGACTCTCCTGGCTAGTAATGGTGACTCATGAGAAAGCAATAAACTCCTTTCAGCTTTCAAGGTATCTAAGTCTTTGTTTTTATTTTGAGTAAGTGGTCTTTGTCCCACACACTTGTCTGGGACCAAACTGTGGAAATCATCAGCCTGTGCATTTATAGGGTGGAACAATATATCATCCCCATGGTGAATTGAGAGGAAAAGAACCTGACGGGTGAGCTCATCCAAAAATACACGAACTTCTTTAAAGTAGGACAGATTCTGGTGGCCAGTTAATATAGCTACTTATAGGAAATGTGGAATACTATAGGAAGAGTTGCTAAGTCTTCAGAGCTCCCTTTTGATTTTTTGCTGGTGGGGATTGCCCACAGTCCTATGCTACCTGTAAGCACAATTAATTTAACAAAGCAGGAGTACTTGCTGCTGTGTGAGGGCTGCCCTTAATGCAAATCATGAAGGTTGGTTTGTATTAATTAAAGGCATTTATTAAGTTCTTATGTTCTAGAAGGACTAGTGCCTCTTGTATGAGGGCTTATTGAGCCCTGTTCAGGGCTGCTCATCCATGTTTAGTCTCCTCCTTTCAGCCAATTCTCACCAGTGGCTCCAAGAAGCTCTAGCATGTGCAGTGGCCACACCCTGGTAAAACCATCTTGGCAGAAGGGCTAAACCAGGTTGAGAGTAATAGACACACCTCAAACCCATGGGTGAGTTAGGGCAATATCTACCCCAGGCATGTGAAGACTTCCTGGCAGAATGGGTGAATGCAAACAATTTGTTCCAACAGCCATGAAGGTGGCTGAAGCAGGTGATGTGAAGCACTGAGAGAACTTGGTCAGTCAGATGAAGATGCCAAGGTCTTCCACTGCATCCTGGGCCATTACCAGTCATCTTAACTTTTGTTTTGCCACTGAACTTTGATGACTCTGGAAGAGAGAGTAAGGCTGAAAACTTTGTGCGACTCTGTCTCACTTAAATCCAGTTCACCCAATTCAGTCATTCAGGACATCATTGGTCCTCTAAGAAGGATAAACTATGACAGTGTGACAAATGGATACTAAATGCTGGTGATACAATTACAAAAGAGAGAATCCCTGCCTACAAGGAGCTTCTTGTATTGGAGATGGAAGGATAGCCTGGGAAGGGAGGTAGTCTGAGAAGTCACAAAGATAGAAAGTGTAACAATGCAGAGGTCCAAAGGTGAGCATAACAAAGGATAAACCTGGTAAGGAATCCTCCCATTCATTCAGAGGCTAGAAAGCCCATTGCTACCTCCAAAAGGGGTCCTTTTCTTCAGCAAGCGGGGGAGGAGTTCTGTATTGTCTGCCAATTAAGGATGACTTGGATTTTAAAGAATTGAACAAAATTGGCTAATAGGTAGTTTATGCCCAAATTGCAGTGATTGAAAGAGCACTTATTTGCCCTCCAAGTCACCTATCTCAGATAAATCACATCCTCAGGTACTGAAAGAAACTGGTGCTTATCATTTCTATCTGTTATTGCTGAAAAATTATGGAGAATTGGAGAGGTGCTACTGAACTGGAGAAGAGCAAATGTCTTTATTTTCGGGAGGAAAAAAAAGAAGGGAATGGAGTCTTCCTGGCAAATTCTAGATCATATTGTTAAAGAATGGCTAGTCATCATGTGGCCAGCTATGTGGTACAGAGGATAGAGCATTGGGCTTGGAGTCAGGAAGATTCAACTTTCTGAGCTCAAATCTGGCCTCAGACACTCACTCTGTAAAATGAGCTAGAGAAAGAAATGTCTTTAAAAGAAAAAAAAACACCAGGAAAGAGACTTCAAATTTTCACCAAAACCTAAAAGAAAAGAGAAAAAAAAAGAAATGGCAAACTACTCCATTATCTTTGTCAAGAAAACCCCCAAGTGGGGTCATGAAGAGTCAAACAGCACTGAACAACAACAAGAACAGTAAGCAGCTTGATAAGGAAGTGATCACAAAGACCAATTATGACTTCATTTAGAATGGGTCATACCACACCAGTGACCCAGAGATCCCAGTATTAGGTGTGTACTCCTAGAAGGTCAATGACCAAAAGAAAGGCCCTATCTAGTCTAGTTGTTTTTTTTTTATAGCAACACTTTTTGTAATAGCTAAGAACTGGAAGTAGTCAGTAGATAGTCAACATTTATTATTCATCCACTATGTGCAAGGCATTGTGCTAAATAAATAGACCAGTAGTCATTGGAGAATGGTGAAATAAGTTGTGGTACCTGAACGTAGTTGGCTATTATTGTACATCGAGAAACAGTGAATATGATCAATACAGAAAAGTATATAAAGACTTATATGAGCAAAGTGAAGAGCCAGGAGAACAATATACACAGGAATTATAACAATGTAAATAGATAGAACAACAACAAAATAATTGAAACTGAACTCTGTGAAATTATAATGATCAAACTTGTCCCCAAAGAAGGACACAAGCGTTTATTAAGCATCTACTATGTGCCAGGCATTGTGGCAAATGCTTTACAAATATCTCATCTAATCCCCACAGCAACTCTGGGACATATATGTGACTATTGCCCAGGGTCACACAAATAGTGCCTGAGTCTGCTTTGAATTCAGGTCTTCTTGATTCTAGGATGAGCACTCAATCCACTGTGCCACCTAGCTGTGAGAGAAGAGATATGAGAAGGTACCTTTTGCATACTTTGCAGAGGTGGAGAACTGTAGGTATGGAACATTGCGTTGTATGATGTCAGATTTTTAAAAATGTGTTTTGCTGAAAAAATTTTCCTTATTTTTAATTTTTTTAAAAATAATGATGGTTCTTGGGGAGGGAAAGACTAGAGATATAATGAGGAATTTAGGTTATGTGAAAAGAAAAATAGTATTAAAATGTATTTTTAAAAAAGAGCATTACCTGGGGCAGCTAGGTGGCGCAGTGGATAGAGCTCCAGCCTTGAAGTCAGGAGGACCTGAGTTCAAATTCGGTCTCAGACACACAACACATAACATGTACTAGCTGTGTGACCCTGGGAAGTCACTTAACCCCAATTGCCCAGGAAAAAGCCAAAAAAAAAAAGAGCATTACCCAACATTAAATTCATTTCCTTTTCCCCTCTTTGGACAAGGTTATTAGAATGCTAGATTAAAGGAGTGCTATAGATATAGTTTGCCTAAATTTTTGTAAAGCATTTGAAAGTCCTTCTGCTACTCTTGTCAAAAAGATAGAGAGAATGGGCTAGATGAGAGTACAGTTGGATTTGGAATAAGTTTGATGGCTACCCTCAGTGGACAGTTGGAAAGAGGTCTCCCACAGAATGACTCAGGAATTTGTGCTTGACACTGTGCTGTTTGACATTTTGATCAATGATTTGAAGAAAGGTACAGATGGCATTGTTATCAAATTTACAGATGACTCAAAGCTAGGAAGGATAGTTAATGAACTGGATGACACAGTAGGGATCCAAAAAGACCTTGATAGGCTAGAATGTTGGGCTAAATCTGATAAGGTAAATTGACTAGGAACAAATATAAATTCTTACATTTGGCTCAAATGATTGACTTCATAAATACAGATGGGTCAGGCATAGTTAGATAGTAGTTTGTTGGAAAAAAGATCCAAGAGTTTTAGAGGCCTGAAAGCTTATTATGGTAGTATGATAAGATAGCCATAAAAGCTAATGGATCAGGTAGTGCAGTGGGTAGAGCACCAGCCCTGGATTCAGGAGGACCTGAGTTCAAATTCGGTCTCAGACACATAACACTTACTAGCTGTGTGACCCTTAGCAAGTCACTTAACCCCATTGCCTAGCCAAAAAAAAAAAAAAAAAGCTAATGGATCACTTGCAAATTAATGGACAAAAGATTTGTAACTAGGACCTCAGAGGTTATCTAGTCCAACTTTTTCATATTACATTTGAGGAAACTGAAACCCAGGAAAATTGACATGATCTTGGGCTACATTGAGTGGCATAGCTTCCAGGAACAAGGGGGTGACAGTTCTTTGTATTCTGTCCTGGTCAGACAACATCTACAGTATCCTATTCATTTCTGGGCACCACATTTTAGTAAGAATATTGGCAAGTGAAAGACTGTCCAGAGAAGGGCAAACATGATGATGAAGGGCCTTGAATTCATGCCATATAGGGACTGTATAGGAACTGGGGGTGGTGAGCCTAGAAAAGAGGAGGCTCACGAAAGAACTAGGTGGGTCCTTGAAGGAATTGAAGGGCTGTCATGCAGATGAATTAGACTTGCTTAATTTGTCTCCAGATGGCATCACTAGGAGCAATTAGTGGAAGTTGAGAAAAGGCAAATTTAGCCTTGATGAAGAAAAAAGTCCTGATAATTAAAGCTGTCCAATGGGCTGCCTCAAGAGTTAATGGGACCCTAATTATAGTTTTTAAAGAAACACTAGATGGCAACTCGTTGAGAATGTTGCCAAGGGGATTCTTTAGATATTGAATGGATTAGATAACCACTAAGATCCCTTCAATCCCTAAAATTCTGTGATTCTGACTCCTTTATGTTGTCACTTGGTAAAAAATTTACTTCAGAGTGTTCTTCATGAAAGGATTTGTTTCGGTGTTTTGCTGTATCAAAACAAAATGTATCAATACTTTAAAAAATTGTGATTGTATTCTGTCCCAGTACTCAATGCCAGGACTTTCTATTTTTAGTACTAATAAAATGGGGGAGAGCAGTGGGTAGGGGTCCCGTGAGCTTTGAAGGGTAAATAAAACTGTCCTTTAGATTTGCCAGTATATAGTTAACTAAGACATGGGGGTAGGGGTGGGGTATATATAGAAAGAGATCAATTGGGCAGTTATGAGTCAGTGGTATGTGGCAAGAAGTCAACTTCTCTAGTACCAAATGCCTCCCACAAGTCTTCATATTTGACAGGAATATCTGGAAAAACAACCAGGTGAGAACCATCTAGTCACTAGGCTGCCCTACTGGCTGTGGCTGCTTTTGCTTTACAAGGCGTTGGCTGGAAGGAAGCAAGTACCCATCTGGCAATAACAAGAAGATTGTATGTGTGTAGCCATGGCAACTCCAAGACACCCCCAGCCCCAATCCATGGTCATATTCATGACCCTAAAAAATAACTTCTTTCTAACAACCTCACCTTATGCATGTTGCTCAGTTAACCCTTTCCCATCAAGGATCCCCTTTGGGGATCTCCGTGATATAATTTAGGCTGGTGAAAACATTACCTCTAACGACTCTTCCTTCCCTCTCCGTTCTTTTTTCCTACAGGATTTCCAGAGAAATCCCATCCATTTTAAAGGGTCTATAATCACCTCCATCCAATTGACTTCCAAATATGCATCACGAGTCCTGGACTCTCTCCTGAGCACCTCCACTTGGATGTTCCATTAGTACATTATACTCAACATATTTAAGATAGCATCTGTGACTTTTTTCCCCTGAGCTATTCACAGTAGTCTTCAATCTATTAAATAGTCACATTCAAGTCAATAAACATTCATTAATCAAGTGTTAGCTGTGAGCAGGGCACCAAGCTAATTGGTAAGGAGGATGAAAAGTTTAGATGATAGTCCCTGCCCTTGTCGAGTTTACAGTGTGTAAGGGAGTGTAATAAATACATAGATAAATATAATACAAAATAATTCATGGGGGTGGGGGGGAGGGATAGTGGGAAAAGCCTTGGATTTAGAGTTAGTAGGTATAGATTTGAATCCTGCATGTGCTATGTATTATCTGTTGTATCTCAAGCAATCCACTTTACTTTTCTGCACCTGTTTTCTCAGGTTAGAAGACTGAACTAGATGTTCTCTAAAGTTTCTCTCAGCTCTAAATCTAATCCTATGGTCATATGACTTTGAAGAAAGAAAGGTTATTGAGGGATTGAATGAAAGGAACAGGCTAAAAGTATCAATAGGAGCAGAGAGTATACCAGTCTGGCAGTGTTAGCAGTGAGGATAGGGGGGAGGGAAAAGAATGGCCTCCAACTGAGAAGGTTATAAAAGGTGAGGTGTCCTAGGGTCAAGCCATTTTTCAGTTGACATGGTAGTGTGTTGGTTGGAAAGGATGATGGCATGGGTGTGGGGGTGGGGTTATTAGGTCAAAATTTGGAGTTCCAAAGGGCACAGTGAAATGGCCTATTTCAGGGACAAACTGGGCCATAACAGATCTGGGAAGGAGTTTGGCTAATAAGGATGGTTTTTTTTAACTAAAAAAAAATACTTCTATTTTCTTTCTTTTGTGAAGCAATCAGGGTTAAGTGACTTGCCCAGGGTCACACAGCTAGTTAAGTGACAAGCGTCTGAGGCCAGATTTGAACTCGTCCTCTGGACTCCAAGGCTGGAGCTCTATTCACTGCACCACCTAGCTGCCCCAAGGATGAAGGTTTTAAAAGTTATAGTTGGAGCATGATTTCACTACTCTTCTCAAGTCTTCAGTGTGTGGCTCCATATAAAGAACAGGATAAAGTCTAAACTACTTAGCCTAGAACTCAAGATCTTCTATATGTTGTTGTTCAGTCATTCATTCATGCCCAGCTCTTCATGACCCCATGGACCATATCATGCCAATTCTGTCCATGGAGTTTTCTTGGCAAAGACTAGAGTGGTTTGCCATTTCTTTCGTCAGTAGATTAAGGTAAACAGAAGTTAAGTGACTTGCCCAGGGTCACACAGCTAGTTAAGTGTCTGAGACCACATTGAATTCAGGTCTTCCTGACTCTAGGTCTAGTGCTGTATTCACTGAGCCATCTACCTGCCTCCTACTTCCATATAATCCATTTTATATAATTCCTTCTTGGCCGGGCCTTTTAGAGGTTACACACATGAAATCTAAGAGACAGAAAGGACCTTAGAAACAATCTAGTCCAACCTGTATCTAATTGAGAACCCTTCGAATCCAGTCTTTGCTTGTATATCTTCAGTGAAGAGGAACACATTACCTTCCAAAGTAGCCTATTCCACTTCTATAGCTCTCATTGTCAGGAAGCTTTTTTTTTTTCTTACTTCAAGCCTAAATCTACTTCCCTGCTATGTCTACTTAGTTCTGTCTTCTGGGTCCAAGGAGAAAAAGTGTAGTTCTTCTTTCCTGCAACACTTCTTCTAATACATGAAAATGGTATGATATTTCATTGACATTTCTTCTTTTCCAAGCTAAATGTCCCCAGTTCCTTCAACTGATCCCAAATGGCGAGTTCTTCAGTCTTCACACAACTTGGTTATAACAACTGCCAAAAGAAAAAAAAAAGGAAAAGATTTGTAAAAAATATCATAACAAAATTTTTCTCAATCAAGGTCAGTAAAACCACTGCACTTGGATAGTAATCATATGTGCTTATTAGATGAGGTAGAAATGGTGCTAAAGAGAATATATACTGGAAAATCAACTGGATTATACCAAGCAGAAATAGAAAAGGTCCATGCTGAAGGTGACATTATTTCACAATGTGGAAGGTCCATAATGAAATCCAAATTTCCACCAGTGTAAACCCCATCCTTAAGACTCCAAGGTACATACTTGTTAAATTTCAGAAGTTCAGAATCAAACAACATACTTTATAAGCAGTCAGCAGAGAATCCTTTAGCAATGGAAGAAGAAATTTTCATTTGAATAATATAGGATTACTCCATAGCCATGAGAAATCAGAGGAAAGAATGTAATTCCAAAAGGGACTCAATTTGCAACCTAAGATGACAGATCTGAAAAGCTAAGCTTAATTATTGATGAAAAATATGGATCTTCAACAAGAGAGGCTTTGAGGCATTCTTGAAAAAGCAACAACGGAGGTGAGGATTATTATCAATTATCTTGTGTTTTAGGCTAATTTTATAAAATGAAATTGAGGGCAAAAGAACAAAGAGGGATCAATACATGACAAAAAGATATAAGGAAATAAAGATTTAAGGAGATCTTAGAGTATGGGAAAAGGGAAAGAGGAATAGATGAATTAATATTATTTGAACAAAATCCCATGCTCCCCTATAAATAAATCAATACCTTTTTTGGGGTAGGACACCATGGGAATTCACTTGCTTGTGGATAGCGGAGGCAAGAGACAGAGTGATGTGTTTTCACTCAAAATAGGTAAGCCCATAAAGGGATGGTAATTTCTTTAGTATCTCAACAGGACTGTGGGACTGTGGGAAAATAGGGTTAAAGTAATGCATAGGAGGGACTGAGACAGGGAATTTGAAGATGGATCTTTGCTCCCAAACAGAAAAGATTCCATTAAAGAACATAGCCACAGGTCGTGGGCAGGTATATATCGGGGGGGGGGACAAGGATTTTTTGGTTTTCTTTTTGTTTTTTTGTTTTTTGGTTGGGCAGTGGGGTTAAGTGACTTGCCCAGGGTCACACAGCTAGTAAATGTTATGTGTCTGAAGCTGGATTTGAACTCAGGTCCTCCTGAATCCAGGGCCAGTGCTCTATCCACTGTGCCACCTAGCTGCTCCAGGGGCAAGGATTTTGTGACAGATTTCAAAGAGGAGAAAAGTCACAATAGAAAAATACATTCTCCAAAAAAGAGTTGTACTTTCCAGGACTACATCGCATCCAAAGAGAAGGGATGTATTCATCCTTTGAGGTCACCATTCACCAGAATAAAAGGGAGACCATAGATCCAGAGATAGGATAAGCTGGTTTTAGGAGCAGTGAGTGATCATGGTAAGGGCAAGTGGGTAGGACCAGACCTCATGACTCAGGATATAGAATCTTCCCACATGTTACTGCTTCCTTTATGATTGATATACCTAAGGGTAAGGAACAGCTGAAGAAGGCCCCATGCAAAACAAAACAAAACAATTAAATTTGTAAACAACTATATACGAGTATATATGTATGTGGAAATGTATTTATCAAGTAAATTTATCTATCTAACCTAGATTTCCAATCAAGCCTGGAACATTTTGCACTGGACATAAGTAGAGACAAGTGATTCCTGTTTAGTGGAGACAACTGACTTGAAGCTGAGTACTTGGGCAAAAGTAATGGCAAAGCTGCTTGAGAGAAACGTGTTTCAAAAATATTTTTCAGTAGGCATACATGGAGATCAGAGTTTTGGAAGCTGCAGGCTTCTAGTGAAAGGTATATGTCTCAGTATGTCACTGATGTCTAGCTTGCCTCTGAAGAGACTTGAGGGAGAATGATCCCTAGGTGAGACTAGGGCCATTTTACTGATTGAGCAGAGATTTTATCTTAATCTCATATAAACAGCTCATTGCTCTTGTATAATTTCTGATATATTCATATCTATATAATTTTCTAATTTCCATTTGCTTGGATAAAAGAGTTTACTCAAGATTCATTTTTTATGATAGTTTTTAGTATATTCAGTGTTTGTTAAGAAGGGACCAAGCCACAAGTGTGAACTTGGGGCTACCCTCTCCCTTAAGGGCTTTTGACCAGGAAAGCAACTTTTCTTTTGAACCCATTAAAAAAAAACCCAACAATCAAATCCCTAGACTACCAATATCTATAGGGAGAAATAAATATAATTCTAATCCATTACTTCTCTCAAAGACTGGAGAAAAGGGAACCTAGACTTGTAGACCTCTTAGGGCCTGTTTGCTAGAAGCACAGAAATGGTATCGTGCAAAACCTGAAGTCAAGGAAGACTTGAGTTCAAATTCAGTCTCAGACTTACTAGCTGTATGACCCTGGGTAAGTCACTTAACTTCTATTTGCCTCAGTTTCCTTAACCTATAAAATAAAGATAATAATAGCACCTACTTCTCAGAGTTGTTGTGAAGATCAAATGAGACAATATTTGGCACAGTGCCTGGCATACAAATGCTTAATAAATGATTCTTCCTTTCTTTTCCTTTTTCTTCCCTATTGTTCTGGAGATGGTAAAGGCACAGTCCCAGTTTCTCTTCTGGAGGCAATCTAGATCTTAGATTACATCTATCCATTTCTCCCAAGTTGTATCCATACCTTCAGACAACCCATATGGACATATGTACATATCTAATATGGCCCACTTGTCTTATGTATATATGTTTATATACATATGTGTATACACAGATCTATCTATATGAATATACATATGAATATATGAATATACATATGAATACATGGAGATAAGAGATGATGAGGTAAGAAATACAAATGTAATAACAGAGGTAAGATAGAGGATGTGTTACAAATTTTTAGTACTCTAGTAACTCTGCTATTCATGAAGAACATAAAATAGAGAATAAACGAGTAAGGATATAGCTTGGGGTTGTGTTGGTGCTATCATGAAAACCAGTTGTTAAATTTTCAGCGTAAGCATTTACACCTTGAAAATCAGCAAACATTACAAATCAGGATTTGACTTGTTTTGTTGATTGTCTAGACTTAAGGAAATGATAGACAAAATAATAATATAGATTAAACTTAAAAGTATGTCATAGGTGAAAAAAAATTTTCTTGGAAAACTAGTTATTAAATGTTTACCCACATACTCCTGGAGATAACCTGTAGTTGGAAAAAGAGAATTTACAATAAACTAGAAAAGGATAAAAATAAGAGGACAAACTAGACACATATGCCAGGGACCTGCCCTAGTAGGGGGACTCTCTTTAGTATGTCCAGATCTCAATACTTATACCAGGGATGGGGAACCTGCAGCTTTGAGGCCACATGTGGCCTTCTAGGTCCTTGAGTGCGGCCTTTTGACTGAGTCCAAATTTTACAGAATACTTTTATTAAGGGGATTTGTTCTGTGAAGTTTGGGTTCTTGCAAATGTCTCAAGTTACACTCTCCCAATGCCACCTCTGTTTCTGGGAAGTGTAGGTTCAGCCTTAATGAGGTGCCTACACAGGATTATTCCTATCAAGTTCACATCCAAATGTTGTGCCACTGTTTGATAAATCTTTGTCTCAACTACTACTGGTCTGGATCCCGAAAGTCAAAAGTCAGTCATTGTTTCTTGGGGCATCAATGACTGACTATGAAAACTATCATGGACTCAACTCATGGACTTCTGAAACTTGGATGGCTCATTCTTCTGACCTCTCAAGGCAAATAAGGTCATGGCCATTTCCTTCTTCATCCAAAATGAAAGAACAAAGGCTGAGTCAAAAAGAACTAACCATGTTCACAGCTACATGTTGGCCTTAGGTGGATAAGACCCAAAGCTTCTCTTCTCTCATTAGATGCCATCAGCAAGAAAGAAGTCACAGGAAGAGAAATGAAGCTTTGGTTGTCTAGTGACTTTTTAACATACCCCAGTCCCAGCTATGCAGCCATAGCCAATCAAAGAAGATCATACTTGTTACATAGTCCACAGACTGGAACCAGATTAAAGGCTCTCTAAGATATTTTTGTGACAGGTCATCATAACTTTTCTGGAAGCAGGCTCCCTAGCTTCTTCCGTGTGGGGATTATATCAGTGGGATTCCTCACATGTTCATACTGAATTCATTGGCCCATCCTGCATTAAACAAATAAATTAAAATTTTAAGTAAATTAAATGAACTTGGGATAGAGCAGGTAAACAAGAGCAAGGGGAAGAGCCAGTGGGAGTAGAGTAGCATCAAAGTAACATGTAAAATTAATTGCAGAGACAAAGTGCAGGGATAAATATCAGTGCAAAAAAAAAATGGAATAAAACGTAAGTCAAACAATCATAACCTTAAATGTGAATTGATTGAGCAATCCAATAAAATAAAACAATGGCAGAATGCGTGAGAAAACTAAACCCAACAATTTAATGTAGACACATACAGAGTAAAAATTAAAGACTGGAGCACAATTTACTAGGCATCAATTGATTTTTTTTAAAGCAATAATTGCAATATTGCTGTCAGAGAAAACATCAGGAGAGAGAAGCAGGAAAACTACATTTTGCTTAAAGGTATAAACAATTAAATAATATAAATACTAATTGTGTATGTAACAATTAGCAAAGTATATAAATTCATAATTTATGATCTCTTTGAGATACAGACCTAGTTGTGGTATTGCTGGATCAAAAGGTTTGCACAGTTTGATTGCCCTTTGGACATAGAAGAATAGAATTCTGAATTTTTAAAAAAATGGATAGAGGAGACCACAAGGGATACAATAGGTAATTTCATTCACATGAAATTGAAAAACTTTTGAACAAAATCAATGCAGAAATTGTCAATTGGGAAAAAATAATAACAACTTTATATGAAATATGTCTAGTACAAGAAAGTAATGTGAATATATACCATCAAGGATCATTTCCTAGTAGATAAGTAGTCCAATGATATAAACAAACAATCCTCAAAAGAATTATAAGGCAATTACAACCATATTAAGAAACTTGCTCCAAATTGCTAATAACAAGAGAAATTAAAATCAAAATAAATTTGAGATATTACCCCACACTTAGCAAATTGTCAAAGATAATTAAAAATAGCCTACTAATACATGGTTCATGGAGCTGTGAATTGGTCCAACTATTCTGGAAACTAGTTTGGGATTATTTTTAAAAAAGTGACCATAACATCCATGTCTTTAGACCACCATATCCTACTTCTGCACATATAGTTTGTCCAGGGAAGTTAAAGACAGAAAGAAAGGTTCCATATACTTTATACTAAAACATTTATAGCAGTATTTTTTTCTGGTAGAGGGAAGAAAGGAAATAAGTATTTGTTAAGCATCTACTATATGTGAGGCGTTGTGCTGAGTGCTTTCCTAATTTTATCTAATCTGATCCTCACAACGACCCTGGGACCCACTTTTTTTTTGACAGTTGTGGAAATGGAGACAGAGGTTAAGTGACTTGCCAATGGTCACAGTTAGTAAATGTCAGGTCTTCCTGACTCCAGGTTCAGTATTTTATCCGTCAGGCCATGTACCTACCTCTAAGAAATGGAAACAAAGTTGGTGCCTCTCAATTGGGAAATGGCTAATTAAATTTTGTTATATTAATGTAATAGATGTAATAAACAGTAAGAAATCTAGAATATGATTAATTCAGAGAAGCAAAGAAACACATGAGCATATGCACGACTGGGACAAAAATATACAAAACTGCAACAATATAAATGGAAAGAATAGAAAAAAAAAATGAACTCTTCTTAATTGTGATGACCAAACTTGGCCCTGAAGAAAACATAAGAAAATTCAGTTCTGTCCTTTCATAGATGGAGTACTATGAGTGTAGAATGTTGCAGATGCTACCAGATATAGTCAATATGTCAGTTGATTTTGTGAAAAGTTTTTTTTAAATTTTTTTTGACAATGCAATCAGAATTAAGTGACTTGCCCAGGGTCACACAGCTAGTAAGTGCCAAGTGTCTGAATCTAGATTTGAACTCAGGACCTCCACACTCCAGGGCTAGTGCCCTATTGCAGAAACAGTTAAAAAAAATTTTTTTTAATATTACTGGGTAGAGGACCAGGGAGTAGTGTATGTACAAATGAATCTAATGTAAAATCAAAAGGCAGGAATAAAATATTCTTTAAAAGTGAGATAAATTTGGGCCAAAGTGAAGGATCTTAAATGCCAAGAAAAGAGTTTGCAAACACTCCTCAGAAGGAGAAAGTTTCTTCTTTTGGTTTTGTTTGGCAATGTCTTGATTTCTCATGAAGTCACTAGCTTCCATTTGCTACATTCTAATTTTTAAGGAAGTATTTTCTTCAGTGAGCTTTTGAACTTCCTTTTCTATTTGGCCAGTTCTGTGTTTTAAGGCATCCTTCTCCTCATTGGCTTTTTGGACCTCTTTTGCCATTTGGATTGGTCTATTTTTTAAGGTGTTATTTTCTTCAGTATCTGACTTGTTTTTCATGATTTTCTTGCACCCCTCTTATTTCTCTTTCCAGTTTTTCCTCTACTTCTCTTGCTTGCTTCTCAAAATCCTTTTTGAGCTCTTCCATGGCCTGAGACCAATTCATATTTTTCTTGGAGGTTTTGGATATAGGAGCTTTGACTTTGTTGTCTTCTTCTGGTTGTATGTTTTGATCTTCTTTGTCACCAAAGTAAGATTCAATGATCTGACTTTTTTGATGCAGTTTGCTCATGATCCTAGGCAATTACTTGAATTATAAACTCTTTGTTAAGGTAGGGGTCTACTTCCAGTGTGGAAAATGTACTGTCCCAAGCTTCGGGAGTTTGTGCAGCTGTTTTCGAGATACTTCTAGGAATCTGTACATTTTCCATTCTTCCAAGGTGGTATGATCAAAGGCAAGGTGTTCACTCCTTTCCTGGCCTGTGCTCTGGTCTATGAGTGACCACAAGTGCTCTTCTGCCTTGGAACTGTGAGGAGGAAGAAGGCAGTTTCTTAAAGCAACTCCTATGCCTACCAAGCACTGAGGACCTGGGAGATAAGATGGTAGTTGAACGGGGAAGGAGAAAGCAGAAAGGGGCTACTGCAGTATTGAAAACAAATTTTGCTTAATTCAAAATTACATGTAGGGTTGAAAGTCTGCCTTTCCCTATAAACTCTTGTGGAGTATGAAATCCTTCCCCAAGTACCAAAGGGACTTAGAAAGAAAAGAGATAATTGACCTTTGGTTATCTTTTCTAAACAATCTCTGAATGTTTAATGTGGGTGTGGTATCAAGGCTATGGTATGTAGAGGGATCAAAATATGGAGGTGGCCTATTACATCAAAAAACCATATCCATCCTGAAGAAATTCTGTCTACACCTCAAAGTACCTACACATGATTCCTAGGTGAATTACTACGATTTAGAGGTAGTTGCTATTTTGCTTTTCATCCCCTTTCTCACTGAATTAGCACATATGCCTAAATCCATGGTTACTAAAAAGCCATGGTACCAGTATGGTGAGGGAACTGCGAACCATACTATGAAAGGGCTGGTTGAAAGAAGAAAGAAAGGAAGAATACAAGGAAACAAGCATTTATTAAATACCTATGGTGTTCCAGATACTATGCTAAATGTTTTACAGATATCACATTGATTCTCACAACAACCCTGGGAAGTAGGTTCTGTTATGATCCCTATTTTACAATTGAGGAAGTAGTGCACTTGGCCTGAAGAAAAATTGTTGAGTTGTACCCAACTCTTCATGATCCCATTTGGTGTTTTCTTGGCAAAGATACTGGAGCAGTTTGTCATTTCCTTCTCTGGTTCATTTTGCAGATGAGGAAACTGAGATTAAACAGGGTTAAACGACTTGCCCAAGTTATACAGCTAGTGTCTGAAGCTGGATTTGAACTCAGGTCCTCCTAACTCCTGGGCTGGCACTCTATCCACTGCACCACCTAGTTGCCCATCTGAAAGAAAATGGAGTAGAAACAACGTAGGATTTGGACTCAGAAGATCTAGTTCAAATCTTACTTCTTTAGACCACTAGACCTGTGTGGTCTTTGGGAAGGCCCTTCACCTCTCCAGGCCTCAGTTTTCTTATTTTTAAATTGAGGAGGTTAAATTAGATAATCTCGAAGGTTCCTTCCAGCTCCAAAGATATGACCTGTGACCACCCTTCCAGTGTTGAAATTCAGTGGTTCTGTGAATCCAACTGTTTTTCCTCCCCCTGGTCCATTTTCATCATTCAAATACCTGATAAAACAGTATGTCAGAACCCTCTATTGAGCTGGATAGCCTGGGCCAGAACTTCAAGAGGCAGAGACTTTTTCTGGGGAAAAGGGATGGCCCAGCCAGTGCTAACAAAAAATTCTGGGGCATTCAACTGTAGTATGTATGTCTATCTATAGTTAACTGTTCCCTTTCACCAACAGCGAAAAGGTTCACCTGCCCTTTCCCTCCTTTCGAGTACACTTCTTTAGCTGAATTTTTGTGGCATTCTCTTTCCCTTGGAGTCTGTCCTTGATGACTGATTCAAACTGATTTCACCTGTATAAAAATTGTGAGAGTGGGGGAGGATTTTCCCTGAGGCTTTCAGTTCCTCTGGAGCTAGCCTTGATATCAAGCATTCCCACAGTCTTCAAAGGTTTCCATCAGCAAGTCCTATCTTATCTGTCTGTCCTTATTGTCATTCAAGCTAATTTTGTCTTCTTCCTAACTGACTTTCAGTTATCCCATGTCCCAGATTTTGCCAAGAGGCACACGATAACCTCCCTTCTGTGATTTGCCTTTGCTCTCACGACTCAAAAGTCACCTCCTTCAGAAATGTTTCTTTGAATAACTCCACTAGCCATAACACAATGAAAAGAGCATTGTAGTTGAAGTCAGGTGTCTCAACTGTGACACTAACCAGTGTGTCATTAAGTTGGGCTAGTTGTATAAGCTTTCTAAGCTTCAGTTTCCTCATCTGTAAAATGTGAATGACAATATTTGTACTGTCTTCACAAGATTGTGAGAATAAGAATCAGATAATGTAGTTTAAGTGTTTGTTAAAGTGTTAAACACTATATGAATGTAATCTATTATTATTCTCTAGTCTACTGACACCTTGTCATCCCAATCCGTAAATATATTATAATCATTGTATTTATCTATACGTATTTATGTTGCTTTTTAATTTTTCTATCAGGATAGCTAGGTGACACAGTGGATAGAGCACTGGCCCTGGAGTCAGGAGGACATGAGTTCAAATCTGGACTCAGACACTTAACGCTTACTAGCTATGTGACCCTGGGCAAGTCATTTAACCCTTATTTCCTCGCAAAAATTTTTTTTTCCATTTTATCAATGAAGTACCCCTTCTGGGATCACTCCCCCAACTTGCACTTGAACTCCTATGTTGGATACCTAAAGGGGTGTTACTACCCTGTATTCTAACACTAAAGCTCTGGAGCCCCCATTAGCAATCAGCCAGTAGACTAAATTAGCTCTTAGAAAAGACATCTATTCAAATGGCATTGCAGGAATAGTAGTTATATGCTCCCGAAGGGCTATAAAACCATACATACCCTTTGATCCACCAATACCACTGCTACTGTCTGTATCCCAAAGTAATTTTTAAAAAAAGGGAAAAAAACTCATTTTAATAGTACTTTATTTTTTCCAATTACCTGTAAAGACAATTTTTGACATTCATTTTTTATAAAATTTTGAGTTCCAAATTCCTCTGTCTCTTTCCTCCCCTCTCCCTAAGACATGTAGGCCCTTTCCCCTTTTTTATGATCTCTTTGGGATATAGACCTAGTAGTGGTATTACTGGATCAAAAGGTATAGACAGATTGATTGCCGTTTGAGCATAGAAAAGAACCTATTTATACAAAAATATTTAAAGCATCTTTTTTTTTTGTGGTGGCTAAGAATTAAAAATTGAGGGGATGCCCATCAATTGGGGAATGGCTGAACAAGTTGTGATATGGAATACTATTGTTCTATAAGAAATGATGAGCAGATGGATTTCAGAAAAACTTGAAGACTTACATGAACTGATACAAAGTGAAGTGAGCAGAACCTGAAGAACATTGTACACAGTAACAGCAGTATCATATAACAAAGAATTGTGAATGACTTAGCTACTCTCAGCAATACAGTGGTCCAAGATAATCTGAAAGGAATCATGATGAAAAATGCTATCCACCTCTAGAGAATGAACTGATGTTGTCTGAACATAGACTGAAGCATAGTATTTTTCACTTTATTCCCTTTCTTTCTCTTTCTTTTTTTTTTTCCTGTTCGTCTTCTTGCACAAAATGATTAATACGGAAATGTTTTACATGATTGCACATGTATAATCCGTATCAGATTGCTTAACATCTCAGGAAATGGGGAAAGGAGAAAGAGAGAAAATTTGAAACTCAAAACTAAAAAAAAACAATCAACAATGCTAAAAATTGTTTTTAGATGTAATTGGGGAAAAATAAAATTAAAATAAATACATAAATAGAAAAAATTTAAAAGTTAAAATATAAAAATATTAAAAAATAGTTAAAATACATTTTCCCCAAACCCTGGGATTTACTTTCCCACAAATATACTCAGACCCTGTGGTGGAGAAAGTAAACACAGAGTACAGTGGTAGTAGGGAGTACACATGACCAAGGCAACTCATAATTCTGAAATTTCATGGCCTAATTAACCTTTTTCTTCCTAAAAAGTCCTTATGAAGTTTACTTTAGAGCATAGCATTAGTGATTTTTGGATCACTTCACTGCTAGGCTAGACTGATTTTCCACAGAGCATAGTGTTTCTCCTAAATAAGTTGATCTGCTTCCAGGTTGAGACAGACTGGTCACTTAGTTGCTTGGCTGGCTCAATAAAGATCATGTCTACTGCTAGGCATATCACTTGGGCTGGCTTCTTTTAGGATATATAGCATCCGGGCTAGAAGGGTTGATTCACTAGACTCACTAGGCTCATATTTCTTTGCATAGCTGTGGTCTCTACCATATTAAGTCTTAGGATCAGCTGGGCAGTACTGCAGTCTTTCAGTTGGATTACTACTACAATCAATCTTCATTTTCATGGAGTAATGTTCCTAGAAAATGGTGCAAAAGTAAAAAACATGAATGTTGATACATTGAACCTGTGAGAAATAGGGGTTAGATTGCTGTGATCACCAAAAACTAATCTTTCGCTAAAAATTGCTGAAAATATACTTTTTTACTTACAATTCTTTTTTTTTTCTTTGCGAGGCAGTTGGGGTTAGGTGACTTGCCCAGAGTCACACATTATCAAGTGATCAAGTGTCTGATGCCGAATTTGAACTCAGATCTTCCTGACTACAGAGCTAGTGCTCTACCCACTGCACCACCTAGCTGCCCTCTCATATAATTGTTTACAACAAAATATTAATTCTGATAATATGCACTTTTCCTAAGGCATTAACAATAAATAACCCATAAAATTCAGTACACAAATAAAATAGGTAATATGCAAAACATTTTTTTCTTGCTAGTAATTCCCTAGAATTCTGTGAACTTTTGTGCTAACATATCAATTAAAAAACTATTTATTTCATACAATAATCACTTTTTAATAATACATGAAATCTACAGTACCATAAATATTGCATAGCAAATAAATTTCTTAAAACTAAAACATTTTTTAACCTGAATTTTACTTTTCCTCATGTCACGTCAGATGGTGACGTGAAGGCATTGTATTGTACATTATACCTTGGCCACCCTCTGAAAACCAAGGGAGCAGTTGCTGGGACTTAAATCACTGCTATTAGAAGAAGCCAAGACTGGCTTGTCTTGATATCATCTCTGACACTCTATCTTTCATGACTGGTATATGGCATTGGATTTCGTGAAGAACGCACTAGCTTGAAATAATCTGTCAGCAACATCTGCTTTTTGTGCCATTTGAGATCCTTAAGGGTCTCAGAGTATGGGAGCATAGCAGAGGTCAGTTAACAATTAACCTTGAGGCTACTATTGATGTCTGCCAAGACTGTTTTACTGGGATGTGGCCGCTGCCCATACTACAGCTTCTTGGAGCCACAGGTGAGAGTTGGGTGACAAGTAGACACCAAAGGTGGATGAGCAGCCCTGAAGAGGGCTCCATAAGCCCTCTCATCAGAGTTCCTAGCCCTCATTTGCAATGGGAGATGTGAAATGACTTGCCCAAAATGACAAAATCAGTATAAACCAGTTTGAGGGTAACAGACAAGCCTGAAACCCATCACTGAGTTAAGGAAATGTTTACCCCAAGCAAATGAAGACTTTCCACGGTGAAATAGGTGGATGTGAACAATTTGTTCCAACGGCCATCAAGGTGGCTGAAGCAGGCTCTGTGGAGTGCTTAGAACTTGGTTAAATATCAAAGATACCAAAGTAATCTGCTGCATCCCTGGCCATGGCCAGACACCTTGACTTTTTCCTGCCAATGGACTTCCATGACTCTGGAAGAGAGAATAAGACTGATGATTTTGCGCAACTCTGCCTCACTTAAATGCAATTCATGGACAAGCCAGTACATCACCCTGTGAAGTCATTGGCCCCCTTCAAAAATGAAGGAGGAACAATAACAACACCTAGCAAATTGGTTATAATCTCTTTTTTCTCATAATTAGTATTTTTAAAAATTGCACATAAAGATAGTTTTCAACATTTTTTGTAAGATTTTGAATTTCAAATTTTTTGTTCTTCCCTCTCTCTCATCTTCCCTCCCTAAGATAGTAAGCAATCTGATACAGGTTATACATGTACAGTCATGTAAACATATTTCCTCATTAGTCATGTTGTGAAAGAAGAAACAGAACAAAAGGGAAAAGCCACAAAAAACAAAAAACAAAAAAAGTGAAAATACTATGCCTTGATCTGCATTCAGACTCCATGGTTCTTTCTCTGAATGTATGGAATATTTTCCTTCATTAGTCTTCTGGAATTGTCTTGGCTCATTATATTACTAAAAAGAGCTAAATCTATCACAGTTGATCATCGCACAATGTTGCGGTCACTGTGTACAATATTCTCCTGGTTCTGCTCACTTCACTCAGCATTAATTCATGGAAGTCTTTCCAGGTTTTTCTGAAATCCATCTGATCATCATCTCTTATAGCACAATAGTATTCCATTATATTTGTATACCACAACTTCTTCAGCCATTCCCTACTTGATGGGCACTCTCTCAATTTCCAATTCTTTGCACCAATTCTTTGCTGCTATAAATATTTTTGTACATGTGGGTCCTTTTTCCTTTTTTATGATCTCTTTGGGATGCAGACCTAGTAGTGGTATTGCTGGATCAAAGGGTATGCACAGTTTGACTGCCCTTTGTACATAGTTCCACACTGCTCTCTAGAATAGTTGGATCAGTTCACAATTCCACCAACAATGCATTGGTGTTCCAATTTTCCCACATCTTCTCCAATATTTATCATATTCCTTTTCTGTCATGTTAACCAACCTGGAAATAACTTGGAGCTATTTTCATTTGCATTTCTGTAATCAATAGTGATTTAGAACATTTTTTCATGTGTTCATAGATAGCTTTAATTTCTTCATCTGAAAACTGCATATTCATATCCTGTGACCATTTATCAATTAGGGAATGATTTGTATTCTTATAAATTTGACTCAGTTCTCTACATATTCTAGAAATGAAGCCTTTATCAGAAATGCTTGCTGTAAAAATTGTTTCTCATCTTTATGCCTTCCTTTTAATCTTGGTTGCATTGGTTTTGTTTGTACAAAATCTTTTTAAATTAATGAATCAAAATTAACCATTTTGCATTTCATAATGTTCTCTATCTCTTGTTTGGTCATAAATTCTTCCCTGTGCCATAGTTCTGACAGGTAAACTATTGCTTGCTCTCCTAATTTGCTTATGATATCATTCTTTGTGTGTAAATCATGTACCCATTTTGACCTTATTTTGGTATACAATGTGAGATGTTGGTCTATGCCTAGTTTCTGCCATACTATTTTACAGTTTTCCAAGCAGTTTTGTCAAATAGTGAATTCTTATCCCAGAAGCTGGAGTCTTTGGGTTTCCCAAACAATAGATTACTATAATCATTTACTAATGTGTCTTGTGTACTCATCAGTTCTCTCTCTGGAGATGTAGAGTATTTTTCATCATGGGTCTTTTAGAATTTTTTTAGAGCATTGTCTTAAGCAGAGTAGCTAAGTCTTTCACAGTTGATCATTATTACAATATTGCTGCTACTGTGTATAATGGTCTCTTGGTTCTGCTTGCTTCACTTTATATTAGTTCATATAGGATTTCCCAGGTTTTGTGCTCCCCATTATGTGAGATAATATTTCTCTTTTCCTCCCCTTTTCTTTTTTAGTCTATTCTTTTTTCCCTCTCCCCTTTCTTCTTTTAAGATAATTAAAATATAAGAAAAATCACCCCTAGGCATTCCATCTTATTTGACTCCTAGTATGACCCTTACTGACATGATGGTTTTTTGAGGGTACTTGCATCACTCTCCCATTAAAATCCAAACATTTCATCCTCATGAAGTCTTCTGATGTTAATTTTATTTACTTTTTTATGTTTCTCTTTACTCTGGTATTTGTATTTAAAGACTCAGCTGCAGTCTTTGTATCAGGAATGTTTGAAAGTCCTCTATTTTATTAAAGATCCATTATTCTCCACTAGAATTATACCCATTTTTGCTCAGTAAGTTATTCTTGGTTGTAAGCATTTATCTTTTGCCTTTAGAGCATTGTATCCTAAACTCTCTTTTTTTATGTGGCAGTAACTATTAAATCTTGTGTGATTCTGACTGTGGTTCCTTGGTAGTTATACTCTTTCTTTCTAGTAGCTTGCAATGTTTTTTTTTTTTATTTGATGTGGAAGTGTTAAATTTGGGCCATGATATTCCTTGGATTTTTTATTTTGGAATTTCTTTCAGGATTTAACCAATAGATTATTATTTTTTATTTTTCACTTTGCCCTGTTTGTAAAATATCTGGGCAGTTCTCTTTCATGATTTCTTTCTTTCTTTCTTTTTTTTTCTAGGCGTTAGGGTTAAGTGACTTGCCTAGGGTCACACAGCTAGTAAGTGTTATGTGTTTAAGGCCAGATTTGAACTCAGGTCCTCCTGACTCCAGGGCCAGTGCTCTATCCACTGTGACACCTAGCTGCCCCCATGATTTCTTGAAGTATGACATCTAGGTTCTTTTTTTTCCCCTGGTCCAATGATTTTTAAATGTCACTTCTATTTTTTTTTTCATTTTCTTTAGGCAATTGGGGCTAAGTGACTTGCCCAGGGTCACACAGCTAGTAAGTGTCAAGTGTTTGGTCTGAGGGTCACATTTGAACTTCAGGGCTGGTGCTCTATCCACTGCACCACCTAGCTGCCCCTAAATGTCACTTCTCAATCTGTTTTCCAGATCAGTTGTTTTTGAAATGAGATACCTTATATTTTTATCTATTTTTTTCAGTTTTGTTTTCACATCTCTTGTCTCATAGAGTCAACAACTTCTAGCTGATCCATTCTGACTTTCAGGGAGTATATTACTTGGGTATGATTCTGTAGCTTTTATACTAAATTATTAATTCTCCTTCTAAGTCTCTTTTCTGTAACTAATTTCTTTTCTAATTTTTTTCCTCTATTGCTTTCATTTCGTTTGCTACTGAAAGCTCATTTTTAAAAGTCTTGAATCATTTCTTGTAGGAATTCTAATGGATTTTATGTACAAAGTACATTTTTCTTTGAGTCTTTGCTTGTCAGTGTTTTGGAGTTACTTTATTCTTCTGAGTTTGGGTCCTCAGCATCCATGACTTCATAACGGCTCTTTTTTAAATTGTTTATTCATTCTTCCAGAGATCTGCTCTGGGCAACCTTGTATTGCTGGCCTAGCTGGGAGCTCTTTCAGAGCTGAGTCTGTGATCCTGGCCCCTTTTGGGAGGACTCCCTACCATTTCTTTCTGGGATGAGGGACTAGGTCCAAAATTGGCATTAGGAGCTCTGGACTCTGAGTCATTGCTCCAGATCCTAAACTGATTTCCTCCGTTGGAGATTAGTCCAAGATCACCTCTGGGCATCCCTTTGTTGCATACCTAGCTTCAAACTCTATACTCTGAGTTCTGAGTCCAACCTTTTAGACTCTCTAGAAGACTACTAACCACTGGCTTTGGCCTGAAACTAAAACTGTGATTAACTGTGGCCGTTACTACCTTCCTGGCCTAGGTCTGAGTACCATGTCTGTTCTCCAGACTGGAGCTGCTTGACTGGGCCAGGGACCGAGTAAGTTTTCACTAAGAAACTCTTTTTCTCTTAGCTTGGCCTGGGGATGAATCTGTGATTAGCTCTAGACATTTGTGGGCTGTTGGCCTTACTCAAAGATTTGAGAACCGTCTGTGCTCTGGAGCCTTGAGCTGTTACCCTAGCAGTTGGAGGAAAACCAATCCAAAACTTATTCTGGGTTGGTCTAGCTCAGGTCCAGGGCACCCTCCAACAGCTCTTGCTGTTGGCTTGGGCCACAAGCTCAGTCCATCATCAAGTCTGGGAACCCCCCTGATGCTGCTATAGCTTACTACTCCAGGTGCTGAGTCTGTGATCCCATCTACCCCTGTTATGCAGATCATCTCCATGTTACCTGATGTTGGGCTGGAAAGATAATAGTTTCTCCCTTGATTTCCCTTTCATTATTCAGTCCAGCATTTTTTTTTAGATCATTGTTGGAATATTGTAGAGGAAGCTGGTCTGCATTCTTGTGTACCCTTTCCTGTTAGTCTTGTTGAAGCATACCTCTGTATGTTTGGGGTGGGGGGGAAGGGGCGAAAATGGAGAAGGTGATAATTTTCTTGTGTATGTTTACTATTTATTTTTATTTGAACTAATGTGTTTTCTGGTTGGTCTGGCAAATTAAAAAAGAGAGATATTATGGGGGAGGGGGACTCACAAACTGTAGTTTTTAGAAGAGACTAACCAAAAACATACCTTGAACCCAGGGTAGCTTTTTTGGGAGGCCATCTGTGAGGGGCGATTTGAGAGCTGCGTTTATGTGTCTAGATAAATAAATACCCAAACATTTGGTACAATTGCATTTATATTTTTACTCCTTAATTATATCACTGATATATTAAAATGCAGATAATTTTTGTGAATTTATTTTATATGTATTATCTTACTAAATGCCTTTATTATCTTAACTAAATTTTTGTGAAGTCCCTTGAATACTTTAAATGTTTATTTAGTTATTTCAGTCATGTCTGACTCTTCATGACCCCCTTTTTTGAGTGGGGGGCTTCTTGGTAAAGATACTAGAGTGATTTGCCATTTAATTCTCCATCTCATTTTCCAGATGAGGAAACTGATGCAAATAGGATTAAGTGACTTGCCCAGGGTCACACAGCTAGTAAGTGTCTTCCTGATTCTAGACCCAGCACTCTATCTACTGTGCCAATTAGCTGCCCCTTCCTAAACATAGGAACATAAAATTATTTAAAACTGAAATGGATCTCTGATGTCACCTAACTGGTAGAACAAGATAAGAAAATGTAGGCTTGAAGAGATTAGGTGAATTTTCCAAGTTTATTCGGTAATAAATGACAGAGCTGAGATTCAAAACCCTATTATCTGACTGCAAAGTCATACCCTTTCCAACACTGTATCATACAATTTTGAAATAAAGCTACCTATTCATTTCCAATGTTTATTCTCTTAATTTCTTTTTAATTTCTTAGTGCTGTACACACACCCCCCCCAGTAGAAAGGAAGCTGTTTGTGGGAAGGACTGTTTCCTTTTTCCATTTTGTATTCCTAGTGCCCAACACAGTGCTTTTACATAGTAAATGCTTAATATATGATTGTTGAATTGTTGCTGGCTTGAAAGTTATAGTAACATTCCTAAAGCTATGTCAACTGATAGTAATTACAACAAGCAATCCTACTTTATTTTTTTACATATATTTTTATTTCATTAAAATTTTCATTCCCCAATTGATAAATGGTCAAAGGATATGAACAGGCAATTCTCAGATGAAGAAATTAAAGCCATCTATCATCATTAAAAAAAATGCTCTAAATCACTATTGATTAGAGAAATGCAAATCAAAACAACTCTGAGGAATCACATCACACCTATCAGATTGTCCAACATGAAAAAACAGAAAAATGATAACTGTTGGAGAAGATATGGGAAAATTGGAACACTAATGCATTGTTGGTGGAGTTGTGAACTGATCCGACCATTCTGGAGAGCAATTTGGAACTATGCCCAAAGGGCTATAAAAATGTGCATAGCCTTTGACCTAGCAATATCACTTCTAGGGCTGTATCCCAAAGAGATCACACAAATGGGAAAAGGACCCACATGTACAAAAATATTTATAGCAACTCTTTTTGTGGTGGCCAAGAATTGGAAATTGAGGGAATGCCCTCAATTGAGGAATGGCTGAACAAGTTGTGGTATCTGAATGTAATACAATACTATTGTGCTATAAGAAATGATGAGTAAGCAGATTTCAGAAAAACCTGGAAAGACTTGTATGGACTGATGCTGAATGAAGTGAGCAGAACCAGGAGAACGTTATACACAGTAACAGCCCTGTTATGTGATGGCTAATATTGATAGACTTAGCCCTTTTCAATACAAGGATCTAAGACATCTCCAAAGGCCTCATGATGGAAAATACTATCCACATCCAAAGAAAGAACTATGGAGTTTGAATGCAGATAGAAGCATACTATTTGTTATTTTTTTTCTTCTGTTGTGTTTTGTTTCCTCTTTCTGGTGGTTCCTCCTATTGGTTCTAATTCTTCCTTACAACATCACTAATGTGAAAATATGTTTAATAGGAATGTGTATGTATAGCCTGTATCAGATTGTGTGCCATCTTGGGGAGGGAGCTGGGGGGGGGTGGGGAGAAAAATTTAAAACTGAAAAGCTTATGGAAGTGATTGTTGATAAATCAAAATAAATTAATAAAAACTAAAAACTAAAAACAAATTTAACATTCATTTAAAAAAATTTGAGTTCTAAATTTTCTACCTCCCTTCTCCCCTTCACTTACTCCTTGAGAAGGCAAGCAATATATGAATGGTACATATGAAGTCATGTAAAACATTTTTCCATATTAGTCATGTTGCAAAATAAAACATACACACAGTTCTGGGAGCCAAGTAAGCAATAAGTCACTCTTGCTGTCCCTTAAAAACCCAGAAAATATTGCCCCAGGAAAAATTCTGGAACAGTGGAGCTAGCAGAAAAATGGTGAGGAGCATTCTATTAGCCCAGGAGGCTTGTGGAATCAGTGGAGAAACATCCCTTTCACTCTGGTGGAGGGAGAGGCATCAGGTTCAGGACCAGAGGCATCCAGGCAAGCCAGCAGCAAGTCCCACCTCAGCAAACCAGTGGAAGATCCTGAGCCCCAGAGTGGTGGAGCAGGCAAGTGCCAACATCAGGATCCCCACGTGCCTTGGCACAGCCAGAGGAACTGGCAGACTCCAGATTGGAGAACCACCACATGCACTGGCAGGCAGGTGTCCTCCAGCAGCGGAACCTCCCTGGGCTTCATTCAGCACAACCCCAGAGAGCAAGTGTTTTCCAGTAGCCAACCTTCATGTGCTTCAGTACAGATCCAGGTGGGCAGGCATCCTCCAGCAGCCAGGAACACCCCCTAACCCTCGCCTCCATGAGCTTCAGTGTAGTCCTGGGGAAATACAGAAAAAACCCACATGGCCTCAGCACATGCCAGCCACCACCACTAGGATCCCAGCTCTGCACCAGGTAAGCTGCTACACCCCTACAGCCTCCAACTGCCAGCATCTGAGGCCCCAGAATACAAAACCAGTGACCAGGCCCCTGGCCCCCAGCACAAGAAACTTGGGCCCCCTATGCTTCAGCAGGAGAGCTCAACTTTAAAAGCCAGGAATTAGGCAAACATCATAAGCAAAAGGGAGAAATGGACACTGACCATAGATTCTTTCTGTGGGGACAGGGAAGATCAAAACACAAATTCAGGAGAGGATAAAATTGTCAATATACCTACATCCGAAACCTCAAAGGGGAATATGAACTGGTCTCAGGCCCAAAAAGCCTTCTTGCAAGAGCTCAAGAAGGATTTTAGAAGTCAATTAAGAGAGGTAGAAGAAAAATTGGGAAAAGAAATGAGAGGTATGCAAGAGAGAGTCAACAGCTTGGAAAAGGAAGGATAAAAATTGACTGTAGAAAACAATTACTTAAAAAATACAATTGGGCAAATGGAAAAAAAGTCCACTGAAGAAAATAACTCCTTAAAAAGTAGAACTGGCCAAATGGAAAAGGAAGTATAAGAGCTAACTGAAGAAAACAATTTGTTAAAAATTAGAATTGGGCAAGTGGAAGCTAATGACTCTATGAGACATCAAAAATCAGTCAAACAAAATAAAAAGAATGAAAAAATAGGAGAAAATGTAAAATACCTCATTGAAAAAACAACTGGCCTAGAGAATAGATCCAGGAGAGATAATTTGAGAATTATTGGCCTAACTTCTAGGGCTGTATCCCAAAGAGATCATAAAAATGGGAAAAGAACCCACATGCACAAAAATATTTATAGCAGCTCTTTCTGTGGTGGCAAAGAATTGGAAATTGAGGGGATGCCCATCAATTGGGGAATGGCTGAACAAGTTGTGGTATATGAATATAATGGTATACTATTATGCTATAGGAAATGATGAGCAGGTAGACTTCAGAAAAATCTGGAAAAACTTGGATGGACTGATGCTGAGTGAGGTGAGCAGAACCAGCAAAACATTGTACACAGTAAAAGCCACATTGTGCGATGACTAACTTTGATAGATTTAGCTCTTCTCAGTAATGCAAGGATCTAAGACATTTCCAAAAGAACTATGATGGACAGTGCTATCCACATCCAGAGAAAGAACTATAGAGTTTGAATGCAAATCAAAGCATACTATTTGTTCTTTTTTTTCTTCTTTTTTGTTTTGTTTCTTCTTTCTCATGGTTCCTCCTATTGGTTTTAATTCTTCTTTACAACATGACTAATGTGAAAATGTGTTTCACAGGAATGTATATGTAGCACCTATCACAGACTGCACGCTGTATTGGGGAAGGAGATGGGGAGGGAGGGGAAGAAAATTTAGAACTCAAAAGCTTATGGAAGTGAATGTTGAAAACTAAATACAAATAAATTAATTTTTTAAAAAAATTATTGGTCTACCTTAAAGCCATAATCAAAAAAAGAACCTGGATAGCATCTTTCAAGAAATTATCAAGGAAAACTGTCCTGAAGTCCTAGAACCAGAGGGTAAAGTAATCCTCAAAAGAATCCACTGATCAGCTCCTGAAAGAAATCCCAAAATGAAAATGCCAAGGAATATTGTAGCTAAATTCCAGAATTATCAGGTCAAGGAGTAAATACTGCAAGCAGCCAGAAAGAAACAATTGAAATATGGTGTCACCACAGTTAGAATTATGCAGGTCCTTGAAGTTTGTACATTAAAAGATCAGAAGACTTGGAATATGATATTCTATAAGGCAAAGGAGCTGGGATTACAACCAAGAATCAACTACCCAGCAAAACTTAACATAATCTTTCAGGGGAGGAGATGGGTATTCAATGAAATAGAGGACTTCCAAATTTTCCTAAGGAGAATCTAGAGCTGAACAGAAATTTTAATCTTCAAATACAAGACTCAAGAGAAGCCTAAAAAGGTAAACAGGAAAAGAAAAAAAATGTTATTCAATTAGGTTAAACTGTTTACATCCCTGCATGGGAAGATGATACTTGTAACTCCTGAGAACTGAATCTTTGTTATGATGTTTAGAAGGAGTATACATAGGCAAAGGATGTGGATATAAGTTGTCTTTGATGTGATGATAAAAAAAATTAAGGAGTAAAAAAAAATTTGTACTGGGAGAAGAGGAAAGGAGGATGCAGAAAAGGGTAAATTACATGACATGAAATGGCACAAAGACTTATTACAGTAAGGGAAAGAAGGGAGGGTGGCGAGTATTGTTTGAAACTTACTCTCATAGGAGTTGGATCAAAGAGGAAATATTATATGTACTCAATTGGGTATAGAAATATATCTTACTCTACAGGAAGTAGGAGGGGAAAGTGGGAAGAAAAGGGTGGGGGTTGATAAAAGGGAGGACAGAAAGGAGGGAAGAAGTAATAGGGGAAAGGGAAAAGAAAAGGGAGGTGGGCTGATAGAAGGGAGGTCAGATAGAGGGAGGCAGTGGTCAGAAGCAAAACACAGTGAGAAGGAAAGGAGAGAAAGGAGAGAGAAAAACATAAACAGGGAGAAAAATAGGATGGAAAGACACAGTAATCATAACAGCATCATAATGGAATGTATATCAGATTGTGTGCTGTCTTGGGGAGAGAGGTGGGAAGAAAAGGGGAGAAAAATTTAAAATTCAAAAGTTTATGGAAGTGATTGTTGATAAATCAAAATAAATTAATGAAGTTTAAAAAATATATGAATTGCCCAAATTAACAGGAGAAGAAATAACATACTTAAATAACCCCATTTCAGTAAAAGAAATTGAACAAGTCATCAATGAACTACCTAAGAAAAAAATCTCCAAGGCTAGATGTATTCAAAAGTGAATTCTATCAAATATTTAAAGAACAATTAGTTCCAATACTATATAAACTACTTGGAAAAATAGGCAAAGGAGTGCTACCAAATTCTCCTTATGATACAAATATGGTGCTGATACTAAATTGGAAAGATACACAACAGAGAAAGAAAATTACAAACTAATTTCTCTAATAAATGTAGATGCAAAAATTTTAAATAAAATATTAGTGAAGAGATTATAGCAACTTATCATAAGGATAATACACTATGACAAGGTAGGATTAATACCACGAATGCAGTGTTGGTTCAACATTAGGAAAACTATCAGCATAATTGACCATGTCAACAACAAACCTAACAAATCATACAATTATCACAATAGATGCATAAAAAACTTTTGATAAAATATAAAACCTATTCCTATTAAAAACACTAGAAAGCATAGGAATAAATGGAGTCTTCCTTAAAATTTTAAGTAGCATCTATCTAAAACCACCAGCAGGCATTATATATATTGGGTATAGGCTACAAGCATTTCCAATAACATCAGGGGTGAAACAAGGATGTCCATTATCACCAATGTTATTCAATATTGTCCTACAAACGTTAGCTTTAGCAATAAGAGAAGAAAAAGAAATTAAAGAAATTAAAATAGGCAAAGAAGAAACAAACTTACCACTCTTTGCAGATTATATGATGGTATACTTACAGAATCCTAGAGAATCAAGTAAAAAACTACCTGAAATAATAAGCAACTTTAGCAAAGTTGCAGGATATAAAATAAACCCACATAAATCACTGACATTTCTGTATATTACTAACAAAGCCCAACAGCAAGAGATAGAAAGAGAAATTCCATTTAAAGTTACTGTAGACATTATAAAATATGTGGGAGTCTACCTGCCAAAACAAACTCAGGAACTACATGAACACAATTACAAAACACTTTTCACACAAATAAAGTCAGATCTAAGTAATTGGAAAAAATCAGTTGCTCATGGGTAGGCCAAGCTAATGTAATAAAAAGCTAATATATATATATACACACACATATATATTAATTTACTTATTTAGTGCCATACTAATCAAACTACCAAAAAATTATTTTATAGAGCTAGAAAAAATAATAACAAAATTCATCTGGAAGAACAAATAGTCTAGAATATCAAGGGAATTAATGAAAAGAAATGCAGGGGAAGGTGGCCTCGCCATACCAGATCTTAAATTGTATTATAAAGCAGTAATCATCTAAACTACTTAGTGCTGACTAAGAAATAGAGTGGTAGATCAGTGAAAGTACAGGTTAGGTACACAAGACACAATAGTCAATGACTATAGGAATCTACTGTTTGATAGTTACAAAGACTCCAGTTTCTGGGTTAAGAACTCACTATTTAACAAAAACGCTGGGGAAACTGGAAAAGAGTATGGCATAAACTAGGCATAGACCAACATCCTACATTCTATACCAAGATAAAGTCAAAATAGGTACACGATTTAGATGTAAAGGCTGATACTATAAGGAAACTAGGAGAGCAAGGAATAAGTTACTTGTCAGATCTATGGCACAGGGAAGAATTTATGACCAAACAAGTGATAGAAAACATTATGAAATACAAAATAGATGATTTTGATTTTATTAAATTGAAAAGTTTTTGCACAAAAAAGCCAATGCAACCAAGATTAGAAGGGTAGCAGCCTTTTTGTGGTGGCAAAGAATTGGAAATTGAGAGGATGCCCATCAATTGGGGAACAGCTGAGCAAGGTGTGGTACATGAATGTAATGGAATACTATTGTGCTATAAGAAATGATGAACAGGCTGACTTCAGAAAACCCTGGAAAGACTTGTATGGTCTGATGCTGAGTGAATTGAGCAGAATCAAGAGAATATTGTGCACAGTAACAGCCACGTTGTGCGATGACTAATATTGATAAACTTAACCCTTCCCAGCAGTACAAGGATCTAAGACATCTCCAGAGGCCTCGTGATGGAAAATGCTATCCATATCCAAAGAAAGAACTGTGAAAGTTGAATTGCTATTTTTTTTCTCTTCTATTGAGTTTTGTTTCCTCTTTCTGATGGTTCCTCCTATTGGTTTTAATTTTTACTTACAACATCACTAATGTGAAAATATGTTTAATAGGAATGTAAATGTATAGCCTATATCAGATTGTGTGCCATCTTGGGGAGGGTGGTGGGGAGGAAGGGGGAGAAAAATTTTAAACTCAAAATCATGTGGAAGTGATTATTGATAAATCAAAATAAATTAATAAAATTAAAAAAAAGAATGGTAGCAGAAAGCTGGGAAAGAATTTTTACAGCTAATGTCTCTGATAAAGGCCTCGTTTCTAATGTAGAGAACTGAGTCAAATTTATAAGAATGCAAGTCATTCTCCAATTGACAAATGGTCAAAGGATATATGAACAGGCAGTTCTTAGAGGAAGAAATTAAAGCTATCTATAGTCATATGAAAAAATGCTCTAAATCACTATTGATTAGAGAAATGCAAATCAAAACAATTCTAAGGTACCACATCACACGCATCAGGTTGGCTAACATGAAAACAGGACAATGATAAATGTTGGAGAAGACGTGAGAAAATTGGAACACCAAAGCATTGTGGGTGGAGTTGTGAACTCATCCAACCATTCTGGAGAACAATTTGAAATTATGCTCAAAGGGCTATAAAACTATACATACACTTTGACCCAGCAATACCACATCTAGGTCTGTATCCCAAAGAGATCACACAAATGGGAAAAGGACCTACGTGTATAAAAATATTTATAGCAGTTCTGCGGTGGCCAAGAATCAGAAACTGAGGGAATGCCCATCCACTGGTGAATGGCTGAAGAAGTGGCGGTATATGAATGTAATAGAATACTATTGTTCCATAAGAAATGATGAGCAGGTGGACTTCAGGAAAATCTGGATTTATATCAACTGATGCTGAGTGAAGTGAGCAAAACTAGGAGAACATGGTACACAGTAACAGTAACATTGTGCGATGACTAAGTTTGATAGACTTAGCTCTTCTTCTCAGCAATGCAAGGATCGAAGACAACTGCAGAAGACTCATGATGGAAAACGCTCTCCACATCCAGAAAAAGAACTATGGAATTTGAATGCAGATCGAAGCATACTTTTGGTGCGCTCTCTCTCTCTCTCTCTCTCTCTCTCTCTCTCTCTCTCTCTCTCTCTCTCTCTCTCTCCCTCCCTCCCTCCTCTCTCTTTCTTTATTTCTTCTTTCTCGTGGTTTCTCCCATTGGTTCTAATTCTTTTTTACAATAAGCTAAAGAGCTGTCAGACCCCTCCCTTTTGGGGATGAAGACATATTACAGCTGAATATCAGCAGATGGCAGCAGACAGCAAACAACAGTTTAGCGAAGCTGTGTCGTGGCTAAAAAGCCAGCAGATGGCAGCAGAGATCAGCAGCTTGGCCTCACGTATGCCCAGAAGAACCAATGCCAGCACATAGTAGTGGGATGGAATCCCCAGATCACCTCCTTGGCTCTGCAGTGCCTGAGGCATGAATTGACTTGACCACTTGTGTTTCAGCCAGATGAATATAAGCTTCTTAAAGGCAAAGGCTGTTTTGCTTTTGTCTTTATATCTCGGACATGCATGTCAAACTCTATGTTACCCCATGGATCATTTTCTTGGCAAAGATACTGAAGTGGTTTGCTTTTCCCTTCTCTAGTGTGTCCCCATTTTACAGATGATGAGCTGAGGCAAATTGAGGTGAAATGACATGCCCAGGGTCACACATCTAGTAAGTGTCTGAACCTAGATTTGAAGTCAGATCTTCCTGACTCTAGACCTGGGACTTTATCCACTGAGAGCTGTCCTTCACTGATATATAGTAGATGACTAATAAAAGCTTATAAAATTGAATTAAATTGTGTTCTCTAGGTGAAGGTCTCCAGTATTTTCCCCATATACATGTTTTTGATTATGTGTTGAGATGTATACAGTAGGGAGCAGAGACATACTTTATATTATGACAGAGACGTCACTGGTGGGATCACTTTATCCTGGAGTGCAGACCCATAGGATCCCAAATGATCTTGGGATAGTAATTGACCCCCCTGGAGACCCAATCTGCTAATGAAAGTGACAGTTGTGAAAAAGTCCCTGAGGGAGCAGCTAGGTAATGCAGTGGATAGAGCATTGGCCCTGGAGTTAGGACGACCAGAGTTCAAATCTGGCCTCAGAAACTTGACACTTACTAGCTGTGTGACCCTAGGCAAGTCACTTAACCCCAGTGCCTAGCAAAAAAAAAAAAAGATCCCTGAGGGAGTGCTACATTAGCTCCAGTTGTACAGTGATCATTCTTTTTCTCCTCAGTGTGATAGTCTTCCACCTACCAAACTCCTGAAAAAAGCTTGAGGTTTCCCCTTCTCTGTCACTGTCACCACTGCGGTACAAGCCCTCATCACTTCACACTTAGACTGTTGTAATAACCTCTTAGCTCATCTCCTTGCCTTAAATCTCCCCACTCTAGCCCATCTTCCACTTAGCTGTCAAAATGGTCTTCCTAAGACATAGGTCTGACCATATGACCCTCCTTCAGCCAATTCCAATGGCTGGCTATCACCTCTAACATAAAATATGAAATCCTCTATTTGGCATTCAAAACCCTTCACAAACTGGTTCTCTCCTACCTTTCCAGTCTTTTTATACTTTGCTTATTCACACATATTCTACGATCCAGTGACACTGACTTTCTTGTTGTTCCTTTCACAAGACACTCTATCTATGAACACTGATTCTTTTCTCTGACTGTCTCCTATGCCTAGAACTCTCTCCTTCCTCATCTTCACCTGCTGGCTTCCCTGGCTTTCTTCTAGAAGAAGAAATCTTTTCAGTCCTCCTTAACCTTGGAGCCTTCTTTCTGAAATTATGACCAGTTTATTCTGTTTATCTTGTTTGTGCAAAATCGTTTCACCCATTTGACTGGGAGTTCCATGAGAGCAGGGGCCATTTTGTTTTTGTTTTATTTTGTTTTGCCTTTTTTTGTATCCGCAATGCTTAGCACAGTGCCTGGCACATGATTCTTCAGATACTTTTTCCTCTTGGTTTTTACACAAAAGTTTTCTTTTTACTCGTGTGTGTGTGTGTGTGTGTGTGTTTAAATGAACAGCTCATCCTGGAGCACTTCGAGGCTGGAGTTCCTCAAACCTCTTCACTATTTCTTCTAGGAGAGAGGCTACTCTGTACTCTGTACATATGGAACAGTCACTTGACCATGACAAATACAAACATGCACATGCAATGCAAGTCCTTATAAAATTCTCCATTATTACTGTCAGTTTGCACTCTCTTTAAAAAAAATGTTATTTATGTTTTTAGTTTTCATCATTCACTTTTATAAGACTTTGAGTTCTAAAATTTCCTCCCTCTCTCCCCTCCCCCCTTTCCAAGATGGCCCACAATCTGATATAGGTTACATATGTACAATCATCTTAAACATATTTCCACATTAGTCATGTCATAATAAAAGAATCAGAACAAAGCCTTCCAAATTACCTCTGAAATTTCCTTCTTCTTCTTGTCTACTTTTATAACCCCATCTGCCATGTAAACATCTTTCAAAGGCAGAAATAGAAAACTGTGTTTATTTTGGGACAGCAAGTTTTATGGCAGAATGCTTCTGGAGGGAGTCTGGAAAGCGCCTTCTGAATGTCTTAAAAGCCACAAAAGATTCCTTTGACAAGGTAAATTTTTTATTTATAAAAGTAACGTAGATGAGGCCTTTGTTTTGTCATTGAGCTCTTTGACAACGTGTGAACTCTTGTGTCCTATGTATGTTTGGCTTACTTCAAGGTGATAGTCATAAATTCTTATCCCCCAATTAATACCTACTATGCTGAAGTCACTGAGTCATAGCCTTGGACTTTAAAATAAGGAGGAAATAAAGGACTAGGCTTTTATATAGCACCGACTATGTGCCAGACATTGTTTTAAGGGCTTTAGAAATATCATCTCACTTAATCCTTACAAGAACCCTGTGAGTTAGGTGCTGTTATTATCCCCATTTTGTAGTTGAGGAAACTAGAATAAACACGTTGCCTAGGATCACACAGTTAGTAAATGTCTGAGGTGAAATTTGAACTCAGGTTTTTCTTCTAGATCCAGCTCTTTATCCACTGACCCATTCACAAGTATTAAGAATCATATTCACTGGGGCAGCTAGGTGGTGCAGTGGATAGAGTTCTAGCCTTGGAGTCAGGAGGATCTGAGTTCAAATCCAACATTTATTAGCTGTGTAACCCTGGGCAAGTCACTTAACCCCAATTGACTGGCCAAAAAGAAAAAAAAAAGAATCATATTCCCCTACCCTGCCAAATGTCAACTTTTGACTCAATATGGGGTCAAAAATTTTTATGAAAATGGTCTACACATGTATAGAGATTTCTTGGATGGCTGTGAAAGGGGGATGGAAATAGGGAATGATCCTAGAAGTGGCATCTCTGGAAATGTGGGTAGAGTTGCCCTTCCTGCTTCCAGCAGACCATATGTTTGTGACTTAGCAATGAAAATACTTTTTAAAAATATTTAATTAATTTATTTTTATATGTTATATTTTAAGTTCCAAACTGTCTCCCTCCCTCCCTGCCTCCCCCACACTAGAGAAGGCCACCATTTGACATTGATTTATAAATATATGTAAAACTATATTATGCATACTTCTACTTGTCAGTTTTTTCTCTGGAGGTGCTATCTTTCTCTGAAGATGCTATCTTCCTTTGTAGGTCCTTTGTAGCTGATGTGAGTATCTATAGTACTAAGAACAACTCTGTTGTTCACAATTATTCTTTGGTTTGTTTGTTTGTTTTTGTTTTTTGGCTGGGCAATGGAGGTTAAGTGACTTGCCCAGGGTCACACAGCTAGTAAGTGTTATGTGTCTGAGGCCGGATTTGAACTCAGGTCCTCCTGAATCCAGAGCCGGTGCTCTACCCACTGTGCCACATAGCTGCCCCTCACAATTATTCTTAAAACAATATTTCTGTTACTGTATACAATGTTCTTTTGGTTCTACTCACTTCGCTTTCCATTATTTCATGAAAGTCTTTCTATATTTTTCTAAAATCAACCAGCTCATCATTTTTTATAGCACAGTAGTAATTCCATTACAATCATATACCACAACTTGTTTAGTCTTTCCCTAATTGATGGGCATCCCCTGAATTTCTAGTTCTTTGCCACCACAAAGAGAGCTGCTATAAATATTTTAGAACATATAGGTTCTTTTCATTTTCCCCAATCACCTTGGGAAACAGACCAGATAGTGGTATTGCTGTGTTGAAGAGTATACACAGTTTTATAACTCTTTGAGTGTATTTCTAGATTGCTCTCCAAAATGGTTGGATCAGTTCATAGTTCTACCAATGGTGTATTAATATCCCAGTTTTTCTATATCCACTTCAACATTTGCATTTTCCCTTCCATCATTTGAGCCAATCTTAGAGGTAAGAAATGATATTTTCCTTTCTGTAATTAATAGTGATTTAGAGCATTTTTCATATGTATATATATATGTATATATATGTGTGTATATATACGTGCATATATATATATGTGTGTGTGTGTGTATGTGTGTATATATATAGTTTTGATTTCTTCATCAAAAAAACTGCCTGTTTATATCCTTTGATCATTTATTGGGGAATACTCACATTCTTATAAATCTGACAAAGTTCTCAATATACTTGAGATATGAGACCTTCATCTGAGAAACTGTCTATAAATTTTTTTTCTCCAGTTTTCTGCTTTCTTTCTAATCTTGGCTACATTGATTTTATTTGTACAAAAACTTTTAAATTTAATGTAATAAAAATTATCCATTTTACATTTCTCAATGTTCTCTATCTCTTATTCATAAATTTTTCTCGTATTCATAAGTCTGATAGGTAATATGTTCCATGTTCTTCTAGTTTTCTTGTTATATCTCCCTTTATATCTAGGTCATATATCCATTTTGACCTTATCTTGGTGAATGGTGTAAGATACTGATCTATACCCAATTTCTACCAGACTGCTCTCTAGTTTTCCCAACAATTTTTACTAAATGATGGCTTCTTATCTGCAAAGCTTAAATCTTTATGTTTGTCAAACACAAAGTTACTAAAATAATTTACTATTGTGCACTCTATGTCTGCTGTGTTCCACTGATCCACCCTTCTATTTCTTAGGCAGTACCAGATAATTTTGATAATTGCTGCCTTATAATATAGTTTAAAATCTAGTACTACTAAACTTCCTTTATATTTTTTCATTAATTTCTTTTGTATTCTTGACCATTTTTTCTTCCAAATGAATTTTATTATTATTTTTTCTAGCTCAATAAAATAATTTTTTTGGTAATTTAATTGAGATAGCATTGAATAAGTAGGTTGCTTTAGGCAGAACTGTCATTTATTATGCTAGATCTGCCCACCCATGAACAATTAATATTTCTCCAATTATTTAAATCTGACTTTCTTCGTATATAAATGTTTTATAATTATGTCCATGTAGTGCCTGGATTTGTCTTGGCAGGCATACTCCCAGGTATTTTATACTGTCTACAATTATTTTAAATGTGGTATATTTTACTATCTCTTCTTGTAGGGTTTTGTTGGTGATATGTAGTAATGCTGATGATTTATGTATGTTAATTTTATGTTCTGTTACTTTGCTAATATTGTTTCAACTAACCTTTCAGTTGAATCTCTAGGATTTCCCAAGTATATCATCATATCATTTGCAAAGCGAGATAGTTTTATTACCTCATTGCTCATATGATTTCTTCAGTTTCTTTTCCTTCTCTTATTGCTATTGCTAGCATTTCTAATACAATATTGAATAACATTGGTGATAATGGGCATCCTTGTTTCACTTCTGATCTTGTTGAGAAGGCTTCTAGCTTATCTGCATTACAAATAATGCTTGCTAAAGTGATAAGTAGCATCTACCTACAACCATCAAGCAAGCATTATATGTAATGAGGATAAGCTAGAAGCATTTCCAATAAGATCAGGGGTGAAACAAGTATGTCCATTACCACCACAGTTATTCAATATGGTACTAGAAACATTAGCTTTAGCAATAAGAGAAGAAAAAGAAATTGTAGGAATTAGAATAGACAAAGAAGAAACAAAGCTGTCAGTCTTTGCAGATGATATGATGATTTACTTAGAGAATCAAGTAAAAAACTACTTGAAATGATAAACACCTTTAGCAAAGTTGCAGGATATAAAATAAACCCATATAAATCATCAACATTTCTATATATTATTAACAAAGCCCAACAGCAAGAGAAAGAAAGAGAAAATCCATTTAAAATTACTGTAGACATTATAAAATATTTGGGAGTCTATCTGCCAAAACAAACCCAGGAAGTATATGAACACAATTACAAAACACTTTTCAGACAAATAGTCAGATCTAAATAACTGGAAAAATATCAGTTACTCATGGGTAGACCAAGCTAATATAAAAAATGACAATTCTACCTAAATTAATTTACTTATTCAGTGCCATGCTAATCAACCTGACAAAAATTATTTTATAGAACTAGAAAAAATAATAACAAAATTCATCTGGAAGAGCAAAAGGTCCAGAATGTCAAGGGAATTAATGAAAAGAAATGCAAGGGAAGGTAGCCTAGCCATACCAGATCTTAAATTGTATTATAAAGCAGCAATCATCTAAACTACTTAGAATGGGCTAAGAAATAGAGTAATGGATCAGGGGAATAGATTAGATACACAAGACATAGTAGCCAGTGACTATAGTAATCTACTGTTTGATAAACCCAAAGACTTCAGCTTCTGGGATATCTCTTATTCATAAATTCTTGACAAAAACTGCTGGGAAAACTGGAAGGCAGAAACTAGGCATAGACCAACATCTTACACCACATACCAAAATAAAGCCAAAATGGCTACAGACTCTATATATAAAGGCTTATGCTATAAGCAAACTGGGAGAGCAAGAAATTGTTTACCTGTCAGATTTATGGAGAAGAGAAGAATCTATGACTAAGCAAGAGATAGAGAACATTATGAAATACAAAATGGATGATTTTGATCATATTATATTGAAAAGTTTTTGCACAAACAAAGCCAATGCAACCAAGATTAGGAAGGAAGCAGAAAACTGGGAAAGAATTTTTATAGCCAGTGTCTCTGATAAAGGCTTCACTTCTAAAATATGTAGAGAACTGAGTCAAATTTATAAAAATACAAGTGGATCCCCAATTGATAAATGGTCAAAGGATATGAGCAGGCAGTTCTCAGATGAAGAAATTAAAGCCATCTATAGTCATAAGGAAAAATGCTCTAAATCACTATTGATTAGAGAGATGCAAATCAAAACAACTCTGAGGTATCACATCATACCTAGCAGATTGGCCAACATGAAAAAACAGGAAAATGATAAATGCTGGAGAAGATGTGGGAAAATTGGAACATTAATGCATTGTTGGTGGAGTTGTGAACTGATCCAACCATTCTAAAGAGCAATTTGAAACTATGCTCAAAGGGCTATAAAACTATGCATACCCTTTGACCCAGCAAAAGCACTTCTAGGTCTGTATCCCAAAGAGATCATTCAAATGGGAAAAGGACCCACATGTACAAAAATATTTATAGCAACTCTTTTTGTGGTGGCCAAAAATTGGAAATTGAGGGAATGTCCTCAATTGAGGAATGGCTGAACAAGTGGCATATGAATGCAATAAATATTATTGTGCTACAAGAAATGATGAGCAAGCAGACTACAGAAAAATCTGGAAGAACTTATATGAGTTGATGCTGAGTGAAGTGAGCAAAACCAGGAAAACATTGTACACAGTAACAGTAACATTGTTGGCTAACTTTGATAGGCATCTCTTTTTAACAATGTAAGGAGCTAAGACAACTCCAAAAAACTTATGATGGAAAATGCTGGCCATATCCAGAAAAGGAACTATGGAGTCTCAATGCAGATTGAAGCATATTATTTGCTCTCTCTTTTATTTTTGTTGTTGTTTCTTCTTTCTCATGGTTTCTCCCATTGGTTCTAATTCTTTTTTACAACATAATTGATGTAAAAACAGGTTTACTATGAATGTATATGTTGAGTCTATATCAATTTACACATCATCTTGGGGTGGGGGGGGGTCTCATGGAAGTGAATGTTGAAAACTAAAAATAAATACATAAAAATAACAACCAAATCATGCTTGCTGATGGTTTTAGATAGATGCTTCTTTTAAAATACTTTCCTTAGATGCTCTGAGGGAAAATCCATTTATACCTACGTTTTCTAGTGCTTTTAATAGGAATGCGTGTTATATTTTGTTAAAAGCTTTTTCTGCATGTTGATATAATCATATGATTTTTGTTACTTTTGTTATAGATACAATCAATTATGTTAATAATTTTCCTTATGTTATATCAGTCCTGATTCCTGGTATAAATCCCATTTGGTCACCACATATAATCTTTGTGATACATTGTTGTTTCTCCTGGCTAGTGTTTTATTAAGAATTTTTGCATCCATATTCATTAATGAAATTGGTCCATAATTTTCTTTATCTGTTTTTGTTCTTCCTGGTTTAGGTATCAGCATTATATTTGTTTCATAAAACCCCTTCTTTGCCTGTTATTTGAAACAATTTACTTAACATTAGAATTAGTGAATCTGTAAATGTTTGGTAGAATTTACTTGTAAATCCAACTGGTGCTGAGACCTTTTTTTCATAGGAAGCTCATTTTATGGCCTGTTCAATTTCTTTTTCTAAAATAGGTTTATTTAAGCTTCCAGAAGCCAAGATGGTAGAGTAAGAAATAAGTCGCTCTCATCATCCCTTATTAACCTCTAAAAGCCCAGAAAATATTGCCCAAGTTAAAACCCTGGAATACCTAAACCAGCAGAAAGATGGGATGCAGCAGTCCCCAGGTAGCTTGAGGGATTAATGGGAAAGACCCCCTCTTTCCCTGAGGGAAGCTGAGCAGTAGAGAACAGGAGGCATCCCTGCAACCTAGTGGAAAGCCCCACCTCAGCATACCAGGGAGAGATCCTGCACTCCAAATGGTGGAGCAGGCAATCACCAACACCAGGACCCCCAAGTGCCTCAGTATGTGCAGGGGAACCAGTGGAAACCAGCTCGAAAAACCACCATGTGCTGTGCCTCGGCATTCTACTGCAACCAAATCTCCCAGTGCCTCAGCAAAACTCTGGGAAGTATTCCAAGGGTGAGAAACATCCCTCAGCAGCAAAGCCTCCATCTGAAAGGAGCTGAAGAAAACAAAAGGAAGGAAAGGCCCAGGTGAGCAGGCAACCTCCAGGGGCCACACTACCCAATCCTACTTCTACCCCTGGAATCAGTGTTGCTGATTCCAGCCCAACACCAGGTAAGCTGCCAGAACCCTACATCCTCCAGCTGCCAGCAATTGAGGCCCCAGCACATAAAGCAGTGCCCCCTGCTCTCCAACAGGAGAGCTCAATGTCTTTAAAGGTCAAGAAATAAGCAAACACTATGAGCAAAAAGAAACGTACAATAGATTTTTATTATGGGAACTGTGAAGATCAAGGCAGAAATTCTGAAGAGGACAACATTGTCAACAAACCCACATCTGGAACCTCAAAAGAGAATATGAACTGGTCTGAAGCCCAAAAAGCCTTCTTGGAAGAGTTCAAGAAAGATTTTAAAAGTCAAAAGGAAGAGGTAGAAGAAAAATTGGGAAAAGAAATGAGAGGTATGCAAGAGAAAGTCAATAGCTTGGAAAAAGAAGGACAAAAATTAACTGAATAAAACAAGTCTCTAAAAATACAATTGGCCAAATGGGGAAGGAGGTACAAAATCTAATAGAAGAAAACAATTTGCTAAAAATTAGAATTGGGCAAATGGAAGCTAATGACTATGAGAGAGCAAGAATGAATCAAATAGAAACAGAAGAATGAAAAAATAGATGAAAACGTAAAATACTTCATTGGTAAAATAACTGACCTGGAAAATAGATCCAGGAGAGACAATTTAAAAATTATTGGTATACCTGAAAATCATGAGGAAAAAAAAAAGCCTGGACAATATCTTTCAGGAAATCATCAAGGAAAACTGCCCTGAAGTCCTAGAACCAGAGGGTAAAATAGCCAAAGAAAGAATCCATCAATCACCTCCTGAAAGAGATCCCAATTGAAAACTCCAAGGAATATAGTAGCCAAATTCCAAAATTACCATTTCAAGGAGAAAATACTGCAAGCAGCAAGAAAGAAACCATTTAAATGTCATGGAACTACAGTCAGGATTAAGGAGGACCTTGCAGCTTCTACATTAAAAGATCATAGGGTATGGAATATGATATTCCATAAGGCAAAGGAGCTTGGATTACAACCAAGGATCAACTACCCAGTGAAAATGAACATAATCTTTCAGGGGAGGAGATAGACATTCAACGAAATAGGGGACTTCCAAACCTTCCTGATAAAAAGACCAGAGCTCAACAGAAAATTTGATCTTCAAATACGAGACTCAAGAAAGACATGAAAAGATAAACAGGACAGAAAAAACAACAACATGTTATTAATAAGGGCAAATTGTTTACAACCCTACAAGAGAAGATGACACTTATAACTCTTGAGAACTGTATTGTATGTATGTATACTTTAAAGTATACATAGAGGGGGTGGGCATAAATTGACTTTGATGTAATGATAAAAATAATCTAATCAAGTGGGTTAAATGGATCTAAGTAAGTGGATTAATCTGATCTAACTAAAGGAAAGTACTGGCAGAAAAGGAAAGGAGGAAGTAGACAAGGGTAAGTTACATTACAGGAAAAGGCACAGAAACCTATTACAGTAAAGGGAAAGAAGGGAGGAAGATGAGCATTGTTTGAACCTTACTCTCATCAGATTTGGCTTAAGGAGGGAATAACATAATCAGTTAGGTATAGAAATCCAACTTGCCCTATAGGCAGTAGGAAGGAAAAGGGGAAAGAAAAGGGAGGGGAGACAGAAGGGAGGGAAGAAGTAGTAAGGGTAAAGGGGAAGAAAAGGGAGAGGGCTAATAGAAGGGAGATGGGACTGAGGGAGGCGGTTGTCAAAAGCAAAACACTAGTGAAAAGGGAAAGGGAGAAAGGAGAAAGAAAAGCATAAATGGGGGGAATAGGATGAAGAGAAAGACACAGATAGTAATCATAACTGTGAATGTAAATGGGATGAACTCCCCCATAAAAAGGAAGCAGATAGCAGAATGGATTAAAAACCATAATCCTACAATCAGGAAACACATTTGAAACAGAAAGACACACATAGGGTAAAGGTAAAAGGCTGGAGTAGAATATGTTATGCTTCAGCTTAAGTAAAAAAAAGCAGGGGGAGTAATCCTGATCTCAGGTAAAGCAAAAGCAAAAATAGATCTTATCAAAAGAGATAAGGAAGGAATCTAAATGATGGGTGGGCAGATTTCAGAAAAACCTGGAAAGACTTGTATGGACTAATGCTGAGTAAAATGAGCAGAACCAGGAGAACACTGTACACACTAACAATCACATTGTGCAATGACTAACATTGATAGACTTAGCCCTTCTCAGCAATGCAAAGATCTAAGATAACCGCAAAAGACTCAAGATGGAAAATGCTATCCACATCCAAAGAAAGAACTATGGAGTTTGAATGCAGATAGAAACTACTATTTGCTATTTTTTTCTTTTGTTTTGTTTCCTCTTTCTGATGGTTCCTCCTATTGGTTCTAATTCTTCCTTACAACATCACTAATGTGAAAATATGTTTAATAGTAATGTATATGTATATCCTATATTAGATTGTGAGCCATCTTGGGGAGGGAGGAAGGGAGAAGGACAAAAGTTTAAAGCTCAAAAGCTTATGGAAGTGATTGTTAATAAATCAAAATAAATTAATAAAAAACAAACCAAAAAAAAAAAGAAGGAAAAAAAGTACACACTAGCTCCAGTGCTATGTGTTGAGTATATAAAAAAAAAAGAACCTAGCCATTGCTTCAGGAAATTTAGATGCTTCCTGGAGAAGTAGAGAACTGGTATTTAAAGGTTTATTCTTGCTGACAAGCCACTGATACCTGGTTTGGCTCTGATTATGTCCGGTTATCTTTCCAATTCTCATAAGATATGTAGGCTGTTTTCAATCAGTCAACAAACATTAATTAAACATCTGCTAGAGGCAACAAGGTGATGAAATAGATAGAATGGGAAACCTGGAGTCAGGAAGACCTGAGTTCATCTTTGACCTCAAATAATTAGTGGCTATGTAATCTTGGCAAGTCACTTAACCTCGCTGCCTCATTTTTCTCATCTATAAAATAGGGTAATAAGAGCAATTGCTTCCCAGGGTTGTGGTGGAGACAAAGTGAGATAATATTAGTGAAGTGCTTTGTGAACCTTAAAGCATTATATAAATGTTAGCTGTTATGATATGCCAGGCATCATATGTGTTCCAATCTTCCTTTACCTAAGGACAGGAAAGAAACACACAACAGGGACAAAAAGAATGCAACATAGGCAGTGGTGGTTGTTGTCCATTGTTTTTAAAGGGGACGAAAATGATATCACTATGTTGGGTCCAGGTATAGTGTGTCCAGCTGTGGCTGATCAGACCAATATGAGCTTGGAAGGCTTTGCAATGGGTTGGACACAAATAGTCCATATGAACATTTGGAATGGAGATGTCTCTAAATTTTCACATTTCACATTTCTTTTGAGCTACTGCAATTCTGCTTTGCTCTTGGAGCACAGAACCTTCTTTGATTCGGGCACACCAAGCTGGGCCACCTTATGGCAGTGTCTCCCATGTGTCACAATCGATTCCAAAATTCTCCAGAGACAACTTGAGAGTGTCCTTGTGTCACTTCTGACCTTTATGTGAGTGCTTACCTCATAGGTACTATGTGGCTTTGCAGTACTATGTGACTTTGAAGCTGCATGGCAAGTAGGTGGGGTAAGTGTTCCCTCGCTGTGAGGCTTACATCTCTTTCTCTCCTTCTTTCAAACTACCAGGGTTAGAGAGAGATTATTTAGCTGGTGAGTGCCTCAGTTCTAGCTTAGCAGCCAATTAAAAGGCTTTTCTTCACCACATAGTAAACAGACAGGAAATACCCACAAAATACCAATATTCACCCTGAAATAGAGAGCTATGCCCCTCCATTCTGGGTCATCATACATTTCCTGTAGCAGGCTCACTAAACATATGTGTGGGCTGCCTGCTGGTACATCCAGGTCCGGGCTAGCCCCCCATTGTACTACTAGAACATCTATTATACTCAGGAAGCCATCATTTCAGGGTCTTAAGCCATGGTGTGAAAATTAAATCCCATTTTTCAATACCATTTATGTATCCATGAACAGATGTTCACCTTCTGCTTGCATCAGGTCCCAACTTTTAAAGGGAATGAGACAAAATCATTAATAGCACCTTGAGGCTCTTGAGCTTACAGAGAATTTACAGAATTCTTAAGGTTATTGTCATTCATTCCCATACGAATCAGCAATAATGAGTGGTGGTTAGCAGGTTTCATGGCTTTTGGGCAGAATCTCTGACATGTCTGAGATATCAGCCCTCAGAAGAAAACACAACTCCTACTTGTGAATATCAAGGCCAGGTGTGTGACCATGGACAAGTCACTTAATCTCTCTGAGATTCAGTTTCTCCTTCTGCAAAATGGGGATAATAATGACATCTACCTCATAGTATTGTGAGGATCAAACAAATTAATATGTAAACTACTTTGCAAACTTTAAAATGCTATATAAATGCTAGCTATTATCATTGTTGTTGTCGTCATTGCATAGAATGATCTTTGCCACCCCATCCTCCTCCATTCTGGCAATCACTTACCACCAAGCATCTCTTCCTAGTGCCTATTATATCACTGGGCAGCTAGGTAGTACAGTGGATTGAGTGCTTGGCCTGAAGTCAGGAAGACTCATCTTCCTGAATTCAACTCTGGCCTCAGTTACTAGCTGTGTGACCCTGGGCAAGATACTTAACCCTGTTTGCCTTAGTTTCCTCTTCTGTAAAATGAGCTGGAGAAAGAAATGACAAAACTACTGCAGTATCTTTGCTGAGAAAAACCCTTATGGGGTCATGAAGAGTAGAATATGACTGAAATGACTGAACAACAAAAAGTGTATCATTGCATCTAACCTTTATACCCCTAACTACAATTCTTGTTTTCTAGATTAGGGATGTCTTAAATGGTGGCCTGACTTTATATACTCATGAGATTCTCCTTCAAAACTTCAAAGATCTATGGATAATATTGCCATGGTAGATACTCCTTCCACAATGGCAGATTGCCACCCCTCTATGATTTGGTTACTGGTCTTTGAGGGTTTGCCTTGTCTGAGAAATTCATTCCTCCTCTAGCCAACCTGGTGATGAGCCTCTCCAAATTATCTGGACTGGATCTGAAAAAACAGACATACATTCTGTCAACAGGCCCATTCCCAAATTCTTTCTAGCTTGATGGGATCTGCAAGAACTTCCACACTACCAACATAGCTTATGAGAAGCCAGGATCACCTCTAGGTCAACATGAAACATTGCAGGAGGACAAAAGTGGGAGAATATAGTGCTTCGGGTTATATGCTTTGAAGCTAGCTTAGTACTCATGTTATTTTATGATCTGATCATAGCTTAATGATATTCAATAATATGAAATTAACTTAATGACAGGCTAACGTGAACTGTGTCTTAGGACTATTAGAAAGATTGTAATGCATAGTGTTTATTAAGTTGACATTAGGCTCTATAAGAGCCCAATGGTGTTACTGTAAAGGAAGCACATGGCTGTGATTCTCTCCCTAGTTAATTTTATGCCACAAGTTCTTCCTAACCACTTTGGCAAAGACATAAAATAAAGAGAACTATGAAAGCTGCAGGTACTGGCCCATATGAAGAAAACTTGACTAGGCTGTCTTGTGTAATATGGCTCCTTGTAATAGATCCAAGTTCAGGTTTGAAGTCAACAATGGCTGGGAGAACATAGCAGAGCCTCCTCATCAGCTTAGAGTCCCCCTGGTGGTTACACATATTTGTGCATTTTTCCCTTTTCAGAAAACACATTTATAATAGCCATTGTCAGTAAGGAGATCTTTTTAATAGCAACTCAAATATTGCTTCCTTCTGGTATTTTTTAGTTCTAGGATTCTGTAGTCAGCATGGGATTATGTCTCAGGGACACAAAGGAAAATAAAAGAAAGTATATTGAGAGATGAGAAAAACAATTTAAAAGCAACAAAGATAAGAATTAAAAACAAAACATTCATTTGAGGCAAATGAATAAAATACAGGTAACTTTAAGGTTTTTGAGTAATTTACTAACCTTGCTAATGACACCATTAATCATGGATTAGATACTTGGATGGATCTGTGATGTCATCATTGCAAACTACTGAATCTTTGTTACACTATGTGATTCTTGTTCATGTCCTCCCATCAATCTTCCATAGTGGATCTATGTGATGTTAGCATCTTGGGGGGAAAATTTTGTTCGCTCACAGTGTGGGCACTAAGCTAGATGAGAGAAGCGGCCACCCTCTTCTGCTCTGTGGCCCCAAGAAATGGGCTTGGGGTGGGTGTTGGTCTGTTCTGGTTGTCCTTTTTATTTATTTATTTATTTATTTAAGGCAATTGGGGTTAAGTGACTTGCCCAGGGTCACACAGCTAGTAAGTGTCAAGTGTTTGGTCTGAGGCCGGATTTGATGGAATAAATTATTAATAGATCATTAAAGAGATGGTTACTAAAGACTAGCCTGCCCCCAGGACTCCACTGCCTCTTAAGTGTTAGGAAGAATGAGGAATGAATATTTTTACCATCATCCCATAGGCCAGGCAGTTGTGCCATCAGGGCAGGAAGTTGCTTCATAGTTCTAACAAGGGCACCAGCCTTATGTTCATGTTGAAGCTGCTTTTATGTGCAGATAGAAGCAAGGAGACTTGGAATCTCCAGGCTGATATTGTTAAGTTGACCCACCATTGTATGGTTGTGGACTTGATTGTCTTTGACAGAGGGAGAGAGACCAACTGTAACCAGTCTCCTAACCATTTCCCAACGGCAGAGCAGCTGGTCTGGTGAAGAGCCAGCATAATCTCCAAGTGACATACCTGACCCAGCCTAGAATCAGATTGGCTTATCTAGCTGAGATATTGGACTCTGGACAGGACAAGATCAGCTGAGCCACTGGTCCCTTGGAGACACTATTGCTTTTGAAGATCCAACTCAGCTGAACAGCAGAGATACTCATACTTTACCAATACCATGCCTTGCAGCAAAAGTCCTAAGGACCCTCTGAGGAGACAAAGGACATTGAGGCCCTGAAGTTCCAGAGCTATGAGTTGTCTTGGCCATATTTGTTCCCTATGTGTATGCCTTCTACTATTGCAGGACTCTGGTGCTGAGCAAATGTAACTATTACTCTCGCTATGTCATTTCAGCAAATGCTTATGCTAACCAAGTGAGTCTACTGGCTCATGGGAGCTGTTGATCCAGTGTTAGGAGGATAGACCCTCCCTCCCTAACCCCCTCTCCCTATAAAGATTACCATTAAAACCCTGGAAGTGGTAGAAGCTACTTTTGTGGAGACTCAACATGCTAGTGCTAGTATAAATAGGGTGGGTGAATGAGCCCTGAGGGAGCATTACATATGGTACCTCACCAGCCACCCAATCCAACCTATAGCCTATGTATTGTAACTGTTAGAACTCATCCCCTGTGGTTAGCAAACTTATACTACTTCTAACACTCCTAAACCTTGTGATATTGCCTAAAAGTAAACGTTTTCCATCACACTTGCACCGTTTAAATCACTTACTATAGTAACAAGGGTGGACAAGGTCTCTATCTATACCCCCGTTCTATGATGTGGCTTTCACTTTTAGTGTTCTCTGGTTGCCGAGGCCAGGTTGGTAATCCTCTTCTTTCTTCAAGAGAATGCTGCTAAGGAAACCCTCTTCTGTCTCCTAGATGGTTTGACCCCTAAAATCTTGTACTTGGGGCTACTTTAAAGGCAATCTTCATGGTTAGGGCTGCCTATAAAATTTCTCTTGACTGGACTAGAAGACTAGATTTCAGTGTCATGCTGGTTATGAAATCTTGCCTTGCTTGTTAGAAAGCTGAATTATAAGATGATTGGGTTATCCCCCAAACAACCCCAAAGGCTGGTGCTGCCCAGAAAATCTCCCTCCTCTATCTAGAAAACTAGACTCTGGGATCATACTGCCAAAGAAACAATTTGGGACATTGTCCACAAGCTACCTTAGGCTGAATGAGCCAGCACATTTCTGCTTCTGCCACATGCTTCTGCAAGTTTGGAAGGTGCACTAGTTTGTGGTCAGAGGACATGGATTTGAATCCTATCTCTGATTCTTTCTACCTGTGTGACTTTGGGAAAGTCACTTAAACCTCTCTGAGCCTCAGTTTCTCCATCTTTAAAATGAAGGTGTTAGATTAGATGACCTCCAAAGACTCCTCCAACTTTCTTAAAAAATTTTTTTTAAAAAAATTTATCAACAATCACTCCCATAAGCTTTTGAGTTTAAAATTTTTCTCTCTCTCCCTCCTAACCTCCCTCCCCAAGATGGCACGCAATCAGATATAGGCTATACATATACATTCCTATTAAACATATTTTCACATTAGTGATGTTGTAAGGAATAACTAAAACCAATAGGAGGAACCACCAGAAAGAGGAAACAAAACCCAACAGAAGAAAAAAAAAGCAAATAGTATGCTTTGATCTGCATTCAAACTCCATAGTTCTTTCTTCTTTGTGGATAGCATTTTCCATCATGAGGCCTTTGGAGATGTCTTAGATCCTTGTATTGTTGAGAAGGGCTAAGTCTGTCAATGTTAGTCATTGCACAACGTGGCTGTTAACTGTGTGCAATGTTCTCCTGGTTCTGTTCACTTCACTCAGCATGACCCCTCCAACTTTCAATCCATGATCCTATACTTTAGCCTTGGTTGCTGCCATCCTTTGGGTTGAAAGAGTCTACTCTCAGGAGCCCTCTTCTTAGGCCACATCATAGGTAAGCAGATTATTTACCTGTGTGCTTCTACTGCAAGTTGACATCAACTGTTCCTGGAGGTCAGTGGGGAGGGAAGAAAGGGTTTGCTCCTCTACCCACTACCTACCCCATACACTTGTGATACTCTGGGCATTGCAGAAGAAAAATGAAAGGCAAAAAGGTAAAGACAAAAAGAGCTGAAAGCAATTTGTTATTCTCTTTTACAGTAAGTCACAGAGAAGTGGTTCCTCATATCAGACCATATTCTCCAGAGTCCCAGCCAACTAGTTTTCTTGAGGGCAGCCTCAGTCCCTAAAACTCAAATAGGAGCCATACCTGGTTTGTAAACAAGGCAACAATTGATATGTCTATTTTTTTAGGGGAGAGGTAAGCTCAAATGTCCATACCAACTGCCACTCATAGGACAGGCAAACCAGCCTAGTAGAAGCAGCAAGGCACCTAGAGGGAGAGATGAGAGGTATATTCCAGGAAGGTCAAATGACCACTATTGACTTGACCACCATCTTTCCTGAGTCACTAATGAAGATAGTGCAGGGCCCAGAATCTAAGAGCCTTTGTAATAGCAATGCTTCCAGGCCAATGCCTGTAGCCATCATCCTGCGAAGCAGGAGATGAATACCAGCACCTGCTCTGCAAGTGCTAGCCACATCTACTGAAGAACCAGAGAAGAAAGTTATTGTCACCAAAGTCCATGGTACTATTAAATGATGGAACATCACAAAATAGTAGAAATGATATTAAAGAAAAAGCATTACCATGTTGTACCTACTCAATAAATGCCAGTAGCTTTCTATCGCGTCCAGGAGCAAATACACAATGCTCCATTTGGCATTTAAAGCCCTTCATAACCTAGCCCCCTTCTACTTTCCCAGTCTTCTTATACCTTATTCCCCAAAACACACTCTTATTAGTGACACTGGCCTTCTGGCAGTTCCACTAGTAAGATACTCACTCACCTCTGACTGTCCCCCATGCCTGGAATGATGTCCTTCCTCCACTCCCACTTATTGACCTCCCTGGCTTCCTTTAAGTCTCAACTAAAATCCTTCCTATAGGAAGCCTTCCCCAAATCCTCTTAATTCCAGTGCCTTCTGTCTGTTATTTCCTATTTATCTCTTATGTAGCTTGCTTTGTATATATTTATTTGCATGTTGTCTCCCCCATTAGATTGTAAGCTTCTTGAGGACAGGGATTATCATATTTTTCTATTTGTATTCTCAGAGTTTAGCAGAGTGCTTTATACTTTGTAAGCACTATCTTCCTAACACTAGATTACAAGCCCCCAATGAGCCAGTAGACTGTTAGCAAAGGCACTACTCAAACGGCATAGTAAAAATGGTAGTTATAAAGCTTTTCCCTCAGTCAACAAAACTTGATTTACAGATTCATTCATACTTCATAGGAGAGTATACTTACCAAAATGACTGGACTCCTTTGATTAACTCCCTTTGTTTCAGTGACGTGAATGAAGTTATAAATGGTGTTTATCACATTTTCAGATGGCAAAATGCTGAGGCACAGCTAATCATATTGAATGATAGGATCCAAAATGATTTTGACAGGTTAGAACTATGAGTAGAACATAAGAGATTAAATTTAAAAGAGATAAATGTAAAATATTACATGGGTTAAAAAAATCAGTTTCCCTTTCATAGGATGACAGATTTGCCTAGGCAAAAGTTTACATGAAAAAGGTTTAGAAATTTAGTGGACTGTGAGCTTGATATGAGAATCAGTATTGGGAGAGGATAACCAAAAATTCTAGTGTGAGATCAAACAGTATGCTGAACAAGAGAGGAAATATTACTCTAGTTTATTCTGGTTGTATCACATATGGAGTAGCGTATTCAGTTCTGGCTAGCACATTTTAGGAAGAACATTGACAAACTAGAGCTAGGCAAGTTAGGTGAGAGGGCGGGGCAACAAGCCACATGCGGATTGGTCAAAGGAACTGAGACTATTGAGCATAGAGGAGAGAAGACTAGGGGATAGGGTAACATGGGCACCATTGTCATGTATTCTAAATTGTAATGTGGAAGGGAGATTAAGCTTGTTCCCCTTGAACCCAGAAGGCAGGACTAAAAGCAATTGCAGATAGGCATATTTAGATTTGATTCGAGGAAAACCTTCCTAATAATTAGTGCTGTTCAAAGTGGGATGGATTGCCTTGGAGATAATGGACACTCCATACTTAAAAGTCTTCGAGTCTGAATGGCTGCTCTTCACCTGGGGTGGTAAGTACTATTAGCCCCCTTTTACAGCCGAAGAAACTAAGGCTGAAAAGGTGAGCTGGCTTGTTCATCTATAGTCAAATATCCCAGGCAGCATTTGAACCCATATCTTCCTGACTTTCCAAGGGCACCATTCAGCAGCACCTAACAAGCCCCTCACTGCTTGTTGACACGCCTTACTTGACCTAATGAAAGCAGCTGGGCTCATCAAGGAAGTGTAGAATACAGCCAAGGACTCACGGCCTTTTGTGTGAGGATGGAAAGTTGGTATGGCCATTAGCACTTCGCTAATTAGGTTAGCATTTACTGTGGGTCAGTGATCCTTGCTCTTTTTTTTGTGGTTACAGGCCCCGCCCAGGAGCCCGCACTCTGGAAGGGCGGGAGGGATAAACGAGTCACGTGACTGGAGGTTTGCAGAGCATATTGACCCCAGGAGGTGGCGTCCGTAGTTAACCTCCTCGCACCGACCACCCCATACTTTTTTAGGTGTGTTTTTGCTTTGTTTTGTGGTAGTTCGGGCCTGGGATTTCACTGGTGAGCTCCGCTCCTCGATTAAAGACCCGACAGTGGACCGAGGGTCACCATGAGGTTAAATAGGTTACTGGGCCATTGGGCCAGGGGCGGGGCCCCCAGGTCGAGCTCCCCAAACGCATTTTCCAGATGGGAAAGTGCGGCTTCTGGCGCTTAGGTGGACTCGCTGAAGGTCCCACAGTTCGTAAGAAGCGGGGCAGCGTCGCGGGAGTGTCCTCCGGCCTAGACTGGCCAACTGGACGAGGTCTCCCCTTTAAGGGCGACGGCCACATTCGTTTTCTTCCGGAGGAGGACGCGCCCACAATTGTGGGCTTCCCTCTCCTTCCCGCTTCCCCAACCCGCCCAGCGTCGCTCAAATCACAGCTGTAGCACATCGCTTTAGCTCTCTCGGGCACCCGTAGCATTGCCGTAACGCCCTGGCCCCTCCGCGGAGGGCCGGATTTGGGGGAGGAGCCAGGGAAGGAACGGGACGGGGAGGGGCCTAGGGACAACGTGAAGGCAGGAATTGGAGGTCGGCACAGGCGCACTGGGTGACGAAGTGTTGCTCCTTAGGCTGCTGCGCTGCCGCGGTCGCTGTGGTACCCCGGAAGTCCTGCCCCTGCCCCCGCCCGCGGCAAAGATGGCGGTGGACTCGGCAATGGAGCTGCTATTTTTAGACACTTTCAAGCACCCCAGCGCTGAGGTAATGAGGCCGGGCTCAGCCTAACCCCTTCCCCTGGCCCCCGGGACCTTTCTGGGAACGCATGGGACGGGCCTGGGGCCCCATCTCTGTCCCCTTCCTCTTGATGCGGCGGTCGCCTTGCGGATGGAGCCGGGGGCGGCCGCGGCCGGTCCTGGTCCTCGCTCTCCGCTGTGGGTGGGAGAGTGGGGAGGGGAGCACCTCCTGCGCCTCCTGCCACCCCGGCGTCCCCGGGAGGGGATGTCGCCGTAGGAGAGAGGAGGGCGACTTCATAGCGCGGCCTCCTTCCTTCCCCCGCCTTTTCCCTCCTTCCCTTCTTGCGGTCACTTCTAGGCCTGCAGTGAAGGGAGGATAAACCTGGGGAATGAATGACCGTAGCCCCCGGGGTCTGTCTCCTGGGACCGTGTCCTTGAGAGGTCAGGGAGAGCACCTTAATTGAAGGAGAGAACGGGAGGTAGAGCTGATGCTTCTAACTTGTTGGACCCTTGTTTGATCGTTCATTTTCTTCTTCCCACCCCCAGCTCCATTTTTCCTACTGGCGGGAGGTGGGAAGTCCAGGTGCCAACTATTTTGCTGTGGAAATTGAGCGAGTTGTCCGATTCAGATCTGTCAGTCCATAACACTTATTGCTTGAGCATCCCCTTTGTGCCAGATTTTCGGAGAGGGGTACGGCTTAGGAGAACAAATCCATTGGGGAATCGTTGTTGACCTGAATAAAAGTAACTCTCTTCTGGCCCCTCTTGCTTTTGGATACCCAGAAGCATTTACTTAACTGGTTCAGTAGTACATAAGCTAATTTTTTTTGCATAGTTTCATCAGTTCTTAGAGCATTTTGCTAATTAGGTTAACATTTACTGTAGGACAGTGATCGTTGCTCTTTTTTTGTGGTTACAGACAGCACCAATAATATGAGTTAGGCTTTGCAGAGGCTACATTGGTTACACTAGAGATCAGGCAGGACAGTTCATTCAGCAAATTTATATTGAGCATCTACTGTGTGCAAGCTGCTCTGCTTCCTAGACTTTGTAGGAATTTTGAAAGAAGCTGCGCAAATTCATCACTGCTATTAAAATAACACAAAAAAGAAAAAAGGTACCCGTTGATGAGAGTGTTGGTCATTCTAATAGTGTTATTTTGTAGGAAATACAGTATTCAGTGAATATTTATTGAATGCTTATTATGGACAAAATTTTGCTTTGAAGAATACAAAGACATAACATTTGGTTATAGTCTTCAAGAAATTTAGGAATTTTGGGGAAGGGATAAGGAAAAAAATCTCGTAATGACTTGTCATAAATATAGAACCTTATGGTTGGAAGGGACATTAGAGATTGCCCAGTCCAGTGTTTCCCAACCTGTAGTCCAAGAAGACTGGAGGAGTTACTGTAAGAGGACCCTATAGTATGTCTGTTTGCCAGTTATCATCAATGGCTTTTGCTTAGATAAAGGAATAGATTGCATGTTCATCAAATTTGAAGATGATACAAATATGGGAGGGCAACATTGCATGGCAGGATGCAGAAAGATTTTGACATGTTAGAGCATTGAACTGAATCTAATAAGACAGTTCAAAGGGGGTGGATATAATACAAAGATTTGCACTGGGTACAGAAAAAAAATCAAGTTATAAGTATTAGAGGCATAGTTAGATAAGTTTTATTCTGAAAAAGATCTGAGGGTTTTAGTAGGCTTCAAGCTTACTATGAGTCAGCGGTATGATGTTGCAGCCAAAGAAACTAATGTGATCTTGGATTCCATTAAGTGATGCATAAGCTGTCTTCTAGGACAGGAATGGTACCATTCTGTTCTGTCCTCATCAGACTTTCTTGGAGTATTGCATTCCATTCTGGGGACTGCAGTTCGAGAAGAACATTGATAAGATGGAAAGTACCCAAGGAGAGCAACTGGGATAGTGAGGGGCCTTGAATGCGTGTCATTTGAAGATTGGTTGAAGAAACTGGCAGTTTAGCCCAAAGTAAAGAAGGCTCAGGAGGAACATGATAATTGTGTTCAAGTTGTGTTCAAGTATTTAGAAGTGCTATTCTTGGGAGAGGACTAGATTTAATGTGTTTGGTCCTAGAATATGGAGCAAGCAGCAATTGGATGAAGGTTGCAGAGGCAAATTCAGGCTTGATGTCAAGAAAAACTTCCTAACAATTAGAACTGTTCAGAAGTGGAATGGACTGCCTTAAGAAAAGGTTTCTCTCTACTTGGAAGTCTTCAAGCAGAGGATTGGATGACCACTTGGATATGTTATAGTGGAGGATTACTTTTGTGTATAGGTTGAACTAGAAGGTCACTAAGGTTTCTTCTGTCCCAAGTTCTGTAAGTCTGTGATTGTGGTTTTTGCTCTTTAGTACCCACAAAATATGTAGTGTGACTCAGTATAATAAATGAGAAAGAATGTCAAAACATGTTTTTTATGGACAAAGTTTTGCTGTGAAGAATACGAAGACAAAACATTTGGTTGTAGCCTTTAAGAAATTTAGGAATTTTGGGGAAGACATTATGGAGAAAACATGTCCATAAAAAATAAGTTGAATTTATGTATTTATATTTTCAGGTGTATATAGATGTTATTGTCTTGAATAGAATAAAATATAAGTTCATTTAAAAGCATTATTGTATCCAAAGTAACTTTTTGTTGTGTATTTTCTTGATCAGTAAACACTTATAGTACAACTATTATCATGAGTTCTGCATGATTTTTTAAAGTGAAAAAGAATTCCTTATATGGTTGGCAATCATTGATGTAGTCCATACTCCTCATTTTATAAAAAAAGGAAACTGAGGCCTAGAGAAAGGGAAATGACTTTCCTAGTTACCCAGAATATTGACAGGACAAGAAATCCTAGATTCCCAGACTCTATCCAAAACTTTCCCTTACACTATATTGCCTTTCATAATAATCTATGATCAAGGGTCAGAATAAAATAGTAGCTCATTTATGAATCACTTTTCAGTCACTCTGCTAGCATTTATTAAATAGCTTCTATTTGCCAGGCAATGTGCTAAGGGCCTATAATGGGGAGAGACTCATGGGCTTCATTATAACTCTTTGATATATAGTATAGCATGGTATAGGTAGTATCTCCTTTACATCTGTTTTTAAGGTGAGGAAATAAGGGTTTAGAGAAGTTATATGATTTGTCCAATATGATAGCCAGGAAGTCTTTTGTCTTTATGTCTACTCCAGGTGCAAATTTTTTTTTATTATATTGCTATAGGAATTCAGAGAAGGGAGAGACCATTGAATTGGAATGATCAGAGAAGGCTTTGTGAAACAGGTAGGACTCAGACAGGATCTTGAAGAATGAGTATGATTTGATTACCCAGAAGGGCATTATTCCACATATTCCAGTGCCAGTAAATAGAGCAGTTTTGTCTAAAGCTGAGGGTTTGTATTGAAACAGTTTCTCAAACATTTGTTAAGCACCTATTATGTGCTAGGTGATGGGGAAGATAGATTAAGTGAAAAGTAGTATGTTCCCTCATTGATTTTACAGTGTTCTAAGTATGACATGACATGTAAGTAGCTGTAATGTCACATAGAATAATCAGCTTTTCATGAAAAGTGAGAGAGATAACTGGAAAGGAATATTGAAACCTGATTATGAACAGCCTTGAATTCCATGCTAGGGAGCTGGAGCATCATTCTGCAGGTCTTAGGGAGTCATTGAAGGAGATTTTTGAGCAGACAAGTGAAATAATTCGTCTTTGTCACGTTACAGATCCTAGTATCACATTTAGCACAAGGATGCTTAACGTGTTTCTTGGTGGATTGAATTGAAAAGAAAACTCTAGGAACATTATAATTTGCCAGTAAGAGACAGGAGACATCCCATTTAGGAGACTGTAGCAGTTGGTAGTATGGTGAGGAGAGACTCAAGGAAAGACAGATTTGAGAGGCATTTTGAAGGAAGAAGCAGGACTTGTGGATATGGGAGAGGCATTATAATACCATAAATTTAGAGCTGGAATGGACCTTTGGGGTAACCCCCTCATTTCATTTTATTTTAAAAATTTCTTGATCAGAGTTATAAAATCTTTTAGGATTTTTTTTTTTTCATTCTTGTCATTGTGTAAGTAAGAGCTGCTTATTTCACTCTGCATAAGTTCATGCAGGTTTTCCCAGGTTGCTCTGAATCTGTCATATTTGTCATTTTTGTGACGCAAAAATATTCTGTTGCCTTCATATTGCCTTTGTTAAGTGGATTTTCCCAATTGATAGGCACCCACTTTGTTCCCAGTTCTTTACAACAAAAAGTGTTACAATAAATATATTTTTTGGGCACATAGTCCTTTCTTTATATTATGCCCATAGGGTGTATTCCTAGTGGTATTATTGTTGGATCAAAAGATTTGCACAATGTAATGCCTACTTTTGGTGTGAAATTTTTTTAAATTAATTTATTTTGATTTATCAACAACCACTTCCATAAGCCATTTTTTTTAAGGCAGTTGGGGTTAAGTGACTTGCCCAAGGTCACACGCCTAGTAAGTATCAAGTGTTTGGTCTGAGATCGGATTTGAACTCAGGTGCTCCTGACTTCATGGCTGGTGCTCTATCCACTGTGCCACCTAGCTGCCCCCTCCATAAGCTTTTGAGTTTTAAATTTTCTCCCCCTTCCTTCCTGCCTCCCTCCCCAAGATGGCACTCAGTCTGATATAGGCTATATGTATACATTCCTATTAAACGTATTTTCACATTAGTGATGTTGTAAGTAAAAATTAAAACCAATAGGAGGAACCATCAGAAAGAGGAAACAAAACTCAACAGAAGAGAAAAAAAATAGCAATTCAACTTCCATAGTTCGTTCTTTGAATGTGGATAGCATTTGCCATCACAAGGCCTCTGGAGATGTCTTAGATCCTTGTATTGCTGGGAAGGGTTAAGTTTATCAATGTTGGTCATTGCACAGCGTGGCTGCTATTGTGTACAACGTTCTCTTGGTTCTGCTCACTTCACTCAGCATCAGACCATACAAGTCTTTCCAGATTTTTCTGAAGTCAGTCTGTTCCTCATTTCTTATAGCATAATGGTATTCCATTACATTCACATACCACAACTTGCTCAGCCATTCCCCAGTTGATGGGCATCCTCTCAATTTCCAATTCTTTGCCACCACAAAAAGAGCTGCTATGAATATTTTTGTACATGTGGGTCCTTTTCCCACTTGTATGATCTCTTTGGGATATAGCCCTAGAAGTGCTATTGCTGGGTCAAAGGATATGCACATTTTTATAGCCCTTTGGGCATAGTTCCAAATTGTTCTCCCAGATGGTTGGATCATTTCACAACTCCACCAACAATGTATTAGTGTTCCAATTTTCCCACATTTTCTCCCAACATTTATCATTTTCCTGTTTTGTCATGTTGGCCAATCTGATAGGTGTGATGTGATACTTCAGAGTTGTTTTGATTTGCATTTCTATAATCAATAATGATTTAGAGCATTTTTTCATGTGACTATAGATGGCTTTAATTTCTTCATCTGAGAACTGCCTGCTCATATCCTTTGACCATTTATCAATTGGGGAATGGCTTGTATTCTTATAAATTTGACTAAATTCTCTATATATTTTAGAAATGAGGCCCTTATCAGAGAGACTCGTTGTAAAAATTCTTTCCCAATTTTCCACCTTCTTTCTAATCTTAGTTACATTGACTTTGTGCAAAAACTTTTCAATTTAATGTAATCAAAATTATCCATTTTGCTTTTTGTTGGACATGAATTCTTCTGTTCTCCATAGATCTGATAGGTAAACTATTCCTTGCTCTCCCAGTTTGCTTATGGTATCAGTCTTTATATCTTTGACTTTGTTTTGGTATGTGGTGTGAGATTTTGGTTTTGTGCCTAGTTTCTGCCATATTCTTTTCCAAGAGTATTTTCAAAGAGTGGATTCTTATCCCAGAAGCTGGGGTCTTTGGGTTTATCAAATAATAGATTACTATAGTCATTGACTACTGTGGCTTGAATATTTAACCGATTCCACTGATCCCACCTCTCTATTTCTTAGCCAGTACCAAGTAGTTTTGATAATTGCTGCTTTATAATACAATTTGAGATCTGGAATTGCTAGGCCACCTTCCCCTGCATTTCTTTTCATTAGTTACCTTGATATGCTGGACCTTTTGTTCTTCTAAATGAATCTTGTTATTATTTTTTCTAACTCAATAAAATAATGTTTTGGTAGTTTGATTGGTATGGCACTGAATAAGTAAATTAGCTTAGGTAGAATTGTCATTTTTATTATATTAGCTTGACCTACCCTTGAGCAACTGATGTTTTTCCAATTATTTAGATCTGACTTTATTTGTGTGAAAATTTTTTGTAGTTGTGTTCATGTAGTTCCTGGGTTTCTTTTGGGAGGTAGACTCCTAAATATTTTATAATGTCTACAGTAAGTTTAAATGGGATTTCTCTTTCTATCTCTTGCTGGTGGGCTTTGTTGGTAATATATAGAAATGCTGATGATTTATGTGGGTTTATTTTATAGCCTGCAACTTTGCTGTTTATTATTTAAAGTAGTTTTTTACTTGATTCTCTAGGATTCTTTAAGTATATCATCAAGTCATCTGCAAAGAGTGATAGCTTTGGTTTTTTTTTTGTTCTTTAAAAATTATTTTTTCCTTTTAAATTTAGATTTCTAAATTTTCTCCCTCCCACTCACCTCTCCTTCACCCATTGAGAAGGCAAGCAGAATTCTGTTAGTTATATGTATGAAATCATGCAAAACATTTCCATATTAGCCATATTATTTTATTTGTTGTTCTTTAGTATTTTATTTCCCCCTAGTTACTGTATCAGCCATATTGCCCCTCCCCCCAAGGCAAAAAGGCAAAAAAAAAAATTAAAGAAACAAAATTCTGTTTCAGTTTGCACTCAGTTCATCAGTTCTCTCTCTGGAGGTAGATAGTATTCTTTCATCATAAATCCTTTAGAATGGTCTTGGATCATTGTATTGATCAGAGTAGTCAAGTCTTCCACAATTGATCATCATCACATCATTGCTATTACTGTGCACAGTGATCCATATGGGTATTGCCATGTGTTTTCTGAAATCACCACCTTTGTCATTTTTTATAGCACAATAATACTTTACCACAATCATGTACCACATTTTGTTTAGCTAATCTCCAATCGATAAGCTTCTCAATTTCCAACTCTTTGCCACTACAAAAAGAATTTATGTGGATATTTTTGTATGTATAAATCCTTTTCCTTTTCTTTGATCTCTTTGGGGTACAGACATAGTAGTGGTATTGCTAGGTCAAAGGGATGCATAGTTTTATAGCCTTTTGGCAGAGTTTCAAATTGTTCTCCAGAATGGTTGGACCAGTTCACACTCCACCAGCAGTTTATTAGTATACTATTTTCCCTCATCCCCTCCAGCATTTGTCATTTTTGATAGGTGTGAGGTTGTACTTCAGAGTTGTTTTAATTTGTATTTCTCTAGTCGGTAATGATTTAGAACATTTTTTCATGCGAGTGTAGATAGGTTTGATTTCTTCTTCTGAAAGCTGCCTGTTCATATCCTTTGACCATTTATCATTTGGGGAAAGGCTCTTATTTTTATAAATTTAACTCAGTTCCCTATAGATTTAATTTGAAACTCAAAAATTTAAAAACAAATGTTAAAAATTGTTTTTTGTGTAATTGGGAAAAATAAAATACTAAATAAGTAAGAGTCTTTTTTTCTACATGAAGCCTTTTTTTGATTCTGGTGCCTCTCTCCCTCCTGACCTCACCACATTGAGAAGGAAAGCAATTCAATATAGGTTATACATATGTGGTCGTGCAAAATATTTTCATACTAGCCATGCTGTGAAAGAAAACACAGACCAAGAAAAATAAAGTTAAAAAAGTACACTTCAATCTGTATTCAGACATCATCAATTCTTTCTCTGCGGATGGATAGCATTTTTCATCATAAGTCCTCCAAAATTGTCTTCTATCATTGTTTGCTGAGAATAGCTAAGTCATTCACAGCTGATCATCTTACAATACTGCTGTTATTTTGGACACAGTATATTTCACTTTGCATCACCTCATGTATGTCTTTCCAGAGTTTTCTGAGAGCATTCTGCTCATCATTTCTTATAGCACAATAGCCATTCTCCAATTGATGGGCATCTCCTCAATTTCCAATTCTTTGTCCCAGAAAAGAGATGCTATAAATACTTTTGTATATATAGGTTCTTTTCCTTTGTGTTTTTTATCTCTTTACATGTACTTGGAAAAAATTAAATGCTATTAAGTTGGGGGGTAAAAAGAGACATACTTGAAACAGAGAGACACACACCCTAGCTGGAGTAACGGTAGCAACCATGATATCAGACAAAGCAAAAAATAAAAACAGACCTAATTAAAAGAGATAATCAAGGAAACTACAATTTTGCTAAAAGGCAACCATAGAAAATGAATGTCACAATTTTTTAGAACAAGTTTCTCTGATAAAGGCCTCATTTTTTATCTCGTTGGGGATACAAACCTAGCAGTGGTATTGTTAGGTCAAAGGATAGGCATGGTTATATAGCCCTTTAGGCATAGTTCTAAATTACTCTACAGAGTGGTTGAATCAGTTCACAACTCCACCAAGAGTACATTAATGTCTCATTTTCCCCACATCCCCTCCAACGTTTGTCATTTTCCTTTTCTGTCCTATTAGCCAATCTAATCGGTATAAAGTAATTCCTCAGGATTGTTTTAACTTGCATTTCTCCAATCAACAGTGAGTCACAGCATTTTTCCATAGGGCTACAGATAGCTTTGATTACTTCATCTGAAAGCTGTTCATGTCTTTTGATCATTTTCCATCATGAGTCTTTTGAAATTGACTTAGATCATTGCATTGCTGAGAAGAGCTAAGTCTATCAAAGTTGGTCATCACATAGTGTTGCCATTATTGTGACAGACAATGGTTCTCACTTCACTCAGCATCATTTCATGTCTTTCCAAGTTTTTCTGAAATCTGCTTGCTCAGCGTTTCTTTTGGAACAGTAGTATTCTATTACATTCATGTTCCACAACTTGTTCAGCCATTGCCCAATTAATGGTCATCCCCTTAATTTGCAATTTGTTGCCACCACAGGAAGAGCTGCTATAAATATTTTTGTATATGTAGATCTTTTGTCAACTTTTCCTCTATACCTCTTATCGCTTTAGCTCTTCCAGAGATTCTTACTGAACTTGAGCCCAATTAGCATTTTTGTTAGAGGATTTGCTTGTAGCTGTTTTCACATTGTTCTTTCCTTCTGAGTTTGAGATTTGGTCATCCCTGCTCCTGTAGTGGCTTTTTATGGTCAGTGCAGTAGCTTACATTCTGATGGGAAAGACAACATAAATAAATCAGTATAGATGAGATGTCTGTGGAGTAAATTGAAAATTTAGAACCTGGGAGGCCTGGGAAAGGCTCTTTGGAGGAGATAGTACTTGAGCAGAGTCTTAAATGAACCTGTATGTTTAAAAAATCCCAAACTTTTTAGTTTTATGCTTATTCCCTGATTCTTAGAGTTTGTTAGATTTTATTTTTGAAGTAGAACGAGCATCTTAATGCAGTTTTTCCATAGGACTGCCATCATAGTTCAAGCATTTACCTAGATTATTTCAGTAGCCTCTTAATTGGTTTTCCTGCCTCAAGTTACCTTTCTTCTCCAATACATCATCTACAAAGTTGCCAAAGTGGTATCCCTAAAGCATGTCTGACTAGGTTCCTCTAGGGTGTTAATGCACACCTTCTCTGCCTTTGTATAAGCTGTTTCCCATACTTAGAATGCACCCCCTCCTCCCTTATCCCTTTTAGAATTCCTGGTCTCCTTTAAAGCTCAGACACACTGAGCCGTTCTCTAAATCAAGGATTTGTAAGAGACTCTTTCTCAGAGTAATGTTTTTAATTGCATGAAACAAAATCCATAGGATTGCAAAGGAAACTAAATATATTAAAATGCGGTTGCCAGAATATTAATAAAAAAAAAAGCTCATGGGAATCTAAGTTAAGAATCTTTGTTCTGGGAGCCAAAATGATGGAGTAAAGGCAGGGATGGACTTGCCTGAGCTCTCCCCCAAACTCTTCCAAATACCTTTAAATAATGACTAAAATTCTAGAGCAGCAGAACCCACGGAAAAAAGTGAAACAATTTTCCAGTCTAAGAAAACTTGGGAGGTTGGCAGAAAAGGTCAGTTGCACCAGGGTGAGAGAGGAGTACAGTCCAGCATAGGCCATGCCAGCACAGACCAGGCCCCAGCATACCAGGAGCAGACGTCGGGGCAACTGAATCAGCAGTGGTAGCAGCTTCGTCTGGAACTGTCAGCCCACATATGGTAAAGGGATTGAACAACTAGTCAGAAGGAGATTACAGGGGTCTCTTTGCTGGCACTGAGGCAGGACTCTGTTGCTTTGCCCATAATCAGACCCAGGTCACAGACTTGGGTGGCAGTCCTAGGTCAAAGAGGAATACTAGCATGCCGAAGCTTGTGGCCACAGTAGAGTGGAGACCCTTCTCACAGTTCTAGGACAGAAAAGAGTGCTTCTGGTCACTTACAGACCAGAGCACAGGCCAGCAAAGTAGTAAACACACTTCTTCTTAGATCATACAACCTTGGAAAAACAGGTCCCTAGCAGTGTTTCTGAAAACAGCTGCATAAAACCCCTGAAGCTTGGGATTATGCGCCCTCTACCCTGGTAGCAGAGCCCTACTTTAACAAAGGGTTAGAAGTCAAATAATAGGCTGTGAAAATGAGCAAATAATGGAAAAAAATCCTGACCATAGAAAGTTACTGTGGTGACAAAGAAGATCAAAACACATTCAGAAGATAAAGTCAAAGCTCCTACATCCAAAGCCTCCAAGAAAAATATGAATTGGTCTCAGGCCTTGGAAGAGCTCAAAGGATTTTAAAAATCAAGTAAGAGAGGTAGAGGGAAAATTGGGAAGAGAAATGAGAGTGATACAAGAAAATCATGAAAAATGAATCAGCAGTTTGGTAAAGGAGACACAAAAAATTGCTAAAGAAAATAACATCTTAAAAAACAGACTAAGCCACATGGTAAAAGTGGTACAAAAAGCCAGTGAAAAGAACATCTTAAAAAGCATAATTTGCCAAATGGAAAAAGAGGTATATAAATTCATTGAAGGAAAAAAAACTCCTTAAAAAGTAGAATTGGCCAAATTCCTTAAAAATTAGAATGGGGCAAATGGAAGCTAATGACTAGATGAGAAATCAAGAAACGATAAAATGAAACCAAAGGAATAATTAAAAAAGAAGACAAAGTGAAATGTGTTATTGGAAAAAATAACTGACCTGGAAAATAGATCCAGGAGAAATATTTAAAAATTGTTGGACTACCTGAAAGCCATGATCAAAAAGAGTCCAGACATCATCTTTCGAGATATTATCAAGGAAGAGTGCCCTGATGTTCTAGAACCAGAAGGTAAAATGGAAATTGAAAGAATTCACCAATCACCTCCTGAAAGAGATTCCAAAAGGAAATCTCCCAGGAGTATTATAGCCAAATTCCAGAGTTCCCAGGTCAAGGAGAAAATATTGCAGGCAGCAAAAACAAACAAAGAAACAAAACAAACAAAAAAAATATAAGTATTGTGGAGCTACAGTCAGGATAACACAAGATTTAGCAGCTTCTACATCAAAGGATTGGAGGGCTTGGAATATGATATTCTAGAGGACAGAGGAGCTCGGATTAACAAGAATCACCTACCCAGTGAAACGAGTGTAATTCTTCAGGGGAAAAATGGATGTTCAGTGAATTAGTGGACTTTCAAACATTTTTAAAAAAAATATTTTTTTCCCTTTTAAAAAGTAGTATTTTATTTTTTCCCCCAATTACATGTCAAGACAATATTTAGTATTCATTTTTATAAGATTTTGAGTTCCAGATTTTTCTCCCTCCCTCCTCTCTTCTAAAAATGGCAGGTTTTAAAATGGCATATTTCAGTAAGTCTTGATGAAAATACAGAGCTGAGCAGAAAATTTGACTTTCAAATACAAGACTCAAAAGAAGCATATAAAGGTAAACAGGAAAGGGAAATCATAAGGAATTTAATAAGGTTGAACTGTTTATATTCTTACATGAGAAGATGATACTTGTAACTTGTGAGAACTTTCTCATTATCAGGGCAGTTAGGAGTATATATAGACAGAGGGCACAGGTGTGAGTTGAATGTGAAGGGATGATATGTAAAAAATAAAATTAAGGAGTGAGAGAGAGGAGTGTACTGGGAGAAAGGGAAAGGGAGAAGTAGAATGAGGTAAATTCTCTCACATAAAAGAAGCAAGAAAAAGCTTTTACAGTGGACAGAAGAGGAGGGGAAGTGAGAGGAAGTGAGTGAACCTTACTCTCATCAGAATTGGCTCAAAGAAGGAATAACATACACGTGATAGAAATCTGTTTTAAGCTATAGAAAAGTGTGGGGGAGTGATAGAAGGGAGGGCAGATTGGGGGAGGGGTGGTCAGAAGCAAGACACTTTATTAGTTTATTTTGATTTATCAACCATCACTTCTATGAGCTTTTGAATTTAAAATTTTTCTCTCCCTCCCTCCCCACCTTCCTCCCCAAGACAGTATGCTATCTGATATAGGCTATACATATACATTCTTATTAAACATATTTTCACATTAGTGATGTTGTAAGTAAGAATTAGAACCAATAGGAGGAACCACCAGAAAGAGGAAACAAAACACAACAAAAGAAAAAAAAATAGCAAATAGTATGCTTCAGTCTACATTCGAACTCCATAGTTATTTCTTTGGATTTGGATAGCATTTTCCCTCATGAGGCCTTTGGAGATGTCTTAGATCCTTGTGTTGCTGAGAAGGGTTAAGTCTGTCAGTATTAGTTATCGCACAACATGGCTGTTACTGTGTACAGTGTTTTCCTGGTTCTGCTCACTTCACTCAGTATCAGATCATACAAGTCTTTCCAGGTTTTTCTGAAGTCTGCCTGTTCATCATTTCTTGTAGCACAGTAGTATTCCATTACATTCATATACCACAACTTGTTTGGCCATTCCTCAATTGATGAGGAATTTCCTCTTAATTTCCAATTCTTTGCCACCACAGAAAGAGCTGTTATAAATATTTTTGTACATGTGGTCCTTTTCCCATTTGTGTGATAACTTTGGGATACAGCCCTAGAAGTGATATTGCTGAGTCAAAGGGTATGCACATTTTTATAACCCTTTGGGCAGTAGTTCCAAATTACTCTCCACAGTGGTTGAATCATTTCACAGCTCCATCAACAGTGCATTAGTGTTCCAATTTTCCCACACCTTCTCCAACATTTATCATTTTCCTGTTTTGTCATGTTGGCCAATCTGATAGGTGTGATGTGGTACCAGAATTGTTTTGATTTGTACTTCTCTAATCAGTAGGGATTTAGAGCATTTTTTTTTTATGATTATAGGTGGCTTTAATTTCTTTATCTGAGAGAGAACTGCTGTTCATATCCTTTGACCATTTATCACTTGGGGAGAAGCAAAACACTTTTGAGGAGAGACAGGGTGAAAGGAAAGAATAGAATAAATAGGGTGGGGGATAGGATGGAGGAAAATACAGTTAGCAGTAGTAACTGTGATAAAATTTTTTTGAAGCAGGTTTCTCTGATACAGGCCTCATTTATCAAACATAGAGAACTAAGTCAAATTTATGAAAAAAAGAGCCATTCTCCAATTGACAAATGATCAAAAGACACGAACAGTTTTCAGATGAAGTAATCAAAGCTATCTGTAGCCCTATGGAAAAATGCTGTGACTCACTGTTGATTGGAGAAATGCAAGTTAAAACAATCCTGAGGAATTACCTTATACCGATTAGATTGGCTAATAGGACAGAAAAGGAAAATGACAAACGTTGGAGGGGATGTGGGGAAAATGAGACATTAATGTACTCTTGGTGGAGTTGTGAACTGATTCAACCACTCTGTAAAGCAATTTAGAACTATGCCTAAAGGGCTATATAACCATGCCTATCCTTTGACCTAACAATACCACTGCTAGGTTTGTATCCCCAACGAGATAAAAAATGAGGCCTTTATCAGAGAAACTTGTTCTAAAAAAATTGTGACATTCATTTTCTATGGTTGCCTTTTAGCAAAATTGTAGTTTCCTTGATTATCTCTTTTAATTAGGTCTGTTTTTATTTTTTGCTTTGTCTGATATCATGGTTGCTACCGTTACTCCAGCTAGGGTGTGTGTCTCTCTGTTTCAAGTATGTCTCTTTTTACCCCCAACTTAATAGCATTTAATTTTTTCCAAGTACATGTAAAGAGATAAAAAACACAAAGGAAAAGAACCTATATATACAAAAGTATTTATAGCATCTCTTTTCTGGGACAAAGAATTGGAAATTGAGGAGATGCCCATCAATTGGAGAATGGCTGAGCAAACTGTGGTATATGATTGTGATAGAACATTATTGTGCTATAAGAAATGATGAGCAGAATGCTCTCAGAAAACTCTGGAAAGACATACATGAGGTGATGCAAAGTGAAATATACTGTGTCCAAAATAACAGCAGTATTGTAAGATGATGACTTAGCTATTCTCAGCAAACAATGATCGAAGACAATTTTGGAGGACTTATGATGAAAAATGCTATCCATCCGCAGAGAAAGAATTGATGATGTCTGAATACAGATTGAAGCGTACTTTTTTGACTTTATTTTTCTTGGTCTGTGTTTTCTTTCACAGCATGGCTAGTATAAAAATATTTTGCACGATCACATATGTATAACCTATATTGAATTGCTTTCCTTCTCAATGTGGTGGGGTGAGGAGGGAGGAAGAGAGGTAATTTGGAACTCAAAAATTTAAAAACGAATGTTAAAAATTGTTTCTACGTGTAATTGGGGAAAAATAAGATACTAAATAAATAAGAGTCTTTTTTTCTACGTGAAGGCTTTTTTTGGTTCTGGTACCTATCCCCTCCCCACACCACCTCCCAAGTACTCTCCTTGAGCCTAATGCACGTTAGAAACTTAAGTGCTTTTTGATTGATTATTCAGTTTTTGTCTTTGCCAGTGTATCATAGTAGGCTCTTAAGAAATTCTTGATTGACTACTTCAAGGAAACAAGAAAGCAGAAACCCCCAAATAAAACGGATATGCTTTAGTCTAATGGGGAAGAGGAGAAGACATATAACTACCAGTAGTACAAGGGAGCCTTTTAAGTGATAAGAAGGGAAAGGTCCAGACCAAAATGAAAGAAGGGATGGACTTGAGAAGAGGATAGGGATGGGGGAGAGAAAGTGGAGTCAATTCAGGGGACAGTGTGAACAGAGCCATGGAAACAGAAGGCAAGATGAGAATGGGGGTGAGGGAGGGGTGTGTGTGTGTGTGTGTGTGTGTGTGTGTGTGTGTGTGTGCGCGCGCATGTGTTTGTATGTATATATGTATGTATGTATGTAGACTTGTCCGTTTATCTGGAAAAATTACTTTAATGGGAGAGTAGTATTAGATAAGGTTGGTAGCTGGAGATGCAGTGGGTAGATCTCTGGGCCTGGATTCAGGAAGACCTGAGTTACAATTTGGCTTCAGACACTTAATAGCTGTGTGACCTTGGGTAAGTCACTTAACTGTGTTTGCCTCAGTTTCCCTTCAGCTGTAAAATGGGGATGGTAATAACACCTATCTTATAAGGTTTACCATAAGGTTCAAATAAGATCATATTTGTGAAGAACTTAGCACAATGCATGGCACTACGTAAATGTTTATTGCCTTCACTTCTCCCCTGATAATATAGATTGGAGCCAGGTTATAGAGAATCTTTATATGTGGGATTAGAAATCTATATTTTATTTGGTAGGCAGTGGGGAGCCACTGAATTTTTTTGAGCAGATGATCACAGGATTTAGAAGTGAAGGGAACTAAATAGAGATATGCTAATTAAATGGCTCTGAGGTTTTGTTTCATACCCATTAGATTGGCAAAGATGACAAAAAAGGAAATACCAATGTTGGAAGGCCTACTGATAAGACATGCTAATGTTTTCTTGGTGGAACTGTGAATTGGTATGCTGTTGTACAAAACAATTTGAAAGTATACCCTCCAAATTATTAAACTATGTGTATTCTGCCTATAGCCAAATGAAATTGAAGAGTAAAAGAATTTATGTACAAAAGTATTTATAGCAGCTTTTTGTTGTAGCAGAGAATTAGAAGCTAAGAGGGTACCTGTCATTGTGTAATGACCAAGCAAATTATATGACTATGAGTGGATGTTATTACACCATAAGAAATGATAGGGATGTTTTCAGGGCAACCTTGGAACATTTGTATGAACTGATGCAGAGTGAGTAGAACCAGGAGAACAGTTTACCAAGTGACAACATTGTGAAAACTGAACTAACTACAACACTAGAAGAGGATGGATTATAGAGCACGTTACCCCATATCCTGATAAAGAAGGGATGGGCTCGAGATGTAGAATGAGACATACATTTTTGGACTTGGCCAGTTTGTTTTGTTTGACTGTACATATTTGTTGGGCATCGGTGGTCTTTACTGGTACTTCATAGGGGCTGAGTTTTCAGAGGATGAATTTAAGAGATATTGTGGCAGTAGAATCAGTGAGGCTTGGCAAATGACTAGCTATGTGGGGTAGTGAGGCAGAGTGAAGAGTAGAGGATGATTTTAAAGATGCTATCTTGTGGTTCTCTATACTTATATCCTTAGTGATCTCTTTTGTTCTCATGACTTTGAATACTATTTCTACACTAAAAAACTTTTCTCGGGGCAGCTAGGTGGCACAGTAGATAGAGCACCAGCCCTGAAGTCAGGAGGACCTGAGTTCAAATGTGGCCTCAGACCAAACATTTGATACTAGCTGTGTGACCCTGGACAAGTCACTTAACACTAATTGCCTTAAAAAAAAAGTTTTTCTCTCCTGCCTCAGCTTCTCATCAGAGCTTTGATTCTGCATCTCAGAATTCCTATAGAATATCTCCACCTGTATCTTTTTCAAACCCAACATGTCCCAGACCAAGTTATTTTATCTTTGCCCTGAATCTTCCACACTATTTTTTCTAGTGCCACTACTTCACATCCCATCTCACAAGTTTAAACCTGAGAGTTAGCTTTAACTTTTCCCTTTTTCTCAGTTCCCATATCTAATAGGTTACCATGTACTGTTAGTTCTAGGGAAGAGAAGGGAAAGGAACAAGCATTTATTAAGCTCCCGCTGTGTGCCAGGCTAGGGCAGCTAGGTGAGGCATGGATGGAGTGCTACGCCTTGAGTTAGGAAGACTCCTTTTCCTAAATTCAGTTCTGACCATAGACACGTCCTAGCTGTGTGACCCTGGGCAAGTCACTTAACTTTGCCACAGTTTCCTCATCTGTAAAATGACCTGGAGATGGAAATGGCAAACCACTCAAGTATCTTTGCTAAGAAAACCCCAAAAGGGGTCATGAAGAGTTGGACGTGACTGAAAAACAACTGAACAACAACAAATTTGTTACAAGAGTTTTGTTTTTCTTTTCTCAGTTGAGTGGGAGGGAGACAAAAATATAAGCTTAATTGAAAAAAAGGCTTAAAAAGTAAAAATAAAAGATTAAAAAAGAAAAAGAAATAACAGGGGACCTTAGAGATCATCTAGTTCACCCTTTTCTTATAAAGAAGAAAATTAGTGCCCTAAAAGTTTTCATGGCTTGTTGAAGGTCATGTAAACACTGAACATGCTAAGTCAAATGTTGTGATTCTTTCCCCTCTGGTTAGAGGGGTGAATTGCAACAATATAAAGGTTAGATTGTTGAGTGGATAAAATGTGGGTAGAAAGGCAAATTAAGAGGCTTTCATAATAGTCTAGATCTTAGGTTCCCAAAGAGTGTGATACTGGCCCTGGGGGGTTCCTGGAGTGATGGGGGAGGGCAGTAGTAGCCTTGGGTGCAATTAGAGGGTTTTCAATAAAATAAGGGGGCGGTGGAAGCATAAGGAAAGAAGAGAAGATAAGGAAAATTTTGAAAAGCTGTTGGTACATATTTCATCTGTTGTGTAACATAGTTTAAGTCATAGTGATTACATTATCTTCCAAAATAAACACACAAAATGCAAGTTATAACCCATCAGTCGTCAAGTCCACTGACAGGTCTTAACAAGCAGTGTTGGCAGGTGAGCCTGTCATGCCTTGGGGAAGTCCGGCATGCATTGGTAGGAATATGTGCATATAATGACTTGTTTACAATATATTACATGGTGCAGTATTGCATCATCAAAATTTCAATGCAGGAACCCCCCCACAAATTTGTAATAAATTATTAAGTTTAATGTGCATCATTTAAAAATATTTTATATATTTTTGAAATGACACACAAAAAAACCGTTGAAGGGTTAAAGAAAGTAGATTTCCAGAGGGGCACTGAGTAAATTTTTTTTAAAAAGGAGCAGTAGGCCAAGTAAGTTTGGGAACCTCTGGTCTAGACAAAGAAAACTAAAGGCTGAAGAACTCTACTTGTAGTTCAGCTCCTAAGTGTTTGTTACATAGTAGGTCCCTAGAAAGTGCTGTTTAATCAATTGATTGGTAACAGGGAGAAGGGAATGTATGCCAGACATTATTGCAATAAAATTCCCAAGATTTGGATTTGTGGTGGAGGGAAAGGGAAAAGTCAAAGATAACTGCAAGATTATCAGCCTGGGTGGCTTGGAATTTGGTGGTACCACCAATCTAAAGAAATTGGGGAAAGGACAGCTTTTGCTCAGGGATGGTTATCATCATTTAATCAGTTTAGGTTCTAGACATGTTTGAAGTGCCAATGGAAGTGCCACATATCTAGCAGATATTTGGAAATGTACACATTATCTTTTTTTTAAATTCATTTTTTAAACATTTAATAATATTTTATTTTTTCTAATTACATGTAAAAATAGTTTTCGACATTCATTTTTGTAAGATTTTGAGTTCCAAATTTTTCTTTCTCCAACCTCCCTCCACCCTCCCCAAGACAGCAAGCATTCTGATATAGGTTATACGTGTATAGTCATGTTAAACATATTTCTACTTTAGTCATGTTGTGAAAAAATAATTGGAATAAAAGGGAAAAACCACAAGAAAGAAAAATAAAAAACAAAAAAGTGGAAACATCTCATTATCTCTTCTGACATAATGTAAACTCTGTGAGGCAGAACGTGTGTTCTGTCTGTCTGCCAGTCCGTCCCTGTGTCTGTATACCCAACACCTGGCACAGGTTGGTACATAGTAGGCTTTTAATATATATTTGTTGATTAATTGAGATAATAGAGTTAGAACTCTTTGGAGAAGTTGGGCTGGAGATCTGCTTAGAGGGGATAAATGAAGCTGCGGTAGTGGATGAGGCCACTGAGACAGTGCTTAGATAGTGGAGGAGCATGGATGGAACCTTGTGGGGTCTTCCATAGCTAAGGGTAGGAGGAGGATGAGGAGCTGTCAAAGAAGGCTGAGAAAGAAGTGCAACAGTGTAGCAGAACAACTCAAGTGTAAACTGCTTTAGAAGCCAAGAGAAGAGAGGCTATCCAAGAACTGGTCAGCAGCCTCAGATGTTACAGAGGGATCAAAGAGGATACGAATTGGGGGATGAAAAGACCAAAGGTTTTTGTGGTCAGAAGCTTATTAGTGACCTTGGAAAGGATTGTTTTAGAAGAACTGCAGATATGAAAGCCAAATTGCAAAGAGTTGAATACTGTATTGGGTGGGTAGCGAAGACTGCACTTTCTGGAAGTGAAAGGAAGGAGAGAGATGATCATAGAGTAAATACATAGGGTCAGGGAAAGGTTTTTATTTTTATTTTTTTTTTTGGAGAAAGAAGCTATTTTTAGCATTAATTTAAAAAAAATTTGAATTCTAAATTCTCTCCTTCCCTCCACTACCCTGACCATTGAGAAGGCAAGCAATATAATATCAGTTATACATGTGAAGTCATGTAAAACATTTCCATAATAGCCACACTGCAAAAAAAGAAAGAAAAAGAAAATGAAAAAAGTGTGCTTCAATCTGTATCCATAGTTCATCATTTCTCTCTCTGGAGGTAGATAGCATTTTTCATCATGGATCCTTTAGAATTGTCTTAGATCATTGTCTTGATCAGAGTAGCTAAGTCTTTCTTGCAGTTGATCACTGTTACAATATTGCTGTTGCTGTGTGCAGTGTAAGGAAAGATTTTTAAGCAACTTAGTTAAAGATGGGGAGACCTGAGAATATTTGTTGACAAAGTGCAATAAACTGGTAAAAAAAAAGAGAAATTAAAGATGAATTAAAGTGAGGCAAAATCATTCAGGACCTTGCTACCTATATACAGGGTTTATATGCCTGGAAGTACTCACACCATCTTAAGACATTTTCACCTATGACATCGTCCTGTGAGGTGGATCCTAAAGATAGCATTCTAGTGAAGCTCTAATTTATTAGTAATAGTTGTTTGAATAATTTTTTTCTTTTGGTATTCAGAAAATAAAATAGCCTTTAAAAAAACTTCTAAAATTTTCTTCCAGTCATTTCAATTGTCTATGTAGTGGAGCAAATATAAATTTCAGTTAATATGAGTAAGCAATATTGAATACAATACTGTGTGCAAAACACTGTGATAGACCCTGAAAGAGATAAGAAGATAAGTAAGATTTGAGCTTTTCTTCCTTTTCAGTTTGAAGATCTTTTGACTGTGATTAGCAACAGTGCAGGCAGATACAGTGTTAGCCCTTGCGGGTTATACTCCAGTCCTGGCCGAGAACCTATATTCTAAGTTGTGGTCAGAGAGCAGTTAAGAGAGGCAAAGTATCCATACTGAAGGAGACTATAGTCCCCATATATTCTTCCCTATCAGGCCACATGTGGAGAGTATGTTCACTTCTGGATGCCATGTTTTATTTTATTTTTTAAAACTAATTAATTTTTAGTTTTCAGCAATCACTTTGATAAGCTTTTGAGTTTTAAATTTTCTCCCCCTTTTTTCCTGCCTCACTCCCCAAGACGGCATGCAATCTGATATAGGCTCTACATATACATTCCTATTAAACGTATTTTCGTGTTAGTAATGTTGTAAGGAAGAATTAAAACCAATGGGAGGAACCACAAGAAAGAAGAAACAAAACAAAACAGAAGGAAAAAAAAGCAAATAGTGTGCTTTGATTTGCATTCAAACTCCATCCATTGTTCTTTCTCTGGATGTAGATAGTATTTTCCTTCATGAAACTTTTGGAGATGTCTTAGATCCTTGCATTTGGATGCCATATTTTAGAAAGGATGTTGAAAAGTTGGAGGAAAACCAGGAGGTTAAAAGTCTCCAAGATCAAACTATACAATGACACATTAAAGATCCTGGGATATTTAAGGGAGAGTACATAAAACTTGTTTGGGGATAGGTCCATGGTAGCTGTCATGTGGTACAGTGGATAGAGTCCAGGGCCTAGAATCAGAAAGACCTGAGTTAAAATCTGTCCTCCGCTTAGAGATGATTGGTGGTTTTTTTCCCTTTTCTTCAACTTGCCCTCTTGTTCTAATGGTTATAATCAATTTTCATTTACGATTTCTTGAAATACAATGTCCAGACCTTTTTTTTTGGGGGGGGGTGTCATAGTTTTCAGGGAATCTGATTCTTAAATAATTCCTTCTTAACCTGTTTTCTAGGTCAGTTATTTTCGATATCAGATATCTTATATTTTCTTCTATTTTTTCAATCTTTTGATTTTGTTTAAACATTTCTTTGGCGTCTCTTGGAATCACTAGTTTTTGTTTGTTCTATTGTTCTGTTCTGGGGTTTTCTCATCAAATCACTGGAGTGATTTGACGTTTCCTTTTCCAGCTCATTTTAAAGATGAGGAAACTGAGGCAAACAGGGTTAAGTGATTTCCCTGGGTCACAGCTAGTAAATGTCTGAGGCAGGATTTGAACTTGTGAAGGTGAGTCTTCCTGATTTCAAGCACAGTACACTATCTAACTGAGCTTCCTAAATGCCCAGGTATTCATATAGTTCTTGTTAATCCATTTTTTCCTTTGAGTCTCTTTTTTCAGTTGTTATGGAGTAGTTCTTCCTTTCTCGGGAACTGTAGATCTGCAGTAATTTTTAATATTGATTAATATTTTCTTTAATTTTTTTGCCCCTCCACCTGGAATTGGGGCTTTATGTCAGGCTGCTGTTGGGTGAGATGGTCAGCCAAACTTTGTCTCACTTTGGGACTCTTGGGTTTCTTCACTGACCTCTACTTCCTTGGTCTCTGAGGTTCAGGACTGTCTTTGGCATCTAAGGACACAGGGCTAGGGATTTGGGAGGCCTTGGGTATGTGGTCTGTTCTAGTTTGAGTGTTTTTCATACTGACCTGGCTGCTGCTGTTCCTTAGGGCTTCCAAAGAACCTCTTCCTTGGGCTTTCTCACCTCCCTGGGTACTTGTGGGGAGAGGTTCTAAGGGGAGGGCCCTCTACTCTTGCTACCTTGGGATACAGACCCTTGCAGGCCACCAGTTCTATAATATATGATAGAAAATTCTGTTTATAGCTGCACAATTTAGTTTAGTTTTTTTGTTTTTAGGCGATTGGGGTTAAGTGACTTGCCCAGGGTCACACAGCTAGTAAGTGTCAAGTGTTTGATCTGAGGCTGGATTTGAACTCAGGTCCTTCTGACTTCAGGGCTGGTGCTCTATCCACTGTGCCACCTAGCTGCCCCCTGCTCAAGTTAGTTTGCAAGTAAATTTTGCATTTTAACTTTAAAAAGTGTCAACAGCTTTAATTTCTTGATTTTATTAGATTGTAAACTTCATGAGTACAGGGACTGTTTTTTTTTAAATCTTTCCCAGAGCCTGGTACATATTCTACTCATAGGAAGGGATCAATGTTTGTTAAATTTAAATTTATTTTTGAAAAACTTTTGAGGGGCAGCTAGGTGGCCCTGCAGTCAGGAGATCTGAGTTCAAATAAGGCCTCAGACACACAGTACTGCTTAGCTGTGTGACCTTGGGCAAGTCACTTAACCCCAATTGCCTTCACCAAAAACAAACAAACAAACAAAATGAAACAAACAAACAAGAACTTTTGACCTGAAGAATTTAAGTCATAGTGATTCTCTTTGTGATAGACACATACACACACATCACGATTTATTTTCATTTGCTTTTTTATTCTAATTAGACGCTGGGAGAACTTTTTAATATAACAGAAAATTGCTATAAGAAATCAAAAAGGAAGAAAAAAAACCTAAGCTAATAGTTTGAAATTTAAAGTTATCCCAATGCCTTCTGCTGCTTATAAGGCCATGTTTCCCAGTTCAATCTTTTGACCTTTCCTTTGTTTAGCAGTTTGATGTCCTCGTTTATAGTTAAAAATTTTGTAACCTCTTGGGAAAGAGTATCTCAAAAAAAGAGGGACATTTTATCTTTGTTCAAAATGGCATATTTTCTAGGGTTTTATTTCTTGACTATTGTGGAAACATAAAGGAGACTTCATTCTTTTTTTTTCCTCCCTGCCTTTCTCCTTAAAAAAAATTTTAGGACCTTACGAATTTTAAAAGTGGAAAATTCAGTGTAGGGCTATCACCTCCATTGAAGTCCTGATTTGATGCCTCATTCTGGATGTGGAAGTGAGGCTGGTGTGGAGCAGAGGTGGAGATGAAGAGGGAGAGCATTCCGATAAACATGGTGGACTACCAGAGAAAATCCCTAAAGCTGAAAGATGGACTATTTTGTTTGAGGAACAACAAGAAGGCCATTGTCACTGGATCAAAGAGTATATGGTGAGGGGAGTTAAAAGATATAAGAAGACTGAAAAAGCTGGGGGTGGTTTATGAAAGGCTTGAACACCTAAAAGTGAATTTTGTATTTGATCGTAGAAGTAGTAAAGAGACACTGGAGTTTATTGAGGGGGGGGAGGGAGTACAATGTGACAGTCTTCTGTATTTATATAACAGGATTCTTGGATTATATTACTTTTTCTAGGAGTTTGGCATTGAAGGAGAGGAGAGAATTATATGTACTTATTGTTTCCCCAGCTAGAATTTACTCATTTTGTTTTTGTATCCATGGCACCTATTAGATAATAGGTGATTGTTGAGTGATTAAAAAGGTAGCTTGAACAATATGAAGAGACAGTTTTCTGATTTTGTTTTTAGGATAAAGGAGACTGAGCATGTTTGTAGGCTGAGTAGAAGGAACCAGAAGAGAGGGAGAAATTTGGAATGTCAGGGAGATGGGAAGAGAGTGATAGATGTCTTGAGAGGATTAACGTAGACAATATTGAGCACACCAGTGCTCAAAGCTTTAGCAAAGAGGAGAGTCACCTCTTTCTTTGGGACAGTAGGAAGAGCAGAAAGGGGTGAGGGCCTTGGGGAAAGGGGGGTAGAGGAGGTTTATATGAATTGCTTTAGTTTTGTTTGTAAAGTGATAGCTGAGATTATTTACTGAAAGAGTGAAGACAGGGGTCCTTGAGAGCTTGAGAATAAAAGAAGTTTGGAGAACATGTTAGGGACCAAATATCTGGAGCGTTGAAGGCATAGACTTGCTGTTCTAGTTCAGGATTCCCCTGCTTGTTGCACTTTTGTACCTTCCTGCTGTATCTGATCCATACTCTTGTTAAGACCCTTTTGAAAGATTGAAAGTATTCTTGTGGTGCACTTTTTGTGTAGTATTGTATCCTGGTGTATTATAATTTGTGTGTTAGTAAATGTTGGTTAAATTGAATTGAATTTATTGATTTATTGAAGTCAACTCAGAAAAGTTGCTTTTTGCCTTTGGTAGACAACTCTCAACTGTCCCTGGAAGGGCTCTTTTCAGCTTTTTTCACCCTGGCCACTTGAATTACCTAATTAAGCTTAGTGCTGAGGAAAACAAGATCTTTGATTACTTTAGGAGCCAAAACAATTATGTCCTTACACCAGGGATCAATCCATTAAATTCCCTTTTTGCCTTGGGCAGTGATGAAAACTTGATGGTATATTTTGGTGCTTTTATGGTCATCTTTTGCATCTGCTTGACAGGCATTGCATTAAAGGAAGAAGTTTTTTGAAAAGTCTTTAAAAATAATTTTCCCTTTCATTAATTATTACTTTTAATGTTTTAAAAATTAGGGATACCTACAAAGAAAATAGATCCCTATTAAGGTCTCTTTTGGACTTTGCTTCATTTGTTATTCTCTCTCCTTTTCCCTTCCCTTAGAATTTATATCTAAGCGTTTATTAAGTGCTCCTAACATGCCAACACTGTGGAATACAAAGGAAGGCAAAAATCAGCCCTTACCTTCCAGGAGTTTATTTATAGCCTCTCCCCTCTAGGCATTCCCCAGTAATGTGGGAGACATTATATAACTAAATTGGTGTATGCAAAGTGGATAATAATAGCTAACAATTACATATATTGAAAGGCAACGTGGTATAGTGTAAAGAGATCTCACTTTGAAATCAGATCTTCAAAATCAGTCCTCTCACATACATACTTTCTTGTGTGGTTCTGAGCAAGTCACTTGAAAGTTCAGTGTCTAGGTAGTCCTCTAAGATTATAAATTGTAGGGAAAATACAAAACCTACATTGGTTGAGGGAGTTTCTTAATCTGAGAGTTTCTAATCTTTAACATTGAAATAGTGCTTTAAGAATTGGAAATTGAGGGGATGGCCATCAATTGGGGAATGGCTGAATAAATTGTGTTGTGTGATTTGGTAGAATACTATTGTGCTATAAAAAATGATGTGCAGGATGCTCTCAGAAAAACCTGGAAAGATTTACATGAGCTGATGCAAAGTGAAATGTACTGTGCACAAAGTAACAGCAATATTGTAAGATGATCAGCTGTGAATGATTTCTATTAGCAATATAATGATCAAAGACAACTCTGAAGGGCTTATGATGAAAGATGCTATCCATCCCCAGAGAAAGAACTGATGGTATCTGAATACAGATTGAAACATACTTTTTTTAAACTTTCTTTATTTTTCTTGAGGTTTTTTTTCCTCCTTTTGGTCCGTTTTCTTTCACATGACTAATATGGCAATGTTTTACATGACTACACATGCATAATTTATGTCTAATTGCTTACCTTCTTAATGGGGGGGTGGGAAGGGAGAAGAAGAGATAATTTGGAACTCAAGAGTTTTAAAAACAAATGTTAACAATTGTTTTTACATGTAACAGGAAAAATAAAATATTAAATTAAAAAAGAAATAGAGCTTTAAGCTTTGCATAGATTTTATTTATATATATATACACACACCCACACCCACACCCACACACATACACACACACACACACACATATACATATACACACACACAATCTTCACAACAGCCCTGTCAGGTTGGGGTTTTTAATTATCTTAATTTTACAGATGATAAAACTGAGGCAGAATGGTTAAGTGACTTGTCACATAGCTAGTGAGTGTTTGAGTCAGGCTACAAAAACAATCCAGTAGCACAATCCCTGCTTTCAAGTAGTTTAACAGCCTCATAGGAGAAGGCAGTAATACAGTATGGGGAGCCAGAGTTAGAAAGGGAAGACGTGGCCAAGGCTATGCTTGGGGAGGCATGGTTTAGATCTGGCTGTAGTAATACAGTGATGGCCTGGTTCTAATCTATGGGTAAGGTAAAAGCTCACCTGGAGTTCTGGCCTAAGGGCTGAAATGAAGGGGGCATGGTTTGGATCTGGCCAGGAAGATATATGGAAGTAGGGACATTGAGAAGGGGAGCAAGTTGTTGGGAAAGATGTGAAGATGTGCTCTAAGCATGTAAAATAATGCCTGGGTGAGAAAACAGGGCTAGATTTTTCAACTGGGGTATAGATTTGAGTGTCTAGCATACAGGTGATATTTGAAGTTATCTGGGGATAACCACTTAACAGTAGGAGATAGCAGGGCAAAAGACTGAGCCTCACAGGGATAATTAGAGGAAAATAAGTACTAATTGTGAAAACCAGAGGAGGGAGCAATCAGGTGCTACTGAGAGGTTAAGGAGAATAATGATGGAGAAAAAATTCATTGGCTTATGTCCTCTCATATCATTTATGTGACCTCAGTTGTAGAATAATGATTCAAAGAGTTATGTCAAGCCCCTGCAAAATTTCAGGAAGTAGGATCTATTATATCTTTGGCCATTTGAAGTACAAACATTTCCGTGCCTGCATCTTTATGAAGGTCTATTTAATATTTCTAGGTGCATGTAACATGCAAGCTATAATAACTAGCTAGCATTAATATGATGCTTTAATATTTTCAAAGCTCATTGTAGATTATCTCACATAATTCTTGCAACAGTCCTGTAAGATAAATGCCTTTATTATCCACATTTTACGAGGAAACTGAATCTGAGAGATATTAAATGATTTGCCCAAGGTCACACAGCTAATGATTGTTTACAGCAGGATTTGAATTCAGGTCTTCTTTTAGCTGATTTCCACCCATCTGCTTCTTTCCACATAAATTTGTCCATTGGAAGGACTTGTGATATGAAAGTTTCAGTAGGAAAAAAGAAAAATTTCTCCTATTCCCCCCCCGCCCATTTTCATCTGGAAAATCAGGTATTAAAGAAAGGAGCCCTTTCTTATGCCAGGCTAAAGATGAAAAGTGGCATAACTGAGAATTATTTTTTTTTCTTTTAAAAAATTATTTATTTATTTTTAGCTTTCAACATTCACTTCCATAAACTTTGGAGTTTTCAGTTTTCTCCCCCTCCCCAAGGTGGCATGCAATCTGATATAGGCTCTACATATGTATTCATATTAAACGTGTTTTCACATTAGTCATGTTGTAAAGAAGTATTAGGACCAATGAGAGGAATCATGAGAAAGAAGAAAGAAAACAAAACAACGAAAGAAAAAAAGAGCAAATGTTATGCTTTGATCTGCATTCAGATTCCATAGTTCTTTCTCTAGATGTGGACAGCATTTTGCATCATGAGTCATTTGGAGTTGTCTTAGATTCTTGCATTGCTGAGAAGAGTCGAGTCAGTGAAAGTTAGTCATTGTACAATGTGGCTGTTACTGTGCTCAGTGTTCTCCTTGGTTCTACTCACTTCACTCAGCATCAGTTCATCTAAGTCTTTCCAACTTTTTCTTTCTTTCTTTTTTTCTTTTTTTTGGCTAGGCAGTGGGATTAAGTGACTTGCCCTGGGTCGCACAGCTAGTGAGTGTTATGTGTCTGAGGTTACATTTGAACTGAAGTCCTCCTGACTTCAGGGCTTGGTACTCTATCCGCTGTGCCACCTAGCTACCCTCAGGTTTTTCTGAAGTCCGCCTGCTCATCATTTCATATAGCACAGTAGTATTCCATTACATTCATATACCACAACTTGTTTAGCCATTCCCCAGTTGATGGGCATCCCCTCAATTTCCAGTTCTTTGCCACCACAGAAAGAGCTGCTATAAACATTTTTGTACATGTGGATCTTTTCCCATTTTTATGATCTTTTTGGGATATAGACCTAGAAGTGGTATTGCTGGGTCAAAGAGTATGCACAGTTTTATAGCCTTTTGGGCATAGTTCCAAATTGTTCTCCAGAATGGTTGAATCAGTTCACAACTCTACCAACAATGCATTAGTGTTCCAATTTTCTTACATCTTCTCCATCTTTTATCATTTTCCTGTTTTATCATGTTGGCCAATCTGATAGGTGTGATGTGATACTTCAGGGTTGTTTTGATTTGCATTTCTCTAGTCAGTAGGGATTTAGAGCATTTTTTCATATGACTATAGATCGCTTTAGTTTTTTTCCTCTGAGAGCTGCCTGTTCATCCTTTGACCATTTGTCAATTGGAGAATTCCAAATATTCTTAGGAATTTGACTCAGTTCTCTATATGTTTTAGAAATGAGACCTTTATCAAGGACACTGGCTGTAAAACTTGCTTCTGCTTTCTGCTTCCCTGCTAATCTTGGTTGAATTGGCTTTGTTTGTGCAAAGACTTTTCAATTTAATGTAATCAAAATTATACATTTTGCATTTCATAATGTTCATTATCTCTTTTTTGGTCATAAATTATTCCAGTCTGATGGGTAAATCATTCCTTGCTTTCCTAATATGCTTGTACTGTCAGCCTTCATTTCTAAATCATGTACCCATTTTGACTTTATCTTGATGTAAGATGTTGTTCTATGCCTATTCCCAGAATTATTAATTATTATTATTTTTACTTTTTGGTGAGGCAGTTGGTGGTAAGTGACTTGCCCAGGGTCACACAGCTAGTAAGTGTCAGGTGTTTGGTCTGAGGCCAGATTTGAACTCAGGTCTTCCTGACTCCAGGGCTGGAGCTATATCCACTAAGTCACCTAGCTGCCCCCCCCCCAATTATTTCTTAAAGAAAAAAGTAAGTATGTAGTGTGTTATCTGTTGCTTGTAAAAGCATGAGACTCCTGGTTGGCCTTGAGGGTCCTTCCTAGCTCTAAATCTATGAAACTATGATTTATCTACTTGGTATATTTTTGACCAGATTAGTTTCCCTTTGCTTTTCAAAACTCTGATAGCCTCTTTTTTGTTTTGGCTTAGATTTGCCATCATTTGGTCTGTATACTGAGGGAATGCCATTAAGTTTACTTTTGTTTTAAGCAAAATATCATGAAGGTAAACATATTAGAAAAAAGCAATATGCAGTCAATTCTAGATTATTCAAGTTAATAGTGGGAAATAATTAAGTTTCTCCAATACCTTAGTGAGATAATATTTTTAGTTTAGGTTTTGAATTACACATCTAGCATTGTAATAAAGTATAAGGAAATGTACATTTTTTTATTGCTATGAAATATATTTTAGTATTACTTGTAAAATTCTGGATGAAAAATAATTTTTATAACGCTTAATCGTGATGATAAAAACTCAGATGTTTTAAAAAGACTTGAATGGACTTGACTTGTTTTGTTTTTTATTTTTAGCAAAGTTCCCATATAGATGTGGTTCGTTTTCCATGTGTGGTTTATATCAATGAAGTCCGTGTCATTCCACCAGGAGTAAGAGCGCATAGTAGTCTGCCTGACAATAGAGCATATGGGTAAGTCTACTTTGCAGATGAAAGATTTGCCCTATATGAAGGATTGAGATGTCTTAAGAGTATGCATTTATCTATTCATTTAACAGTTATTTGACATTTACTGCGTGCCATGCAGTAGAGACACAAAGGTACAAATGAAAGAGTCCTTGCTCGCAAGCAGTGTGTATTCTATAGATAGGAAACAATGAAGAGAATAATTTTTTTCAAGGGAAGGGGAGGGAGGATGGCACAAGCAAGTTAGGAAGATCAGTTAAATCTGTTGTTGGAGGTGACATTTGAGCTGGACCTTGAAGGAAACCAGGCCATGAGTGCTTTCAAGGAATATTGGGTTGGCATGTGCAAAAGCACTGTGACAAAGTGTGGAATGTCCTATGTGAAAAATAGCATGTGGGCCTGGTTGGGTAGATTGTAAAGTATGTAAAGGAGAGTCATGTGCTGTAAGACAGGAAAGGTAGGCCATGGCCACATTGTGAAGAGCATTAAATGCCCAAAAGAGGAGTTTATATTTTAACCTAGAGGCTGTAGGAGATTATTGGAACTTCCTGAACATGAGTGTGACACAGTGAAATGTGAGCTTTAGGAATATTAATTTGGCATAATGAAGCCTGTATTTTTCCATGCAGTACTGAATATATTTTCCCAAATAAACAACTTAAGGTTATTGATCTGCCTTCAAATAGAAATACAATTCAAGTAATATCAAGTTACTGTTTTTCAGCAATGTCAGCTTAATCCATATTTCTTGCTTCAAGACATGCATATTGTAAATTAACCATTTTCTAAAATAAGTGCAATATAGTAAGTTAACTTTTCAAATTTTAGTATAGTTGTATTTGACCTAGCTGGTAGACCATGTGTAAAATTTTTCTTTTTTCTTTTATGTTTTATTCCTGTTTATTTATTTGTTTGTTTGTTTGTTTTTGGTGAGGCAGTTGAGGTTAAGTGACTTGCTCAGGGTCACACAGCTAGTTAAGTGTCAAGTGCCTGAGGCTGGATTTTGAACTCAGGTCCTCCTGACTCCAAGGCCAGAGCTCTATCCACTGCACCACCTAGCTTCCCCTGTTTTTATTTCTTAATAGAAAAATGCTAGCTGTTACAAATAGTAGCTTGTATATTACATGCATCTGGAAAGAGTCTGTGGATCTTCCTAAAGCTGCAGGCATAGAACTGTTCGTACCACAAGAGGCCAAAGGCCTGCTGTATCCCACTTTCTGAAATCATGCAGAGGGATAATGCTGTATAATACTTGACATGTAGTAGGCACTGAAATAAATTCTTATTGACTCATAGAGTTACCTTGTTTAGGTTAAGTTAAAAATAACAAAAACAAAAAAATCAGGCCAGATAGATAAACAATAAGACAGAAACATAACCCTAAACAACCAAAAATCTGCTTTTTAAAACTTTTTATACTATTTAGTTTTAGATAGAACTCATATTAAAAGTCTTTGTCTGAACACCAACTTAGGGATTTTTTAAATTGAAAAATAAAGTTCAACAATGACAAGTTAATTCAAATAATCCTAGATACATTTTTTCCTATTTTTAAAATAATTGCTACCTTTCTATGCACAGACTTCAAAAATAAGACTACCCTTGATGAATTCACAAACTAAAATATTTGACTTCATAATTTTATTCACTAATGCAGACTACAGAAATGGATTTAAACATATTCACTTATAGAGACCTTTGCTAACATAAAAGAAACGATAAATTTCCCTTGTGACAGAATAGCAAAAGGAATACCTGGCTTTTTTCTTTTGAAATACATTTTTATTTATTTTGTTAAATATTTCCCAATTCCATGTGAAAATTTTTAAACATTCATTTTTTTAAAATATTGAATTCCAAATTCTCCCTTTCTCCCATTACTTACTGATTGAGAAGGCAAGCAAGGTGCTATCGATTATACATGTGAAGTCATGTAGAACATTTCCATCTTAGCCATGTTGCAAAACACACAAAACCCAAGAAAAATAAAAAATAAAAAGTATGTTTCAATCTAAACTTAGAGTTTATCAGTTCTCTCTGTAGAGGTGGATAGCAATATCAGGCTTTAAGAATGAGTTCTTCAACACACAGCACCATCATTATCCTAAAACAGCAGTTCTCAAGGTGGGGTCTGGGGGCATCTAGACTCTGTGGAAAACTCAAAGGAAATATGATCTAGTTATTGTCCTCATGAAGGTTATAATTTTGTTGAGACTAGAAAAAGTAATTTAAGATTTAGTCTGGAAGGACTTCTTCACTTCAGTGCTCTGATGTGTGGTCAGCGCATGATGTGTCATGGCACAAAGATGGTTCTGGGTTCTCTGTGTCACTGCATGCAAACCCTGCCAGGCTTTAATGGAGGGAAAGTCTTTGAGACTGGAAGACCAGCTTGGCTTAGTTTGGAGAGGCTCAATGTTAGAAGGTTGGCTGCTTGATGGCTAATTATTTTCATAATAGCAGTAATGCCATCCATTATGATGGAATTTGTGATGGAATCATAAATTTGTGACATGTTGAAGACTCTAACAAACTAGGACAGCAGAATTTATAAGGCTTTTGAAATGGATCAGTTGTATGGGATGCATTTACCCTTGTTATATATACCATGACTCATTCTTACTTTGATTTGAAATGTGACAGCTTTTTAGAGTGAAAAATATCAGGTGGCCAGAAGGGAAAATTATGTAAATAATGATAGTACTCAGCTTTGCAAAGAAGTTAATTTTGTATACTGTCTGGTACTCAGTATCTTCTAATATGCTATCAAAAACCTCTGTATCACTGTTTTAGCACTTACCTGAGCAAACAGAACTACTGTAGTTGTCGAACCTCAGTCCTTCATGTCTGTTCCTCAACTCTTTCTGAGTGGATTGTCGTGAGAAGGGGACATGTAGTATTTTATTATTATCCTTGCCCTGAACTCTGTGATTTGTCACACTTGAATACAGAGTTTTTTTTCTTTAGTTTAAGGTATGAGAGCAGAGGATTCATTTGGGTTGGTGATCAGTTGTATTTTATTTTTAAAATTTAAGTGAAAATTTAAAAAAAGTATACATGCATAGAGAGATTTTCATAAAAAGTTTTAGATGTGATTTTATCACAGTGGTATATAACAGTATAATGTAAGCATTTTAAAGGATATAAAAGCACTATACAAATGCAAGGAATATTAGCTTTCAAATGAAACCATTTATATAGGTAAATTTTTTAACGACATAAATTTGGAGATTAAGAAAGGAGGGGACATGACCTGTGATTTCACTGATGCAAGGAAACTCTCAACCAATACTCATCCCCTGATCTGCAACTTACAAACTTTCAGAATTACCTGGGGACATTGGGAGGTTAAATAACTTGACCACGCATGCAGTCAGTTGGGACATGAAGCTAGATCTCTTTTTTCCAAGTTGGAACCATAGATTTAAAAAAAAAATTTATTACTAATTTATCAGTATTCAGTGAGGTAGTGAATGGTGGCCATGTATGCTTCCCAAAAGTCTTAGCTACTGTTGTAAAGGAGTCCAAGTCGGAGGTATGCTGTATAAATAGCAAGGTTCTCCAGGGTCTCCTTTGTTCACATCACCTCATTTTGATTGCATTAAGACCCAGAGTATTATAGGGCCTCCACAGTAAGGTCCATGGCTTCAGTAGATTGCCCTAATGAGCCACGCATGCAAGAAAGTGAAGAGGGACCGCTTGGACTGTGATAAGCAGTTGGATGGTACATAGGTACATATATCATAATTTCTGTAGATAATAATTGAGATCCAGACTGAATGGATTGCAGAGAGTGGCTCTGTGACTTCTTAGGTTCTTTGATTCTCTGAGCATGCTGGCTTGCATTTGGGTAACATAATGTTTTCCATGATCTCATGTGAGTCTCTGACGGACAAATGCAATTTTTTAAGATGCAGGATTCATTCAGTGATACTGTATAGCTGTGAATTATAGGGTGTCATGATTTTTAAAGAATCTGAATTTTTTTGTTTTTCTAAATTTCCTCTTTGTTTTAATCTCATCTGTTTTGTTCCCAGGGAAACCTCTCCACATACGTTTCAGCTGGACTTTTTCTTCAACAATGTAAGCAAACCAAGTGCTCCCGTTTTTGATAGGTTGGGAAGGTACGTATTTGTCAGGTTATTTCATTAGAGATTAATAGTTTCTAGCGCAGCTTCTAGCGCAGCACTATTGGTCCCTTTTCATTCATTAAAGGAACAATGTGGGAGTGTGTTTCTTTGATCTAAATTATTTGTGACATTAATTATCTGTAACTTTGAAGAAATTTTAGTCTCCCAAAGGGTATACTGAATTTAGTTTTCTTAGACCACTTTTTTAAAGTATGATTTCAAAATCTGTATGAAAAATTTGTTAAATTTGTATGGAATGTTATTTGTAATATTACTTGGAAATTGTCCATAAATGATGTTTTTTATCTGGAAGATAATTTTCAGGTGATGAGATAAATATTTTATGATATGGTAGTAGCTAAAAATCTGTCAGAATTTTTTCAGTTCTTTGAGAACAAACTATTAAGTTCTCTATCTTCTGCCTTCTCTTTTAGATAGACCTTTATAAGAATTGTTTTAGTTACCTTTTTAAACAGTTTTGTGTATGTTAAATTTGTTAAAAATTTGGATTCTTCAAACTGCACAGGCATTCTGATAGTAGGGAATAAAACAGGTAATAAAAATAACCTAATTGAGTTAATCAATTGGAAGAAAGTATTTTAAAAAAATCAGTGATTCTTTTTCTTCTTTGTAGTAGAACAGAATTTCTTATTTTGGGCGTCACAGACTCTCCCAGATATCCGTAGATTTTTTTTTTTAGTGAGGCAATTGGGGTTAAGTGACTTGCCCAAGGTCACACAGCTAGTACATGTCAAGTGTTTGGTCTGAGGCTGGATTTGAACTCAGGTCCTCCTGACTTCAGGACCGGTGCATAGACAGATTTCACGGGTGGTGGTTGGAATGGTGGTGTCAGTGGGGTGTGTCATCTGTGAACTTGGATGGGAAAAAAATCATACTTATTTTCTTTAACCTCTAATTGAAATGTAGTATTTCCTTCAACTATGAATGTAGACAACAAGCCACAGTAGTAAGAGCAGTCTGAACCATGATTTTGTTAGCAATAGAAATTAGAGATATTTTCATATTATGTTACAGTTTTTCCAGAAATTTTCAAATATCATTTATGCGCATTGCTACTTTGAAATGACTGTAGTTATTAGACCCCATTGTGATTAGTGATAGATTGAACGTGATCCATTGATCACAATCTTCCTGTCTATAGATGTTTATGCTTCACTGGACTCCCATGACACAAAAAAGATTATAAACTCTACCTAGAGAGGACTTTGCATTTTTAAAAAAGAAGCTGTTAGAATGAGAGAAAATAATGTTAAAGTTCATAGAGAAATTTCTTCATTATGAGAATTTACCATTCAGGTATACTGAAGTAAAGTGTCTTACTAGTTTCATGCATTTTTTTCATTGGCTTGTCTTTGTTGTACTATCACATTCTGCTTGTCTTAGGACTAGCAAAGATGAATTTGCTTGCAGTGTTTGAAAAGTTAAAAATTTTTTTGAACTGTAAGAAGATGTTTAGGAGAATATTAGTTCATGTAGGATAAAAGTAACTAATTTGTATATTCTAAAATCCTTATTCTAGTTGAAACCTACTTGTTAAGACAGTGTTTTTCTTGTTTTGATCCTGGTGTTACTTTGAAATTGTATATTTTACGTTTATTACCTAGCATCTTGATGAGTTTTTGGTAAGAGGTAAAAATATTTTTAATGTACTAATTACTGTCATTACTAAATTATTATGGTAATGACTTGAATATTTTATGAACAGTGTTGCATATGAAATTATGTTTTTATTCTTACTCTTTTGGTAGCCTGGACTATGATGAAAACACCTCTATCATCTTTAGACCTAATGCAAAGGTAAAGTGAAAGCCCTCTTCATTTTTAAATCCCACCTATCATTTGAATTTTTGATGAGTTCCAGTTCTTCCTCTTGAATTTAAAAATTGAATCTGTATAAACCAGGGATTATAGAATGCCTGTTTAGCTAGATCAGGTGCTGCTCAGCAAAGGATCTCCTACTTTATCTACTTTTGGACCCAGAAGTGATTTTAAGTATGGTAGAAAACAACATAGTTCTGTGCCTATCCTGCCTTTTGTTCCTCTAGTAAACAGATGGCCCAACGTCTCTTCTTTTCCCTGTTTCCATTTAGGTGGGCAAGTATAGAAGAGGGTAGGCGAGTAAGTCACTGTGAGACACATTATTCTACATTATACTTTTGTGTGGTTGACTTAAGGTTGTTATTTTGTGAAAAGTGAATATTTTAATATATTCTTCCAACACATCAGAATGAGTTTATATTCCTGTTTTTAAAAATGGAAAGTAGTTTCTGGAAGTGTCTCATCCGAATATTGGAAGGAAATTGAAAGAAGTCTTTAGTATGATCAGTACTCTAAACCCTTCAGGGTAGGAGAAAGAGCCATCGAAGAGCTCTATAATGTTGTAAGGACCTTTTAGAGTGTTTTCACCCATACTACGTAATCTTTTGCAAGTTTTTGGTCTTTACATATTGATTTTTTTCCTCTTTTTTGATCTTCCACTCAAAAGGTTAATCTAAGAGGCACTGTTGTTAAGCACTTCCTTAGAATACACCTTAGGTTCTTCATCTGGTATTCCATCCCTTTCAAAACTACTGTGGTCTTGATATTTGTTGTTTAGTAGTGGACATGATAATCCTGTTATATCCCTTGAGGAAATTATTTCATTCATTAGGAGCTTTGTCCTTATTGTCACTTTATGTAGTGTGGTAGAATGCAGAGAGTACTGGACTGAGTCAGTCTCGTTTTGCTACTAATCCTTAATGGGATATTGGGAAAGTCAACCTTATAGATTCTGTTTTTGAAATGGAGATATTTGCCATATTTACCTTAGATAGTTGTTGTGAGGATCAAATGAAAAGTCTAAAAGTGCTTTGAAAAACTATAGAATGTTGTATAAGTATAAAGTATGGTTTTTTCTCAAAGAATGAGTAATAGAATAACATAAAAATGTTGGCCTATTGAGATGAAAGTTTCCATTTAAATTTCTTATGACTTAAGGACCAGCCAGCCTAGCTTGTTATTAGAAGAGTGGCTGTTGGGTGATTTATTTCTTTTTAGCCATAACACCTTTTGAAGATTTTTCTGCTTAGGAATAAAGGAGTTACATTATGTGTCAGTGTAGAGAGATGCCATAATGACAACAATGGATTTTTTAGTATTGAGGTAGCTTACTTAGGCAAATAGCTTGTTTTATGGTGCATTGTGAGGATAGGGATATTTAAATTGTTGTTTTGTCAGTGTTTTCATTTGATCATTCTTTCTGCATAGTCATGAATAAAGTCTGATTTGCACTTTTGCACCTTTGTAATAAATTCTATAAGGAAATGAGGGCGATTTATGCTTTTTATGAGTCTCATTGGAATCTTTACTTGTTATAGTCCTGTAGGTTTTTATAATTGTCACACTTCATTTCATCTTCATTCTGTGGAGCTACCTTGGGATTTGGGAAGATGAATTCTTTAGAGAGCACAGATGAAATAATGTGTAGAATTTTGAAGAACTTAAAGATATTGGACATGTGTATACTTCCGGGGCCCATAGTTGTAAAATTTACTATCTAGAGAAATACTGAGTCTTTATCATTCCATTTAATTTTCATTCCTGAATTTTCAGTATATTTTGAATAATAATTTTAGTTAGAACCTAGGAATAGTATTTGTTCTCAACTTAGCTGCAGTCATATTTAAATTTTAATTCAACCTTTAACCTTTTGCTCCTTTAGCTGTAGTTATATTTAAATTTTAATTCAACCTTTAACCTTTTGCTCCTTTTTAAAAAAATCAGGTAAATACTGATGGCTTGGTCCTAAGAGGTTGGTACAACTGTCTGACACTAGCAATATATGGATCAGTCGATAGAGTAATAAGTCATGATAGAGACTCCCCTCCGCCACCACCTCCACCTCCACCTCCTCCCCAGCAACAGCCAAGTGTAAAAAGAACTCCAAAACATGGTAAGCACTACAGAATTTCCTGGAAACAATGAAATCTGTATGAAGAGTTTTATGTTTTTCCAATTAAAATAAGAAAAATTTTACTGCATTTGGACGTGGCATCATACTTCGGATATATATTAGCCTCAGCTCAGCTTTCTTTTCTGTATAGCCATGTTGTTAGATATATCCATTTTTATTTCCCCAGTGTTCTTCAAAAGAGCATGCTTTAAAGAAAATCTACTAGAATTGATTTAAAAAAGTAAATTTAGTGAAAGTAGAATATACAATAAAACTAGAGTCCATTGTGGAAATGTGGAAATGATTTCATAAAGATATAGAAGAATAGGGAATGGGTTTAGTATGAATTTTTGGAAGACCTATTTTAATTGAATTTTTCAAAATAATACACAAAATGCATTTTTAGCAGTTTAAATATTGATAAAGCATCCTCTTGATGGAACTTAATTCTCTTATAGTCTAATATTGTCATTAAATGGAAGGGAAGGAAATTGAGAACTTCTGATTGTTAGCTTCTTGCCTTTTATAGATTATGGAGCTGATGTCCAGAGAAACTTATTTCTCTTTCCCATTTGGTTCTGTGTACAATAGGCTGTTTAAGGGCACATGACAAAATTATGTGGAGGTCAGTGTGAAAATGTGATTTGCTTTACCAAAATTTGCTTTAGAGTAAACTTTTTTTGGGGGGGGATTAAGTGACTTGCCCAGAGTCACACAGCTAGTGAGTGTTATGTGTCTGAGGCTGGATTTGAACTCAGGTCCTCCTGACTCCAGGGCTGGTGCTCTATCCCCTTTGCCACCTAGCTGCCCCTACATTAAACTTTTAAGGAACACTTATCTTACATAAGTTATTGTGTATCTCTGTTTTGACCCTTGTGTGATGTTGAAGTTTGTAGTGTATGTACTTGAGGGCTCATTTAATGCCTTTGAGAAGTAGATTAGCATTATGTTTTTGTTAGTATTCGTATGTGCCTTTCTGAAATCTGATTTCTGGAAACACAGGTTAATTTGCAAAATATTGAGAAACATGAAGGAAAATTTTATCATCTTGTTCAGTTGAGTAGATTACAAGTTCAAATATTGAGACTTTTTTTGGCCATGTATTGCATTCAGATGAGATACTGTATATAAAGTACTTTGCAAACCTCAAAATGCTGTATACATTTATTATCATTTTGTACTTTACATGAAAGCACCTTTTTTTCTAATAAAAATATAGCTGATGGTGAGAAAGAAGAGCAATTTAATGGAAGTCCTCCAAGGCCACAGCCCCGAGGACCAAGGACTCCTCCAGGACCCCCTCCACCAGATGATGATGATGAGGATGAACCTCTGCCAGTACCAGGTACAAGTAGAATCAGGGTTACTTCATTTTTCAGTTTTTTGATTAGGACCAACAAGCATATATTATAAGTGGGAAAATTTTCAGTATTACTTAGTAGTTGAAGGTAAAAATATTTTGGTAGAAAAAAGACAATAAAGTGTTCTTAGAGCACCATAAATATACTTTTTGTGGTATCTTACAGTATAGTATAATTTGGTCTTACTTGGTGAGATATATTTGTAACGATCAGTGATAACCACTGACTGTTCTCTACCTAGTCATTAGTGAGAATTAAGTATTAGGAAATATTTGCTAAAGATAAACAATTTTTTTCTTTCATTCTGTTTAAAACATTAAAATTGCTATCTTAAAAAAAATCTAATTTTCAGTGGTTGGTGAAAAAGAAGATGATGCTCCTCAACGAGAAGATTACTTTGAGCCCATTTCTCCTGATCGGACTTCCGTTCATCAGGAAGGGCAGTATTCAGATGAAGGTGAAGTAGAAGAGGATCAGCATGAGGAAGGTGAAGATGAAGAAGATGTAGATGTTGAAGAAGAGGAGGATGAAGATGAGGAAGATGGACATACAGTAGAAAGTATCCCAGAGGAAGAAGATGAAGAAGAAGAGGAGGAAGAAGGAGAAGATGAAGGAGAGGAGGAGGATGATGAAGAAGAAGAAGGTGAAGGAGAAGAAGAAGAAGAAGAAGAAGGTGAAGGTAGGTATTTTAGCAAAGTAATAAAACTCCTAAAAAAAAGTAAGAATTCCAATTTATACATTTAGAAATTTGGGAATAAAAATAGTCAGTTTTTAGTTTAATGATAAAGTGTGACATAGAGTCTTTCTTACGGTGTTTGATGGGCTTCGATTTTGAATGAAGGAATGAAAAAGGATTATGCATTTTCTCTTTGGCATATACTATGCCAGATGTTGGGGCTACAAACACAAAAGTGAAGACAGTCCCTGCCTTCGAGGATCTTTCATTCTATTAAAGGAAGCTACCATATACACAAGAGGAGTGGCCAAGGAGGAATGTTTGGTTTGGAATGTTATAGGGATGGTGAGTTAGAGCCATAATGAAGTTGATTGATGCACACTTACCAGGAGCAAGGATGGAGTTGTTTTTATTATAGTTCCTGAACCGGAAAAGAAATGTGGATTTGGTGGGGTAGAGGGTGAGGGTGGAACAAGGAAGAGGTTGCTTAATGTGGTGGCCAGCCATTAAAGTCTGCCTGAAACTTGGCCCAGAGACAGTCATGAATCAGCATCTTTTGATAGCAAGAATTTGCTAGCGATTTAAGTTTGATACACTTATTTTTATGGTTAAAGGAAACTTCATGACATTCAGGAATCCTAGGCTTTGGTTTTAGTTTTTAGATTGCATTTTGCTCTTAAATTTGCGAGTGCGTGCATGTGTTTGACAGGCACATGCCTTTCTGTATGTGTGTATGTATGTATACACATATATACATATGTACACACACATACACATACACAGAGTCCAGGATTGTGATTTCATCTGTATAGGAATCTCTCATAAAGTCTTTTTACTTTGTGATTCTCCAACTGTTTTGCATCTTATAGCCCAAGTCAGTTCTCTGAGGCCCTTAGAGGTAAAGTTACTTACCAGTGGTTACATAGCTAGTGCAAGTCAGAGGCAGGACTTTGACCTAGATCTTCATAACTGATGTCAGCATTCTGTCTGCTGCCTATGAATGGAAAGATCAAAGAGGGGAAAGCATCATATGAAAAGTTTTGAATTTAGATGCTTTACTTAACTCTTGCTTGTTTTCCAAGTAGGGATAGGTACTGGACCTTAGATTTCATTGATGGAGAGAACTCTGGGTTCTCAACCAGGGCATATTGGTGCCTTCTCTTATTTGTAGTTTTAGAGAGCTGCTGAGACACTAAGAAGTCAGGTGATTTGCTCAGAGTTACACAGCTAGTGTGTGTCTGAGACGGGACTTGAACCCAGGTCTTCCTGGCTTTGAGGCAGTCTCCCTGTTTAGTGTACCATGTTGCTTCTCATCTACATGGCTTTTTATACATTCTTCATTGTAACAGGTGACATTGAGATTGTTAGGAGAACAAACACAATCAGGAACTTTTTATGTTAAAAAAAAAAAGAAAAACTGGTTGATTTGATTCCTAAGACAGGACAGCTGGTTAATCTCTTAGTAGAAATATCATGTCAACCTTGCCAGCTGCTGGCCTGGCCAGGCCAAATAGTTTTGAGCCTTAGAAAATGCTAAAGTGTGAGAGAACTATTCTGAAAATCAACCCTTCAAAAAAACCCCTAAGTTTTAAAATAAGTAGCCCTTTAGGCCTGTGGATATTTAAATGAAATATGTAAAAATAGCATTAGAGAGTAAGTGAAAGCTGTAGAGGTCAGTGTTTCAGCAGAAGCCGACTGGCAAAGGTTACATGAGGTCAAAGACCATTAAGTTGCTGTAGAACAACAACTCATGTGGGACATGGAGCAGAGGATAATGAAGAGACTTCTGAACTACATAGAGCAGGGTTTATTAAATCTTATAAGCTCTTTTAAAAATAATTACTCTTTTAAAAATAATTACCTCTTTAAAAAGAGGCCATGATTAATTTTGAATACTTGGCATTTTCTTATTAATTTTCAAAGTTGTAGGTCAACATCATATGTTTTTTTCTAGCTAAAAAGTTTTGTTCATCAGTTTATAAGTGTTTAGAATCCTCTAGTGTTTTAAGATAACTATATATAATTATTTTTGTATTCAGTCAGTCCATCACCTAGCGTTTATTATGTGCCAGGATCTGTGCTAAGTGTTGGAGATACAAAGAAAGACAAAAAAAAAAATTAGTTCCCGCTCTCAAGGAGCTCACAGTAAAGGAGACAATATGCAAACAACTATACAAACAAGGTATACACAGGTAAATTTGGGGTAGTCTCAGAGGGAAGGCACTAAGAAAAGACTAGGAAGATCCTCTTGCAGAAAGTGGAAGTTTAGCTGAAACTTTAGGGAAGATAAGGAGGGAGAGAAAGTTCCAGGCTTGGATGACACCTATTGACAGTGCTTAGAATTGGAGATGGAGTGTTGGGTGTTAGGAGTTCCTACTGAGCTAGAAAATGTAAATCCCAAATTTTGTTGAGGAAAAATTGTTTTTCATGAGATCTAAACTAATTGTAATTGAATATAAAGATGACATGGTATTCCTTACAGTGTTTAATTAAGTTTTGAGTTCTTCAGACATATTTTTGAAGGAGTGTTATTATTTACTGGTTTAAAAATGTGAGCTACCTCTCAGTCTTTCTGAAAATTTGATAATTTTTTCATAAAAATTTAACATGTCATTTTTATTTTATGAGTTGAGTGAATATAACTTGGAAAAACAAAGGTAGTAGACACAGCAAATTCATTTTTTTGAAACAAAAATAAGTTTGAAAAAGAAACATACTTTATTAATGTCTTATTTCTCCTGAAATATAGGGAGATTATATGAAATTAGTTTATTTCATTTCAACCCTACACTTGCTTTTGTAGAAGATGGAAACTCCAAAGAAGCTTCCTATTAATATGGCTGACAAGAAGAGAAAATATTTACTAATATAAAAACTGGTCCTATGTTGTTTTGGGGCACATCCCTTTATTATTTCTTAATTTCATCATTTAGGGTCATTTTATTCTTCAAGTAGTTGTCTTTCTTTCACAGTGTTTACTTTAGTTTTCATATGCTGCTTACTATGTCATAGAATTTGAGGTTAGAAGGAACTACTTACCTGATTTTTGTTCTACCCTTTTTTTTGTTCTACCGTTTGTGAAACTGACGAATGGCAAAGTTTAAAAATAAAGAAAAATGTTCAATTTCAATAAAGATTTAATTTTCTACAAATTGTAAACATATTAATTTTAAGTCCTTAAGATTTAGATTAAGACTTTAATTCCCAGACTTAGGAGACTTTTTGGCAAAGTGAAGCCTGAACTAATATTTTATCTACAAAGTCCATTGTTTTCAGTATCAACACACTCAGGGTTCTTTTTTTGAAGCTGAATAGTTTAAAAATTCTTTTTGCTCTTGTCACTGTTTTGTTTCCTTTTCTATCTCTCTGTCCTCAAATGATAACTTTTTATCAGTTACAGGAAAGTCTGGGAAAGAGAATTTTTTTGGTATCTTTTTTCTTTCTAAACAGCAATTAAAAATTGTAGTTTTTACTATTCAGTAAGCTAAAAGGATCCAGACTTTAAGCAGGAACTTTGGGATACTTTTAGCCTGTTATTTCATTGATTTGGATACTTATTTGCATGGACACATCTTGTAATTTCTCTGTTCTTTGTGAATTTCTGTGGCTCCAGAAATTCATTATGTGGTGTGGCAACCTTCTTGTGATGAACAAATTCAGACTTAGCTAAGCCATACTTTAGATGACAGGTATAAATATCATTAAGGAGTCCATATATTCTTCAGAGTGTTTTCAGCTTGGTAGACTGTGCTAGAGCATGTGCTCTTCTTTAGAGCAGTCTTCAAGAAGTTCCATGCTGTCATGAAAGAAATATCAAGGGATTATTATTTTGTGGAGGAATTTTGTCATGCTTACATATTATTTTAACTTATTTTCAGGAGATGATGGCTATGAGCAAATTTCTAGTGATGAAGATGGAATTGCTGATTTAGAACGTGAGACGTTTAAATATCCGAACTTTGATGTTGAATATACTGCTGAGGATTTAGCTTCAGTGCCTCCAATGACATATGATCCGTATGACAGAGAACTTGTACCACTTGCATACTTTAGCTGCCCATACAAGACGACTTTTGAAATTGAAGTCAGCAGAATGAAAGACCAAGGTCCTGATAAAGAAAATTCAGGGGCAGTAGAAGCTTCAATAAAGTTAATGGAACTCTTAGAACTATATCAGGAAGATAGAGGTGCAAAGTGGGTCACAGCTTTGGAAGAAGTTCCAAGTTTAATAGTAAAAGGATTAAGTTACTTGCAGTTCAAAAACACACAGCAAGACTATATTGGCCAGCTGGTAGATTGGACCATGCAGGCCTTGAATTTACAAGTAGCTCTCCGTCAGCCCATCGCCTTAAATGTCCGACAGCTCAAAGCTGGGACTAAATTAGTGTCTTCACTAGCAGAATGTGGGCCTCAAGGAGTGATGGGACTTTTACAAGCAGGAGTTATCAGTGGATTGTTTGAACTGCTGTTTGCTGATCATGTATCATCTTCTCTTAAGCTAAATGCTTTTAAAGCCTTGGACAGTATTATTAGTATGACTGAGGGCATGGAGGATTTTTTAAGAGGCAGACAGGACTTACATGAAAAGAGTGGTTATCAGAAACTTTTGGAGCTCATACTCTTGGATCAGACTGTGCGAGTAGTCACTGCTGGTTCTGCTATTCTCCAGAAATGTCACTTCTATGAGATTCTCTCTGAAATTAAAAAATTTGGTGATCAGTTGGCAGAGAGGTCTTCTATTCCTAACCACAGTGAGTCTGAGCAGGACACAGACCCCAGACTTGAGAGAACAAACTCTGAGTATGAAAATGAAATGGAGGCTTCTTTGGATATGGTTCATCTTTTGGAATCCTCTCTTATAACTGAAGGGGAGATAGAGAAGCTTATTAATCTCTTAGATGAAATCTTCCACTTAATGGAGACTGCACCTCACACAATGGTTCAGCCTCCTGTGAAGTCATTCCCGACAATGGCAAGGATTACTGGGCCTCCAGAGAGAGATGATCCATATCCTGTCCTATTCAGGTAAGATTCCTTTATTTTTATTTTTTAATTAAATATTTATTAGAAACAGCATTAAACTTAAATGCAAACAATTAAGCTTAGGTTTTTCATCCTACTGTTATAGATAGCTAGCAGTTTTTTCTTTTTTAAAAGAAAAGCCAGCTGTTAAAGGAGGTTTAAAGAAAATAATTGCCTTTTTGGGAAAAGTATCATCTGATTATGAAGAGTTTGTAGACTTTGGAGTACATTCTCTCAGAATACCCTAGCACTGTTTCCCAAGGGCTGAACTCACAGAGGCGCTGTGAGATATTTAAATTTTCAGCCTTAATAATGCAACTGTTAGGTTCATTTGGCCCAGGGTCATTGTGAAAAAGATTACTAAGAGTACTGCAAACCAAGAAAGGTCGGGAACTTAAGCACTAGCACAAATTCTTGAAATGTTGTGACTGACTTTTCTTTCATATCCCCTTAAGAACCATAAAAACAGCTGATATGGATGCAAGTTGATTTGTAAATGGACATCATCTACAGAACAGTGTAATAATTGACATCTGTAATGTTACTGAATTATCAAGACAAGTTTAAATAATGTGGAGTATACTCGAGTCAGGAATGTAATACATTTTGAGTAATAGTATGGTAGGTAGATTTATAGTTGACTGAATGACTCTCTCCACAAAGACTTAATGGCTCGTTCATTGTTACCCTGAATAACAGTCTCTGATGGTGTTTGCAGCCTTCTGTCATGTTAACATTTTTATCAGGGACTTCCTTGGATGAAGATGTAGATGAGATATTTATCAAATGTGGGGTTGATTCAAAGTTGGAATGGTTAGCTAATGATGTTGACGACATTATCAGGATCTAAAATAGGTGGACAGATTGGCATCATAAACAAAATTTAACAAGAATTATTTTTTGAGTTAAAATTTTTAAAAATACATTTCTGTTAATATCTTTTGTGGTTATATCAATTAAACTTTCTCCTGTGTCCTTCTCTTTTCTCTTACCCGAGAGCCAGGTAATATGTCAAAGAATTTTTTTAAAAAGGAGAAAAGAAAATCAGCAGAAACAGTCAATAGATTGAAAAAAATCTGACAACATATGAAATGTCCGTACTTGTGGATCCTTTCTCTTGCCACCTAACCTCAGCAGAAGAGTTAAGGGAGTTGTTGTCTCTTATCTCTTCTTTGAGGCCTGATTTATTTTTTATCATTTTGTGGTTTCTATTCTTTCATTTATATTGTTGTAGTCATTGTTGTTTATATTGATTTCTTGGCCCAGCTTACTTCTGTTTGAATCAATTTAGATAAATTTTTTCATGCTTCTCTAATTTCATCATTTCTTTACAATAGCACAATAATATTCCCTTACATTTATACATAATTTATTCAACTATTGCCCTCTCAGTGAACATCTACTTTATTTCCAGTGTTTGCTACTACAAAAAGTGTTGTTAAAAATATTTTGTTGGGGCAGCTAGGTGGCGCAGTGGATAGAGCACCGGCCCTGAAGTCAGGAGAACCTGAGTTCAAATCCAGCCTCAGACCAAACACTTGACACTTAAATAGCGGTGCGACCCTGGGCAAGTCACTTAACCCCAATTTGGGCCCCCCCCCATTGGTTGCATATGGGGCTTTGCTTTTTGTCAGTGACATTTTGATATTTTGTCAAGGACATAAGCCTAGCATTGGAATTTCTGGGTCAAAGAGTATGCATATTTTAACCATTTTATTTACATAATTCTAAATTGCTTTCCAAGATAATTGTATTAATTTACAGCCCCACCAACAGTGCATTAGTGTGTCTAGCTTTCCACAATTCCATCTTTTCCCATTTTTGTCAATTTGCTAGGTGGGAAGTAGAACCTTAGGGTTTTTTGATTTGCATTTCTCTTATTATTTGTGATTTGGAACTTGCTTTCCTATGGTTGTTGATAATTTGCAGTTCTTTTTTAGAGAACTGTTTGTTTGTGTCTTTGCTTAAACAAGAAGGAATTTAAAAAGGATGAATGTGAGTGATGTCCTACTCTTTAGTGCAAAAGACTGATATCATAAGCACCATATGGCTTAATTGCAGTTAATGAGAAAAATACTTAAGGGTTTTAATGGGTATGGGATTAATGTAAGTAATTTGTGTAGCTGAGAGATGATCTTGTCTAAGTACATAATTTTTATAGATAAGGAAATAAAGGCTGGGAGTATTTAAGTGTCATAAAGCTAAGTAGGAGGCAGCTAGTGGCTCAGTGAAAGACCTTAGCTTTAAAAGGCCAACGTCTTCTACGGCATCTGGAGCCATCTCCAGTTGTTGTGATGGCCAGAGGACCCAGATTGCTCTGGAGGAGAAAGTGAGGCTGGTGAACTTGCATAGCCCCCTTTCACCTCACTTGCATGTCATGGCATCACTTCCCTGATGAGAGCGAAGGGCAAACAACAACAACCAGTGGATAGAACATAGGGCCCGGAGTCAAGAAAACCTGAATTCAGATCCAGCCTCAGACACTTCCTTACAGTATGACCCTGAGCAAGTTGTTTAACCTCTGATTGACAGAATGGATCCACTGGAGAAGGAAATGGCAAATTACTCCAGGATCTTTGTCAAGAAAACCCCAAATGGGGTCATGAAGGGTCAGGAATGACTGAAATCACTCAACAACAACAACAACAACAACAAAGGCTAAAGCGTAGGACTAAGATTTAAACCCAGGTCTTTTGACTCCAAGTCAGTTCCTCTTTATTGCTGCCACTCTTTTTTTTTAAATTTTAATTTTTTTCCCAGATTTTATTAATTTTATCTATTTTTAGTTTTTAGCATTCACTTCCACAAGATTTTGAGTTCCAGATTTTCTCCCCATCTTGTCCCTCCCCCCACCCCAAGATAGCATGCATTCTGAATACCCCTTTCCCTAATCTGTTCCCCTTCTACCTCCCCCCCTTCTCTTATAACCTTCCCCTTCAATTTTCCTGTAGGGCAGAATAGATTTCTATACCCCATTGCCTGTATGTCTTGTCAGTTGCATGTGAAAACAATTTTTAACATTTGTTTTTAAAACTTTGGGTTCCAAATGTTCTCCCTTCCTCCCTCCCCACCCACCTTCATTGAGAAGGCAAGCAACTTGATACAGGTTATACATGTGTAGTCATGCAAAACACTTCCATAGTGGTCGTATTGTGAAAAACTAAGCATATTTCCCTTAATCCTATCCCACCCCCCTATTTATTCTGTTCTCTCTTTTGACCCTGTCCCTCCTTAGAAGTGTTTGCTTCTTATTACCCCCTCCCCAAATCTGCCCTCCCCTCTATCATCCCCCTGCTGTCTTGTCCCCTTCCCCCCTATTTTCCTGTAGGGTAAGATAGATTTCCATACCCAATTGAGTGTATATGTTATTCACTCCTTAAGCCAAATCCAATGAGAATAAGATTCACTCATTCCCTCTTACCTTCTCCCATTTCCCCTCCACTGTAAAAGCCTTTTCTTATATGTTTTATGGGAGATAATTTACCCCATTCTACCTCTCCCTTTCTCCTTCTGTCAGTATAATCCTCTTTCAACCCTTAATTTTATTCACCAGATATCATCCCTTCATCTTCAACTCACCCTGTGCCCTCTATTTAGTTGTCTATCTATATATACGTACATATAATTTTTTCCCTCCAACTACCCTAATACTGACAAAGGTCTCATGAGTTACAAATATCATCTTTCTGTGTAGGAATGTAAACTCTTCAGCCTTAATAAGTCTCTTATGATTTCTGTTTCCTGTTTACCTCTTCATGTTTCTCTTGAGTCTTGTATTTGAAAGTCAAATTTTCTATTTATGTCTGGTCTTTTCCTCAAGAATGCTTGAAAGTGCTCTATTTCACTAAATGTCCAATTTTACCCCTGAAGGATTGTACTCAGTTTTGCTGGGCAGGTGATTCTTGGTTGTAATCCTGTCTCCTTTGACCTCTGGAATATCATACTCCATGCCCTCTGGTCACTTAATGTAGAAGCTGCTAAATCTTGTGTTATCCTGATTGTGTTTCCGCAATACTTGAATTGTTTCTTTCTGGGTGCTTGCAATATTTTCTTCTTGACCTGGGAACTCTGGAATTTGGCTACAATATTCCTAGGAGTTTTCTTTTGGGGATCTCTTTCAAGAGGTGATAGGTGGATTCTTTCAGTTTTTATTTTACCCTCTGGCTCTAAAATATCAGTATACTGCCACTCATTTTGAAGGGAAATTGGTAGGATTTGGTAACTGATTTTCCCCTCTTCTTTAAGAATCCTCCCCGTATCTAAACATGATTTCCTAGATTTCTGGATTAGCTTCCTGGAGAGTGGGAGTCTCAGTTACAGAAATAAGAAAACCAGTGCAAAGAGATGATTTTTATTTTTTAGGAAGAAAGAAATGAATTCCCGTTTGAAATGACAGCAGAAAATCCACATATTGGCAGTTAATGATAATTTTGTGCTTGACTTCTTTTAGGTTGTATTTGCCCAAAGTATAGTTGCAGTTAATGGAAAGCTTAGTATATTGAAGTGAAGTAGGAGCTTCTGTGGGAAAATTTCTTGAGTTTAAGTGTAATGACCTAAAAGAAACTTTTTTAGGTTTCATGGATTTTTCATTTGACATATATTAGGTTCATTTGGCAGCCCTTGTTCAGAGCATTGTGCTAGGTGCTGGGGAGATAAAAATTTTAGGTAAGACTTCATTGCTGTCTTGGAAATTACAATCTGTAGGGTATACAAATAACTGCAACACACTTTAATTATTTATCTATGTATCTGTGTATCTATCTATTTATTTATTTATTTGGCTTTTATTTTTATTATGAATTAGCAGACATGAAAATTTCCCATATACAAGGAAGAAAAGAGGACTGTATATGAGACTATTCATCTGTTATGTAAAGTTTTCTTTAAAGTATATGTTTAATTAAACATAGTAGCATCCACAACACCCTGCTTGTCTGTGTTACCTTCTGAATTCCTGCTCTAGTCTGTTTTTTTGGGGGGGAGGGGGTTGGGTTTTTTTTTGTTGTTGTTGTTGCTGCTTTTTATTTTATTTATTTATTTTTTGGCTATTGGGGTTAAGTGACTTGCCCAGGGTCGCACCACTATTTAAGTGTCAAGTGTTTGGTCTAAGTTTGGATTTGAACTCGGGTCCTCCTGACTTCAGGGCTGGTGCTCTATCCACTGCGCCATCTAGCTACCCCTTGTTATTGTTTTTTAAAAGACCAGGTTTCCTTCTCTCACCTGGCCTGGAAGTGGAGGAGACTTTTATGGGCCTGAGCCAATGCTGTTTAGTATTAGAAGCTTTAATTTGCTCTGTTTTTCCTGACCTAGACCAGTTTGCCCATCTTTAGCAGTCTGTTGGGGCCCCACTTTGAAGGGCTCACCATATAGGGGCCAGCTTTTGATTGGCTTTGGTGCTATGGCAGCTCAGTATACCCAAATGCAAATGATCTACTAGCCTCAGCCTCTGCACTAGCAGGATTTCACATCTGTGCTACTAATCCTGTCTTCTGATGAGTATTTTTTAAACAACCTGGGATTCGAATCCTAATTAATACATTTACTAGCACTGGTGGAATCAGGAGTGAAATTTTTCAGCCTTTCAGAGCCTCAGTTTCCTTATCTATAAAGTGGTGATACTAATACTTATTTAGCAAAATGAAGTATCCTCAAAAAAATTTCATGGATGTTTATCAGTAAGTATTTGAATACTAGAGTAGGTTCTCAAAGAATTATTTTTCTTTCCACCAAAGGCTAAAAGAGTGACTGTCCAGTTCCAGCTCTTAGAAAGTATCAATGGAGGCATAATATGTTTACAGTGTAATAAATATTTAGAACTTTGGGGAAGGGGGGGAGTATTTTTGAAGTGCTGTGTGTTAAAAGTAATGAAATGTTATGGCAGTATTACTGTTTATGAATAGTTAAGGAAAATAATGCTTGTGTTATGCTTTCTGTTAAAGTTGTTCATTTAAGGAAATTGATTAGTGGGCAGCCATTTATTAGGTATCTCCTCTTCGAGTCCCAGTGCTCAGTATTGGGATATAGACAAGAACGAAACAATTCCTGCCTTCCTGTAGCTTATGTTCTGTTGGGGAAGACAATATGTGTGCCTTTAAGTACATGTAAACTAAATGGAAGTTAATGTGGAGGGAGGGCAGTGGTGGTTGAGAAGTTGGGAAAAGCTTTGTGGAAGAGATGGGGTTTGCACTGAATTTTGAGGGACATTAGAGATTCTGAGATGCGGAGGCAAGAGAAGGCAGAGAGGCAGACATCCATTGGTGACTTAAGTACACTTTATCTTCCTTACAGATACCTCCACAGCCACCACTTCCTAGAATTGGTCACTTTGCTGCTGTCAGTTCCGGCAATAAGTGCTCACCCTGCTGTGCTGCAGGCTATGAGAGATGTTTTGAAGTTTCTCACACAGTCACAAAAGGGTCTTCTTTTCTTCCTCTCGGAACATGAAGCAACCAACTTGCTGATTAGAGCTCTTTGTCACCTTCTTGATCAAGAAGAAGAAGATGGTCTCCAGGCTGATGGTGTTATTGATGATACATTTGCCTTGTGGCTACAGTATTCAACCCAGACCTTGCAGTTTATTACAGAACTGTTTTGTCATTTTCAGCGTTGCTCAAATAATGAGGAAACTGACCATTCAGATCTCTTGGGAACCCTTCATAATCTTTACCAGATTACTTTTAACCCTGTGGGAAGAGCAGCTGTTGGTCATGTCTTCAGTCTTGAAAAGAATCTCCAGAGTCTTATTACTCTAATGGAGTACTACTCCAAAGAGGCTTTAGGGTAATTATTTACTGTTTTTTGGTTTTGTTTCCCATTATAGTGAAAAACTAGATCAATCCAACATATTTTTCAAAGGAAGACGATTCAGAAATTAAAATTGACACTTTTTTGGGATGTTTGCCTCAAACTGACTTACTAGTTGATTAAAAGGTAGAATTACAGAAATATCAAATTGCCAAAAGTATGATGTGACTCTGACCTAATGAAATGGGTTGCCACTGTGATGCCATGTGTTATCTTGTAGTCATATACCTCTTTCTGATAAAGTAACAAGACCTCACAAATGAAATAAAAACTGCCATGTTGGTGTTCAAAGTACTCCTACAGGCTTGTGAGAAACAAAACTTTTGGGCTTCTGCTTCCTTTTGCCAGAAGGGTAATGTCGGTGGCTACTCTGTGAAGTAATGGAGGAGGGTAGTAAATGTGTATCTGTACTTACGTACACTTCTGTAGCTGTGAAGGCTTGTGTTGTCATTTCCATCATTCTAGTGATTCACGAAGTGTGTGCTCTGAATTGTATGGAACTTAAATTGGCATACACATGGACAAGTCTCCACTGTTGCTATTCCTTGCAGCAAAGAATTTTACTCTGCCCTGAACAAAAAAGTTTTGAGAACTGCTGCATTATAGTATGCATTTATTTCTGTGAACTGAGTTTGAATACAGTATAATCTCCTGTCTTCAGAAATTACATTGTGACATATGAAAATTATATTGTGTGGCATTTGTAACTATCTATTCTCTTTAAAACTAAGTGGAAAAGGGGTGGTTTGAAAGACAGTATTTTGATTCTGCATTTTGTACCTGAGAACCTAGAAAACCTTTTATGTCATAATGAATGAAGAAATAGATGCATTTGTTCCAAGAGCTTAAAAATCTTATCTTGTTTCAGGGACTCCAAGTCAAAGAAATCGGTAGCTTATAATTATGCGTGCATACTTGTTTTGTTGGTGGTTCAGTCTTCTAGTGATGTCCAGATGCTAGAGCAACATGCAGCGCCTCTCTTGAAGCTTTGTAAAGCAGATGAAAATAACACGAAATTGCAAGGTGTGGTACAAGAAGTTATTACTGTGTGCAGAACATCTAGGAAAACTATTTTAAGTATCTCCTAATGCCTTACCAGGTTTTGATCATGAATAGAGCGATGCTGATATATTTTTCGCTGTATAAGATTAGATTTCAGTTGAAGCTTTTATATATAGCAAGAATTTTAGAGAATTATTGGGAACATATCTTTTCTTAGAAACAATTGTAGATGTTGGTGATTGACTAGTAAGAGTGGCTAACTTAAAATTGGAATAAAAGTGTTCAGTTTCAAATTTGCAGTTATCCACTTACTTTGTTGTAGGTTTATCTTGCCTTTGTAGTTACTCATGAGCTGTTTGTGGTTTGCCGTAACTTGTTGGAATTATGTGAAGATTTGATTGTTGAAAATGGACATTTATTTTAAAAAATAATTTGATTTTGAATAAAATATGTCTGGAAAAATCTTATCTAAGACATTTTTTCAAAATTCTAATATATATTTATTAGAAATATTTTGTATTATTATTTCCAATTTCCAAGTGTAAGAACATAATAGGAAGAAAATTTATTTACATTTCTGAGCAAACATTCTTAGGTCATAAGTGCTTAGGATTTTAAATTATGTGATTATTTTTTTTCTTTTTATCTAAACTTAGATAAAATTTTGGGTCTACTAAATAGAGTTCCATCAAAATTATGCATAGATGTTTTGTCTATTCATAGTTGTCGAAGAAAGTAAGAGGCCTTTATTCTGATTTTCTTTCTCCTTATTTTTATAGTATGTTTAGTGTAGCATGGATTATGTATGAAAGTTTTCATAATTTATTTTAGATAATTATGCCAGGGTTATGTCATAACCACTGGCAGAATTTGAATCCAATGTCATAGATTTTTTTTCCTTTTTATTTATATGATCTCTTCATTGCAGTGGGTAGTCTGCAAGTAGATTTAGTTTTTCACGTGTAAGTGTTTGATATGGATAAGTACTTCATTTTAACTAATGTAATGTCTAATAAAATCAAAATAGACTTAAATATTCTATAGTTTATATTGAGGGATATGATTTCTCACCTTATTTATTTTTAGAGTGAATGGTAATTGCAAGTAAGCATGATACAAGAGATAGAGAGCAATATTATATTCTAATGGTCGGGAGACATGTAGGTACATACCAGCTACATACATAGAATAAAATATCTAATAATATATAACGGGTGTATACACATACACACACAGAGTGTGTCCTAAAAGTCTTAGTGCAGTTTTGCACAATGTCCAGTTTTACAGTGTGTGTGAGAGAGAGTTTGAGAGAGAGAGAGAGAGAGAGTGTGTGTGTGTGTGTGTGTGTGTGTGTGTGTGTGTGTGTGTGTGTATACAGAGACAGACAGACACACGTTCTGTGGTATGGTGGATACAGAACTGACCTTTCGAGAGAGCTGGCCATAGAGACCTGAATCAAGTCCCAGTTCTGACACATCCTGGTTGTGTGGCCCTGGGCAAGTCATTTATTATCTTATTGCTCAGAGAAGTTGCTGACCTGAATTTTTAGATGTAGTTTTCTCCCTGGAGAGTATCTCATATACCGGTGAAATCATGAGTCCCTCTCTTTCTTTGTAATATATATTGAATTTTGTTTTGACATTGAAGCAGAAATTATTTTTTCAAATTGGAAGTAAGGCTGAAAATAGAAAATTAAATGGATACCATGGAGAGTTTCAGAAAATTCAGAAATCTTGTTTTTATAAACCAAATAACTGAAGTAGTTACATATTTCAGGAGTAATATTATATTAACATATGATCATAGATCAAAAGCTTGGAAGAGGCCTCTGAGGCCGTTTAATTGAACCTCCTTTGAGGAAATGAGACTAAGAGCTTGTGAAGTGACTTGTCCAGGGCCTCACAGCTAGTAAGTGCCAGAGATGTAATTTGATCCTGGATGCTCTGACGCCAACTCCAAAACAATTTCTCTTTTACCTCACTGCCTCTTGCCTTCTTTTTTAGGATTATTTGAAAACCCTGAAACCATTCATTAAGAAAGCAGAAATATGATTTAATCATTCTTAAGGCTGAACAGAATTTAATTTGTGGAAATTAAGTCTTTATGTGCTATGACTGTTCTGTATTGGTCAAGAATCTTTTCACAGGCTTTATTTTGAAAGTTTTCTTTTTAATCTAAAGCTTAAAGTTCTTTTTTTTCCTTTCAGAACTTGGAAAGTGGCTGGAGCCTCTGAAAAACCTTAGATTTGAAATTAATTGTATCCCAAGCCTAATTGAATATGTTAAACAGGTTAGTAAGTCTTTACTTGATTTTAGGATAATTTATCATAGTATATAGCAATATTGCATTAAATTATCCTCAAGGAATAGAAAAAAATTAATTTCTGTTGTTGTACAATCATCATGTTAATAAAACTTTTTACTGTGGGCCCTTTGTATGTTTCTACTACACTCAGAAGCACATGTATATCCCACCCTTATTTGTAGCTTTGTTTAAATCTTTCAGTGTATTTGCCAAATATTGCTCTGATTTACCACTGAAAAAGTATTGTAACAGATAAAATGATTACCTTAGTTAGGAAGACCTAGGCTTTAATTCACCTTTGATATTAGTTCTAGTGTGGCCCCAGGTAAGTTTCCTAACCTTTAACCTCTTTTAGCCTAATAACGATCATACCTACCTGATAGGACTTTTTTTGAAGATCCTATTTATAAAATATGTCACGCTTTTTAAAAATCTTAAAGCACTATGTAAATGCTATTAATATTTTTGTTTTGGGTTTGTATGGTTTTTTTTAAAAATCAGACATTTGATTACATTGCTATTGGGACTCCATCTGAAGAACTGTTTCTTCATTACTGAGCAGAACCTTCTCTGAAATTTAGCCTTGGTTGTCTGTGCATTCAAAAGTTAAGTGTGTTACCCAGAGTCACAGAGTCACTTGGGGTCAGAAGAGGGGAGTGAACCCAGATTTTTCTGAGTCTGAATTCACTTTCCACTTTGCAGCTTTGCCTCTCTAGTTTATTATCATTATTGTAGTTATTATTAGTATAAAGAGGGTTTTTATGAGAATCAAATGAAATGTTTTTACAAGTGCTTTGAAAAATGAAAAGTTAAAAAAATTACATTAATAAGCATTCATTAAGTGTTTGTAATGATCCAGGCACTATGCTAAGGACTTTACAGATATTATCTTCATAAGTCTGAGAAGTAGGGGCTCTTATTATTTATAGCTGAGGAAATTGAAGCAAGGAGAGGTTAAATGACTTGCCCACAATCACACAGTAAGTGTCATTGGCTAGATTTGAGCTTGGATCTTTCTCGCTCCAGATCCAGAGTTCTATCTGTTGTGCTGCCTAAGCTGCCTTGGCAATATTATATATTATTGTTTGCAGTGGCATATGAGTATAGAATTGGCTTCAGAGCCATGAAGAGCTGGGTTCAAGTTCTGCCTCTGACACCTGCTGCCTGTGGCTGGTTGACAAGTGGGTAAGCTACTTAATCTCTCAGAGTCTCAGGCAGCTCTCTAAGACTTGTAAGTTGCTACCTGTGTTAACTGTTGCTAGAGCGAGTTAGGGCAGCTAGATTGGCACAGTGGATAAATTACTGGTTCTGGTACTCAAATTTCTGCATCAGTATAATGATCTGGAGAAGGAAATGGCAAACCACTCCAGTGTCTTTGCTAAGAAAACCCCAACTGGGGTCACAGAAAGTCAGATATGACTGAAATGACTCAAGAACACAATAACAATAACAGAGGAACTTTCCTTTTTCTGGAGTTCACTGTAACAATGAAATCACAAGTATATTCTCCATTTCCTGTTATTGCTCATGGATCAATTTCAAGTTAAAGTCAAATTTCATTCTTCTAAAAATAAATTTTATTGATATTTTTGTTTTTATATTGCTTAATTTCCCTCTGTATCCAACTCCCCTTCTTTCCCAGAGAGCCATGCCATATAACCAAAAATTTTTTTTAAGGAAAAAAAAAGGAAAAGAGGAAGAAGAGAAAAAACAGTTAGCAAAAGTGATCAATATGTCAACACAAATTGAAAATATATGCAATGTTTCATATTCATTGATCTCCCAACTCTGCAGAGGAGTGGGGGAAGTGATTCATGTATTTTCTTTGGGATTATGCTTCTTTGTAATTTTGCAATATTTGCTTTACATATTTCTTAATGTAAAAAGCTTAGTTTATATTACACTTCATAGATCTAATTGTTACAGTTAGATCAGGGGCTAATTCAGTTTGTCGTTGATTTAGGGCAACTCTGGACAATAGTGTTAGTGATTTTATCCCCATGGGAATTCTTGCATTTTATGTACATTGGTAGGTGGGTTGGGTAATTAACCAGTGTTTCATTATAAGAGGCAAGTAGAAATATTAGTTTGTCATATTTTTGTAATTTTCCTAATGCTCACCCAACATGTATCATAGATTCACAGAGTTTCAAGAGACCCGGAGATAATGTAATTATCTATATTGTAGCTTGTCAAGATTCCCTTTTACAGGTATATTCAAGAAATGATCATCAAGCCATTGCTTAAAGACCTTTCTTGAGGAGGAGCACACTACCTCCTGAAGCAAGTCATTCCATTTTTGGGTGGCTGTAATCGTTTTTTCCTTACCTCAAGACTGGTTCTTTATAGCAATCATATTCATTAGTTTTATTCTGTGGGGTCAGACTGAACAGGTCTAATCCCTTTTCTCCCTGATACCCTTTCAGATACTTAAAAGACCTTTCAAGATGTCCTAAAGCTTTTTTTCCCCTTTCAGGCTCAACTTTAATTAATCTTCATATTAGACTGTTCTCCAAACCTCTCACTATTTTGATTGCCTTTTTCTCATGTTCTCTAGCTTATCACTAACCTTCTTAATAATGTTATGTTCAATGTCTACTACTCCACATGTTGTCTGACCAGAGAAGAATACAGTGGAACTGTTATCCCTTTGGTCTTGGGCATTATCCTTTTCTTAACTTAGCCTAAAAATCACATTAGCTTTTTTTGGCTACCATATATTTGGCTAACTTTGCTCATGTTTCATAGCATTTGCTTTCATTTTTACAAAATAGACAGAGGATCCTTGACATTTCCTCTTTTAGTTGGTAATTCTACTTCCACCACCACCACCATTACTACCACTACAACTACACACGTATAATATTTTAGTTCTTTCTGTCTTCAGAGCGCAGCACTTAGCACGATGCCTGTTGATTAGTTTCTACTTAGATCATCCCTCCGTATTACATCTTAGAGATCTAGTACTTGTCTTTTCACTATTTATGTGCCTTGTGGCACTTTTGTTCTCTTCTTCCTCTCCAATGCTTAGTATTCCATTATCCCTTCTCACCACTCCCTACTTCCTGTCAACTGTACTGTCTACCATCCCTATGGTAGTAAAGATCAGTATTTAGGAAGAGCTTCCGTTTTACTTGTGCTAATAGTACTTCCACTGGAGCCCAATGGAGACTTTTCACACTTGGTGAATTGCTATGGTTGAAAAGCTGATGGCTAATCTCTTGGAGCTGAGCCTTTCCACACTCAGAGATAGGCTGTGGCTGGGCACTGGAAGTGGATTCCTTTCCAACTTTTAAAGATCTGTTAGAACTTACCTGGCTCTGGCAGAGCATTTGAAGAGGGAAAGTCACTTACATTCTAATATGAGACCTCGGAATAGGGTTTTAGCAACAGAAGAAAATAGAGATCCCTGGGATAAGTAGAAGAGTGAGGAAAATATTTTTTGATAACCAGATCAATAGTAACACACAGGGGCAAAAAGTTATCCAAATACTACAGATAACAGGTTATCATTATCAACAAAATTTCTTATTTTCACCTTTTTAGAGTCATATATGGTATCATAGGACTTAGAAGTGAAAGGAACCTCAGAGATCGCCTAGCCCAATTCCATATAACAGATAAGAAAACTAAGGCCCAGGGACATTGAATAGCTTGCCCATGGTCACATGACTAATAAGTGGCAGAGCTAGGAGTTAGACTAAAGTTGTCTTAACTCCAACTTCATTCAAGGGATCTTGAGAGTTGTGGACCAGAGGTGTAGGTGGCCTATAGTTGTTTGTATAATTATGCATTTAGGATCTCAGCCAATTAGTCTGGACTCTTTTATTAAGTGCTTTCTTTGTGCCCTGCTATGCTGAGTAGATCATCCCTGTCCTCAAGGGGTTAATAGTCTAATAGGGAAGGCAACAGAAAAGGAGCTGAAAAGTAAGGGTGGGGTTAACAGCACAAACCTAGGAGTATGAGAGAAAAGATCCAGATTGAGAGAGAAATGAAGACGTGGCTGTCCTGGGCACCCTCCTTAAAAGGAAGTTCTAGGAAGAACCATCCAGTCAGAAGGAGACTGAAAGTTCAGAAGGTGCTTTCAGTGAGTAAATTCTAGGACTGCAGTGATCTTTTGTTTGATTGTCTTTGATGTTATTGTAGAGAGTGCAGATCTAGGAATCAAGATCTGAGTGTGAGTCTTGGCTCTGACAGTTAACTGTGATCCTGGATAAGACACTTAACTTTGCTGTGCCTTCATTCTTTGTTTGAGAAACGGAGATAATAACATTTGGTATTACTTACCTTTTAGAATTGTGGTCAGGAAAGCTCTTTGTAAGTCTTAAAGAACTTTATAAATGAGTTATCATGATGATAAATATGGGATAATAAGCCAGTGTTCTTACATCAAGACATTTAGCTGAACATTCTTTGATCCATAATATTTTGATTTTCATATTATGTTCGGTAGCATTTGTTGCAGGGACAGACTCACTTTTTATGAACCTTACCATCAGGCACTCAAGAGTTCATCATAGGCTAGAACTTAAAATCGTCTCTCAGTGCCTAATGCAAAACATTTGGTTGGGGGAGGAAGGGGGAGGAGTTAGAAGGATTGGAGGGCAGTGAAGGATCAATTGAGAAATATAGGGTGGAAGTAGAGAAAAGTAAGAAAAAAAGAGGAAGATAAGGAAGGCAGAGGAAGGAGAGCTGTTAATTCTAAGAGAGATCTTGGTGTATAATAATACCTCTACTAAAGTTAGTTTCTGTAAAATGTGAAGTACCAGTACATGAGATTAACGTGATATGGAAACAGTATTCTTATTGATATTAAGAAAGTGTTCTTTAGTATGGCCTCAAACTCTCATACTTTGCTTTTCCCTCCCTTATTCCATCTAGAAACATACATTTTTTAAGTTTAACAGAATTTAGTGAGGCTTATTTTGGATTACTTAAGCAAAATAAATCAGAGCTAATGTAGGAACTGAATTAGTACACTACTATCTTTGATATTATCCTGGTGAAGAGGCCAGAAATTATAAAGTATGGTCATGTATAGTTCAGCTATTTCTCCATTACATCTATCTTATAACCTAAGGGATCAGGTGCAGGAATTACAGGATATGTATCTTCAAGTAAAAAATACATTTTTTTCACTTACTTGGCATTGTGATAGGTTCTACACAAAACAACATAAACACAACCCCTGTCTGTTGTTAGGCATTATTGACATGGATAGGTGAAAAAGGACTGAGAACAATTGAACTTAGGTTGTTTTTAGTCTTCGCCCAGCGAATATTGAATAGGAAATAAGGTTTTTTCTCTTTACAAACTTTGACTTCTTCCATCTCCCTACTTTATGATTCTTAGCAGAAATTGAGCAGGTTTTAAAGGCATGGCAAAAACAATGGAAGAGACACCCCCGTTTGAGAGTGAAGGAATGTGTATAGGAATCGTGCATGCCTTTGAGCTGCAAACTCTAACAGGAACATTTTGCTTATGATTTCTCTCCCACTTAAACTGTTTTGTAGCTGTAAGATATCCCTTTAAAAAGGTAATTATAAGTGTAAAAAATTATAGCAATGGAATAAGAGAATTTTGTGGAAAGATAGGTGAAGAAGTTGAATCGTTGGTATGAGATCATGAGAAAGTGCCACTTCTTTAATATGGAAAAATCTTACAGAGAAGCAATGTATTTGATTTTTGCTGATAACTTTAGTTTCCACTGAACCTTTTACAAGAGATTTTTCAGAAGTACCTAACTTGCCTGTTTGGTATTTTCTGTTTTCTTCATTAAACTCTATTCAGAATATTAAAATTGGAGAAGAGGAAGAAAAGAGAAGTAAGGGTTTAATTAATCTTTTTTTTTTTAAAGCTAATCAGCTCCTTAGAAAATGAGTTGGTCATGTGTCCATGTACATGAACTTAGGTATTTTTGGGATGACAGGAGACCATTGATATTTGTAGGGAATATGTTCTAATTGAATTCATAAATGTTGTACATGATCACAATAAGAACTTGAATGTCCGACCTGAAGGTACAACTACCCCCAATGCCTCAGGTTCGTGCTGTTCAAAGTTTCTTCACATCATCTAGGCTGTCTTTTCAAAAGCATCTACTTAGTCATGAAAAATTACTCTCCCTCCCCCCTGTCCCATTTGCAGTTAAAACTTCCCTTCCATGAGTTCTTGTTGATCATTTAGGTAGCTGTTTTGATGAATTCACATTAAGATTTCCTTGACTTTATAGAATCTGCTTTGGGGCATTTCCAGGAACTTGGAATTCTTTAGTAGTAGTATGTGTAGGGAATCTTTCTATTTTTTTCTTCAGGGAGATCATCTTGTGTTCCTTGTTTATCTTCTGTATTCCTCCTTTATTCCCTACTCCCCAGCAACTAATGAACTTGGTAGTAAAATACATGTAATCAGATTGCTTATTTTGATAATCTTTTAAACTGGTCTTTCTGTCTCAAGTCTCCCTAATTCAATCTATTATCCACTTTGGTACCAAAGTGATTTTAGATGGCAGATCTAGCCATGTCACAATCACTTCCCCCGTCCCCCCCAATTAATTAGTTCCAGCAACTCCCTATTTTCTCTAGGGTCAAATATGAAATACTCTGGCATTTAAAGGTTTTGATCACCTGGAGCCCTTTCTGCCTTTCTAGTCTCCTTCCCCATTACTTCTTCCAGACTTTCAACAGACTAGCCCTGTTGGCTTACTTACTGTTCCTCAAACGTGATGATCCATCTCCTATCTTTGTATATTTACATTGAATGTTCTCCACGCCTAGCATACTCTCCTGCCACATCCCAACCTCCTTATAGCCATGATTTTCTTTAAAATTGATCACCTTCTGCTGGAAACCTATCCTTAACCTTTCCCTAGCTGCTGTGCCTTCCTCTATAAAGTTTTTTGAATTATTTATATTTCATAAACACATAGACAACACATATACATACACATATGTTGTCTTGCCATTTGACTGTAACTTCTTTGAGGGTAGGGATTATTTTACTTTTCTCTTTGTATCTCTAGCATTTAGTTCCATGCCTGAAACATAGTGTGTGCTTAATAAATGCTTGTTAATATTGATACAGATTCATACCATCTACTCCTGCCTTCTTATTTTCTCTAGTGATTACAGACCCTGCAGGGCTCAGGAAAAAACAGACTTTTATCATGAGGCAAAGAGTATTTTTGAATATTTGAAACTGCAAATCATTGAGCTACAGATAGGTAGACTTTCAGATAGGTAGACTGTCCATTTTGCTCTTTAATTTTTTTAAAAGTTAAAACTTAGTTCAGTTTATTCACTGAATTTGCTGCAATTGTGTTCATTTTATTCATCTTATTCTTTAAGATAGTCCACAGTAGGGATAAAATAGGTTATTAGAAAACTATGTGTATAGATTCTTATGTTTGAAGTTTATTCAATCTGTGTTTTTCAGCTTACACTTAAAATATGTATGCATTTTAACAAAGACTATATGCAATTATTAATTCATTGCCTCATATTTTTTCTTGACCTGATGTACATTAGGATGTGAAATATATTAAAACCTCTTATAATTCTTTTTTTTTAAAAAGAATATTGATAACTTGATGACCCCAGAAGGAGTTGGTCTACCAACTGCATTACGTGTCCTCTGTAACATAGCGTGTCCACCACCTCCTGTTGAAGGTATAGTATTAGCCATTATACCTTTAAGTAGACGTTATATGTCTTAGTTAAGTTTTCCTTATTAAATGAAATCTATAAAATCTGTAACTATTTCTTTAATGTGTAACTAATTTGGGTATTTTATTTTTCCTTTATAAAGGTCAGCAGAAAGATCTGAAATGGAACCTTGCAGTTATTCAGCTTTTTTCTGCTGAAGGAATGGACACCTTTATCCGTGTTCTGCAAAAACTGAACAGTATTCTTACGCAGCCTTGGAGGCTCCATGTCAACATGGGGACTACTCTTCACCGAGTTACTACCATTTCTATGGCCCGCTGCACACTCACTCTTCTTAAAACCATGTTAACGGAACTTCTCAGGGGTGGATCCTTTGAGTTTAAAGACATGCGTGTTCCTTCAGCCCTTGTTACTTTACACATGCTACTGTGCTCTATCCCTCTCTCAGGTCGTCTGGATAGTGATGAGCAGAAGATTCAGAATGACATCATTGATATCTTACTGACTTTTACACAAGGAGTTAATGAAAAACTTACAATCTCGGAAGAGACTTTAGCCAATAATACTTGGTCTTTAATGTTAAAGGAAGTTCTGTCTTCAGTCTTGAGAGTTCCTGAAGGATTTTTTTCTGGACTCATTCTGCTTTCAGAGCTCCTGCCCCTTCCATTGCCCATGCAAACAACTCAGGTATCACTTCCATATCACTTGCATCTTTATAAATGACTTCAGTATCACTTAAAAATCTGTGATCTTGGTTATGGACAAAAAAAAAAAAGCCCTGAAGAAAATAACTGGAGGAGGGTGAAACTTGTAAAACTGATTCAAGTTGGGTGCTGTGATTCATATGGTGGACGTAATACTTAGTGAATTTTTGTTAAAGTGATTTTTATTATACTGGAATTAACTTGTGCTCTTATGGTGTGTGTGGCATTTCTTAAAAGTATTGTTCCTTTTTAAATTGTGTTAGAATTTGGCATCTGACTGTTATTTCTCTTAATGAAATTTGTTCTGATGACTATTTAACTAAGAGTTAAAATATCTTACCAAGTCAGTTCAAATCAAACAAATGTTTAGACTGTATAATAGGAAATTCTTTTAAAATTTTAACTTTAGTAAAAATTTGCCTGCAGAAACAGATTGGTGTAGTAGTGTTTTCTGAAAATTATTTTTTGGTCAGTAATTATAAATATAAAGAAAGTTCAGACACATATACACACATATATACTTTCTTAACAGGTTATTGAGCCACATGATATATCAGTGGCACTCAACACTCGCAAACTGTGGAGTATGCACCTCCACGTCCAAGCAAAGCTGCTCCAAGAAATAGTTCGTTCTTTCTCTGGCACAACTTGCCTGCCAATTCAGCACATGTTACGGCGCATTTGTGTTCAATTATGTGACCTTGCTTCACCAACTGCACTTCTAATCATGAGAACTGTCTTGGACTTGATTGTAGAAGACATGCAAAGGTATTTTCATTTTATATCTTTTTGGAAGACATTTTTTCCATTTACTGGGTTTTCCTTAATAGATTTCAGTATGGACATTTTGACTACATTCTTAACTTATGATTTGGAAATTTGCCTTCAAAACTCATAAAAATCTTAAAAGGAAATATATAGTATAGTAGGAAGAGCACTGGATTTGGAAATAATGGATCTGGGTTTGAATCCCTACTTTGCCACTTATAACTTGTGTGACCTAGGTCAAGTCATCTTGTCCAGGCCTGTTTCTGTAATTGTGAAATGAGGACTTCAGGATTATATGCAGCTTTACATCTATTATACTGTAATCTGTCTGCTTTGATTTCAGTGTTTTGTATGCAGAAATAATTCTGTTACTTAGTGTTTTGAAGGAAGTACCACATATATTTTAAAGTAAGGTTTAGATTATTTAAATGGCATCCATAAAAGCAGCAGAGTTATTCCCTGATTACAAAAATATTATAAATGTAACTATTAAAAAATAACCACCCAAACATATAAAGAGGTAACATCTTTGTACTCTAATAAAACCTATTATATTGAAAATCAAACTTTAAGGCACAGACAGATTAGTGACTAATAAGGTTAAATAAAGATTCTTCATCATATTGAACAATTTATTTCAAGGATCTTTTAAATAGCGTGCTCCTCTACGTCATTTCAACTTGAAAAATTGTATTTGTTAATAAAATTTTAGTTATGCATCTGTTAAGTAAAGCCAAATCCACCTTCATTTTTATTAGAATCCTAACATCTTTAAATTCTAAAATAAGATAATTTGTATGTACTGTAACTTTAAGGATTTTATGAAAAGTTGGTTTGGTTTTCAAGGATTAAAACAAAATAGATTGGATTACAGAATAGAAATGATTTAAGTGTCAGAAGGCAGGCATATTCTTCATTAAGTTTATTACTTTTATTTCAGCAATTCAGAAGATAAAGAAAAACAGTACACAAGTCAAACTACCAGACTGCTGGCTCTTCTTGATGCCCTTGCTTCACACAAAGCTTGTAAAGTGGCTGTTTTGCATCTGATAAATGGAACTATTAAAGGTGATGAGAGATATGCAGAAATTTTCCAGGAATTGTTAGCTCTTCGATCAACTGGAGAGAGTGTCATTCATCAGCAGTGTGTTGAATATGTCATGTCCATTTTGCAGTCTCTCTGTGATCAGGTACTTATATGATTGTTTTACATATTACATTCAAAACAGACTACATGTAATCCTCTCTCAGTTTATGTATTTCCAGTTGGAAAATCCTTTAGATTGTGCTGCCTTTTGTGAAGCGAGACCTTTACAGACCCCTGCCATTCAGTAACTGCATCAACTAATTTAGAGGTAGTGAAAGGTTAAGTGGCAGTACCAGTATTTTGATACTTCATAGACCTCTGATATTTTGTTTCTTTGTTGGAGGGCTCTTCTGTGTACAGCTGCTATAACAGATCTCTTGATGGTAGTTGTAGCCAAGGTGTTCATTTTCCTTTTGATTATGTTACGAAGGGTTTCCTCTGAGTTTTTCTTTTTTATGTGCAATAACTCATGAAGAGTTGTAGTTTTTAGGATTATTCATTGTTCATTTTTCAGGACAGTTCTTAAAAATCTTTCAGGATGTGGGCTTGGCTGACTGTACTCTATCACCCTGGTTAAAGATGTCTGGCTTTGTTCTCTGTTGGCTTCCAGTTTACTTCCATGTTTATTTACAGTGATTTAATCTAAATAGCCTTCTATGACTTGGATCCTTTGACATCTCTTTTCCTAGTATTAATTTAATTTTCAAAAATGTACTTGTTACATGATAGGGAGATGTGGAGTTCTAGCATTGCACTCTTTGTATAAATCCCATGTTTTTGAAATTTCTTTGTGCTTCTACTTCAACAAAACTTTAGTTTGGTAACCTTTAGGACTCAATCAAAGAAAGAACTCTTTTGGTGTGACATTTTCCTATATAAAGGAAACCTGGGTAAAATTTATTTTGAGTTAATTCACATTTTATTTTATAGAATGGATCTTTACTTGAGGAATCAGTTTAATTTGTATCTGTTGTACATTACATGTGACGTTTAATCAGTTGAGTGATAGTATAGTCCTGGCCCTAATTGTCCTCATTTCTTGATCTCACTTTCTTTTATATACTTCTGTCCCAGACTTGCTTTTGTAACTTTACAGTCTTCAAGGCATTAAAGAGGGCAGTTTGAGAGTTTTAGAGTGTGTGTATATGTGTGTGTGTGTGTGTGTGTGTGTGTGTGTGTGAGAGAGAGAGAGAGAGAGAGAGTTTTAATTCCTAAAACAAAAATCGATCGTATTGTTCCCTTGCCTAAGAATATTCATTGGCACCCTATATTTATCCCTTTACCCAAGATAAAGTATAAACTCATCAGTTTGTCATTTAAAAGCCCTTCAGAATCTGGCTTCAATCTACTTTTTCCTGACTTTAGTTACTCTTTTTCACATATTCTGCATTCTAGCCAGACTTGCCTACTTGTAATTTCCTGAATTCAACTTTCCATCCCTCTCCTCAGGACCTTTTCAGGCTGTTGCCCTCTTTCCAAACCTTAGAACCTTAGAATCCTTGACCTCTTTATAAGTGCAGCTTAACTTAGGTGTCACCTCTTTGTTAGTTGTTGGTGTTCACTCTTTTTCTTCTCAAATTATTGTGTTTACTTAGGTATGTTATTTTACTCCCAATGGACTTTTCGACTTGTATTGCTCTCCCCTAGAACAGTGCCTCAGTATGACAAATAGTTAGTAAACACTTCCTGAAAATTGAATTTAGTTAGACCAAGGTTAGTCACCTTCCCAGTGTCTTCACTTGGTGACCCTGTCACTGAGTGTCCAGGGCACTGGGCAGCTCTTAGTTTATTTCAGTGAATGACTAACCTAGCTTTCTTTTAGCTCTTGTTCTCTTATCTCGGTCCCTTTTCTTAGGTCACTGTCCTTGGGATGTGCACCTGTATTTCCTGTACCTCTGCTTCCTGTCTTCCTTCCCCAGATGACAATGTCGGAGTGGGCCTTGTCACAGGGCCCAGCCTTTGTTGGCTGGGAAATGTGCACTCCTGAGGTGGGCCTTCCTTTTTTTCTGGGAAGAACCATCAAATTAATTTTCTGTCATTACCATTGGAAAGGACATGACAGTCTCCTCTCTATGTTATCTCTTCATTAGAATATAAATTCCTTTGAGGAATATTCTCTTTTATTGGTATCGTCAGCATCTTGCATGGTGCTTGGTACATAGCAGAAGCTTGCGAAATGGCTTTTTCATTCATTTAGCTACTGACAAAAATGAAATACTGACTTCAAAAGGAGCTCACATTGTATTGGGGAGTAGTGAGTGCACATTTGAGTATATATGAAATAAATGCAGAATTTGGACTGTAGTGTGCATGAAGGGGGAATAATCTATAATCTATAAATAAACTTGGAAGAGCAGAACAGAGTCAAATTGTGAAGGGCCTTAATGCTAAACAGACGTTTGGGTTTGGTCCTAGAGGCAAAAGCCAATGGGCTGCTAGAACTTGTTGCGCGGGGGAGTTACATGGTCAAATCTGTGCTTTTGAAATAACACTTTGGCATCTCTGTGGAGGATGGATTAGAGAGGGGAAGAGGCTGTATGTAAGGAGATGAATAGGAGGCTATTGTAATAGTCTAGGTAAGAAGTCATGAAGGCCTGTAACTGGGCAATTGGAAATCATTTTGCTTATTCAGGTTCTTAGTTGTCTTTGTTCCTTTATGTTGTCCCTAGTCCTTTGAAAATGTTATATTAGCCACATAAAATATCAATATTAATATCTCATTGCATTTATTATCATAGGCAGACTTGCAAAATGCCAGGTGAAAAGGATTTTTAGGTTTTATAACAAACCTTGAATTTCTTTGCTAAATCATTCATAGATTTAAAAAATGTTGAAATTTTCTTTTGAAGTAGTCATGTTCTTTACCCGTAGCTAATGATTAAAGTTTGTCTATTATTTTAAAATAGTTAAATCTTATTTAAAAGAAGGGAACTTTGGTTTTGGTATATTTATATTCATGTGAGTATATGTTTGGATTGGAAAAGTAAAAATAACATTTTAATGAAAGATTTACTAGAAGTAGTTGTTACTCAGCTTGTGAAATTAAAAGATAAAGTGAAGATATTTTCATTAAGAATTTTTTGCCTTCATTATCTTCTCCCTTAGGATATTGCACTTATTTTGCCAAGTTCTTCAGAAGGATCACTTTCTGAACTGGAGCAGCTGTCCAATTCTTTACCAAACAAGGAATTGATGGCCTCGATCTGTGACTGTCTACTGGAGACAGTAGCCAGTTCTGAGAATAGTTACAACTGCTTACTGACATGTGTCAGAACAATGATGTTTCTTGCAGAACATGATTATGGGTTCTTTCACTTGAAAAGGTAATACTTTATATCTCATTGATTGCTGCTGTAGTTTAGGGATTTTCATAAAAACTTGAGTTGTTCCCAACTTCTTTGAGCAATTTTTGGAAGATCATTTGTCACTGGAAACATTTTAGTAATTTTAAAGAACATAGATATATTTTGGAAGTGCTACATTTTTTCTTTCTTTTTAACATACATGGTAATACAGTACACAGACAAAACAAATGAGAAGAAAAATTGGCAAATAAGAAAAGATAGATCTCTGATAAAGTGGGAAAAATTAGTTTATATGGGAAAGATTATTAGCAAGGAGGTTTCCTATAGTTAGGAATTATTAGTCCTAATTTATTTCACTGTCTGAAAGTTGGAAACCTCCTCTTCATTGTTTTGTGTTTGCATTTTATGATTTTGAGTATTTGTGGTGTGACACCTCTCCCCTTTATCTCCTTGAGCAGCATAATGTGCTAGGTTTTCCTTGATTTTTGGTGGGGGGTGGGGTGAGGTGGGTAACACAGCTAATTGCTGCAGAGTTGTGGGGAAGAGAGGAAAGGTTGTATAAGGCTGGGTATAACATTGCTTTCATGTCTCAGAAAATTAGTTTAAAAGCTGGGACTATTTTGAAGCGCTGTGAACTTTTAGCTTTTTGCAGTGAAAGTCCATCCAGTTTAGTCTTTATAGTTCAGGCCTGTGTTTCCCTGTTCTAATCTCTTTGCCTTTTACATGCTGGAAAGATAGGTTAGGGAGGAGGATATGTATTTCTTTGTGAGTATTCAAGGATGAGATGAAAGAAAGTGGAGGAGGAGTAGTTGTGATTTTAATTTTCTTTATTTCTTTACTCTTCCTGAAGCTAGCCTGAATATACTTTGCAGATGAGCTAACTGGAATGGAGGGAGGGGAGAAGAAAATAATAAAACCCAGAGGAGGAACTAGTAGTTTTAGATTTCCCTAATTTAGAGGACTTTATCCTGTGAATGTCAAGATTCGCCTGTACATAAGAGTAATTGTGTGTGCATGACAGACTGAACTTTCTCCAAGTACATAGTCCATAGAGAGTCAAACTTAGATTGTCTTTCTAAGAAATCTAATCTTTCTCTTTTGGCTGTAAAATTCTTACTTTTAAATATTTGCTTTTCAAATGATATTTCCAAGGGAAAACATTTTAAAATCCAGAAAAATAATATTTACTTACCTTTGGTCAATACTGTTGACTTCTATTTGGAAATACTAAATTTGAATGAAAATTCCTGTGGCAATAGGAAATGTTTGTTCTTTTGTTTTTCAATCATGTGCAACTTCTTTGTGACTCCATTTTCGGGTTTTCTTGGCAAAGATACTGGAGTGATTTGCCATTTCCTTCCCCAAATCATTTTACAAATAAGGAATTGAGGCAAACTGGATTAAGGGTAACACAGTAAGCTTCTGAGGCCAAATTTGAATTCAGGTCTTTCTGACTCTAGCCTGGTGCTCTGTCCACTGTGCCCTATTAAGAAATGTGCATTCTAATTTGTTCTAGTTCTTAAGACTACACATTTTAGTTGCATTCGTGTATATACTTGATACATATGAAGCTTTTCATTCCTATACAAATCAGGATTTTCTCAATATATGTGTAGCTTGTTTTATTTTTAAAGATGTTTTTCTTTATCTTCATTATTTTGATGATTGAAGAGAAACTGTTCAAGACTGTAAAGAATTACTCATATTTTATCAGAATTAAGAACCACCCCTATTGGATGAGTAGGTAGAGCAATGAAGTACTCCTCTCAATGGTAGAATAGTCTGAGGCACTGAATTGTTAAAAATTAGTCTAGAATTATAAAATGGGCTGATGTGGATTCTGGAAGAGAACTTAACTATACCTTACCTTGTCCACTAAGACTTGATATCACTAAAAAGTGAGTGCTGGCATTTATATCTTCTGACATGTGGTATGGGTGTTGATTTTTGGAACTCTGAAGCTTTGCTTCTGCTTTTCCTTTGGGCTATTGGAATTTTGGTCATCTGCTACACCTAAAGCACGAGCCTTTCCCATTATTCCCTTGCTCAAAAACTCCAAAAACTTCCTTTTGCCTCCAGAATAAAATACAAAGTGCTGTGACAGGCATTTAAAGCTCCTTACAGTTTGACTCCAGCCTACATTTATAGGCTTATTGAATGAACATTACTGTCCACACAGTCCACACTCTAGGATCCAGCTAAACTGATCTAACTTGCTGTTTCTTGTAAATGGCATCCCATTTCGAACATCTCTTGTGCCTTTGTACATCCTGTTCTGTAGTCTTGGGATATATTTTTTCCTTACTTCAACATTATAGGATCTTTTGCCTTTTTCAAAGCCTAGTTCAAGTGCCATATCCTACAGGAAATGATTTCTGATTTCCCCCACAGTTTTAGGTTCTAGTGAGCAGGTGATAATGATTTTTGTGGAAATTACTTTATATCTATTTGAATATATTTTTATTTATTTTCTGTCAGTTAACAAGCATTTATTAAACATCTGCTACATGCCAGACACGGTGCTAAAAAAAAAAAAGCAAAAAACAAATAGTACCTGTTCTTGAAGAGCACACAATCTAATGGGGAAATAATATGTAGACAATTTGTATAAAAAAAATATATATATATATGTATATATGTGTGGGGGGGGGAGGGGAGGCTAAGATTGTTTTTGTTTGTCCTTCTGTTCTTGAAGAGGACCATGACATCATGAAGGCGATGTCATGACCTGCAAGTGAATTGGATTTAAGTGAGGGAGGGCTTGGCCAGATACATATCAGGATGACTGGAGATGGCCTGGGATGCAGTGGAAGACCTTGGCCTCTTAAAGCTAAGGTCTTTAGCAGGTCTCAGTTTGACCGAGGCAATACATATTCCTTTATTAAGGCTAGGTAAAAAAATAATGAGGCAAAGAATAGCTTCTTTACCTAGTCCAGGAAAAAAAAAATCAAACTGGGAGAGTAAGATCCTTAGCATTTCTGGGCAAAACAGAAACAGTTCCCATTTATATTCACTCTGAGTCAGTCAAGGCCCAAACAGTGACCAAGTGTGGTTTGGCATGAGACCTGTAGTTGGACAGTCTGTGAGAACCAGAGTGATTGAGGTTTGAGGTTTGGTCCTTGAGAAAAGAAAAATAGCCTATAGACCCCAAGATATCTTGTGATATTTCCAGAGGGAAAGAAAGGAAAGAAAAAGAAAGAAAGGAAGGAAGGAAAGAGCTGTATTGCCCATCTGGCAACCAGTTGGTCCCCCAGTGGGGCAGCTCTTATTACCCACAGGATTGTCATTCATCTTTTGTTCATGAAGGGGACCCCAGGACATCATGGGTGTGATACCATGACATGCAAGTGAGTTGGACTTAAGTGAGGGAAGGCCGTGCAAAGTCCCCAGCCTTACTTTCTGCTCTAGGTCCTGTGGCCAAATACACATCAGAATGACTGGAAATGTATCCCGTGGTCCAGTAACCAAGAAAGCTAATGGAATTATTGGCTGCATTGATGACATGACTTATAGGTTGTAGTCTCATGGTACTCTGCACTGATTAAATCATGTTTGGAGGACTAGGTTCAGTTGTGGGCTTTACATTTGTCCAGAGTAGTTCAACCTGGATGACTAAAGGCCTTGTATGCAGACAAGGAACCAAAATGATTTCTCTTGGAAAAGAGAGGGTTCAGGAGAACATAACAGTTGTGTTTTAGCATTTTAGGGCCTTTTATATGGAAGAAAGATTAAACTATTTAGCTTCAGAAGACAGAACTACTAGAAGTGATTAGAAACTTCAGAAGGACAAATTTCAGGTATTATATCAGGAAGAACTTACCAAGAGCACTAGTAAAAGTGGGATGAGTTGTGCCTGGGAGCAGGGGGTTATGAGTTTTTCCACTGTTTGGGTTATGTTATAAGTCGAAGTCTTAGAAAAGGTTGGCTGACCATTTGTTAGGAATGTCATGGTGGAAATTCTCTTTTGGGTCTTGGTTGGAGTTTGATAGACAATAAAGGCCTGTGAGGCCTTTTTTCATTTATATTAGCAGAGACTGATAACTCTTAGTAGTACTGTCTTTAACTTTTTTTTCCTCTCGCAATAGTTCATTAAGAAAACACAGTAATGCCCTGCACCACTTATTGAAACGAGTTGTTAGCATATTTAGTAAGGACACAGGAGAACTAGCATCTTCTTTTTTGGAGTTCATGAGACAAATACTCAACTCTGATACAATGGTGAGTTAATACATATAGCCTTTCTTGAATTTATTAACTTGTGCTGTACTGTGAAGTAATTTTAAAAGCCATTTTGCCTCAGTTATTTAGAATTTAACATGCATTTCTTTTATGTTATCATACTTGTAAAGCATTTTGCTGCTGACTTTAAAGCACCAGTGTGAATGTGACCTTTGAGATCAAAGTAATTTCAAAAAAGTTCTCCTTCTATTTCAAATTTCATTTTTCTTTTTTACCATACGGATGCTACCCAGAAACCAGTGTGCCCTGTCTATTAGTCAACAAGTATTATGGATGATGTCATACTAAATGCTTTTAGCACTGAAGTGCATTATATTTAGATTCATTCATTCAGTAAGTATTTATAGCCTTTTCTGGGCTAGGCAAGTGGCCAGCAAAGACAGAGATGAAGCAGTCTCTTTCCTCAAGGAGCTAACATCCCATTAATAGTATTAGAATCTGTTTAATTGGAGATTTGAATTAAAAATTGAAGTATCTTCCAAAGTGATGTCTCCTGCTTTAAACCTTCTAGTACAGATCTAACAACAATGATTAGATGCAGCCTAGACTTGATTCTCTGCTATAACATTTCTATGTGTTTGCAGTGGCTAAAGATAACTCATTTATTAAAATATTACTAACAGGTAAGTTAGGAAAATAAAATGTTTTTATGAACCCTTTTGACCAACAGATTAAGAAAAAGGTTTTTTTTATGTGAATTTTTATTTAGTTTTAAGTTAATGCATGTTTGTTGAGAATAAAATATCCTTTCCTTTATCTGAGTTTTATTTGCAAAATAGTGTTATTTTGTACCCATTAACTTTTTAATTTTAGACTAGTTATGAAGTTTTGAAATACTTCAGTGCTAAAAAGTTGGAATACTCAGCATTAGGACAGTAGCTCAAAAGAAATGAAAGATGTGCAAATTTAGAGAATCCACCCCAAATGTTCACCTGTGGTGGAACAGTCCAAACTCGTATTGGTCAGGTCAGCCGTAGTTGGACACTGAAACTAGGCTCTAGCTAGACTAGACTCATGGGAACGAAGGACTACAGCCAACCAGCTACAGACGGTATCTTGCAAAAAGTCACTTGAATTCCTCAGGGTGTTTTGTTGTGTTAACAGGCTGAAAATCAGTGTATTCCTTAAATATGAGACAGTATGAAGTGGGGTGAGACAGTATCACACTTGGGTTTGTCTGAATTTTCACATTTCACTTGGTTTTTCCTTATAACGTTACTGGTTAAAAAAATTATACATTTGTATCCTAAATTGGATATTTAGGAAAAGTTAGATTTGCTTTTGGAAAGATCTTTAAAAGATGTGAAACTTAATTAAAAACTTTTTCAGACACCAAACTTTTAACTGTGACCCAAAGGACAAATTATCATCAACTTTAAAAAGGCATTTTCTTTTGTTTTTAGCCATGATCTGTTATTTATGATAATGATGGAGGAAGGGTACTTTGAATAAATGAAATCTTCATATAATCTCACATCTAATAATTTTCATCATGTTCCTCACAACTGTTTTCATGAAACATAGCTACTACTGGGTAACCAGATTGGCTTTTATTTTTGTTTATTTGTTAATTGATACCTGTTTACTCTCTATCCACTAAAAACTTTAGTGATGGTAGATTATAATTGAGCTGTATTTAAATAATTCCCATTCTCTGATGGAGGTGTTAATATTTTGGAATGGATATAAATTGTACAGGTAGCAAGAAGAGAAGTCAGAAGTCTTGGTAATTTACAAATGGATTAATCATTATTTTTGTTCTTGTGCAAATATTATACTTAACCATTTGATTTTCACCTTACTGTCTCCTGAGAGAAAATTTAAAACTTTGTGAGTTCCTTCTAATGGCAGGCATAGTTTTATTAACTTTTGTATGACAGTTATATTGTGAGACTGCAGTGTATTTTGAAAGAGAACACTTGTGACATCCTGGTGCAATAATTGAAGATTAGTAGGCAAAGTTGTTGCATCACTTCTTTGAGATTGAAACTCAGATTAATGCCATCTGCTTATTTTATTGCTTCATTTAACAGTTTTGTGCTGGTATAAAGCAAAACCATCAAGTGAAATAAGACACTAGATGATGTAGATGTTTGATGTAAATGTGTAAAATTTGCTAATTTCTTTCTGTCTTTAATTTCTGATGTTTACAGGGATGTTGTGGAGATGACAGTGGTCTCATAGAAGTAGATGGATCTCATCCATCAAGGACATTGAATCTTAATGCTGCGGAATTAAAACAGCTTTTACAGAGCAAAGAAGAAAGTCCAGAAAGCTTGTTCCTTCAACTGGAGAAGCATATTTTGGTAAAACAAAAAAAAACAACAAAAAACCCCCTACAAACCCTCCCTCTAATCAAACCATATTTTCTCCCTGTCTGACTTACTATGTTTTTCATTGTCACTGTTTTGAGTAGTGATTCCTGCAGTGGGTGGTAGTATTTTGTTCAAAATCATACTGAAATTAGTAATTGTGAAAGATTATTGAGCTTTACTGAAAAATTTAAGAAGTTGGTTATTTTTGAAATGTAGCCTACTCTCTTGATTGTAGGGTATCCAGTTTATATAAAGGAAATTTTTGGAAATAGTTGTGTTTGCTGTTTTACTTTGTTTAATTGGAAGATGGAAATTTTTTGCCTAGTAAAATATTGATGTTGAAAGTATTATTTAATGACTCAGATTTTTTTCCATTAAAAAAGTATGTGGGTATAATAAATGTTATTTATTTTTTAAATTTGTGCTTTATGGTTCTAGTTTTTTCTTTTTCATCTTAAACCTAGGAACATTCTAAAGATGATGACAACCTGGATTCTTTGCAGGACAACATAGTTGGTCTTAGACAAATGCTGGAATCTGCAGGTGATCCATTACCACTTAGTGATCAAGATGTAGAACCAGTACTTTCAGCTCCAGAATCTCTCCAAAATCTGTTTAACAATAGGTAAAACTAATTTTTCTTGTTTTTTGTCATTTTCTAGAACCAGTGGCCATATTTAATGTTACCTGTATAGTTTTAGCAAAATAAAATGTAACTCCCTTAAGTAAGTGACATATTTGGTCAACAAACATTTCTAAGTGCCTGTGAAGTGCCAGGCAATGTGCTTGTGGCTGGGGGTACAAATACAAGAGGGAAATAGTTTGAATTCTTCAATGTCCTCACCAGTTTTCTTGTGGAAAAAAAGGTTTGGAAGTTTAGCTCACCCTGGGCTCTAGAGCCTTTGCTGGGCTACTGATTAGTTGGGTAATTATTTGAGCCTCAATTTTCTCATCGGTAAAATAAATGAATGATGTCTATTCTTTAAATATTTGTGGTAAAAATTTTCTTGAAAATATACTGCTAGCCCAATTTTAGTGAGAGAATGAAATCTATGTAGCATTCAAGAATCAGTCTGTATATTACTTTTAATCCTGTTTAATCTTTGCTAAGGATTCTTTTTTTCCTGAAGTAGCTATTTTAAAGCTGTAGCACCAAATTTACTAAACCTTCAGATATTTTAAATATACTTTACACAAAATTTGGAAGATGATCTTAAATATTTTGAAGTTTGCTTATCACCAGTGTATTTGCTGACCTTTGTTATAGGACTGCATATGTACTAGCTGATGTCATGGACGACCAGCTGAAGTCCATGTGGTTCTCTCCGTTCCAGGCTGAAGAGATTGAAACAGATTTAGATTTGGTAAAAAGATTTTTTTCATATATATATCCAAAGAGTTATTTTAAAGTTGTAGTTGGTGACAGTTTCTTTGGCTCCTAAAATGGATTATACTTTGTGTCAAAATTCTGTTGTTGGGTTACTGGTATAGTTTATGTTTTGTCTCACTTTCTGTTTCATTCTGTATTTAGATTTCTCTTATTTTTCACATCTTCGTTGTTTTAGTTCTTTCATATCAGTGCTATGAATCTTTGAGAAGCAGTCCTGAAGGGGCAGGATTACAGTGTTGCATCCTTTTTATACTGTACCCATTATAGTATTTGCTGTAGGCTGAGTTTTCTCTGGGCAAGTGGTGGTCTGTTTTTCTATAAGCTATGCACTTGTCTGGTGCTAGGATGACTAAAGAAATCTGCATGACAGAACTGATCCTGTGTATGAGTGTGAGGAAGGTATTATGACAACTAAATCCTTTTTTTAAAAAATACGATTTATTTGGCAGAATGGTTATTTTGTACCGTAGTAGGTTGTATTTGGAGGGAAGCATGCTAAATTCTTAGGTACACTGAAAAATTTTTCAGTGTATATAGTTGAGCACATTGAACTTGTATGAAGTTTGTTCTCCATGATTTCTGAGGGAAGAGAATTTCTAACCAATTTATTTCTATGTTAATAAATACTGGAGCATGGTTATAATAATGCTGAGGTTTTGAGTATGGTCTTGAAAAAATAAATTTTACTTGAATATTTTTATTGTAGGACGAGATATAAGCTATTTATCATCATATTCTGCAGACACTTTTGAGAAATCTTTTGCTGAATACTTAATTTATGATTTAAAAAAAGACATGCCCTTCTATTTTTCACAGTTGTGTTATGTTTTAATGTCATGGTTGGTGTTACCTTTTTAACATCTAAAATAGATTAATTATCTTAAATCAGGTTGATATGAAAAATACCAAAAGTGCCTTTTAATATTAAATCTTTTTCTAGATAGTTTAGTGTATAAGGGATTGTACTTTGAGATCCTTAAAAATGAGCCATAGGTTTGGCTCATTTTGGTCTGTGAAGGTGATGTAGTAGAGATTTAACTAATTCATAATAACATTGTTTCATTATGTAAAATGTAGGAAATTTAGGCTTGGTCAATTTAAGAATGATGTATGTTTAACTACAATTTCTCTTAAATTGAACCTCTACTAGAGCTTCTTGGAATACTGTGGTAGACAGACCTTGTAAGAGAGACAATATGAGGTCTATTGATGACTTAGGATCCTCTCTTTTGTAGACTGGTCAGGAAATTTCACATGCCATCACCTTTAGGATCCTCTCTTTTGTAGACTGGTCAGGAAATTTCACATGCCATCACCTTTAGTCTGTAGGCGGTAGACATTCTACACTGTCTCTAAAAGGATTGTAAGACTTTGCTTTCTCTGCTTGATCTTTTTTTTTCCTTTATCAGAAACTCAGTTTTAAAGGATCTCCCTTGTTGATAAAGGTTCATTTTTTTTTTAAAGTATACATAGAGCCTTCCCTATACCTGTCTAAATGTTGGCTCTGGTATATTTTACATGTTATGAAAACTTCTGCCAAAATTATACTTAAATATTTGCATTTGAAAACCCCTTATTACCCCCCCACCCCCACCCCCATGGTACCATTGTGAAATTATTCTTTTATGATTGCAGGTAAAAGTTGACCTGATTGAGCTCTCTGAAAAATGCTATAGTGATTTTGATTTGCAAGCCGAATTAGAGCGATCCTTTTTGTCAGAACCATCCTCTCCCGGGAGGACAAAGACCACGAAAGGGTTTAAGCTTGGCAAGCACAAACATGAAACCTTTATAACATCGAGGTAAGCTTTGTTACTCTATAGCTCTCTCAAATCAATTGCATGCGGCTGAGGAACATTCAAGGACGTGATCTGGTAAACTATGCAAAATGGAGGTTGAAATATGAGCTGTCTTTTCCCACTCCACTTGTAAAGATCACTTATTCAATTGGCTTACAGCAGTAGGCTGAAAAGAGGCTTGGGTATAGAGAGTTGGGTCATTGCTATATTTTTTGATTATAAGAAAACTTGAGTGTCTTAGACATTTATTGCTTTCTTGTGCTTGAAGAAAGGGGAAATTGAGTCATTAAGAAAATTTTTTTACTTGCAAAAAGTGATTTTGTAGCATATGGTGCTGTTTTCCAGAAAAGTCATACAGACTTTTTAAGGAAAAGGAATTATTTTTGGTTTGAAAGAAGATAATCTTTTGAATGAAGTTTGGAAACAAAGGGAAGAATTTTTGTGGGAGCTATGAAAGTATGAGTTTTAAGTGCTGAGTTAAATCAATTTTAGTTTGTTTTCTTTGGTAACATGAAAGATAAAGAAAGTTTCTTTATGTTCTTTCTATTAGTTATAACTTAAATATTTAAAAATTTTAATTAGTGGAAAATCTGAATACATTGAACCTGCCAAGAGAGCACACATCGTGCCACCTCCAAGAGGAAGAGGCCGGGGAGGATTTGGACAGGGCATCAGACCCCATGATATCTTTCGCCAGAGGAAACAGAACACAAGTAGGCCACCGTCTATGCACGTGGATGATTTTGTTGCAGCTGAAAGCAAAGAAGTGGTCCCTCAGGATGGGTTACCACCACCAAAAAGGCCACCCAAAGTGTCACAGAAGATTTCTTCTCGTGGTGGGTTTTCAGGGAACCGAGGAGGACGAGGTGCTTTTCATAGTCAGAATAGGTTCTTCACTCCCCCTGCTTCAAAAGGTAATTTGTTTTTTGGAATAGTGTATAAGTTGAAAATTCACCTTTGTTTTCTCCTTTTAAAAAGAGACCTAAGAACTTCTATCTTAAAAAAATATACATATACTGCTTATTAGTCAGAATTATTCTAATAACTCTAATTTTTGAAAGAAGCTTTTAAAGTGGATGTAGGGGTGGGGAGGACATTAGTTTGATGTATTCAGGCAAACGTTTGTTTCATATTTTTATCCCAGTATCTACTTAAGTCTTTCAGTAACATTTATAGCCGTTATTTTTATTTTTATGCATTGGATTTATCTGTCTGAATTACAAAAGTAATTTGAAATTATTCTTAGTTTACCAATTTACACTCATCAAATTGCTTTCCTAGTCTATACTGTAAAACTATCCCTTTTAGGATTTTTTAAAAAAGTTTTTTTTGGTCATCTAAATTAGATGCTGATGCCTGAGGATTGAAGTAACATCCTCACTAGTAGATATATACATGTCACCTACATAATAATCTACCTGCTAAGTATACATATGGGAATGAGAGGGAATGGATTTCAGTAATTCTTCCTGGAAGTTGTTTCTCTTGAGTTAGTTACTTCTGTATTCCAGTTATTTGCCTGAAAGTTTTTCAGTAAGCTGTCAGCAGTATTCCTTCAACCTAGGACTTAATAAAGGATAAAGTTGTGAGTCATTAAATAATGACATATTTTGTATTTAGGAAATTACAGTCGTCGTGAGGGAACACGAGGTTCCAGCTGGAGTGCTCAAAGTACACCACGAGGAACCTACAATGAAAGTAGAGGAGGGCAGAGCAATTTTAGCAGGGGCCCTTTACCACCACTCCGGCCACTTAGTTCTGCAGGTGCGTTGTATTTTTGTTTTCAGATAGCACTGATAAAATGGGAAGATGTTTGCCCCTTCCCAGGTGGGAATATGAAAAACAAGCGAGACATTAAATGCTAATAAGAATGTCTGTATTTTTAAGCTAGCAACATTATTAATGATTTCCAGAAATTTCCTGAACTATTTTGACACCTTGGACGGGACTGAACATTTGTTCTCACCTGGCTTTAAAAAAAAAATCCATTAACAAGCTTTAGGGTGCTTACTGTATTTCAGTTACTGTCCTAGGAATTGGGAGTACAAAGTAGAAACAGTGCCTGCCCTTAAGGAGTTTACATTTTAATGAGGGAGACATTTAAATATTGAGGAGTATAGAGTACATATACCAAAGAGATTCAAGGTCTGATATAATAATGATAGCCTCTTTAGAAAAATACTTTTGGACAGATAATATCTAATCACGTTTGTAACCCAAATAACAATAAAAAAACAGTGATTCTGTACAATTTATTTTGTTTATTAACGTTATTTGTAAAGCTGGTCCAAAAGTGAGTCTTTGGTACTAGATGTAAGAGTCATATTCTTGTCTAAATTACATTATATGTATCCTATTAAATGAAATAAAAGTTTTGTTAATTTAAGTTCTATTTTGAATAATATATTTAATATACTATTAAGTAATAATAAATCAGTGTTTACCTACAGGAGCAAGGAAAGTGAGTAAGGATTAAAATAACTATTTTTTTTCCTGTTGTAGGATATCGGCCAAGTCCACGTGACCGTGCTTCCAGAGGTCGAGGTGGACTCGGGCCTTCTTGGGCAAGCGCTAATAGTGGCAGTGGAGGCTCAAGAGGAAAGTTTGTCAGTGGAGGCAGTGGGAGAGGTCGTCATGTACGGTCCTTCACACGATAATAATTATCCTTGGGAACATTCTGAAAACATAGACATTTCATCAAGACAGTTTTTAAAAATTAAGGCACTGAAGGACCAATTTAGACTTAACAGATATCGGGAGACATCTGAGAGAATATTTTTATCTGAAGAAAGATTTTGTTTGATACGAAACATGAAATTTCAATAAAAATCCAAACATTTTTATGTATGGTTGCATATTTTCTCTTTATATTCTAAAGCACTTTGAGGGATTTCATAGAAAATGCAAGATGTATCTCAGTCGGGGCATTAAAAATTCTAGCAATTTTTTGTTATAAAATATCCCATGCCTGTGTAAAAAAGTGGCATTTTTTTCTGACTGGTTAAAAATATGAAAAAATAATTTTTTTTTCTTTTGTGATAGAAAAGCTATATGAATTTGCTTTGTGTCTCAGGTTGGAACTACTAACCCAGTGTTGATGGTGTTATAATTAATACTTCATTATAAGACATATCTTAATGCTATTTGGGGAGAAATTGGAAGTATTTAATAAGACTTGAACTTTATCTTAAAAAAAAAGTACATAAATTTCAATACAATAACATTTTCCCCAGGGAGAGTTTTGTCACCCTGAGTCTTTCCATTAATAGTGTGGAGTATTGTTATCACAAATGTAGTATATTTATCTTTGTCAGCTTAATACTTTTAATTACTGTAGTTGTGTATTTGTGAGGTGCTCCCTGGAAGGAAGGGTTCTATATGATAAGAAAATGACTGAAGGAAACAGAATATCAGACTTTTTTTTTTGTTTTTGCTTTTTGGTGAGGCCATTGGGGTTAAGTGACTTGCCCAGGGTCACACAGCTAGTAAGTGTCAAGTGTCTGAGGCTGGATTTGAATTCAGGTCCTCCTGACTCCACTGGTGCCACCTGCCTGTCCCCCAGACATTTTTTCCATAGTTTTTACTGAGTTAAGACTTAGTCTTTTGTATTTAAAAAAAAAGGTGAGTGGAAACATGTTACCACTTAGAATCCAAACTACTATTACCTAATGCTTAACATAAATTCACCTTGTTGTATAAGGTGCAATATTGTGCAGTGCTGAAGACTGAATGTTGTGGTTTACAATTCTGTATAACATAGCGAAGGTCTCGTTAAGTAGCTGTGTTTCTGATGAGATTATCAGATGAGAGAGGAATCTGAGATAGATAGGGCTAAGATGGAAATTCACCTGAGGTTCAGTGGAATGAGATGCAAAATTACTGATTTGTCACTTGGTCTTGAGTTCTTCTGTAGTGTGACCACTGAGTAATGCTATGCTGCAACTGGATCTATAGCTACTTCAGTTTTATAATTAAGTGTGCTTTCAGCTATTATGAAGACATCACAGACAATAATTGTTAATGTAGAAGTTGCTCTTAAAGTGAGGGAAGTTGTTCAGGGAAATTGAAGAGTAACTTGGTGGCTGACAGTTTTGGTTGGAGAGATAAGGTTCAAATGAGTGGTAGTAACGGAATGTAGGAAACTGGACAATTACATATTACAGTCATTTAGGATATGATTATAGGAGAACACGAAGGTCTGCAGAAAGAACCTCTTCAAATCTGTTTTTAATTATCGAATCACATTTTCATATCTGGAGGAGGCCTCCTCCAAGTTCATTCCTCGCCCATGTGGGATGTTACTCTATCCCAAAGGTAGATTTTGTCAGTGGCAAACGTACTCTGAATAGGAAAGTAGTTATTTATCAGGATACTTTTATGTTTTTAAAGGAACATTTCTGGTCACCTTTTAGAAATTAGTGAATAAGATGCATCAGTCACAAGGGTTGATGAAGACATGAAAGGGGAATAGGAGATTTTTGAAAATTTTTATTATTTAAAAAATTGATTTAACAAATGTATCTTAAGAGTACATTAAAATTGAGTCTTGAAAGATAGAACAGAAATAACTTCATTCTTCCTAAGATTATAAGTAGAAAACAAGGTGTAAAACAGATGTAGGCTCAACAAAGATGGTTGCTATGCCGTCATCATGAAGGATGTCCAGGAAAGGATCCAAGGAGAAGGGGGCTGGCTTACTTACAGATGGTGAGGCACTCTAGATGTGCCTGCTTGCAAATGGCATTGTACTGATATGGCCGTCTCTAATATTGTAGAGCCTCATAGACAAGATCCATAATCATGCAAGATAGTTTGGCTTATCCACACAGGAAGAAATCAAGGGGATGAATAATGCATGTTGTCTAGAGTATTAGATTCAGCTGGAGGGAAAGCCCAATAAAACAAGTGCATCATTACATACATCTTGGACAGCTACTGCAGACTAACAGTGAATTGTGGCTAGAACTGACTAGAAAGAAGGAAGCAAATGGGTTAGGTTGCTTGTAGAAAATTGTGCTGTTACTTGAATGATATCCAGTTTTGCCCTGAAACAAAGACCTGTCTTTTAAATGCCAATATTGTTCTATTCATACCATGTTTTTTTAAAGCATGGAAATAGCACTATCACTGAGGAATTAAAGTTTGAGGTCCCCAAAAACTCACTGGAAAGACATATAGTGGCTTTGAATAGGTGGTAGCATGCTACTAGTATAACAATCAGAAAAGAAGCCACCACATGCCAGGATCATAGAAGAGTGAGGGAATAGTCCGTGTAGAGGGACTGCTGTTCTCCACTCACATCCATGGAACACTGAGCTCTAGAGAAGTCCCTCAGCAAGGACAAGAATTTCACAGGATGAACTAATTGTGTATGAGTTGAAATCTACCCCATTGGATGAAGTATCCACATTAATGAGATCACAGATCATCGAAGTAAGTAATGAAAAATGCATCAAATACTTTCTGGAAACACTTGTGCTTTTGTTAGACTCATAGCCAAAGTTGAGAGTCCTTTATGTTAATCTCTTTAGAATACTGAAACACAGCAGCTCTGAAATGTTGTTACCTATCATGCCAGAAAGTGCTACTAGCTAATCATTGTATTTAAGTCCTGTGTCAGGTGAGATTTTTATTTTTGTCAGTAGCCACTGCCAAACATACAGGATAAAGAAAAGGCGAAATGTGCCCTAAAGGGACATACAATAAAGTTTCAAATTTAAGGGTGAGTTCCTAAGCATGTAAGAGCATTAAGAAATTCATGAAGGAATCAGGTAAGTTTAGCTTTAGTTTTTGAGGAAGTTAATTCAAAAGAAGGGATGAAAAATTTTGGACAATGCTATATAAAGCAGTAGCTTATTTTTTCTGGAATTAGTTGGTAAGAAATAGTTAACAATTCTCCTCCCAAATAAGGCTAACATGGTCATAGACTATGAGGCAGAATAGGTGGGTGATGTGAAAAGCCCTCCCTTGAAGGAGCCCTGCAAATACAGGTTTCTTGTGGCTAGAGGAGTTTGGTATTTGCTCTGTGAGCATATTTTGTCAATGGATTCTCTTTTTATGAAGATCATAATTTGAGGAAGGCTTAAGATTTTAGCTGGTTTGCTTTTGGTTAGTTAACTTGTAACTTATTTCAGAACTTCATTTTTGTGGTTATTCCCTCCAATGAGCAGGCCATAACTCACTCTACCCCCTTAGTAATAATTTTTAATGAACTGCTGTGTACAAAAAGCATCCCTTAGGACAGGGCTTCTTAACCTTTATGGTGTCCTGGCCTCCTTTGGCAGTCTGGTAAAGCCTATAGAGCCCTCCAAATCATGTTTTTAAATGCATGAACTAAGATCTGTGTCATGATAAAAGATGCAGTTACATAGAAATAGTTACCAAATACAAACAAACAAGTCCAAGGCTGCCATGGCTGTTCATTTACCTAGCAGCTCGTCTTTTTACACTAACCATCTTCAGATGGTCCACAGATAGCAGATAGGTAGTTAAATTGCTGGGCTGTACTTGAAGGCTTTATAGTTTGATAGGACTGTTCTAGCCTGCAAAATCCAGGGTCACCTTTAACATAATGATGAGGCATCAGAGTAGGACTTATATTAACACAGTAAAGTTTTCAGACAAAACATTTTATTTTAAAAATATAGATGAAGAGATTAGGGCCTACCTGAGAAATAAGTAAGCTCTGCGTCTGCTCAATTGATTTAAATGCCATATGAGGACCAGTGAAAGGGCCTGGGCATACTAAGCCTAGAAAAAGATAAGACTTAAGAAAAATACAGCAGTTGTGTTCAAATACTTTAGATTTGACCTGCTTGGCACCAAAGGGCAGAACAGAGAATGAGTAGTAAAAGTGGTAGAGTCAGATTTAGGCCCAATACGGGGAAAAACTTCCTAATGATAATGGAGTCTCCCCCCTTACTGGATTCTGTGAGCAATAGGTCTTTGGCTATATTGTAAAGATTGTTACTTTTAAGATAATGGTTAGACTAGATAGTCTCTAAGGTGCCTTCCAATACTGAGATTCTATAAAGCAATTAGTAATGAATCTAGTCTTAACAATTGTATAACAATTTGACAAGTGGTTTTCAGGGGAATCTTTTAATTTTTTAAAAAATCATTTGATCATGGCTATATAAATATGGACTGTAAATGAGAGCAGTCCCATTTCTGTCTGGATCAGGTCAAATGATTGCATTTTTGTAGGATTTTCATCTGTATTGTAGTTTCAAATTTCTGCTCCATAGGGAATATGTATTATTGCTTTACAATATGAAAAAAGTCTTAGCAGAAGACTGACTAGAAGACCAATTTTTTGATAACAAAACTGTAGGTATGATAGATTTCTTGAATCTGTGTACATAAAATATTTGATTTGTGCTTTCATCCTATTTGCAGCAATGTTTTGTTTTGTGGGGAGTGGTGGGGGTGGGGTGGGTTGGGGGGAGACCTCTGTGTCTTAAAGTTTCTGAAGTGGACATTGAGTCAGTCAAGAAGCATCTATTATGTGCCAGGCACTGTTTTGAGAAAGACTTTGAGTCTGCTTTTGATTGCTATAGTCAAGTTATGACTAATATTTCATGTTCTGTAGGAGTTTTAACTGTTGTTTTTCATGTTAACATGGTGTTCTGGAACTGTTATTTCTGTTCACTCTGCTTGCGGTTACTCTAGCTCACTATACAAAACCTTTTGAAGTATATATATATAAAATGGAATAAACTTTTAGATATTGAACTGGAAAAAAAAGCATTTTCATTCTAAGATATTTTTATCTTAGACTAAAGTTGGTAAAGCTAATTAAGTAAGAGCAAGAGGGCCATTTCTTTTTGTATGACTTTTAAAATTTATAAGTAGTTAGTTATTGAATTTAATGGGTTGTATTCGCCAAGTATTAAAGCTTCCTTGCTTTTCCTTATATACTGAAAAGAAGCTTTGGGAGTTGTCAGGTTATAGCTTTTTATTAAGGTAGGTGTGGGGCACTCATTTCATTCTGGGGCTTGGCAAGACCCTAGGATTCAGTTCTAGGATCTACCCCAACAGTTTAAAAAATAATCTCTGGGGGAAGTTTTCTGACAAAATCAGCACATTCTCTGGGTTCTTTCTAGAGCAGGGTGAACTTGGGATGGGGAAAAATACATCATTATTTCAGTATAACTGATTTCTTTTGTAATCCGATGTATCCTATTTTATGCATTTAAAAATATTCTGAGAAAAAGGGTCCATGACACATAAAAGGTTAAGAATCCCTTTTCTAGAGCAAATCTTTAGAACCATGATTCCCCTCAGGATGCATAAGCAAGGACTTACTAACAAGAAGCAGCTGCAAGCCATAATCTTTTATAAATAATATACTTCATAACTTCTGAGGGTTTTGATGAATTTTGGAGTTAATGATTTTATTTTAAAAATTCAACTGGATAAAAAAAGAACCTTTTTTGAATTAACTAAGCATGCAAAAAATGCAAGACAATAATGAAACTCGTTCAAGTGCTTATTGAAAGTCAGAACTTATAAAACACACCACTGATTACTAGAAAGTAGAAAAAATTGATTATGATTTTTATGCCAGTATTTTAAATTATAGCCACATAAAGACCATCAAAATGATCCATTTAGATTATATGCCTATTCTCTGTACACTGGAGCCCAAGAATGTCTTTATCATTATAGATGAAAACAAGAGATCTTTCTGGTATTCTCAAAAATAACCTATTATAGGTGAAGTCCAGAGTGGCCCCACCTTAGAGCAAATTCCGTGTGATAACTACAGTCGGGTTGTGTTATAGTTAACAAGGCCAATAGATGTATTACTTCAGAACTGTTTTTCTTAGGACATGGAATCATGAGGTCATAGATTTAGAGCTGGAAGGGATCTCAGAGGCCATCTAGTCCAAGGGACTTGACTTGCTCAAGGTTACACAGGCAGTAAGTAGCCCAGCTGGGATTTGAACCCAGGTCCTCTGACCTCCAAATCTGTTTTCTTTTCACTGTATCATGCTGCCTCCTGACTGATTATTGTTAATGTATTCTAAATTAGTAATGTGACTTCAGTGTAAATTTCAAAAAATTTCATATGATCTTTTGTAACTAGTTATGATGATATTAAAGACATCAAATGCTAATTCTTTGACTCTAGTTACTGTATGAAAAGAATTGTTATCTGTGTATGGTGGCACATGCCTGTAATCCTAGCTCCTGGGGAGGCAGGCAGAAGCGATGGATCTCTTGAGCTCAGGAGTTCCGAGCTGCACACTAGACTAAGGCAGCTGGGTGTCTGCACTAAGTCCAGCATCAAGGGGGTGAGCCTGTGGGATCTAAGGAGGGTGGACCAACTAGTCCAGGATAGAAATGGAGCAGGTGAAAGCTCCCATGCTGATCAGGCTGGGATCAGGCTAGGGAGAGGACAGCCTGTGAACTTCTGGTGTGGACAAGAAAGGGAAACTCAAAGGCACTGCATGGAGTCCATGGGTTAAGTTAAGTTAGACACTTACAAGTAAAAGGTAAGTGCATACACATTTCTTTTTTAAAATTTTTATTTTTTTATTTCTTTGACAGTAAGAAACAACTGTGAGGTAGATAACTGTTTTTATTGTGTTTTCTATGGAAAAAATGAAAACCGTTGGGTTGACTTTTCTCCCCATATACCCTTTCCTCTCAAAAGAAATCTTTCCCTAGCTTTCAGTGTCTACAAAATTTAACAGATTAACTTGTAATGTTATTTTTTTCAGAAAATATGCATCTTGAATGTTTTTTCTGCCCAGATTTTGCTTTTACAGAACCCTATTTCATCTATTATATCATAAGTTTTTTCACCTTGTAAAATGGAGGAAGAATGGCATTTGAGGCATCTAGAAGTGAACAACAGACAAAATCCAAGGATTCTTCTCCTCAAACCTCCCACAGAATTCCCCTACCCTCTCAGCTGAAAACCTTATCTCATATTTCATTGAAAAAAAATCAAGGCCATTTGCTCAGACCTTCCTCTTCTTCTGAACACTCCATCTTTCCTTTTAAAAAAAGGAAAAAAATGATTTTAGACAATTATTTCTAAATAAAGGTTTATTTGGAACACTATTATAAAGCCAAATTAAATTATAGCAATGTAGCATATCCAGAGATGATAACTATCACCAGTCTCATAAGGCCCTGTTCATGTTGTTAGGCAAACAGTGAATATTTTCCTATTAAGTTTACCTAGTTAAGTGTAACTGATTATGCAAGTGATGATCAGTTGCATATTGAGAAATACCGTCTAACAGGTCTGTACGTTAAAAGGCATATATTTTATGGCACAGTACATGTCTTTAAACCATCGATACAGACAATTTTCTAAACAATATAGTTTCCATTTGGGATAAAAGTACTTAGAATGTAAATCTAAACATGAAAATATAGAGAATGATTTAATGCAGTAAAGCATCTGAGGTTAACTCCATTCCTAAGTTCAAAATTTTTTATAGTTAACAACTGCACCTAAATGCTACACTTAGAGGCAAATTATTACAAAGTCCATATGACTGCAATAAGGTGACAGATCCATTGTGGATGTTCCTAGGTTGAAGAACTGTGCAGCACCTGTCCAGAAACAAAATATAAAAGTATGGGGTAACTGTATAGATACAAACAGATTTTATCTTTGCCCAAAAGATTCAGAATAGTTTTAGAAGATCCATACACTAAGATGAGTTCAGATTGGATCTGTTTAATGTAAAATAGCGAAGTCCACAGCTATCTCATGTAGTACCTCATCAGAAGCTTTTAGTGGAACTCTGAAATGATTAGGAGGTGATAACTAGCTGTAAAAATTTTAACCGGCTATTTTACAGGTGTAAACACCCACAAAGTAGTTTAAAAAATGCTGAAAATATCACCCTCTATGAAGAACAGGGGAAATTGTACAGTGATTCTGAATGCGGATGTTTGTATTTCTGCAATAGCCAAGGGGCTGCTATCTGTGTTTTATGTGTAGACCAATCTGTTTCTTGGAGAAAAAGGTTCTTTATGCTCTAGAGGCTAAGTAGTCAAGGGGTGATGAAATATAGTAAAGGAAAACAGAAGCAAGGTTTCATTGAGGGAAAAGAGGGTCTGAGGTGGAAGAAGGGAAACTTGACCCTATCATGGAAAAGGAAAGAGTGCGACACAAAGGGAAGGAAAAGGAGAGCTGTACTATTAGAGACGTACATATCTGAGGTTCTTCCTGAAGAGGACAGACCTAGGTGCTGCTCATTTTCCCAAAAAAATGATGCAGTAGAGCCATAGAAGCTATTAGATAAGCTCATCCACTTAGGGTCAGCAGAAAAATCAAAGAGGAGTAGTTAGTGGAGTCCTTGCAGCTCTTTGTCAACTTGATAGCTACAACAGAGAAGTCACATATGTCTTGCAGAGCAGTTGTGTCTTCCAGAGTCTTGTATCCAACACACAAGAGAAAACTTTCCAAGACATATAAAAAATGTTTCTGATGCATTCATCTGGATACAAATGACACTGCAAGAAAGAACCTAAAAAAGTAGTCAATGATTATGAACTCTTAGGCAGGTCATTTTAGACTATTGGGATAAAAGGAATACAGAAAAGAGGATAGCTTAAGAAGATAGTGTTTGCGAATGAGACTTGAATTTCTACATCTTGGCTTAAAGTACAGGGATGTCACATTCCTGACCAGAGATGGGACTGCATCTAATAAACAGCTGTAAGGATGTATTTTCTGGGTGTCTTGCAAATTTAATCAAAAGGACTTTAAATGAAGAAGGACTGGGGAAGAAGATTCTGTTCCCCACCATCTTCACCTCTTACCCCTAGGTACATATCATAAAGAATAGCTAAAATGGAAGAAGAACAGCATTTGAGGCATCTATCCAGGGATTCATCTCAAATCTCCCACAGAATTCCCCTACCCTCTCAGCTGAAAACTTTATCTCCTATTTCATTGAAAAAAATGAGGCCATTTGCTCAGAGCTTCCTCTTCTTCTGAACATTACATCTCATCACTCAGATGCCTTCTACCATTATCTCCTTTTTCATCTGTCTCACATAAAAAGATGGCCCTTTTCCTTACAAGCAAACCTTTCTACGTGAATGAGTGATCCCATTCCATCCCATCTTCTCCAGCACATTACCCCATCTATCATCTCCACTTCTTACTTCAGTCTCTACCTACTGTCTTGCAAACATGTCCATGTCTCTGCCATCAAAAATCTTTATCAATCCATCCATCCCTACTAGCCATTGTTTCACATCTCTTCTCCCATCAGACTCTTTAGATAAGTCTTTATTGGAATTGTTTCCCTTTGTGTTTTCAGAATTTCATTCTTGAAACTTTCCTATTCTTCTTGAGATATTATCTACTATAGAATTTTAATCCAACAAATGCCTGGATAATTGAATATCTCTCATTGCTACTTTATCATGACTTTGTGTGGCTTGTGATCAGCTTCCCAGACTACCATCCTTGCCACCACCAGGATCCTGAGATCTTTTCAGGGGATCCTTGAGATCAGAACTTTTTCATAATAATGTTTAGAGATCTTAATAACTTAAATATGGTAAATATCAAGATGTAACTCTATAAAAAAGCTTTCTGGAGGGGTCCTAAATAATTTTTAAGAGTGTAAAGAGATCCTGAGATCAAAAGTTGATAACCATGAGTAGGAAGAAAAATATCAGTAGAGCTATCCAGAAATTTGTAGATGAAATCAAGGGGGAAAAAATTTAGTCTTGGATGTCTACATAGAAAATTACAAAATATGGTTAACATATTTTGGGTGAATTAGAGATGCTAATGCAAGGAAGCAAATTTCACATCACAAGTATCAATGAGACTTGGCTCGGTGGACCCATGATTGCAATATGATTCTGGAACAGTATACTTTATTTTAAGAAACCAGGATAGTTATAATTTTTGGGGGGTGAGGTGGGGTAGAATGGGGAGGGGAAGGGTGAAATGGAGGAAAATAGGAGAGTCTATTACAAAGACAGGCTCATCTCACTAAATCCAGGAACCAGAGAGGGAAGGATGGTGGAGATCAGTAAAAAGAGACAGTATTTTCACTGAAGTACACTACAGACCATATGAACATCTACACAGAACCACAGGAATAACCCAGCAAACATCAAAATCCTGGCAAAGAAGTATGATTAAATGATACAGCTGCTCAACCCTTAATTTGCTTCTGTTTTCTCTGGGAAGGAAAATTATCTTTGAACTGAAAAAATGAGAATAAAAATGGCTAATAGGGAGTTAAAATCCCAGTGTCATTAGAAACCTAATGAGAGCTGTCCTTGGTAAGATCAAATTACCAGGTTCAGACCAATTCTTATAACTCAGGGCAACAGAAAGAAGACCTGGTGGATGTGATTGCTGTACCACTCCCAGTGACCACTGAAAGGTCATGGCAAACAGGAGAGATGCCTCAGCCCTAGAGAAGTACAAATATCCTGATTTTCAGAAAAGGGAAAAGAAAATGGCATCTTCAAAATACAGTTCAGGGAGCTTGACTTGGATTCCTGGAAATATTCTACAACATATTATTAAAAGGATATTTAACTAAGGACAACTAAGAAAGGAAAGTGTTCAAAGAGCCTACTTCATCAACTGTAGTTAATTGCAGATAAATTTTTCTCATTTTTGACAGTTACCAGATCAGGGAAATACTGTAGTTATATTTTGGGCAGATCTTAGCAAACCATTTGACAAAATGCTTCATGCTATTCTTGTGGACAGGATACTGCTAGGTTAGATGATAGTATGGTTAGGTGCATTTGGACCTGGTAGAATGGCTGGACCCATTAATGGCTAAATGATGCTGACATCTTGGTAGTGTGCCCCAGACCTGCACTTAGCCTTTTGTTTAAAATGTGTTTTTTTTTAACCAACATTGTGAATAAAGGTATAGATAGCAACCTTATCAAGTCTAATAAGATGAATTTTTAGTAGAGATAAATGGGAAGTTTTATACTTGGTACAAACTTCCTATTTCACAGTATGATATGGATTTAGAAGTGGGGAGGCATATATAGATAGCTGTTTACTTAATAAAAATCTGGGGGAGGTTTTTGAACTGCAAGTTTAATGAATCAGCAGTATGATTTTGTTTTTTTAATTGGACCTGTGGTTTTAACTGGTCGAGGTAAATCCTTGTGAGGAAACACCTGCTCTGCAACTTAAAGTCTTAGAGATTTCCTGGTCTGCTGAGAGATTAAATAATTTGCCCAGGGTCAGAAAGCCAACATGGGCTAGAGGTGGGAGTTTAACTCTCATATTTCTGATTCCCAGGCTAGCTCTGCATTCACAATACCACATGGAATCTTCAACAATTTTATGATGGCCAGAAAAACTGAATCCTATCTTTATTGAAAGGTCATAATCTAGAACCTTTTAGGTTTATAGCAAATTGGTAAGTCATAGCTAACATTAATATCATTGCTTAAAGACTGTAAAAAGATTTACATATATTTCATCTCATTTTTATCCTCACTACAACCCTAGGAGGTAGGTGTTGTCATTATTGCAATTTTATAGATGAGGAAAATGAAGTACAGAGAGGTTTAGTGACTTGCCCAGGGTCACGCAGCTATTAAGTGTCTGAGGTAGGATTTGAGAAAGTCTTCCTCCAAGTCTAGCACTCTATGCTTTGTGACATCCAGGTGCAGGCTTGGGTGGCATGGTCACACAGCCAGTATATGGCAGAGGCAGTTCTTTAACCAGTTCTTTCACCTCCAAGGCTGGCCCTCTATCTACTTAGTATGTCTTAGGCTACAAAATGAAAACTAGTATCCAGCATTGAGACTTGGCCCTGGTCAGACTGTATCTTTTTCAGGCCTAGGCATCAAATTTTAGGAAGGACACTGAGTAGCTACAGAGTATTTGGAAAGAGGTAACCAAGATTTGGGTGGGCTGTTAAACCATGGCATATAGGGAGAAAGTGAAGCAACTGGGGCTGTATATCTTGGAAAAGAAAAGCCAGTTTAATTTCTTAAATTATGTGAAGTACTGTCACATGAAGGATGCATTAGACTTGTTCTGTCTGGCCCTAAAAGAAAACTAGGAGCAAGAGGCAGAAGGTCTGAAGAGGGAGATCATAGGCTTAATATACAATGAAAAACTCTGTAACAATCAAAGCTATCCCAAAGTGGAGGGGCTGCCCAAAATGCAGTGGGTTCCTCTTCACTAGAAATTATCACCCAATGGCTACGCACCTGTCAGGAATGCTGTCGAAAGAATTCTTACTTAAGGCTGTTAGGCTACATGTCTCCTGAATTCCTTTCCAACTCTTGAGGTTCTGTGCTTCTATGATTCACAATGAACAGCCATCAAATTGAAATAATATCTATTTCATAGTTTACCTTTTCCCCAATTTCATTATATGGATTACCCGGGGAATAGAGGAATTTCTTGAAATTTCTCCATTTCATTAGGTCTTCCACATAAGAGCTAAAAAACATCAAAACACCCTGATAAACTTAATTTACTATGCACACAGTTAAATCCTTTTTCTCCCCACAAAAATCAGACTTGTGAGTATATTCCTGTTTTAGACAGCATGCTTTCTACACGTGTATCTCTTTATTAGTTGAATTAGATGATCTATAAAGGCCATTCCTACTCCAAAATCCAACAATTTTTAGTGGATCCTTGTTTTTGATAGTATAATGGAGTATAACAGTTCAGTAAAAATTTTAGAAACCCTAGGAACTCTGGAGTGAAATAAACTTACAAATGACAGGCTATTAAAGGCACTTTACTTTGGGTACATTTGATAGGCTAAATTTAAAATATATTCTTCACTAGCAAATGCTTCTTAAATTTAAAATATATTTATGTATATTTTATATACACAATACTTCACAGATCTGTGATACTTCTGGTAGGGGCATGCCCTCCACTGATACAAACTACAGAGGCTCTATGTGGCAGAGCCTTCTTTTTGGAGTTGCTGTGGTCACAGTCTTTAATACATGCTGGCAAACCTGGGCATGAGCATCTCCCACTTTAGCTCCTATATTCAAAGCCTTTTCAGACTGGTAGGACCTGATAGAGCTTGTCCTTGATTAGTACACTCTCTAAAAGCTCAGTGAAATCTTCATACAAAGATGAGGCAGAAAAGGATTTTAGTGATGTGAATTAAAAATCAATGCTTTTAAATTCCCCTCTGATAATGATAAAATAGAGGAAAATAAAAACTTTTGTGAAAAATAGCTTTTCACCTTATTTTAACAACTATACAGCTTAATATGTGTAAAGTCCTGGCCTAGGTATTAGATTTACAAAGACAGAAACTAAATAGTCCCTGTCCTTAAGGAGCTTATAATCTACTAGCAGAATATTCCTTGTATACAAGTAATTAAATATAAGTACTACAAAGTAATTTCAAGAGAGAGAGAGAATATTAATAAGTGATGGGATGATTAAAGGCCTCCTGTAGAAGGGAACCTCACCTGGGCTTTGAAGGAATCTAGGGGTTTTAGGAGGTAGGTGAGAAAACAGTGTATTCTAGACACAGGGCCACCTGCACAAAAGAAGAGAGATGAAAGATGGAAAGTTAGAAAGACGGAAGGAAACAGCTAACAGAATAATCTGCCTAGTATGAAGTGTTTATGAAGGAAAGTAATATGAAATAAAACTGGAAAGGTAGGTAGAAGCCAGAGTATGGAAGGCTGTAGGTGACAAGTTAAGGATATTGTGTTTTATCGTATAGACAATAGGAAATATCTATTTGACAGCTGTGTAAAGGATGGGTGGAAGAAGTATAAAACAGAGGCAAGGATGGGCTTGGGGGAAAATATGAATTCCATTTTGGATATGTTGAATTTGAGATGCTTATTAGACATTTAGGTAGAAATGTCCAACAGGCAGTTACAGTAGCATGAGGATTGAGAGTTCATGAGAAAGATTTGGGTTCAAAACAGAAATATGGGAGTCATAAGCATGGATGAGATCATCAAGAGAAGAGAAGGTGGCATAGGACAGTGCCTACATATACTTAGGGGATGAGAACATGATGATTATCTAGCAAAGAGTACTGAAGAATGGTCAGACAGGTTCAAAAGAGACCTAAGAGAAATCATGGAAGGAAAGAACATCTAGATGGCTGACAACATCAAAAGCTACTAAGAAGTCTGGAAGATGGAGGACTGATAAAAGGACATTGGATTCAGGATTGAAGAGATCACTGCTTACTTAGGAAAGAACAAACAATTTTAGTCAGGTAGTGGGGCCAGAAGGCAGAATAATATGGATTAAGAATTGAGTGAGAAATGAGAAAGTAAAGGCAATGAGCATGGGCAATCTTTTCTAGGAGATTATGAAAGGAAAGAGAGGTACAGAATAATAACTTGAGGGAATAGCAGGGTCAAATGAAGGTTTTTTAAGGATGGGAAATGCTTGATAGCCAGAAAGCAGCCAATAGATAAAGAGAAACTAAGGCTGAGAGAGAGGGGCCTACATATGAGGAGAAAGGATGAAGAGAACAAGTAGAGGGGTTAGACTTGTAAAGGACCACCTTTTCATCAAAGCCTGGGGTAGGAGAGAAGAGGGGATGAAGAAGAGGAGTTCTGAGACATATTAAAGGCGAGAGGAGGGAGCTCAATATAGATGGCCTCTATTTTTTCAGTGAAAATAGGAGGTGAGGTGCTTCGCTGAGGTAAAGGGGTTGGCACAGGAAATTTGAGAGGAGAGGAGACTTGAAATAGCCATTGTGTATTTTGATAATCAGGGAAGAATAAAAGCACTACTGTGTCATAGTAAAGGCCCACATGAGGTGATGGAAAACTTCCTATAAGCATATTCCCCTTAATCCTTTTTCAAGTTTTTAATAGCATGCAAATAATATAAGAAGACAACTGAGCAAGAAGTTCAAGGGCAGCTAATAGTGGATGGTCAAAAAGATCAGCTATGAATGAAGGGAAAAGAGGCCAGAACAGGAATGATGGACTAGAACAGGGGTGGGGAACTGAGGAGCTAGAGGGCCACATGTGGCCTTGAGGTCACAGGTTCCCTACCCTGGGCTAGAAGAACAGAGAGGGGTGGAGTAACTGGAGGTCATGGTACAGGCCAAACATAGGTTTAGTCCAGTGAGGCAAAAAAGATATTGAAGGATAGGATGTCATGGCTGGAAAGTCAAATTTCAGACTTCTGGATCATAGAGTTAAAATAGTTATGGACGATGGTCAGAAGAAAGGTCTGATCATCCCTGAATGTGGCTTACATGGGGTGAAGATGGAGGTAATAAGAGTTTAGAAGGCTCAGAGAACATAAACATGTATTGAGGGCAAAGGCTGGGGTGGAAAGGAAGACTCTTTCCAGGAAGTAGTTTAATGATATTTTTTCCTTGTACTAGGTTAAAATATCTAGATTGGATAGCAAGGTGTTCCACTAAATTTAAGATAGGTAAAGTGAAGGAAAATTGGAGTCAAGCCTCTAATCAAGAAGCAATACCTTCTTTAGATGACTGTCACCTCCCTGGGTTTTTTTTTCCACACTTTCCAGTCTTGTCAAAGAATGCAAGCTGGTTAGTTTCTCATTTCCATCTGCAGTTGTTGACCTACAGTCCTGTAGACTCTTCTTAAGTTCCATTAACTCCTGTTTTTCCTGTTCAAGCTCTTGATGGAGCAGTCTCTCAGCTCCTATGAGAGACTGAACACTGGACATCATTTGGAACACCTGTCTCTTAGTGAGTAGAACAACAAAAGATAGCAATAGAAATCTTGGTATTAAATTTAGGAAATGGGGGATTTATATTTATAATTAGAACACAATGAAGGATAAGAATCAATTCATTTTGTCTTAATTCTAATGATAGGAATAAAGGTCTTTCCTATGCTTATAAGCTTATTTTTATTAGTCTATTTTATTAAGAAAAGAATTGTTTACATTAATTCTCAAACCAACATATATTCAGAGTCTTGGCAGAATTCAATATTATTTGCTCACTGGATTCTAGCCAAACTCATGTGTAGCATTTCCAGAGGAATTCTCATATATAGATGAACCCAAACTTAAGGAACATCTTTAAGTTCATATCCTTTGCAATTAACCTGTCAACGTGTTGGTTATATCTAAATTTTCCACAAAGTATAGGCAGTAAGAGAAAAGGCACTAATTGCTAATTTTTCATAAATGGAACCTAAAAATCACTTTTAGTTTTAGTGAACCTAAGGAAAAATGGAATTTAGGGGAGAAATCAAACAAATGTGAACTGATAGCTCTCAGACTCACAGAATGCTAGACTGCTTTCCTGGCTAACTAGTCCAGCACATACTTTTACAGGTGAGACACTGGGAGAGTATATTCTTCCTGAAGAGAGTCAATCAACAAGCATTTATTAAGCTAGGCACTGTGGCGATACAAAGACAAAAGTGAAATCATTCCTGTCCTCAAGAAGGTCGTATTTTATCAGGGGAAATAGTATGAACATATAAATTTATATACATAACATTTACAAAATAAATACAAGGTGAATATTTTTGTGTGGTAGGCACCAAGAAAGGTGTAGGGGGTGAGGGGTGGGAGGGTAAAGACAGAGGGTATGGTTCCAGGTATGGAGACAATGGATTGTGTGTGAGCAGGAGAAGGAAGTCAGCTTGGCTGGAATATAGCAGAAAGAGGAAAAATGCCTATAACAAGGCCAGAAAGGCAGGTTGCTAAAGGATTAAAACACCCAATAAATGATTCTGTATTTGACCTTATGGGCGGCTAGGAGACACTGGAGTTCACTATCTCCAGTTTATCCAGTGTGTATCTTCTGTGCTGCACACAGTTATTTACATGCTGAAAACAGCATGTTTCCAGTAGACTGTGAGCTTCCTGAGAGCAGGGACTGTCTTCTGTTTCTCTTTTTATCTCTGGTGCTTAGCACAGAGCTGGGCACAGAGGAGGGAGAGCTAAATAAACACTTATTAACTTAAAGTGACTGAGCAGGGGAGTTAACATGGTCAGTCTTGTGCTTTAGGAAAATCACTTTGATAGCCATGTTAACAATGGACTGGAGAAAGGAGAGATTTGAGGCAGGAAGATCAATTAGTCAGACCAGAGGTGATGAGTGCATGAAGTAGAGTATGAGGATGAAAAGTGGAGAAACCTGACAGTCATTTAGAAAAGTGTCCCATTAAGAAGCTTGTGCTTGGTAGAAAGTGTGAAGGTACAACTACAGGAAGAGTTGTGGGATTCCTGCTATCACAGCAGGTTTTAGGATTGACTCTGTTAGACTCATATTTAAGAGTTCAAGTGGTATCTAGTCCAATTCCTAGCCAAATCATAAATCTTGTCTATGCCATCGGCTAAAGCAGTACTACATAAAGCAAAATATCCAACAACATTATTTGATGATGTTTCAATCTAATTTATTTTTAACTGTAATCTGGAGAAATATTGCTTTATTTTTGCTGCCTCTGAATCTTTCCATGGATCATTTTACAAGGGGCCAAATAAGGGGGAACATAATTTGAGACCCCATACTAGAAATGAGATAACCATTAGGGTTCTACTAATCCCCTTGCAACAAAGGAAATATAAAAGGGATATTGACTGTTTATGACTTATCATTACTGGAGCTGAGAGACAAGAAGCTCCCAGTGGAAGTAGTGAGCAGGGGGCTGGGATACCGAAGCAGTGGGCACTCCATGCCCAGACCAGGGTCTGGGTCTAGAAACTATCATGAATTCATCCAGCTATCAAATTGGTGTAGAAGAGCAACACTGGCTCTCCTTGCATCTGAGGGAGAAAGGGAGCAAAAGTCCTTCCCCTTCTCTACAGGCTTACACTGTGTGCCTGGGCTTTCCTTGATGGCACAGATCAAAGAAGCAAAGAAGAATGAAAGGGAAAAAGAAGCTACCTATGACTCTCTCTGAATGACAGTAAAAAAGTTTGTATATTTTCCTTTTAATTTTATATACATTAAGCTGTGTTATGATATGTCTAAATCATCAGTGGGTATCTCTAGCCAGTAGTACTATGCATAGTCACTCATATTAGCTGCTTCACTATGTAGGTTTTTTTTAAGGTCCCAAAAGAAGATTTCACAATCCTTCATGTGTCAGGAAAACAGTGGAAGGATAATTTTCAAAAAAAGTCATTGTTCAAAGGGTATTAAAAGTCAATTAGGATTTCCTGCTTTATATGCTCAATAACCATTCCCCACACATTTAGACTTGCAAGATCCTTATCATTAGTTTGATTTCAAAATAAAGACTTTTCCCTCTCCCTCTCCTCCTTTCCACAGATTTAGGACATCTTTAGGACATCTACTTTACAGTATTATTATCATCATTATTATTAGAAATAAAATTTTAAAAAATTCATCAATGGATACAAAGGAAAGAGAACTGAGGGTGTGTATTACTTTCAAGGGGTATGGGGCAAAGGCCAGATAATTGCGATCACTTCTCTTTTTAAAAATACATTGATTTTTTTTTTTCTCTTTCATGCTAGGATTTGGAACTGAAGGGCAAAGTTGCTTTTACAGCCAAGCCAAAAGCCAGTTAGCACCATTATAGGAGAGCAGCTTAGGCTTCTGCAGGCCTTGAGCTTCCTTTATCAAGCGTAGTAGCTGTTGTTCATCCTTCAGTTTTCAAATCCAATCATATAAGATTTGTTCCTTTATCAAGTAGAGAGGCACTATAGCTTGCTAAAAGATCAACAATACTATAGGTGTGTCCTATAGAGGGGGAGCTGCTCAGAGTGACACCTGGTGGGTAACTTAGATATCACCCTCTGAGCTACTCTAAAATCTTGGACTGGATTTTTACAGATAAGCTAAAACCAAACACTGAAAGTGTGTCATGTCACATAAGCACAAAATATTTAGATGCAATTGTGATTTGGTCTAGAAATATAAAATGTTTGAAACTTAAACCAAAGTTTTATTGCTTCAAATCAAACCTTCCATATACTGAAAAACCAGTAATAGAGAAATCTATCTCTGGATGAGTTGCAGTATTATGTCTGAGATACGGACCAGAAATTCAGACTTTCAATTTCATTGTAAGGTAGAAGGTTACAAGGTATTACAGGTCAGACAAAATAAGGTAACTAAATTCAGTAAGACAAATGAAAGACAATTTAATGCTTATTTAGAAGGAATGGTTGGTTTCTGACTGATTTCTCTCTACTTACCCTCTGTGCAAACCCCCTCCCCCCAAGCCATTATCGGACAACAGAGATAATAAGTTATTAATATGTTAATAAAGCACAAAGACATGCTACCATCTTGTCAATCACGTTTTTCTTGAGTGGACTAGAAGGAAAGAAGGCCACTGATTGCAAGAAGACTGGCCATGCCTCTGAAGGCTCTTAAAAGACTGAGCCCACCAGCTCTGGAATGAGGAATGGTGGGGGAACAGGTTGGTGGAGGAGACTTTTGCACCTAAACCAGAGGGAAGGAGAATTGAGGAGGGAAAGAAACCACCCCCCACTTCCTTCAGACATGGCCCTTTGCATCAGAGTCTGCATCTAATAGGGAGCAGACTCACACTTGATAGACAGATATGGACACAAAGAGGCAGTGACTACAGGTTGGAAACAAACTTTTTTTTTTTGGTGAGGCAATTGGGGTTAAGCGACTTGCCCAGAGTCACACAGCTAGTGAATGTTATGTTTATGTGTCTGAGGCTAGATTTGAACTTAGGTCCTCCTGACTCCAGGGCTGGTGCTCTATCCACTGCGCCACCTACTTGCCCCCAGAAACATTTTTTCAGAGAGACACAAACACAGAGAGACAGCAAGGAAGCTGCTTCAAGGAACTGACCTTGAAGGACAAGAACAGAAGAGAGTGCTAATTCCGGTATCTGAAAGTAGAGCACTGCCAAGCAGTTTGCTCAGCAGAGGCAGAACCTTCAGAGGAAGCTGTGATGGGGGAGGGGGAAGAAGGAGAAACATACACACACACACACACACACACACACACACACACACACACACACACACACACGAAAGAGATACCCATTAGGCACAGATTAGAGCACATACAAGGTGCTTAATGAATTCTGAGTAGTGATGGCAGTTACCTTAAGTTCTACAACTTCATTTTGCAGAAGACTTTCTTTCTGTACCATATGTTGCCTGTGTGAATCCAGTCTAGATGACATCTCACGCGCTGCCTTTTCCATTCTGTATACCATCTCTACTCTAAAAAAGTTTACTCATTTTAATAGTCTATTTTCCATTTCAAACATAATATATTAGGCATGCTCTTGCTTTACATATACATTGCCCATATTAATCTTTTTTTAAAAGAAAAAACAATGTGAATGCAATGAAAAATAACAGCAGTCTGGGTGAGGGGGGGTAGAAGGAAAATGCTGCTTATGTTCAGGCCAACAATGGACATTTCCATTTAGGAGAGAAATTAAATTAAGATAAGTGGCCTCATATCAGGCAAACTACTTTAGCAGTTAAGCTACTTTTAATTTATAAACAATGGCTAACGTATTATCTCTGCAAACACAACTGAAAAGTCTTCTACAAATTGCTCTTTATAAAATGGCAATGAATTTGTATCATCAATTTGCTATGTCTGTTACTTTTATACTTGTGCCTATAAATCTGCTCTTTTTAGGGTATAAAATATAAGAAGGTCAAATCTTAAAAAGTGCTTTTGTTTCATCAAAACTAACTACTATTTTTTGTGGGACCCTGAGACTATGGCTTCAAGAACAGAGGTGACCATGAATCATAGCTGGTGACAAATTAAAATAAACTAAATTGAGAAAGACAAAGGACAACTGCATGAGATATTCAGGAAAGACATTATCAATGTTTAGCTGCTAAATACATTTAGAACTAAAATTTATTATTTACTTTTTGATGGTTCTTTGAAAGGGAGTGGAAATAGATGGTGTAGTAGCACCAGAAGGCAAGTTAACTCACCTCTTCCTGCATTCACTAAGGTTTAGGTTTGAATTCCAAGTGGATAGAAGAGGGAGCAGGTCATCAGTGGTTTGCTTAAGGGTGTCTGCAACACCACTTACTGGGAAGGGAAGGTTGTAGCAAAGAAGCTAATGGGAAATGAATCCAGTGGTGAGGTAGACTAGCTAAATGTGGTTTGGAGAGCAAGACTAGGGACAGTCAGGTTAGGAGAATTTCATCTGGGAAGGATGTGATTTCTAAAAAAAGGAAAAAAAAAGCAAGTATAAGATAGAGAAATGATCAAGAACAGACATTCATCACATAGAGAGAACTGAATAAGAATGGGAAAGATAGCATCTGAAGAACAAATAGGGAAAATAACTATGACTTGTCTATAGGCTTTCCTCCTCAAACACAAACAAAATAATCTGGGATATATAAGAATAAGAAAGGTACATTCTTACTGAATATTAGAAAGCACGACTCACTGGCTCACCAAAGCTAGAAACTCAGAGGGCTAGAAGTTTTAAACACTATTCTGTGTGGCATTAAGCAACTCCATGTAACATCTGGAAGATATTATCTTTCAAATGTAACAGTGGCAATGCCAAAATGCTCTATCTACACTGGGTTGCTTTTCATATTGAAGGAAAAATGATCTAAATGCATTTTGTGAATGACTCTCATTTATGTAGTGCCTTAAAGTTATGAAGTCAGCAAGTATTTAAATGCTTCCAATGGACCAAAGCACCAGGCTAAGTTTGGGGATACAAAGAGAAGTAAAAAGACTCCCTGCCTTCAAGGAGCTTGCATTCTAATGTGGGTGGGTGGGGGTGGGGAAGAAAGCATGCAAATAAATATGTATGAATAAGATAAATACAGTAAAAGTAGGAGGCAATCTTAGAAGGAAGGCATTAAGAGGCACCAGGAAAGGCTACTTGCAGAGGGTAGGATTTAGCTGATACTTGAAGAAAGCTTAAGAAGCCAGAAAGGGGAGAGGGGATTCCAAGAATGGGGGGACAGTCAATGAAAATGCATGGATTCAAGAGATTAAGAGTGCCTTGTGTGATACAAAGAAAATTGGGGTCCCCCCATGCAGAACAGAACTGTGAAGTAGGGATGCTAGGTATTATCCCCATTTTACAGATGAGGAAATTGAGGATCAGAGAGGTTAAGTGACCTACCAAAGGTCAAACTACTAGTAAGTGTCAGAGGTGGAATCTGAACATAGGCTTACTATAATACTTTGCCACAGAAATGCTTGTTATGTTCCTATGTTGTTCAAATCTGAGTATAGTTACAAAGTTTAGATATACATTAACTTTTTCCAGTGTTTCTTTCCACATCAAATGAATATACACTTTGTCATTTTGAAAGTAAAACCAAGGTTTTGTCTCATGGACTGGATGCTATGAAAATAACCTCTACAAAACACAAGTCTTTTTGCGGCAGAGACAAATTTGTTATTGCCAGAATCAGCAAACTAGAAATAAAACAAGGCCGTTAAAAAGGAGCTTGAAAAGCCATTTCTAGATAAACTTTTAAGTGCTTAAACATCAGGGCTGGGACTACTCTGGGAGAAATGCTGAGTTCTTGGCTCAGCTAAAGCTGAAGGGCCAGTGTCCATATTCACCAGCAGGCTTGCAAGGTTAAGTCTACTCTTTCTTTTCCTGAAATAAGGCATTTCATAGAGGAAAGATGAGGACTGTTAGGGTGGGTGACAGCACATATTTTTTTTGTAAAGTATTTTATTTTTCACAATTACATGTAATGGTAGCTTTTCAACATTCATTTTTAAATATGATTTTGAGTGCCAAATTTTTCTCCCTCATTCCTTTCCCCCTCCCCAAGAAAATAAGCAATCCGATATAGGTTATATATGAAAGCACATATTCTTAAAAACTGATATCGGTCTGGGTAGTTTTATCAAAGCAATATTTATCATTCAAGACAAATAGTGCATAAGAATTTTTTTTTCAAATGTACGATGTTTATACTTTTGACTCCATAGCACTTAAATAATATCAAGAAAACTATGTATAGGGATTTCAGGATTTAGTCCCTGATAAATACAAAAATTAATATTTCAGAATTATGGTTGAAACAGAAATTTTAACTTACCTAAGCATCACTAGCTCTGATCTCAGCTCTGCTATGCAGTTATGCTGCATGTCTTCTGAGTTAAAGACAGTGTAACCACAGCCTTTGGGGCATTCCTGGCTTCGTAATTCACATGCTGCTAAATGACCACTTAAGTTACGCCGTTCAACTTGAACTGGACAACCTGATTGGAGAACAGAATAACCTGAAAATCACTAACTCCACAATTATTACACTTCCGTGATAGGAAAGAGAAACCAAAATCGAAAATGTTCCAAAATGCATAGTGAATACCAGTAAAATCAATGAATATTCTGTCTCCAGCCAGCACTCACACATCCAACCCTTCCTCTCTATTTCTGATGGGGTATGGGCCCACCCCTAAACCTCAACATTTCCACAGGCACTACCATAATTTAGGCCTTCATTGCTTCTTTTCCAGATTGCTAAAATGGCATCTTTCTTCCAGTCCATCTTCCACACAACTGACAAAGTGATTTTTCTTCAGCAGATCTGATCATGCTGTTCCCCTAATTTGATAAACTCCAGTGGCTTCCTATTGCCTCTAGGATCATAATAGAAGCTTCTCCACTGAGCTCTTAAAGCCCTTCACTAGCTGTCCCCAACAAATCTTTCTAGCATCATTATTCATTAATGTCCCTTCTCCACTCTGCAGTCCAACCAATCTGGCCTTCCCTCTGTCCCTCACAAAGTGACCTCTATCTTCCATGCCTGTGCCTCTGCATTGTCAGCCCCTCCACTTATATTGTACTTCCTGCTCATCTGAGCCTCAGAGAATCCCTCTCTTCCTTCAAGATCCCCTTCTACATGAAGCCTTCCCCTCACAAAGTACTAATACACCCCCTCCCTAACCACCTTCTCCGAATACGAATGATCATACAATAAAAAATAGAAAAGAAGCAGATCGTGTATCTTCACAGCTGAGGTTGGGGATAAGCAGGGAGAGTGAATTCTTAACCAAAAAAGGGGCAGAGGCAATTATAAAAGATTACATTGATAATTTTCATTATATGAAATTGAAAAGCTTTGGCCATGAATAAAATGTAACTAGAATAAGAAGAAAAGGTTGGAAAAACTTTCTTTTTATCAGACATCTCTGAAAAGAGTTTAATATCTATAATACATAAAAAACTATCAAATACATGGCCAAAAGCCATTTCCTAATAGATATTTGGTCCATGGACATGAAGAAATATTTCTCAAAAGAATTGTAATTATTAACAACTATATGATAAATTGCTCCAACTCACTGAAAATTAGAAAAAAGCAAATCAAAAGAAGAAATGTGAGAAGTTATCCTTCTCTTTTTCAGAAATGGGGAACTATGGATATATAAGTCGCATCATTTTTGAAAAGTTGTTCAGTTTTGTGCAACCTTTTTTCTTTCCTCCTTCCTCCTTTACTATAAAAGATGGCTTTCTGGGAAGGTGTAGGAGGAATAGATTTGGAAATAAAGGTGACATGAAAACCACACATCCACATCATGCATAAGGAACAGAGAGAATGCCAGTTTGGTGTGAGGGCATCAGAGAAAGTGAGACCCAAGGAGGCTGGATTTTTACTGGATTTCTGTTTTCTCTGACAACTATCTTTGGATGGAAAAGAACAGGAAAAATGGCCAATAAGGAATTGACTACTCAAGAGAAATAAGGAGATAATAACAGTGTATCTGGCAGTTTTTGATGAGTTCAGAGCAGAAGACCCAGAGGAAGTACATTTTTAGGGTAGAGCCACTGCCAGTCATCTTTGGAAGATTAGGGAAAATGAGAGAGGGACTACAGGATGGAAGAAGTGGAAATATCTTGATTTAAAAACACAATAAAACAATTTTACTTTGATCCTTGGCAAAATTCTAGAATGTATTATTAAAGGGATACTTAATGAACATCTAGAAAAATACTTATCACAAAGTTAAAACACCTTTAAAACAGTTCATGGAAAACTAAGATTATTTCCTTTTTTTTTTTTTTAACAGAGTTACGAGATTGCTGAGAGGAATACTATACTTATACTTTATCTAAATGGTAGTAAAACATTTAGGAAAGTGTTTTATGCTAGTCTTGTGGGCAAAAAAAAAGGTGAGTTAGATGATAGTTCAATTAAGTTTATTCAAAATTGACTAAATGGCTAAACCAAGACAGTAGAAATTGTGTCTACTGGAGTGCTCTAGGAATCTATGTTTGAGCCTGTGATATTTAATATTTTATCAATGGATTTAATTAATAACAAACTAGCATTTACATAGGACTTTTAAGATTTACAAAGCAGTGTAAAATATTATCTCATGTCATTTTCACAGCAACCTTGTGAGGTAGATAACATAATTATCCCCATTTTACAGATGAGGAAATTTATTCTGTGACCCTTGCCCAGGGTTACATAGTCACTATATGTCTGAAGGGGGATTTGAACACAGGTCTTCCTGACTCCAGGTCCAGCATCTTTTGCTCACTGAGCCACCTAAGCTGCATCAAATGCACAGTTATCAATTCAAAGACGACATACAGCTAGGATAACCAGCATATTACATGAAAGATTTATGATCTAAAAGATTTCAACAGGCTGGAATTTGGGGTCAAATTTGATAAGATGAAATTTAAGAGGGATAAATGTAGTCTCATACACTTGTATTAAAAAATTACTTCACAAGCATGAGATGGCAGAGCCCTACCTACACACAAGCTCATCTAGAAAAGATCTAGGGGTTTTCTTGGACTATAAACCCAACAGGATTCAACAGTGCCCTCAAAATCTAAGTGATCTTAGATTGTATTAAGAGAGGTGTGATGTCTAGTACCAGGGAGGTGACAGTTCCATTGTATTCTACCCTTCTCAGACTACATCTGGAGTACCGTGTTCAGTATTGTGAAACACATTTTAGGAAGGACTCAGATAAGTTGGAGAGCATCTAGAGAAGTGTGGACAGAACTAGAAGCAAAGGATCCTTACTTGCAAAGAGGCAAAATAGAAAAATTTAATATTGATCAGAGTTATCTCAAAGTGGGGCAGACTATCCTTGAAGCTGACGGGTTCCTTCTCACCAAGTCTTCAAACCTAGGTAGGATGAACACTTGTCTGGTTTGTTGGGATTCTTCTTAACTACATGGTTGAACCAGATGGAATCTGAACTACTTTTCACCTCTACTGTTCTATAATGCTCATGAAGCAGGACATCAGCTAGGTGGCGCCTGCCTACCAAGGTTAACGAATGACTAGTAACTAGTCCTTTTATTAATGGGATTTGTTTTGTGAAGTTTGGATTTAGTCAAAGGGCCGCACTTGAGGGCCTAGAGGGCCACATGTAGCCTCGACGCCACAAGTTCTCCACCCCTGGCCTAGTTGTTCCTTTGAATCTTTTCGGTGGTACTGTATAACATTCCTGAGAATTCTCAGATCGGACACGGTCTCTTGGTGATGGGCCCTGGTGCGGTGATTCCACTCCTAAGTGTTGTGAGACCTAAAGCATACTGGTTTTAGATGAATGGTCTTAGTTTTTAAGTAGATGATAGAGGGGGGAAAAGATCTAGGATGTTTCCAGCTTTGAGTCCTACTATGGATCAACAGTACGTCTTGGCTTGATCTACATGTGCTATTTTTCATTTGTGTGACCTGATGTAAGCTTTCATACCCATCCATTTGCTCACGTCATGAAGAGCTATGAGATGTCAGCATTATTTGCTTTCCCATAAGTAGTCTTTTAATTCCTAAGATTTTCTCATCAAACCAATCCAGATATCTGTTTGAATCCTAAAAACTCACAATATTTTCTAAGTTACTTGAGGGCAGTCTCACATACCGAGTCTCATACACCTAAGCCTTCCCTAGAGTGCTTTAACAAAAAGTACTGCACAGAATAGATAACAACTATTATTTACTGAACAAACAGGTCTTAACTCACAAGTGAATTTAGGACAAACAGTCTTAGTTTAGTAACAAGTTGTGCTGGCAGTAACTTGATTTCCTGAGAAGTCATGGGATGTTAATTTTATTCGGCCTACATTTACCTGTATTTGTGCACGATATCCAACCATATTCACATTCCCTTTCATGCTGCTCCACTGATTCTAAAGAGCAAACCATTTCACAGCCACGTTCTCCATTTCTGCAGTGAAGCTGGAGTCGATTTAGATCATTTCGCATATATCTGTAGTATATTCACATATAAATTACTACCTTGGTTCTAAATGATATATCACTGTGAACCTAAATATATAAAGTACACATAAGTATTAAAGTGACCTTTGTGGTGAGCAAATGGCCATGGGAATTCAACTTGGCAAAAAAATCATTTGGAAATATTATAATACTGAAGTGTTAGGATTCTGAGGCAACCTAAAATATTGAGGTGATTCTCTTTTAGGTAAATACAAGGTTTCTTCTAGCTCTAAATCTATGATCCTAAATTTTATTTGCAAACACTATGATCACAGAATATTAAGATTCTGAATTTACCCCAAAAAGTGTAGATAGTTATTTTTTTTAGGTCCCTTCCAACTCTAATTCTGTGATTAAATAGATAAATAAGTTCTCCTGAAAGTTAATTAGCAGAGGCATAGACCCAAATCTCACACCATATACCAAAATAAAGTCAAAATGGGTTATGATTTTGATATAAAGGCTGACACTATAAGAAAACTGAGAGAGCAAGGAATAGTTTACCTCAGATTTATGGAGAACAGAAGAAGACCAAAGAGGAGATAGAGAACATTACAAAATGCAAAAGGAGTAATTTTGATTACATTAAATTGAAAAGTTTCTGCACAAACAAAGCCAATGCAACCAAGATTAGGAGGGAAGTAGAAAACTAGGAAAGAATTTTTACAACCAGTGTCTCTGATAAGGGCCTCACTTCTAAAATATATAAAGAATTAAGACAAATTTCTAAGAATGCAAGTCATTCCCCAATTGATAAATGGTCAAAGGATATGAACAGGCAGTTATCAGATGAAGAAACGAAAGCCATCTATAGTCATATGAAAAAATGTTCCAAATCACTATTGATTAAAGAAATGCAAATTAAAATAACTCTGAGGTACCACATCACACCTATCAGATTGGCCAACATGACAAAACAGGAAAATGATAAGTGTTGGAGAAGATGGGGGAAAATTGGAACACTAATGCATTGTTGGTGGAGTTATGAAATAATCCAACCATTGTGGAGAGCAATTTGGAACTATGCCCAAAGGTCTATAAAAATGTGCATACCCTTTGACTCAGCAATAGCACTTCTAGGGCTGTATCCCAAAGAGATCATAAAAATGGGAAAAGGAACCACATGTACAAAAATATTTATAGCAGCTCTTTTTGTGGTGGCAAAGAATTGGAAATTGAGGGGATGCCCATCAACTGGGGAATGACTGAACAAGTTATGGTATATGAATGTAATGGAATACCACTGAGCTATAAGAAATGATGAGCAGGCAGACTTTAGAAAAACCTGGACTTACAAGAATTGATGCTGAGTGAAGTGAGCAGAACCAGGAGAACATTGTACACAGTAACAGCCGCATTGTGCAATGCCTAACTTAGCCCTTCTCAGCAATGCAAGGATTTAAGACATCTCCAAAGGACTCATGATGGAAAATGCTATCCACATCCAAAGAAAGAACTATGGAGTTTGAATGCAGATTGAAGCATACTATTTGCTATTTTTTTCCTTCTGTTTTGTTTTTGTTTCCTCTTTCTGGTGGTTTCCCCTGGTTCTAATTCTTCCTTACAACATGACTAATGTGAAAATGTTTAATAGGAATACATATGTATAGCCTATATCAGACTGTGCACCACCTTGGGAAGGGAAGGAGAGGGAGAAAAATTTAAAACTCAAAAGCTTATGGAAATGATTTTTTTTTAGGCAATTGGGGTTAAGTTACTTGCCCAGGGTCACACAGCTACTAAGTATCAAGTATTTGGTCTAAGGCCGCATTTGAACTCAAGTCCTCCTGACTTCAGAGCCAGTGCTCTATCCACTGCACCACCTAGCTGCCCCTATGGAAGTGATTGTTGATATATCAAAATAAATTAACAATTTTTTTTTGTAAAAACGAAGTTAGCTAGCAGAAATGGCATAAATAAATGATTCATGTAAAAGTTTCTACTTTTGACCAGATGGGAATTAGTGTCTAAATAACCCCAACAAAGTTATCTTTGGTGTGTTTTGCCTTTATGAAATTGTGATTCATGTTTCCTTACTAAGCATGCTCTGCTTATGGGAAAAAGACACTGAGGAGAAGAGTCTAGGGCATTGACACACATGCAAAAGTAATGGACACACAGAAACACATGTAGAGAGGCATACAAACAGATGAGTCAAAGAGTGACATATAGAAATAGAGACAGAAGAGAAAAGAAACAGAGGACACATACAGGATACCATCCTTATCAATAACAGACAGTATATTATCAAATATCTGCTAAGTGTAGGATACTGTGTTTTGTTTTCTCAAAATTGCGATAGCCTCATGAAAAGTTGTTAAGCAGCATATATGTAGGGAGGGCAACAAAGTTGTTTTGCTAAGGAAATAGGACAAAGATCTATAGCCCTACCCAGCTCCTTTCAGATTCTTTTCTTGGGATGAGATCTGAATGGACCACAATTAGCATCATGACACTGGAAAGAAATCGATGAATTTTGAATGTTTTACAACATATTCTGTTCCTTAATCTTCTCCTTTTCTATTTTATTTATGTATGTTTCTAGGGATATAATTTTTCCCTAAGACCTGTGTTAGCTGCATCCCAGAAATTCTGTTATATTACTTCATAATTGTCATAATATTATTCATTATTTCTATTATTCATTATGTCATAAATATTCATTATTTCTATGATTTTTTTTTGGACCTACTCATCCAGGATTTCATTATTAAGTCTCCACCTGGAGCTATGTTTTTTGTTGTGCTCCTTAAATTGATTACTGGTGACTTTGCACAGCCCTCCTTCACATAAATCCAATTCATTTGCAAGTCATGACACCATCTTTCTTTTGCCTTGGTCCTCTTCGAGATTGAAGGAGAAACAACATCAACAATAACAAAACCAGTTTTTATTATATTATGGTCTGTGAAGGATGTTTACTTGCAATATCTCTGGGCCCATGGTCAATTTTTGTAAAAGTTCCATTTGATGCTAAAAGTATGTATATCCTTAATGCCTTAAGTCTTTAGCTCTAGTTTTTCCAGCAATTTGTACAATTCTGTATTTTTCCTTCTGTTTTCTTTTCTGCAGATATGTTCAAATCTGAGAGAGGGACATTAAAGTCTCCTAGTATTACTGTGTAATATGTTCTTCTTTATTTAATTTTTCCTTTATGAATTTAGATACTATGGCATTTGGAACATATATTTAATAATTATATTAGTTTGCTATCTATGGTTCCTTCTAGCATAATCTAATTTCTTTATTAATCTCTATTAATACTGTGAATTTTTGTTTTTGCTTGACTTGATAGCATGATTGCAACTCTTGCTCTTTTGGATATACCTGATGAAAAATAAATTTTGTTCTTGTTTCTCATTTTTATTTTGTGAATGGTGTAAAGAAGTTTAGAGGAATTTTCTAACCCAAGTGTCTAATTCAAGGTCTACATTTTTGCCCAAATAGGTTCAGACAACTCCTATAAAGGGTGTGTGGCATCAAGGGATGGATCACTGGGGAATGCTTTGCTATTCAGTAATATGGAAGACGTGAAACTTTTTACATAGTTATAGCAAAGGTGAATTCACCTTAAAAAAAATCTAGCTGAATTGATGGCAATAGGGAGATGTCCCTCAGTATTACATACCTTTGATTTGGTACCATCCCTCTGATAGGGGCTACCAGGTAAGGGGAAGTTTTGGCAAGTATGCCAAGGAACACTAAGTGAGTTAAGTCTCAGTATCAGTTGAACAATCGTTTTCACAAGACAGACTTGAATTTTACAGCTAGCTGGTTGGGGGGTCTATATCACACACACACACACACACACACATACACAGAGCTTTGATCTAAATTGCCTCAGTTCATGATTGTTTATGGAAAATACCTTTAATAAAGCTGGATACAATTTGGGGGGGAAATGCATCTTTAAAAAGGGTCATCACAAGTAAGTACAAAAGTAGCCTCTCCCTCTCCACTGATATACTGTATCCTAGGTTGCTAGCTCTGGATTTAGTAACTGTTATTTTTCCTAGGGAAACTTGCCTATAGAGAATTGAGAATAATTGACAATTGGATAAAAATTTGAACTATTCTATTCCTACATCTGACATGTATTTTTCCCTCTATAAAGGGTGATTCCAATATTCAGGGATATGAAGATGATTCTTGAAGGTACTAAACACACAGTAGTGTGGTTGCCATTGGTTACCATGGGACAGTAAGGTTGTGTGATGGCAAACCATAGAAATGACAATTGCTGAGACTTCATTTGCCACAGGATCTTCTGGTTACTCTCTGCATTAATCCACCAGATTCCCATTCCAATCCATGAGAAGGCTTGAACTGGAAGCTACCCATAATGGTCAGGGGCACCTACACACCAGAATGCTATTTTGACGTCAAGGGCTGGTTTTGTTTACATCTTTCTTGGTAGTTGGTACTTTTCCTTTACAATGGCAAGCAAATGTCTCACACTCTTTTAATCTTTGTGATTCAGGACTGCTGTTGGCCAAAGAGAAAATCTCTGTCCTCTGCTACTTCTCCCATTAGTCTCATCTCTATTTCTCCATGGTCTCTATCTTTTTCTGCCCAAACTTCCACTTTTTCCACTGGAACCTTCACTCTATTGTTAATCTAGACTTCAATAATCCATCAACAAGAATTTACTGAGTCTATCATGGATCAGGCACTGGGGATACTTCCTAAACTGTATCCTTTTACATTATTTCCATCAACTGGTACCAAAGAAATCTGGTTCTATACCTGAGTTCTTATCATCCTATGCAGTGCTGGCCACTCCTTCTTCTATGCCTTCCAGTAAACAGGGCCATACTCTATAATCCCTTCTGCCACTGTCCAGACCTCCCACCATTACACCACCCAGTGCCTCTGCATACTAGTTTGAAGCTGGCAAAATATGTTCCTCACATTAATGTTGGGAGATAAATAGTGTAAATACCATTATTTATATTTTATAGAAGAGATAAATCATCATCTATTTCCCACCAAGAAAACATTATTGCTCCTCTTAGGCAATGTAGCATATAGACCACTGGGCCTGGAGTCAGTAAGACTGGAGTTCAAATTTGGCCTCAGACAATGAAAAGCTGTGTGACCCTGGGTAAGTCACTTAATCTCTGCCTGCCTCAGTTTCCTCATTGATAAGATGGGAACAATAATAGCACCTGCTTCCCCAAGTTGTTGTGTGAGAATTAAATAAAATAATATTCATAAAGCACTTAGCACAGTGCCTGGCACATAGTAGACACTTAATAAATGCTTGTTTCTTTCTTTGTTTCCTTGAAACTGTTTTGGGTCCCCCCACTTTCCTTTCTACTTTCTCCTCCAGGGTGATTTTATCAACTCTCATAATATCACCTTTACACAAATGAGACTGAAACCTATTTTTATTTAGCTTTAATTTCTCTTTGGAGTTCCAGTCCTACATCTCCAACTACCTTCTGGATATCTCTACTTAGTTGTTTCACTGAGACCCCAAACACAAAATTTCCAAAATGTAACATCATCTTCATCCCTTAAATCCACCCCTCCCTCTAAAGTCCCCTCTTTCTGTTGATGGCACCCCTGTCCTCCAAATCATCTACCATGCAGTTATTCTTGACTCTTGCCTTTTCTTACCTGCCATATCAAATTAATTCCAAGTCCTATTGGTTTATTTTCATGACATCTATAACCTCTTCACTCACACAGCCTCCTTCAAGCCCTCATTACTTTCCCCTTGATTAAGGCAACAGTCTCCTAGATATTCTTCATATTATTCAGCTTTTCTTTTTTCCTTATAAACATTTGACACAAGTAGGCCCATTACACTCTTTCTCAAGATTAACCTGCCAGCTTCTGCCTCCATGCATTTGTAGAGGCCATTCTACCATTCCTGAAATGTACTTCTGACTTATTTCTACCATTCAGAATGCTTATCTTCCTTTGAGGTTCAATTTAGGTGTCACATTCTTCATTCCATCCCTGACCCCACAGTTCTCTAGCTCTTCAAATATTTGCAGAGTACTATTTCACATTGTGCTTATTTGTGTTCTTGTCACATTTCATCCCCTTTACCTTTTCCTATTCCTTAGTAAAGTCAACTCTTTGATTTTTAATTCTTTTTTTTTTAGGCACTTGGGGTTAAGTGACTTGCCCACGGTCACATAGCTAGTAAGTGTCAAGTGTTCGGTCTGAGGCTGGATTTGAACTCAGGTCCTCCTGACTTCAGAGCCAGTGCTCTATCCACTGCACCACCTAGCTGCCCCTAAATTCAACTCTTTAAAGGCAGCACTGTGTACTTTTTATATTTGTATACCCCAAAGCCTTCTGGCACAGTGCTTTATATATAGTAGGTACTTAATATAAGTTGGTTGAAGTGCAATGAGGAGGTTCATACAGGGATCAAAATAATAATCTTGACACTTAGCTGACTGTGTTTATCAGACAATGCATTAAAAATCTACATGGGCTAGATTTGCTATTTTGATCTCATTCCCAATGTTGTAGTAATAAATTATAATGAAGATACAATTAGGTAAAATTACCCATACTTTTTTGTGATTTTCAGTACCAACTGAACTGACAGTTGAACAATTCATTAACGATACTCTCAATTTTACAAGTGAAAAAAACAAACATTAGCAAACTTTATTTCTATAAACTCATCAATTACCTGTAAAGAGGTCGAAGCATTGACATATTAAGTGTTTGCCTATCTTCAGGGCAGTTGCTGTGATAAACTAACCATCCATGAATGCAAGAGGCACAGAAAGCATGTTCACAAGGAGCCTGTAAAGGGTCTTTCAAAACACCTTGGCAGATGCAGCACAACAGTCCTTCATTGACATAACCAACAAAACGCTCAATGTCGTAACCCATTTTTCTTACTATGTTTCAACCTATTTAGATAAAAACAAATCAAGTAGTAGGAAATGAATACCATTGGCAACAATGTGCATTGATAACATTCATAAATAAAAGTTCTGAATATTAAAATTAATATTATTATCATTATTTTTAGGCAATTGGGATTAAGTGACTTGCCCAGGGCCACACAGCTAGTAAATGTCTGATGCTAGATTTGAACTCAGGTCCTCCTGACTCCAGGGCTGGTGCTCTCTCCACTGCACCACCTAGCTGCCCCTATACTTAACTTTATTAAAGCATTTTTTGAAGGCTAACCAAGTTTCAAAAAATATATACCAAGTCCTCATTATACCATTTTTTCCCTCAGGGCTTAGAGAGATAGCATAATATTTTGGATATGGTATTAGAATGAACCATGGTTTAAGTCCCACTTCAGACACTTAAACAATACATATGCCCTTAAGTAAGCCATTTTTATCATTCTTTGCAGATAATATGATGGCATACTTACAGGATCTTAGAAAATCAACTAACAAACTAGTTGGGAAAAATGAACAACTTTAGCAAGGTTGTAGGATATAAAATAAGCCACATAAATCACTAGCATTTCTATATATGACCAACAAAATCCAACAAGAAGAGATAGAGAAATTCCATTTAGAATTTTTAAACTGCAGACAGTATAAAATATTTGGGAGTCTACCTGCCAAGATAAACCTAGGAATTATATGAACACAATTACAAAACACTTTTCACACAAAGACAGATCTAAACAACTGGACAAATACTAATTGCTCATGAGTAGGCCAAGCCAATATAATTAAAAATGACAATTCCACCTATATTAATTTATTCAGTTTCATACCAAGCTACCAAAATTATTTTATAGAGCTAGAAAAAAATAATAGAATTTCATTTAGAAGAATAAAAGGTCAAGAATATCAAAAGAATAAAAAAGATATGAAGGAAAGTAGGCTAGGTCGGAGCACTAGATCTCAAATTATATTACAAAGTGGTAATCATCAAAACAATCTGGAGTGGATCAGTGGAACAGATCAGGTACACAATACATAGTAGCAAATCACCACACTAATCTAGTGTTTGATAAACCCAAAGATCTAAACTTTTGGGGCAAGAACTCACTATCAGACAAAATTGTTGGGAAAACTGGACAGCAGTTTGGCAGAAACTAGGTATAGAACAACATCTCACATCATATACCAACATAAGGTCAAAATGGGTACATGATTCAAACATAAAAAGTGATATAAGCAAATTAGGGGAGCATAGAAAATTTTACCCATCAGATCTATGGATAAGGGAAGAATTTATGACCAAAAAAGAGACAGAAAGGATCATGGGAATTAAAATGGAGTAAAATTTTGATTACATTAAATTAAAAAGTCTTTGCAGAAACAAAACCAATGCAGCCACGATGCGAAGGAAAGCAGGAAAGTGAGGAAATTTTCTCTGATAAGGTTTCTTTTCTCAAACATAAGGAACAGAGTCAAATCTACAAAAGTAAGAGCCATTCCCCAACTGATAAATGGTCAAAGGATATGAACAAGCAGTTTTCAGAATAAGAAAGCAAAGCTAGCTGTGGTTATATGGAAAAAAATGCTCTAAATCACTGATTAGAGAAATGCGAAGTAAAATAACCGAGATACCACCTCATACTTGTCAGATTGGCCAGCATGACATAAAAGGAAAATGACAAATGTTGGAAAGGACATGGAAAAACTGGGACCACTAATGGCACTGTTGGTGTTGTGAACTGGTCCAACCATTCTGGATAACAATTTGGAACTGTGTCCAAAGGACTATCAAACTGTGTATATACCCTTTGACCCAGAAATACCACTGCTAGGTCCCTATTTCAAAGAGATTAAAGAAAAGGGAAAAGGATGTATATGCACAAAATATTTATAGCAGGTCTTTTTGTGGTGGCTTAAGAAATGGAAATTGAGGGAATGCTCATCAATTGGGGAATGGCTGAACAAGTTGTGGTATGTGATGGAATACTATTACGACATAAGAAATGACAAGGGGGATGGTTTCAGAAAAACCTGGGAAGACTTATGTGAATTAATTCAGAGTGAAGTGAGCAGAATCAGGAGAATACTATACACAGTAACAGTAATACAGGCATACTTCGTTTTATTGTGCTTTGCAGATACTGCGTTTTTTAAAAAATGAAGGTCTATAGCAACCCTATGTTGAGCAAGTCTATTGGTGCCATTTTTCCAACAGCATGTGCTCACATCATGTCTGTGTCACATTTCAGTAATTCTCAAAATATTTCAAACTTTTTCATTATTATTATATCTGTTATAATGATCTGTGATCAGTGATCTTTGATGTTACTATTATAATTATTTTGGGGCATCATGAATCATGCCCACACAAGACAGTAAACTTAACTGATAAATGTGTTGTGACTGTCTACCAACTGACAGTTCCCCCAGTCTCTCTCCCTCTCCTTGGGCTTCCCTATTCCTTGAGACACAACAGTATTGAAATTAGGCCAATTAATAACCCTACAATGGCCTGTAAGTGTTCAAGTGAAAGCAAGAGTCAATATATGTAGCAAGCTTCATTGTTGTCTCATTTTATGCAATTGCCACAACTATCACAACCTTCAGCAACCACCATCCCAATCAGTGAGCAGCCTTCAACACCGAGGCAAGACGTTCTACCAGCAAAATGACTCACTGAAGGCTCAGATGACGGTTAACTTTTTTTTTAAGCAATAAAGTATTTTTTAATTATGGTAATACATTTTTTAGACATAATGCTATCAGGCACTTAATAGACTAAAGTACAGTACAAACATAACTTTTATATATACTGGGGAACCAAAAAAATTCACGTGATTCACTTTATTGCAATGGTCTGGAATTGAACCCACAGTATCTCCAAAATAAGCCTATATCAGAATGATGATCAACCATGAAAAACTTAGCTGCTCTGATCAATGTAATAATCCAAGACAATTCTGAAAGACTCATTTTGAAAAATGCTATCCACCTCCACAGAGAGAACTGACATCTGAGTGGAGACTGAAATACACAATTTTCTCACTTTCTTTTTCTTTCCTTTCATAACATGGAATATGGAAATGTTTTGCATGATTTCACATGTATAACTGATATACAGCTTGTCTTCTCAAAGGGTCGGGGAGGAACTGGAGAGGAGAGAATTTGGAACTCAAAATTAAAAGATTACTAAAATATATATTTTTTTAAAGAATGGGGACGTTAACAATGCTTATGCTGCAACAGGTTCTTATCAAGAATTGTAAGGACTTTTAAAAGCTATAAAAATAAACTGTAATTATTATCGAGGCCCATGAAATTTGACTGCTTTCTAAATTAAACCCTCTTCAATCTATCTTCTGACTTCAACATCAAACAGAAAACGCTCTCTCCTGTTAGCACTGATCTCTTAATTGCCACATAATAATGGCCTTTTCAGTCCTTATCTTTCTTGACCTGACATAATTTATCACTCTCTCTTCCAAGACACTTTCTCTGAAGGTTTTCATGATACTACTCTCTTTTGATTATTCTTCTGTCTGATTGCTCCTTTTCAGTTTCCTTTCTCATAATCTTTTCTATTGGTGTTCCCTAAGATTCTGTCTTGGGCCCCCTTCTCTTTGCCCTCTAAACTGTCTTACTTTGTGACTTCATTAGCTCCAATGGGTTAAACTATCATCTCAACTCTGTTGATTACTACATCTAATAACCTGTCAATCTCTCCTGAGCTCCAGACCCACATCAGCAATTGCCTCTTAGACATCTAGAACTGTGTGTTCGCTAGAGATCTCACTCAACATGTTCAAAACAGAACTTTCTTCTAAAACCCTCCTCCTTCTGTATTTCCTATTACTATAAAGGGTACTACCATTTTCCAGTCACTGAGGCTCACAATCTCAATGTCATGTTCAACTCTTCACCCCACATATGTAATGTTGTCAAATCTTTTTTTGTTTTTACCTTCACATCTCGTATAGGTTCCCCTCTTCTCTACTCATACAGCTAGCACCCTTGGCAAGAACCTTCTAATTTTATTTCCTTTAGAATCAAATACAAGTTACTGTGTTTAGATTTTAAATCTTTTCACGACCTAGCCCTAAACTACCTTTCCAAATTTATTGTACATTATTCTCCTTGCTGTGCTCTATGATCTAGCCAAACTGACCTTGCTGTGCCTCATTCGCCATTTGCAAGAGGCTTCATCTCTTTTGTCTCCCTTGGTAGAAAGTTGCAAAACCCTTAATATCTTTGGCTCTCTAGATTCAGTCTATAATCTTTACCTTTTTTATTTCACTGATTCCTTCGGCAGTCTGGTGAGGCCTATGGAATATTTCTCAGAATATTTTTAAATACGTAAAACAAAATACACAGGATTCTGAAAGAAAGTGCATTTAACTTAAAACTGTAATGGGGAGTGCTTTTCCTAAAAACAGAAGCCTGAATATGTTTGTAAGATACACAAAGAGCCAGTGTATGTGGTACCCTCTCTAGGCTGTTCTCCCAAATTACATTCAAAACTAGGAATCTCCTGTGGAGTTTACCAGTCATGATAAACTGTAGATCAGTACTCATAAAAGTATAGCTCACAAGACCCCCAAATGCATATGCTTTCAGTAGTCAGACAGAAGACATAATTAACCCAAAGTAAAGACACTTACTGAAATAGTAGTAAGAAGAGTAGTTAAAAAACTTCTCTTCAATAAAATTGGAGCACGTTCTCAAAGAGAAATGGGAAGGGTGAATAACTATTTATTTGAGTGTTAGAGTTCACAAAGAGAGAAACATACATGTAGGGAATACTTAACCAAGACAGCTCACATGATTTCAGCACTGTAGGAGCATACTATCTTTTCATAGTATCCTCATACTGTTATTCCTGGGCACACTGTCTTTACTGGGCAGGTCCCTTGATGGGCTTTCTGGATGTGCCACTCTATAGCTGGTCTCTCTGAAGAGACCATCTGTTGGGCACAGCATCTCTTACAGATACAGCTGATCCTTCAGCCAGTTAATGGCTAGCTGCTGTATAAATTAATCTGAAGAAGCATAAATATTAATTTTTACTTCTTTTATATTGGTTTATCAAAGTCTCAAAGGGTGAACCCTTTGCAGGGCATAAGCCCTGCATGACTGCCCATAGGTCCCAGTAGGTCTTAACAAAGACAATCATATCATCCTCTGAGATTGGAACAAAGATGTGGTAAAACTTTAGGAGAAATAAGATTTGCAATAGCAACTGTGTGCAGTGTGATGGGGAGTTCATTTGAGATAAATAAAGGGACTGGTGAAGTCCCAAATGAAATTAGATTTCCTGAGATGAAACTCCATTATTCAGTTTAACAAACATTTATCGGGTGTTTACTGTGTGAAATATACTGTGTAAGAACCTAGTGCATACCAAGTTATATAAAGGCAGTTGGAGCAAAAGCTTGGTTTTTTTTTTTGAGTCAGAAAAAACAGGCTTAATATTCTGTCTCTGCTACTTATTAACAGTGTTAGTATTGGTAGGATACTTTATCTTTCTGCATTTCAAATCCTTTATTTATAAAATAAGATGATACTATCTACAATCCTTATCTTATGGGGTTGTTGTGAGTGTTGAGTGATATAAATCACCTTGTAAACCGCAAAGCACTACATTACTGTCAACCAATATGCCAATTATTATATCTGTAATTACTATTACATTGATATCTATGTGTTTGGGTCTAGGAAAACTGCCAGCTATCTGGGTGAATATAAGAATTGGCCTTGAGACAATAGGTGAACACTCTGGTATAGATAGTTATGGTATATAAAGTAATGGGCTTGGAGTAGGGGAGAACCTGAGTTTAAATTCAAACTGACACAAGATGTGTGAACATATACAAGTCATTTAATCTTTCTGAGACTCAATCTTTTCATACATAAAAAGCACATATCCTATAAAATAGAATAATGCCTGCAGTGCCTACCTCACAGTGTTATCATAAGGCTCAAACGACATAATATACGGAAGATGCCATTCAAACTTTAAAGTACTACATATGTCACGGGGTTCAACATCTAAGGATGCTCAAGGGTAAGATCCTAATGTTTGAAGCATTGCAACAATCACTAACACCCAAATGGGGATTAACTTCCTGGATCCTTTGGGATACCTCATGGCAGTATGAGGATAGTAGCTACTTCCTTTTCCGTCAGGTCTCAAAGTATGTCTTTACATACATGAACAAGTGTAGTTACAATGTTCCCTGGTTAAATCTCCACAACTTAGGACCTTAAGGAGACTGCTTTTTCTCTAGCAGATGCCACAGAGTAATATATCGCCATAGGGTATCCCCCTTCCCAGCTCAGGTACTATAAAATGGGGTCCAGATCCTGAGTATTAATTCGTTGGGTAATATCATATCCCCTCTCAGTTTAAGTTACAATGTGTGGGCCGAGAAGCTGAATTATATTGCCTACTGCTCTCTGACTTCTTAGCAGTCTGATGTACCCACTCCAGTGAAGCAATCTATCACTGTGAATGGATAAGGAAGAGGTAGGGAGACAGCAAATGATTCAAGCCTGTATGCCTGTCCTTCTCAAATCAAAAAGACAACTAGAATCTGATAATATCCACATTTGAAATCCCCACTTATTATGAAGAATGATGGAATAGTAGGACTTAATTCCCTACCAGGACCCCTAAGAACAAGGGATGCTTATATGGAAGAAAAGACAGGTCATTTTACAATCACAGAGTGACTAAAATGGCAGCCTTGTTCTTTTCTCTAAGAGGAGCTTTTCAGACCCTCTAAGAATCACAAACCAGGCTGAAAAAACGAAGTCTTGCTGAACAAGCTGGTGATACAACAAGCTGTTGAGACTTCATTATGGAAACCTAAGTTGACTTGTAATCTGCTTTTCTTGTATGGCAGAACAATACCCCAGTGGTCCAGTTAAATGCCACAAAACCCTGTTTCTCTGCTATGTAACCAAAACCCTGCCTAGCTCTAGAGCTACGTAACAAATGCTATTTCCAGAGGATGCTGAAGGTACTTCCAGGGTGCAGCTTTCTTAACATGGGAATAAATCTTTTCTCTTCACTTTGCTCTTTAGCTTATTTGACCAACAGTCTTGCACTAGTAAGTGAGATTCTCCCTAAACTCTCCAAGACACTAGGCTGAGAAATTACACAGCACTTGCAAAGACAAAGAATGGAAAGCTACTGAGTCAGCTGGGCAGGGCTGTCGTAGTCCTGGTCTAAAAGCCAAGGGCATTATCACTCTAGGGAGAAGTAAATTTTCTCCTGGAAGTAGAGGAAGTCATCTTACCCTTCTTCTGTTAGAAATATTAAGAAGGCATTTAAAAATTACCCTAAAGACTACTTTTTTACAGGGAAATGTGAAAAAGGTATAGAACAAAAGTTAAGCTCCTGAAAAATTGAAAGGGAAATAATCCTAATTAGCATTTATCTAGAGTTTTACGGTTTACAAAATGCTTTACATATGTTATTTCATTTGATCCAAACACAACCCAGTCAAGTTGGTGCTATTATTATTCTCATTTTACCCAAGAAAAACTGAGTCTGGGAGAGGTTAAGTGATTTACTCAAGTTATGCTGCTGTTAAATGTCTGAAGGCAGAGATTTGAACTGATATCTTCTTCCTGACTGCAATCCAGGTCTCTATCCACTCTATATAAATTAAAGCCCTTCAATTTGGTTAAGATTGCCTTTCCCCTTGCCTTGTGCAAATGGGGTAATAATCAGACTAAGAGAAAGAAGATATCTGATTACTTTAGTTAACAAAATTATCTTTTGAGTTCACTTTTGATTAGGCAGAGAAAAGAATCCTTAAAGGGAATGACATTTTGATCTGTACATTATTTTACTAATCCTTAGGCATAGATAACCCTTATCATAACAATAAATGATTTCAGGAAAAATGATTCTTGAAGGATATACCAAACAAATTAAGTGGCTATTGTTCAGTTTTATGAAGCAAAATGTTAACTGAACTTCTTAACTGTTTTTTTTTCTTACCATGCTGTGAAATTTCCTTGCTAAGTAACAAACCTTGAAAATGGCTTCAAAGAAGGAGATTTAAGAATCATAAAATAACTGTTCATGTTTGGACCTTTCTTTAAGTAGAAAAACTTGTTAAAATAATACAAATTAATAAAAATTACTTCTGGCAGGCTTATGCCTAAAACACAAAGTGCATAATTTTCTCCTATAGTCCCAACTACAAAAGAGTGATTAAGGTGATTCTAGAATACCTTAATGGCAGTAGAGTTCTCTCCAATGCTCCCCAGGATGGAGGGGTTCCCACTTGGGAAATGAACCAGTCAACTAATAGGGTATTTAGACAGCAGAGTTGAAAGTTTCTGCCCTATGTTTGACAGCAAATGTGCTCTTGAGGAGAAAAGTAAATCATCTTGTAAGTGTAAGCCAACTTGACTTGGAAATGAAAATGAAAATAATTAGAAAACACAGAGGACAAAAACTGTCATCGATAGTCCATGAACTTAGTCTTGCAATAATGACTGTGAACACCATAGTGAAGGATGCTGCCTGGATAAAGGAGCAAAAGTGAAAGGTTGTGTGAAGTCGATTTATCTGTTGACATAAAGAGAAGCTGCTGTTCAAGAGATGCAGAAACTATTAACTATATGGATGGAAAACTAGACTCACCAGAATAGCCTTATAAGCCTAATGACAATTCAAGCCAAGGCTCAAAGCCTCTGAATATTTAAAGGTAAAGTACCTTGAAAGAGCACAAGTATTTAAAGCTAGCTGTGGTTGGTTTGCATGATTTAAAAACTCTGCAAGATTTTATAATGTGCAAGTGTCAGGAGAGGCTACTTGTACAGATACTGAAGCAGCAAAGAAGTTCCCACAGTTCCTATAAAAATTAATAGATGAAGGTCCCTACTTACTGGGATAAATCTTTAATGTAGATGAAACTGGCCTTTTTTTTTTTTTTGGTGAGGCAATTGGGGTTAAGTGACTTGCCCAGAGTCACACAGCCAGTAAGTATCATGTGTCTGAGACTGGATTTGAACTCACATCCTCCTGACTCCAAGGCCAGAGCTTTAACTACTGTACCACCTAGCTGCCCCTTTTTTTTTTAAATCAAAGAATGCCATCTCAAACCTACATCTCAGTGGAGGAAAAAATTATGCTGGGCACAACAGCTTGAAAAAACAGAGTTAACTCTTCTGCTCGGAGGGAATGCATCTGGGACTTACAAACTAAAACCTGTTCTTGTACAACACTGAGAAAATCCTGGAGGATTGAAAGGAATCAGCAAGACATCTTTGAACAATGGTTTTGATAATGGCATTCCTTTAAAGATTCTATTTATTAGGGCAGCTAGGTGGCGAAGTGGGTGAGCACCGGCCCTGAAGTCAGGAGTACCTGAGTTCAAATCCGGCCTCAGACCAAACACTTGACACTCACTAGCTGTGTGACCCTGGGCAAGTCACTCAACCCTAACTGCAACTAAATAAATAAATAAATAAATGATAAAAGATTCTATTTACTTTGGATGATGCCTCAGATCACCCTCTTCATCTGGATGATTTGAATGAAAATGTAAAAGTGTCTACCTTCCTTCCAACACTACCTTTTTTTTCCTCTTAAATAGTATTTTGTTTTTTCCAATTACATGCAAAGGTAGTTTTCAAAATTCACTTTTATAAGATTTTGAGCTCCAAATTTTTTTCTCCCTCCTTCCCCTTGCCCCTCCCCAAGATGGCATGCACTCTGATACAGAATATACATGTATAATCCTATTAGACATATTTCCACATTAGACATATTGCTAACACTACCTAATTGTTACAACCTGTAGATCAGGGAGGGATTGCAAATTTCAAGGTGTGTTACTTACATACTACATTTGTCCAGGCAATTGAAGCTTTGCATGTAGACAAGGATTTCATATTAAGGGATTTCTGGAAGTCCTATAATATTTGCCATGCAATCTAGAATATTGCTAAGGCATGGGAAGATGTGACAGAAATATGTATGAAGAGATTTTGGCTAAAAAGTATGCTTGCAGTTTGTTCCTGATTTTCTTGAATTTGACAAAGATGAAAAGTTGGAAGAAGTGAGTTACAAGATTGTAACATTTAAAAAAATTGTAACAGTAGCACAAGAATTGGAGTTAGAAGTACATGAACATGAGAATTATGTGAAGGGGTTGATTGAGTCTCTTGAAGAACTGTAGAATGAAGATCTGATGGAGCTGCTAGCTGCTGACTACTGAAGAAGAAAGGGAACCTTTGTAACCTAAAGCTGAACCAAAAAGGTTCAATAAGGAAACAGTTGGCAGAAGCATTTCATCATTTGAGTCAATTTTTTTTTGTTATATCAAAAAGATGGATCTGAATACTTCAAAATTTTTAAAAGTTCAAAGACTAAGTTAAGGATAACATTCTTGCTACTCTCAGACATATGAGAGAAAAAAAAAGAGCCACCATCTAAATATCTCTCAATCCCCTCATAAAAAAAGTTGCTCAGCCAGCCACCAGTAATAAAGGTGAGGTGCAGTGGATGGGTAACATACTGCATGCTTATCTTAAATTTACTGTGTGCAAACTTTATCATTAACTTTACCTTTTATTTCATAATTCTGTTTATTATCATGGTATAGAATTTAATGTCTACATTTCATAACTTGTAAAAAGGCATTATTTTGTCAATGCCTTTGTTATATAGGCTGTGAAGTGGGTGGGTAGGAGCAAATTTACATTATGTAAACATCACTTTAAGTAGAGGTGGGTGGAATAGTCCACTTAAAGTGAGAACTGTTTGTATACAATCACAAATACCTAGAATGACAGATAAATGCACAAATGCAGTCAGATATCAAAATTCCATCAACCTCCATATGTAGTCTCATCTGATCTATTCACAATTGGTACAATCAAAGCTACCTGAGGTCTGCTTAGATCCTTCACCACCAACTCTTGCAATACCTCGCTTCTTTAAAACTCAATTTGTGCTCCCTCTTAAGGAAAGTCTTTTCAGATACCCCTAGTTGCTACGGCTTATTCTGTCCTCAAATTTTCATTTATACCTTTATATACAGTTTACTTGTTATATATGTAGGATGTGAGCTCCTTAAGAATAGGGATGGATTTTGATTTGTTTTGAAAGTCTAATACCTTGTACATAGTAGGTATTTAATAAAGCTTGCTGAATTGATGGATTTGTAGAAGGCTTAGTATAAAACCCACACATCAGGGGCAACTAGGTGGTACAATGGATAGAGCACTGGCCCTGGAGTCAGGAGGACCCGAGTTCAAATGCGGCCTCAGACACTTGTCATTTACTAGCTATGTGACCCTGGGCCCCAAGCCCCCCACATCTCCTTATTGGCCTCAGGTTACCCAGAATAATTTATAATTTGGATAGAGCCCACATCTTGGGGTTATAGTTATATGTGTAAGGTTTCATTTTTCAGAAAAATACTAAGATTTGGGACTATGGAATGGAGTCAGGTGGAAGCAAATTTATTTCTATCCTCTTTTGGAATGCATATTAGAAGACAGATAGAAGACAAGGGAAACATTAGCCAGCCCCCTGCCTCAGGTACAAAGTTTCTTGTTTTTTACTCCTGGAATCCTAGGTACAAGGTTCTCCCCACAATATGGGTCCTGATGCAAATGCTTCAATTTGCTGTATCCTATGAAGAATTCAGTTTATGGGGATGATGGTCTGGGGTGAAGGCTACTGCCTGTCTAGTTCAGCATGCTCAATGCTATCACCTTCCCAGCATGTGAAACAAGTAGCATTCAGTCTTTAAGACCTAAGGAATGCCTTTAAGAGCATATTCTATAACCTACAATCAGGTAAATAAGTTTCGATTAGAAATCTAGAAATTAGTACTATTAATTTTTCAGGTGAATAGCTTATTCTTGATACAAGCAGATCCTTTACCTGAATTAAATTATTGTCAAAAAAATTCATTAGAGAGAAATTTGAGGACCACAAAATGTATGGTAAACGTAGATGTGTAAGTCATGTATATTCAAAAGATACAGAGTGTACAACACCTGATTTTATTGCATTTTATTCAGTAAATAAATATTTGTTGAAATGAATCTTTTGAAACACTAAAACCTTATTATAGAGAGGTCTGACCCATTTGGTTCTGTTAGACAAACCTCCAATTTCTTCCTGGAAGTTTTTGGCCCTATTTAATCTTTTGAATAATATGAATGAATTATATGAACGCGTAGTAACATAACTGTAAAATCTGAAGGGGAATAACATAAAGGTGGTTGAAGGGTAGAGGTGGAAAGGGGAAGAGACTACGTAGCTGCTCTCTCCTCCTACCCTGCTCAGTGGCAATTCCAAGGAGGGGAAGTAATAGTAGATAAATGTACAATGGGAAGTCTGAAGCTTGGGAAGAATTTGAGTGTAACTTATGTTAATAAAAACCACAGGACAAAGGGTAAAGTAAAAAGGAATTCATGCTTCTGTCCTTTTCAAATTAGCCACTGTCAATCCTTCTCATTTTATTGTTAAGCAATTATTTTCTTCAGTTAGCTTTTATACTTCCTTTTCCATTTGGCCAGTTTTACTTTTTAAAGGGTTCTTCTCTTCAGTGGATTTTTGTATCTCCTTTGCCATTTGGCCAATTGTATCTCTCTCTCTCTCTTTTTTTTTTTGGTTAGGCAATGGGGTTAAATGACTTGTCCAGGGTCACACAGCTAGTGAGTGTTACGTGTCTGAGGCCGGATTTGAACTCAGGTCCTCCCGACTCCAAAGCCAGAGCACTATCCACTGCGCCACCTAGCTGCCCCGGCCAACTGTATCTTTTAAGGAATTGTTTTCTGCAGACAATTTTTGTTCTTCCTTTTCCAAGCTGCTGACTCTCCTGCATTTCTCTCATTCCTTCCCCCAATATTTCTTCCACCTCTCTTAGTTGACTTTCAAGATCTTTTTAAGCTTTTCCAAGAAGGCTTTTTGCGCTCAAGACCAATTCATATTCTCCTTTGAGCTTTCTCACGTAGGCATTATGACACTGTTGTCCTCTTCTGAATTTGTGTTTTGTTCTTATCCGTCACCATGGCAGCTCTTTGTGGTCAAGGTTCTTTTTCGCTTCTTGCTCGTTTTTTTTTTGGTCTATTTTGTGGCTTTTAAAGTTAAGCTCTACACCGAGGGCAGAGGGGGTACTGTCCCAGGTCTTTTGTGCTAGAGGTCAGGGGCCTGGTCACTGGCTTTGTGTGCTGGTTGCGTGCTCGCTTCCCTAGCTGCGCCTGCTGTTACTGGCTGTGCTGGGGGAGGCCTGTGCCACTGGCTTGCTGATCCAGGACTGAGGGGCATTTGTTGCTCATCTGTGCTGTGGCTAAGATCCTCCTGCTGGCTTGCTTGGACGCTGTCTGTGCTGGGCTGAGGTCCTCTTTTACCAAGTGAGACAGACCTTTCCTAAGGTCCTTCCAAGTTATCCTAAGCTGGATATTGTTTCACTCCTTCCTTGTCTAGGTTCTATCACTCCAGAATCTGTTTAGGGGCTAGATTTAATGTTGTTTCCAAGGGAAACTGAGGAGAGCTCAGGCAACTTCCTGGCTTCTCTCCACCATCTTGGTTCAGCCTCTGTTCCTATCTTATTCTTGTGCCTTTGTTGGTGTCAACAACTCTGTGACTATCTTTCTTTTAGGCTTTAGACATGTGGGCCTACTGCCTGTCTTAGCAATATAACACTTCATCTTATTTTTCTTATTTTCACTAAGGTTTTCATTTATTTAGACAACCTTGACTTAAAAAAGGTTTTACTCAACTTACTGCATTGTGCATGCAAAAGAATAAATGTGAACTGAGTTACTGGTCAGAGTTCTGGGCCAATCAAATGAATTTAATGCTAGACCTTAGGGGAAGATTAGACTTCAGAGTATTGTGAGGCAGAAGATCAGGATCTGTTAAAAAAAGGAGAACAGGATTGCTTCAAGTTGTCCACAAAGTCACTTGGACTCACTTTGAAATGCTATCATTATAGGATATATGTAGTTAAGCTCTGGACAAATTTCAGAAGCATGAAGAGATGGGAAGCTGCCTGTGGAAGAAACCCCTGAAGCAGGGAAGGAGGGGATTTCTCTCTATACTGGCCACAAAGTTAATGGGTAGCTCCCCTTTGAAGGAGAATTACTGGACCAATAATAGAAATTGTATGTCATCAGGCAACACCAGGGCATCTGGGTGGCACAGTGGATAGTGTCAGGCCTGGAGTCAGGAAGACCCCTCTTCCAAAGTTCAAATCAAGACACACATTATCTGTGTGACCCTGGGCAAGTCACTTAATCCTATTTGCCTCAGTTTCCTCATCTGGAAAATGACCTGAAGAATGAAATGGCAAACCATTCTAGTATCTTTGCCAAGAAAACATGATTGGAAAACAACCGAACCACAACAGGGAACACCAACATACACTCCAAATAGACATGGATACCCAGAGATAATCACCTAAAAGTGGAGGCAATTCAAGGATTGTGACCCCTGATAGCAGTGGGGAGAACAGATCCTAGGAACCTAGCTGAGCAACCTATCTAGCACAGATATTAAACTCAAGAGGAATTCCCTGTGAAGAGAGGCTTCTAGGCCCTGCATTATGAGGAGCTGCTAGTGGCCTTTGCCACATTTATACCCTACATATGTGCCTCTCTACTCCTGTAGTCTAAATCTGAGCCCATGCGGACACTATGAGCACTTGTAGTAGAGTGTGCCCCAAGTTTATAGGAGGGCTGCTGAGGAACTACCGTTCTTTCTGTGCCACCTTACGCCCTTACTAAAGGCTGACTGCATCTACTGCATAGTCATTAATGGGAAGTACACAGGTGGGGGTTTGTCATGGTAGAAGCATGCATCCCCTCAATGTAACCCAAGGTAGCAACTGCTTTCTGGCACCTAATCTATGATTATAAGTGCAAATTGGAGGAAAGGCCAGGGGTGGAGGGAGTTACATTTGATAACATGAATATCAACATGAAATTTTATGACATTAATATCAGGGCTGGATGACGGGTGAATAATCCTACTCAGGCATAATGCTTCACATTTCTACAGTGCTTTAAGGTTTAAAAAACTTTCCACACAACAATCCTGAGACAGACAGTGTAAATATGCCCTTCACAGATAAAGAAATTAAGCCTCACAGAAATTAAGTTTCTTGCCCATGGTCATACACCTAGATGAGATTTAAACCCAGGGCTTCTGACAATAGTTTGCCCCATTTCCCACATGAAATACATCACTACGCATTTAAAATTAGGAACATCAAATTTTAAAAATGTTTTAAAGTTAATGATTGTATTACCCTCAAAAATCTGATTATAATCAAATAATGGCTTCAAATAATTAACAGAAGAAAGTAAGAACACAAATTAAACCACAGATTTTTGTTTCTAGTCTCGAATACTGGAATTGTAGGTATGCAAAGTGCTAGGCATTGGGGATTTAACAGGAAATAACACATAGTTCTTCTTTTGAGGAGATTACTAATTATAGGTTATGGGGACAGGACAAATTTATAAAGATAAGAATAACATTACTTGACAGCACAGTGCCAAATAAGTCACATAAACAAGTTTAAGGGCTATGTAATTTTAGAGCAGGTGATCACTGAGAACTGAGTAGCAAAGAGCTTTCAAGGAAGAGATGGGGCCTGATTCAGCAATGAAAGAAAGACAGACTTTAGAAGAGCAGAAAAGAGTCCAGGGAGGTTAAATAACTTTCTTGCCTTGGGTCACAAAGGGAGGAAGTGCCCAAGTTAGGATTCCAACCCAAGACATCTGGCTCTAAACTTAGGGAACTTTCAAAATCCCTCAATTCCACAAGAATCATACAACTTAATAGGACTATGACAAGTTAACAAATAGGTTTATTACAAGGTAGCAGGTGATAGGCTGAAGGAGAAACCCAGATGAAATGCTCCATGAACCTTACTGAGGAGAGACAGAGTTTCAGGGATCTGGGAGGGTTTTATTGAAGAGATAGCATCTAAGCTGAACCTACAAGTTTAGGGTTTAAACAAAAATCAGGAAAGAGGCGTTCTGGATTATGAAGGAAGGCCTCCATGGAAAGTCAAGTCAGTCAAACATTTATTAAGTGCCTACTCTGTGCCAGGCACTGTGCTAAGAATTAGGCATACAAAGAAAGATAAAGGCCAGTCCTATCTTAAAGAATTCACATTCTAAAGGGGTATGATAACATGCAAACGCTCATGTTCAAGTATGCCTTGTATAGAATAAAATGAGAATAATTAATAGAGGGAAAGAACTAGAAATAAGGCAGCATCAAGAAAGGCTTCCTGCAAGTTCAAGGAAGAGCTAACATCTCCAATCTGTTTAGAATGTAGAATGTGTGAAGGGAAACAGAATGACAGTAGACTGGAAAGAGAGTTTGGAGTCTGATTATGTAATCTCTTAATAAATGCTTTATCTAATCTAATCCAGTCTACTTTATCCTAAGGGCAATAGGGTCCCAAGAGACAGCAGATACAAAACTGACTTGTCAGTGGGTTCAAATCCCACCTTTGATACAAACTGGCTGTGTGGCTCTGGGCAAATCATGAACCACTCACTGCCCCAAGTAAAGCTCTGAAACTATAATGGGCAGAATAGTTTATTCCTCACCCTGGCTGCACTTCTCCTGACTTCTCCACCAGGGTCCATCCAAGAACCTCATAATCCTGAACGATCACACCAGCTCTGAAGTCACACCTCATCAGTACTCTTACTCTGCTCCTGAGGTCCCTCTGATTTAGGATGGGCTCCACAACCAGCCATCTTTTCATTTCCCACCTGACTGCTCTTCTTTGAACTTCTCCATCATATCCAGTTCCCACTGCTCCCTACACCCATTTCCAGCTTCCTTTTATGTGTTGTTTTTTCCCTACTAGAATGTAAATTCCTCAGGGGCAAGACTGTCTTTCTCTTTCCTCTTCTGTATTGATTTGCAGTGGCAAGAGTTTCTTCAGAAGGGACAGTGCCCCATGCTGATGAAATTACAGGTTTGATCTACTAAAAGCTTTTGAAATAGAATAAAGATATGGGCAACTAGGTCAGGCAGTGGATAGAGAGCTGGGTCTGGAGTCAGGAAGACTCATCTTCTTGAGTTCAAATCTGGCCTCAGACACTACTTGTGTGACCCAGAGCAAGTCACTTGTCTGCCTCAGTTTCCTCCATTAGTTAAATGAGCTGGAGAAGGAAATGACAAACCACTCCAGTATCTTTGCCAAGAAAACCCCAAATGGAGTCACAAAGGATTGGACATGACTGAACAACAACAAATGGTCAGATCAGGTTACGTAGAACTCACATGGCTTGGCATCTTATTGGAAGCAATCATGGTAGGTCTCACTTAATAAAATCTCTCCAGCTGATTCAGAAATAGTAACAGAGACAGGAAAGATGGGCAACTGGGAACAACAGCTTCAATGTGGTTCCAAGTTCTTCCTGCCAGAACCCTCCCTTCCATTCAGATTTAGACAGAAAAGCCTAGTCAGAGAAGAGTGAAAACCTGATTCACTTTCACAAGGTATCTATTCATACTGAACTAAAATGAATGCAAATCCAAGGATCCACTTTACTGAGCAACAATAGAAACTACATTATGAATTTTAGCACAGAACAAAATAATTAGTTTTGGATTTGATTATCCAAAACCCTCTGTTAGGTTCTAGCACGAATTAATATGCAATTGAAGTATCATGAAAAGAACAAATGGAGTAGTCTATGTGTAAAAACTGGGCTAAGAATGGGGGGGGGGAAGTAGAGGAATTAACAAATATTATATACATTCTGGAAGGAAGGCTAGATCATAAACTGAATAGATGAGCCGACAAAGAAAAAAAAGCAAGTCACAGAAGTTAGACCTAGGGATAAGGCACGAGCTAAGCTCATTTCTACGAAGACAGTATTTTTGGGGTGTGGGAGGTGAAGGGAGCGAGAGGAGAAAGGAAAGCACAGCATCAGGAAAAGCGGAGACGTTTTTGGAATAGAAACATTGGTCTCAGGCAAACCGCTCGAGGTGGTAAAAGGTCTTAGGACTGGGAGGGGAGGGAAATGAACTTGACCTTGTACTCATTTAAAAAAATATCCTCATCTCAAAGGCTACCCATCAAGGCCAAGGCTCAATATTAAACATCAAGAGCAATCTGGCCATGGAGACCTTCCTGAACACCCCCAACCCCATGAGATTGCCCTCCTTGAGGGCTCTGCCTCTTGATGTATCTCCAGTACCTAGCTTGGCACGAAGCAGGCGCTTAATAAATGTTTACTTGATCCCCCTTCCCCCACTCCGCCGCATCTATCCGGTTATCTTCCCTTTCCGACCCCTCACCCCCCCAAAGCAAGAGAGAGACAGAAACACGGAGAGAGGCTGACTCGCCATCACTGTCCCGGTAAGGATGACACGTCACTTACCCCCTTTCTTCCCCCACCTGCGCCCAGACTCTCCCGCCCGAGGAGAAAGCTGCCTCGGCGCTGACCGATCCGTCGAGAAGCCAAAATACGCGAGCCGAGTCGGTTTCAGGCAATTGTCGCAAAGTGCCCACATCCATTCGCCTGGGCCTACCTTTCGCGACAGTCCTTGACGGCAGCACCTACCGCTCTCCCCACCCCTCCTTGGTCATTTCTCTTGGTCCACTCCTCAGTCACCCCCTCCTCCCAACACCGACCCCCGCCCCTTTCCGTCCGCTATTCCTGAGGATGCGTCGTAGCCAACCAAGCTTGGCTGGGAGATGGTGACAGTCTAGATCGAAGTGCCAAGCTCTCCCTCTCTGTATAATGCTTTTAAATGCTTAGCATTACAAAGAAAACCAATTATATTGAAACTACAATTATCTAGATATTAAAAATATTGAAATACAATTACCAAGGTATTAAAAAAAACTCTAGGTAAGCCCCTAGAATTTAAGGGAGCCTAGAGTTTAACATGAGGAAAGGTTCCATAAAAAGTGCACAAAATGAAACAAAACTCCTCTTTCCTCTTCCCCGCCTTCAACTGACTCACGCATGCGCAGTAAACGTGCCAGAGCCAAGCTGCAGAAAATGAAAACAAAACGCCCTCCAGACGCTACCCAAGACGCATGCGCCACATCTACCGGGAGATGGCATTACACATGCGTGATGCGAGATTGGTCGGTGATTGGCTGAGCGCTGAGCGTGCGGCCTTGTCGGCGGGACACTTGAGCCTCGGCAGGGCTGAGAGGAGGGTATGTTGTTTTCGTCTGTCTTCATCTGACGATTGCCTTCCGCGTCTCTCCGGTGAGTCCCTGATGGGCGAGGGTGGTGGGAAGGCCCCGGAGACCTAGATGGAGCGATAGAGGAAGAAAGGGAGGCTGGTTGGGCTGGGGGTGGGCGGGCCCAGCCTACGGGGCTTGACCGTTGGCTCCCCCAGAGCTCGGTGCGTTTGGGGCACTGCTGCACCACACATTATTTGTGTCCCTCTGGCCTCCTAAGCCGATCCGCTGGCTATCTGTCTCTCTGTCTGTCCATCTGTCTATCTGTCTGTCTGTCTATACTGTCCATCCATTCATCTCTATCCATTTATTCATCCATTTAGCCATTCATACCTATGTATCCCACTCATCTTTCTATTTATAGCTATCAATTTATCTATCTGTTCATCCATTCATTTATTTATCCATTCATATCAATCTGTTCATTCATCAGTCTGTATCCATTCATCTCAGTATATCCACTCATTCTACCTATCTATCCATTCATACTTATTCTTTTTTTCTACCTATTCATTTCGTATGTATCCATCCATTCAGCTATTTATATGTTCATCCATTCATTCATCTGTCTGTCCATTTGTCCATCCATTTATCTATCTATTCATATCTATCCATTCATTTATATGTTTTTCTTTGTTTGTCTATCTAGTATGGTTATTTTTATGTTGTCTCCTTCGTTATATCATAAGCTTTTTGAGGGTAGAGACTGTTTTTGCCATTCTCTGCATCCCCAGTGTTTAGCACAGTATGAGGGACATAATAAATGCTTAATATGTGGAGAGAGCTCTGGACTTGGAGCAGGAGGCCCTGAGTTCAGTTCCTCTCTCAGATACTTACTAGCCTAGTGGCAATGTACAAGTAAATTAAGTTGTTTTAGGTTCAGTTTCCCCATTTGTACAATAAGAATGATAATGGCACCTACCATAAAACACTTTGCAACCTTAAACAGACATAGCTGTTGTTATTATTAATAAAAAAGGCTTGTTGACTGATGGTTCTACCTATTGCTGTAAGAGTAACTCCCAGGTCAGAATTCTCCCCTACAATGTAGTTCTGCACCTTTCCTGAATGTTAAAGTTTTATAGAGTTGCCTAGAGCAGTAGTGTCAAACTCAAATAGAAATGGCAGACTGCATATTGACTTAGAAAACCACAAATTAACATTAGCTATGTTGTATTGTATTTTTATTTTGTTAACTGTTTTTCAATTACATTTTAATCTGGTTAAGGAGGACTTTGGCAGGCAGACATTTTGTCACCTCTGGCTTAGAGCACTGAGAAGTCAAATGACTTAGCCAGTGAGGAACAACCACTGTGGCATAACTGGGACTTGAACTTAGGTCTTCCTAGCTCCTAGTCAAGTCAACAGGCATTTATTAAGTACCCACTATGTCAATTAATAAACATTTATTAAGTGCCTACTTTTTGTCATGCACTGTGCTAAGTACTTTTGGCTCATTATTATGCCACTGTAGTGAAAAGAGCATTACATTTGTAGTTGGGTCATAGTTAGGATCCTAGCTATGCAACTTATTAACCTTCTAATTTTGGGCAAATCTCTTAACAATTTTGTGCCAAATAAATCCAATAAAGGTATACTGAGGTACAGACTCCAAGCTAGCTCAGATTGTTAACAGTGACTGGTATAACTGAACAAAATGGGTCACTCGGGGAACTCTAACAAAGCCCAACAACCCCCAGAGAAGAAGGGGACCCTCTTTATTAACACACAACAAAGAAAGGGTTGTGGCAGGCCTCTAAAAAAGGTTGTAGGATTGGGGCAGGAGCATTATGTTTGGATATACTGAGAAAGGTGGGCTGGCGGAGTTCAGGTAAGGCTAATCACACCCCTCTGTAACAATTGAGGAATGTATAGTGGGCTAGTCCTGGAGTCAGGAGGACTTGAGTTCAAATCTAGCCCTAGTCACTTACTAGCTTGGTGACCTTGGGTAAGTCACTTAACCCTATTTGCCTCAGTTTCCTCATCTGGAAAATGATCTGGAGAAGAAAATGGCAAATCACTCCATTGTCTTTGCCAAAATATCCCAGCAGACAGTATTGGCATGCTATGGTCCATGGGGTCATGAAGAATTGGATACTACCGTTCTTTGGGACCTATCAGGATCTTGTAGTCTTTTGTTAGGGGATGAGACCTAAGACACTTGCTGTCTCCTTGGAAAAGATAAAAACTCCCTTAACTACACAAAAACAGGAAAGTACAGATGACATATCTTTTCTGGGGCTAAATAAATGGATATCCATAGAGTATCCTAGGGAATACCAGCATGAGACATAACAACCTTTCTTTTAAACTAAACTAACTAGCTCAATATGGATTCTTGGGCTCAGCTCAAGCCAGGTGGATGTAGACCCAATTATAAATTAATACACCATAAAGTCAGTTACATTATAGAATCAATACAGTAGAAATCAACATGGAAGAAATCAGAAGTAATATTAATTTTGATCTTTCCACAAATAAACAAGTGTTTACTAAATACCAGGTACTGTGCTAGCTACTTGAGATACAGAGACAAAAGCGAAACAATCTCTACCCTGAAGGAGCTAAAAATTTATTGGAATGACATTATGTATACAAAAAAAGTATATACAAAATTTATAGACAAGGTAGTTTTATGAAGGAACTGGGGGGAATCAGGAAAGGACTGATTTAGAGGTTTGGGATTGAGTTGAACCTTTGTTTTTGTTTTTTGGTGAGGCAATCAGGGTTAAGTGACTTGCCTAGGGTCACACAGCTGGTCTCAAGTGTCTGAGACTGGATTGGAACTCAGGTCCTCCTGACTCCAAGGCCAGAGCTTTATCCACTGTGCCATCTAGCTGCCCTGATTGAATTGAACCTTGAAGAGAAACTAGCGATTCTAAGAGGCAGAATTGAGGAAGTAAATAGTGCATTCGAGGGTCAGCTTGTGCAAAAGCATGGAGAGAGGAGATGAGAGTTTGGCTGGTTTGAAGGGTATGTGAAGAGGAGTAACATGTGATAAGCTTGGAAAGGTTGTGAAAGGCTTTAAATGCTGCACGGAAGAATTTGCATTCGGTTCTAGAGGCAATAGAGAGTGATATAGCTTTTTGAGCCGGGGAGTGACATGGTTAAGACTTGCGCTTTAACAGATATGTGGAGTATGGATTGGGGGTATGGAGGACTTGTGGCGCTGGTGACCTTGGGAGTAGAAAGAAGGGAACTTGCAAAGAGATGTGATAAAAAGGGCAAAATTTGGCAGTTGTTTGGATAAGGAGGGGTGAGGAGGAGTCAAGGATGGACTTCGGGGCTGTGATCTTGAGTGACTAGTAGGATAGTTATACCCTCAGCAGACATAGGGAAGTTGGGAAGAGGAGTAGGTGGTGGGGCAGTGTTGTGTTTTGAAACGCTTTGAGTTTGAGGTGACTGGGACATCCAGTTCAAAATGTCAAATAGGCAGCTGGTGATATGGAACTTGAGTTCAGGGGAGAGACTAGGGCTGGAGAGGTAGATTTGGGAGTAATTTGCTTAGAGTTCATAATTGAAGCCATGAGAGCTGATGAAGTCACTGAAAGAGGTACTAGAAATAGAACAGGGCTCAGGACAGACTTTTGGGATATATCCACAGTTAGAGATTAGGATGTAGATGATGAACCAGAAAATGAGATTGAGTAGGAGAGGCCAGACAGGTAATATCCTAGAGAGAGCATCCAGGGGGAGAGGATACTTGAATGCTTCAGTAGTATTAAGTAAACTTTGAACTTACCTGCTGACGAGAGTGTAGTCTCAGTTTGCTATAACAGTTTTGGAGGTTCTGCAGAGATCCCTAATACTTAGTGGCTCCTTACTTATAGAATGGGCCATCTTTTAAATTTCTCTCTCTGTTCTTTCCTCTCTTCCTTCTTTTCTTTCTTTCGTTTTGGCTGGATATTACCCATGTGAGAAGTATCCCATCAGAATGTGGGATTGTATTTTTCCAGGTACTTGTTTAAGGATTTCAAAATTTTATTTTTAAAATTTTGAACTTAAACACAAAAAGCCCCCAAACCATGAGCATTCCAGATACAAAGTAGAACACAAAAAGAGGATTGTACATGAAACCATGAATCTATCTATATTCTTTACATCTTGCTTTTTAAAGAGTATATAATAAATTCAACCCATTACTTTTAAAACTATCCTGTATGTCTGTACTTCCTTCTGAAGTACTTTCTGTACTCATTTGTGCATTTTAAAAATGTTTCAGTATCTCTTATTTTTCTCTTTTTATTTTTTTGACCTCACTATTGCTCTCTCTTCTATTCCCCCTACCTCCACCCATTAAAAACATGAAGAAAAGAAAAAACAAAGCCCCACCTTTTAAATAAATAAACATCGTTAAACAAAACACATCTATGCAGTGTCCATTTCCAAAAATGTATGTCACCTTTTGTATCTTGAGTCCATTACCTCTCTGTAAGGAAGTGGATGACATGCTTCATTGTAGGTCATCTGGATATGTGGTGGGTTATAGTTTTGATCGTGCTCTTAAGCCTTTCATGGTAATTTTTCTTTGCAATGTTATAGTCATTATGTAAATTGTTTCTTGAGGGAGGCTTACTTAGCTTTATCAATGATTATTTCCCAGTAGTTTTCAAAATTGTCTCTTCAGTAATTTCTTATGCACAACAATATTTTATTGTATTCATATTATTCAACTATTCCCCAATTTATGGACTCCCCCTTGGTTTCTAGTGTTCATTTTTTCCCCTTTTTTAACCCTTGCTTCAGGATCAAGAAGTTTGTTTTGCTTGCACCTCTTCTCTCGGATCTTATCTTCTCTGTTAACCCTACTCTTCTCCCTGTCCTTGCCTGTTTTCTTGTTAAGTTGGATGTATTTTTGTACCAAACGCTGAGAGACAGGGAAAGAGAGAGAGACAGAGAGAGTGAGTGTTTATGTGTGTGTATATACATGTGTTTATGTGTATGTATATGTGTTTATGTGTGTGTATTCAACCCTCCTTGTCTGGTTCAGACAACAGTGAGATTCATTTGCTATCTCCTCCCAGCTCCCTTCCTCCAAGCCTGTGTACTTCTTACACACGTCAGTTAAGAGAAATAATAAATTCTACCCCCTAGCCTTTTTACCTATAGTAGTGTATTCATTTTATGCTTCCTTCTCTTTCACCTCTTAAAATCCTCAGAATACAAAGTCTGTAACCCCAGGACTGCTGCTTTCTTGTCTAATTCTTTCAATATCCTTTAAAAACATTAAGGTTCTGAAGGAGCACTTATTTCTTCACCCCCACTGAACTGTTTGCCCTTCATTAGAGAGCCCCTTTCAATGGTTCAAAATCAATTAACTTTTCTAGGTTTCTTTTGACTCTTATGTTTTCATTTCAAGTTTTGACTGAGCCTCTTGTCTTTTCATTAGGAATACTTGATGGAATACAATTGTGCCATAAGAAATGATGAACAGGCTGACTTCAGAAAAACCTGGAAAGACTTATATGGTCTGATGCTGAGTGAAGTGAGCAGAACCAAGAGGACTTTGTACACAATAACAGCCACGTTTTGAGATGACTAATATTGTTAAACTGAACCCTTCTCAGCATTACAAGGATCTAAGACATCTCCAGAGGCCTCAGGATGGAAAATGCTGTCCACATCCAAAGAAAGTACTATGGAAGTCAAATCACTATCACTTATTTTTACCTTCTGTTGAGTTTTGTTTCATCTTTCTGATGTTCCTCCTATTGGTTTTAATTTTTACTTACAGCTTCACTAATGTGAAAATATGTTTAATAGGAATGTAAATGTAAGACCTGTATCAGATTGTGTGCCGCCTTGGGGAGGGTAGGGGAAGGAAAGGGGAGAAAAATTTTAAACTCAAAAGCATATGGAAGTGATTGCTGATAAATCAAAATAAATTAATAAAATTAAAAAAATAAAAAGGAATACTTGAAAGTTCTATATTCCACTAAAAGTCCATTTTCCCCCCTGTAGGATTATATGTAGCTTTTAAGGGTAATTTATTCTTGATGGTAAATCCTTTTTTTTTCTTTTTGGAATATTATGTTCTAAACTCTCTTCTGGCTTATTGTAGAAGCTGTCAGGTCTTATGTAATCCTGACTGGTACTTGGTACTAAGACCTTGTCACTCCTTTCTTCATGCCTGAAATATTTTTTCATTGATGTGGAAACTCTGGATTTTGGTTATGGCATTCCTGGAACTTTTCCTTTTGGGGTTTCTTTTAGGAGGTGATTGGTGAATTTTTTCTGTCATCATTTTGCTCTCTGGTTCTAATAGATATAAGTAATTTTCATTTATGATTTTTTTATTAATTTATTTTTAGTTTTCAACATTCACTTCCATAAGCTTTTGAGTTTTAAATTTTCTTCCCCCCCTCTCCCTGCCTGCCTCCCCAAGACAATGTGCAATCTGATATAAGCTCTACATATACATTCCTATTAAACATATTTTCACATTAGTCATGCTGTAAAAAAGAATTAGAACCAATATGAGGAATTTCAAGAAAGAAGAAACAAAACAAAACAGAAGAAAAAAAAAAGAGCAAATAGTATGCTTGATCTTCATTCAAACTCCATAGTTCAGTTTCTGGATATGGATAGCATTTTCCATCATGAGACTTTTGGAGATGTCTTAGATCCTTGCATTGCTGAGAAGAGATAAGTCTATCAAAGTCAGTCATTGCGCAGTGTGGCTGTTACCATGTACGGTGTTCTCCTGGTCCTGCTCATTTCACTCAGCATTAGTCCATATAAGTCTTTCCAGGTTTTTCTAAAGTCTGCCTGCCCATCATTTTTATAGCACAATAGTATTTCATTACATTCATATACACAGCTTGTTCAACAATTCCCCAATTGATAGACATCCCCTCGATTTGCAATTCTTTGCCACCACAGAAAGAGCTGCTATAAATATTTTTGTACATGTAGGTCCTTTTCCCATTTTTATGATCTTTTTGGGATATAGACCTAGAAGTGGTATTACTGGGTCAAAGGATATGCACAATTTTATAGCCCTTTGGGCATAGTTACAAATTGCTCTCCAAAATAGTTGGATCAGTTCACAACTCCACCAATATGTATTAATGTTCCAATTTTCCCACATGTTCTCCAACATTTATCATTTTCCTGTTTTGTCATGTTAGCCAACCTGATAGGTGTGATGTGGTACCTCAGAGTTGTTTTAATTTGCATTTCTCTGATCAATAGTGATTTAGAGCATTTTTTCATATGACTATAGATAACTTTAATTTCTTCATCTGAAAACTGCCTGTTCATATCTTTTGACCATTTATCAATTGGGGAATGACTTGTATTCTTATAAATTCAGTGCTTATAAACTTAGTGCTCTATATATTTTAGAAAAGAGGCCCTTATCAGAGACACTGGTTTTAAAAATTCTTTCCCAGTTTTCTACTTCCCTCCTAATCTTGGTTGCTTTGGCTTTGTGCAAAAACTTTTCAATTTAATGTTATCAAAATTATCCATTTTGCATTTCATAATGTTCTCTATCTCTTGTTTGGTCATAAATTCTTCTGTTCTCCATAAATCTGACAGGTAAACTATTCCTTGTTCTCCTAGTTTTCTTATGTATCAGCCTTTATATTTAAATCATGTATTCATTTTGACTTTATTTTGGTATAGGGTATAAGATTTTAGTCTGTGCCTAGTTTCTGCCATACTCTTTTCCAGTTTTACCAGCAGTTTTTGTGAAATATTGAGTTCTTATCCCGGAAGCTGGGGTCATTTATGATTTCTTGAACTATACTGTTCAAGCTTTTTTTTTGAAAAAAAATCATGGTTTTCAGGGAGTCTAATGATTTTTACATTATCTGTCCCTTTGACCTGTTTTCCAAGTCATTTGTTTTTGATATCAGGTGGCTGGCTTATATTTTACTGTGTTTTTTCATCCTTTTGATTTTTGTCCTGGTATTTCTTATTGCCTCAAGGAGTCATTGGTTTCTATTTGGTCTGTTTTCATTTTCCAGGAGTCTCTTACTTGCATAAGGATTACCTTTTTTTTCTTCTATGCTTTTTATTCTCATTTCATTTCTTTCCTCTAAAGTTTCTATTGCATTTGTTCCCCCAGTCTCTTCTTGGTAGTCATGTAATACTTGTGGATTTTTTTTCCCCTTGGAGTCTCTGCTTTTAGTTGTGGAGTTATTATTCTCTTCTTCTAGGTTGGATTTTTGTCTATCTTTGCATCTATTAGAATTGTTTTTAGTGGTATATCTTCTGCTTGCTCATCTTTTAAGAAATTTATTTTATGTTTAATTTATAGAATAAAACAAGCATTTCCATAACATAGTATAATAAAAAAGATGATTACACATGAAACTGCAAATCTGTTCCTTTTAAATACACAACAAAATTATCATGTAAATTTCTTTCTTTTTTTCCCCCTCTCTATTCCCCCTCGCCCTAGAGATGACTACTATTAGACATAAATAGGCAAATATATACATATATCTATATATACCCCCCATATATATATACATATATACACGTATGCAAAATTATTCTACACATACTTCTGTTTATTCTTTCTCTAGATGCAGATAACTTTTTTTTCATATGTCCTTTTTAGGTAATTTGAGTATTTATAATAGACAACTTATTTGCGCAAAGTTCTTCAGACAATATTGCTCTTACTGTATGCAACGTTCTCTTGGTTCTGCTCATTTCACTCTTCATTATTTCATGCAAGTGTTGCCGTGTTTTTCTAAAATCATTGTCTTAATCATTTGTTATAGCGTAGTAGTATTCCATCACAATCATGTACTATTAACTTTTTCAGCCATTCCCCATTAGATAGACATCCCTGCAATTTCCAGTTCTTTGCCACCACAAAAAGAGCTGCCATAAACATTTTAGAACATAAAAATTCTTTTCCTCTTTCCTTAATCATCTTTGGAAATAGACCAAGTAGTGGTATTTCTGAGTCAGAAGGCATAGGTAGTTTAATAATTCTTAGGGCATAATTCCAGATTGCTCTCCAGAATGGTTAGATCAGTTCTGTGTGCTACAGTTACCCAAAAATAACACTTGGAGATTTTCTAGGTATAAAGTGAAAGATTTATTACATTGTCGTGAGAAGTGGGCGTCTGCTTCATCTGGCAGTCCGAGCGAAGCGAGGTGAGGCACAAAGGTCAGAACAAAGGTTATATAGCCCTAACGCAGAGACACCCACCCACCACTGGCTGTAAATTCCCATTGGACAGGAATCCTTACAATCTAAAACGTGAAAATCGACCCCAGAAACAAGGAATCCTAGCTATTTTGTCCTTATTTAGCATTAGCCATTACCTAATACTAATGTAACAGTACAGATCATGTGTTTTTTAGGAACTTGAAACTTGGGCCTATTCAGGCTGTAACCAACCTTGAGTTTGTAACAGTCTACAAAACTGTTACACTCAGTCCATCTGAGAGATCTCACACTGTTTACATTGTCTTACTCAGTTCAAAATTCCACCAACAGTGATGTGTCCTAATTTTTCCACATTCTCTCCAACATTTGCTTGCTTATCTTTCAAGCTTTAGTTCCTGTACTGGAGTTTTGTGGTAGAACCAGACTCTGCCCCTTGCTGAACTTTTGGGTAGTGTGGTCTGCCCTGTTTAGTTTCACCTAGGTTCCTGCACTGGCTTTGATTTCATTTGGTTAGGTACCTCAAGGTCTTTGAGGTTCAGAGTTCTGGATCATGAGATCTATATTGGGCCAGAATATTAGGGGCCTGGAGAGTCCTGGCCTGAGCACTGCAGCCCTGGACTAGGGAGATTTTGAGGTCCATACTTTTCCTTCTGACCTCCCAGGGCTTTCTTTGATACACAGCTTTTCAATTCTGTTGTCTTCCAAAATAGTTCAGTGTTGTATGTTGATACACTGTTAACTCCTCCTATATCTAGGAAGGTTCTTTTAATTGATTTGGTTGAATTTTGGTGAGCTGTATCTGAGAGGGCACAGAAGGAGGGATAAACTTTAGCTCTGTCAGGTTAAGGTCAAGTAAATGCACCATAAAATCTCTGATGAATAATGCCGTCTGAGAGAGAACCTTAGAGAATGTGATAGATTCCCTACACTAATACCATTTCTCAGATGTACTTCATTCTGCTTATGGCAGGCTACTAGTTACAGTAGCTATGCTCTAGTATTCCTCCCCTTTTGGGCAAATATAGAATCTCACTAAATTCCCTCCCCCAGAACTGATTCTCTGGTCTTACAACTGTGAAGAGACATTTACCTACTTAAACTGGGCCTTTCTTTATTCCCTACCTTGGATCTTCTAAACCTTTATTCTTTTGTTATGAGAAAAATGACCATTTACAAGGAGTCATGATCCAGACACATAATGATAAACTCCCTCTGACCTACTATTATTCTTGCCTAGATCTTGAGAAGACTCTCAGAATTAGTTTTTTCCTTCTGCCCCAACCATCTGTAGCACTCAGCCTGAGAGCTGCCTGGTAATGCCACAGATCTGCTTTCTTATTTTGCCTTTGGGACACATTTATTATTGTACATGAGCCAAGGAGGGATGATGGTGAACATGAAAAAAAAAACCAAACCACAGCATTGTTTTCCCTCCAGATTTGCAAACACAAGCCTTTTGCTTTGTGTGTCTGACATGCCAATCTCATAACCTGGGTTGACCTATAAATATCATCATATTCTTATTCTTAGCTATCCTCTGGTCACCTTCCTAAGCTTACAAACGGATTTTATTCAACTCCCCAAGATTCAGTCGTACAAGTTGAGGTCTATTGCTGCTTGAAAAGGCTGGCTTGCTCTACCACTGAATATAAGAAACTTTTAAAAATTTAAAATTTTATTGTTACAAACTTGACAAAGGTCAACATGATTATTTCCACATACAAAGAAGAGTAAGAGTATATGAAACCGTGAATCTCTCTTATGTATAGCTTGATTTTTTAAAAAGCATATAATAAATTTAATGCTGTAGTTCTAAAATTGCCCTGTTTATCTGTGTCTTGAACTTCCTTTTGTTCTCTTTTGGGTTCAGAAAAACCCAGGTTCAAATCCTGCTTCATATACTTACTAGCAGTATGACCATGGGCAAATTGCTTAATCTCTCTGAGCTTCAGTTTCCTCATCTGGAAAATGAGAGGGTAAACTTAATAGTCTCTCAGGACCTTTCTAGCTCCAACTCTATGTTCCTATGGGCCTGTGAACTGCTGGGTTTGTACTCACCACCCCTTCATATTGATACCCACATTCTTCTAGGATTCACTGCTCTTTATAATTTTTGGAATTTTTCACCCTGTGCTTCCTTTTCCTCTTGGATCCCAATTCACCTTAGAAGGGGGAAGTCTAGGAGATAATAGTTTTAGGGGGTAGGAGGATCTAGATGAGAAAGTATTTAGAAGGGAAGAGTCTGAGTTAGGTGAAGGAGGTACTATGTAGAGTTTCTGGGTGAAGAGAAAAATGGTTTACTGGGTAGAGGGATCTGAGTAGGAGTGAATCTGGGACACAGGATGAGGGAATGAAAAAGCATTTATTAAGCACTTAGTATGTGCTAGCCCTGGGAATATAAGTACAAACAAGATAGACCCTTCCCTCAAGAAATTTAGATTCAAATTGGAGAAGATCACAAATATTGGGAAATGGTGTTCCAGGAGGTGGGTTTTGGTCTGGAAAATCAAGGAGATGGTGAGTGGAGAATGACAGAGTTGATATTTTGATTACTGTTCCCAGAATAAAGGCAATATGAGAGGAGTGAGAGGGGAGTGGAAAGTAGAAGCATGGCAGGAATATGGCCAGAGAATGTCTAGGGGAAGTAATTGTAAAAGATAAGGGGGGCTGGGTGGTGTGGAGGAGCTGGGGTTGGAGCCAAAAGGGGCTCAGGGAGTTTGGGACTAGTATCAGCTGAGGGAAGTAGGAGAGTGAGCCTGAGGAGATTGATGGAGGAGAAGCACTGGACCTGGATTCAGGAAGACCTGAGTTCAAATGTGACCTCAGGCACTTGATACTTACTAGCTGTGTGACCCTGGGAAAGTCTCTTCACCCCATTGCCTCACCCAAAAAAAAAATTAAGAAATTGATGGAGGAGGAATCAAAGTGGACATGAGATTAGGTTTGAGGAGATTAGGGGGTAGAAGTTGAGGAAAAAAGTAGGGTAGCACCAGTAACAACTGGATTTACCTGCTCTTGACAATGGACTGTTTATATTTTTTATTCTTCACAAAAACTTTAATGGGCTTCAGCTCCATAAAACAAGATACTGCTTGGTTCCTACCCCCTCACTTTTCTTGGCTTCTTTTGTAGGTTGGGCCCCCCTCCTCCATTGTGTTGTAAGCTCCTTGGAGGCAAGGACTGTCTTTTTTATTATTTATATGCCCTCTGTTTAGTACAATATCTGGCATATAGTAGGCACTTACTAAATGTTTATTGGATTGGGATTGGGCAGTTAGGTGGTACTGTGGATAGAGCCCTGGGCCTGGAGTGAAGAAGACCTGAGTTCAAATTCAGCCTCATGTGCTAGCTGTGTGACTCTCAGCAAATCGCTTAGCCTCTGCCTCAGTTTCCTCAAGTATAAAAAGAAATTGGAGATAATAATAACATCTACCTTCTAGGTTTGTTGTGAGGGTCACATATATGTAAAGTGCTTGGTACAATGTCTGACATATAGTAGGCCCTTAATAAATACTTGTTTCCTTCCTTTAATAGTGAGATTGACCTTAGAATGAGAAAGAACTATGTTTAAATTCTTTTGATGGAACTAGATTTATGACTATGAGCACTTAACCTCTCTGTTCTGTAGTCTAGTGGTATCAAATTCAGATAGAAACAAAGGCCACTAAACTATAAGAATAAGGGATAAGGATCTCTGTGGGCTGCATATTGACAGAAAAAACCACTTAATTCATATTAGATATGTTTTATTATATTTTTACTTATTGTGTTAAATATTTCCCAATTACATTTTAATGTAGTTCAGGCTATACTTGAGAATGTTGTGGGTTGCATGTGGGCCACGTGTTTGACACCTCTGCTATAGGCATCTCTCTTATAGGATATTTATATGGCAATCCAGTTTTCACATGGAAAAAAATCAGAAGTTTGGACCAAAAAGAAAAAAGACTCATGCATAATCTCTTTATTTGCTTTCCTCGACAGTTCATTACTGAATATGAGAAGATCTGCAGCACCAAGTCAATTACAGGGGAGTCTAGCAAAAAAACCAAGATTTAGACCTCCAGGAAATATTAGCACATCAAATCTGAATGAGAAGATTAATAAGCTGGGTCCAAATGCTGCATTTATTGAGGTAAAGGAAAAGTTAAGAAAGCATATTATACATATCATATATGTTTGACTGATAAGAAAAATGTTATTTTTAGATTAACAGTAGTTTGCTGACTATAGAAAAATTTCAAAATCCGTGTCAAAGTATTTTCCAACAAACATTTTTGGATGTTATAATTTAGGAATTTAACTAATACTTTTTGAAAATTTTGAGAAAGAATTAAGAGAACTCTCTTTCTTAAAACTTAGCATCTTTATTCCTTCCTTCTTGTCATTTTATTAAAGCCAATCATTCTCCCTATTTACTTGAACCCATTATCTTCCCTCCTTTATGACTTTACTTTAGCAATCATTCCCTCTTTCTCATGCTTAGATCTCTTCCTTTCCATTGGCTCCTCATCTGCCTGCAGGAATGCTCAGGCCTTAAGAAAAAAAAAACTTCCTTTGACCTTTGTACCTTGTTTGCTACTGTGCCACCTTTTTTTCTCCCTTTTATGTACTTGTTTCTTGAAAAATTGTCTGCACTTGATGCCTCCATTTCCTCATTACTCATTTTCTCTTCAGCCCCTTACAGTTTGGCTTCCATTTCCATTACTGTTTTAAAATTTCTCTTTTAAAGGTTACCAATGATCTTTTACTTTATAAATCTAATGACTTTTAACCAAAAAAATTTTTTTTCATTACTTTGCATCATTTGACACTATTGATTGACCCTTTTCTTTTGTATGTTTTCTCCTTCTTACTTTTCCAAGACACCAAAATTCCTGCTTCTCCTACTTCTCTAATTAAACCTCTTTCTGACCCCTTAAGTTGGGTTTTCTTTAACATTCTATGCTTGGTCTTTATCTCTTCACTCTCTTGGTAACCTCATTTATTCCTAGTTTCAATTGTTCTATGTAAACAATCATTATCTCTAACCTGGATTTTTCTTTTAATTTCCATGCTTTAGTATGTTTCTTCCTTTATGAGGCCCATCCTGATCTGCTCAGCTGCTAGTATCTCCCTCTCATAATTTCTTTGTATTTATTTTAAATGTACATTATACATATTTCTGTGTGTACATTTTGTCTTCCTGATAGAATATACATATTACTCCCTTCCATGCACTCTTTTATCCACAGAAATTGACCTTCTTGCTGTTCTTTCTGTACATCATTCTATCTTCTATCTTTGCATTGGCTGTCCACCATGCTTGGAATACATGCCCTTTCTCCCCTTGCTCTTGGAATCCTCATTTTCCTTTACAACTCATCTCAAACACCATTTTCTACATGAGATTATTTCCATTTCCCTCATCTGCTCACAGTTTTGCCACCTCAAGTTTATCTTGTATCTATTCTGTATCTGTTTTGCACATACCTACTATATATCAGGGCTTCTTTACCTGGGGTCTGTGAATTAAAAAAAAAAATTTTTAACTATATGTCAATATAATTGGCCTCCAGGCCATCTCTACTTATATATTGCATCATTTCCTCAAACTGAACCTTTCCAAAGCTGAACTTTGTCCAAAAGCCTGCTTTCTCTTCTTTCCCTGTAGTTAGCAATACCACCATTCACATGTCACCTCTTCTGTTAAAAACCCTTGGTATTCTCTTTGACCTTTCCCTCTACCTTTGATGAAAAACAGTAGTAACTTTTAAAAAATAGGGGAAAGAGAAAGGAACTGATAATACCAAAGGCAAAACTTTTATCTGTACTATAAAGGGGATTAAACCTTTGGGAAATATAGTACTTAGTAGTTAAAAAAATAAAAATATAACTTGTTTTATTTGCTAATTTTACTGATTGAAATAATTATAGTTTAAGACAAACTTTATACCTTCTAGACAACAAAATCTAAGATGAAAATAACAGCAAATAAATCAAATTTACTATTTATAATAATAAATGTGAATTATCTGAACTGTCAGTTACAGAATGGATCAAGAAATAAAGTTGTTTATAGGGAATACTTTTAGTGCAAAAAGAAATGACTAGGTTAAACTTGAATGATAGATTTAAAGTATATATCTGAAAGTTTCAGAAAATCAAGGATTGTAGAAATAGTAGCTGGTAGAGTAGAAATTAAATATTAGAGAAAATTAAGAGACAAATGAGCATCAAAAATGGTGGAAGAAAAAAAAATTTGATGTTTACACACTAATAATTAAATTTATACTAAGAATATACACAAATGTAAGAATAGACAAAATGTATTCATAGTAGGATATCTCAATACTTTGTTATCAGTATGTGACAAAAGAAGATGAACAATAAAGAAATCAGATTTGAACTCTGTGCTTACCTGATAAATTGTAATTAATGGAAATGTGGAAATTAAATGGAAGATGCAAGGAATACACATTCAAGTGAATATTGAAACCCTCATTTGAAAAGTCAGATACCACATCATAGAAAAACCCTACTTGAATTTAAGAAGGCAGAAATTACATATACTGTACTTTTAGATCAGTGCAATAAAATTAGAATTAAATGACCTGTACAGTTATAAAACTATATGGAAACTGAAAATCTACTAAAAAATGATTATGTTAAAATATTAGGAAATTAATATTTAAAAGAGTTATATTACATATCAGAATCCATAGGAGGCAGCCAAAGGCTTTTCTGAAGGGTAAATTTATATCAAGTGACTACATCAGTAAGAAATAAAAGAAAAAAATAAACTTGTATCTAAAATTGCTAGGAAAGGAACAAGGTAATAATTCATATGAGCACAAAACATTTATAAAAGATAAGTGGAGTAATAAATAGAAGAGAAAGTGGAAGAATAATTGATTTAAAAACCAGTAGTTGCTTCCTAGCTGTGTGACCTTGGGCAAATCACTTAACCCCAGTTGCCTCACCAAAAGAAAAAAAATGGTTGATTTTTTTGGCGGGGGGGGAATAAAGATTAATTAAGTTAACAGATCTTCAGAAAATTGAATCAAAAAATGGAACAGAAAATGCTGATCAACAAAATTGCAGATCAAAAAGTAGATCAACACCGAGAAGAAATTAAGAATATTAGAGAATACTACACCCACCTATGTTCTTTTTTAAAAATAAGATTTATTGATGCCTTTTGTTTTTTTTTTTGCATTGCTATAGTTTCCCCTGTATCCCTTACTCTCTCTTTTCCAGAGAGCCATTCAAGATAACAAATAGTATTTTTTAAAGACAAAGAGGAAAAAAATCAGCATAGACGATCAATACATTGAGAAAGTCTGAAAATATGAGCAAAGTTTGTGAACCTCCCAGCTACATTCTAACAAATTAGAGAATTTAAAAGAGATAGATGATTATGCACAAAATACTTATTTCCAGTAGTGATGCAACAAGAACATATTAATTTAAATAAACTAATCTTAGAGGAAAAAAATGAGACAAATTAGGAAAGAATTACACTGAAAAAAACAACCAGAACAACTTTCCCTACTTCCTGCCTCACCAAAACTACCACCTGGTTAAGACAGGTCACAGCAGCATTCTTTTAAATTTTCTACAAACAATTTCTATATAATATAGATTATTAGTTAATATGCAGAAATGGGGGCATTGGCAAACAAACTTTATGAGGCCAATAGTGTTGCTTTTTATTCAAGGTAAAGATATCACTAAATATTATAGACCAGTTTCTCCAATAAATATAAATATAGTTACTAAATAAAATATTAGCCAAAATAATATAGCAATATACTAAAATTTCATATCCTAAGGAAGCAGGATTTATACTAGGTATGCAAACTTGGTTCAATATCATAAATACTACCTATGTGAAATGTAAACCAAAAAAAACATAGCAATAGATACAGGGAAGACCTTTGATGAAATCTAATATTCATTCATTATAAAAACACTAAAAAATGGATATAAAGGGATATTTATTTAACGCCATAAAAATGATCTACTTTAAGCCAATAGTTAACCAATAATGAGTGATGGACAAACAGAAGCATTCCCACTAAGACCAGGTAGAAAGCAAGGAAATTTACTGTTACTGCTTTCATTTTGAAATTCTAGCAGTTAAGATAAATCAGACAAAATGTGTTAGAATAATATTGGAAACGAAGTAGTAAGAATATAATTTTTTGCAGATGGTATCATTAGAAAATCCAGCTTCCTCAACCAAAAATATTCATCAAAATCACAGGATACAAGAATGTGCAAAAAATCATCTAGTATTCTAGTTTGCTGGTAAAAATAAAGCATAATTTTAAAAGAAACCCCATTTATAGCAACAAGAAAAACTATCAACTATTTAGGAATGAACTTATTTAAGAATGCATCGGACCTGTATAAAAACTACTGTAAAGCTCTATGATGACCAGAATAAAGGGGGACCTAAATAATTGACAGGACATTCAGATTAGATTAATAGAGTAAAATATTAATATAATAAAAAAAATTACCTCCAAAATTATTTATTTTGTGAAATACTAATCAAAATACCAAGAATTTTATTTATAGAATCAGAAAAAAATCATAAGGAAATTTATGTAGAAAAACAATTAGGCACAAACATCAAAGGAGCTCACTGGAGAGAAAAGCTGGTAAAGGTGGGTTTTTGCATTCAGGCTTTAAAATATATTTCAGAGTGATTATTATCAAAGCTTTGTGCAAAAAGTAGATTAGTGAGACAGAGTAGATGGACCAGACATCTGACCAAATTTAAAAAAAAATTAGCCTTTGATAATCCCTCAGAAAATGGAAAATGGGAAAAATAATTCACATTTTATGACTATACCTGGGGAAACTGACAATTGGTATAAAAGAGATGTAGACTCATGTCTTACAACATATACTTCAGAGAATTCCATCCAGATAATATAAAAATTTAAAAAACCTCTATAGTAATAATAGAAAAAAATGGAATGATGTGTATCTTGGTTCTAGCACACAGCACGTTGCCTGACACATAGTAGTCTTTTAATAAGTGTTTCTTGTCTTGGAGGGGAAATACATTTTTTAAAACTACAGGTAGAAAAAGTTAGGGACAAGATAGTCATGTATGGTATGTACTAAAAAAGAAAATTTCTTTGTAACAAAAACCTAATTAAATTACAAAATTGGGAAAAGTATTTACAATAAACACAAAAAGTTAAAAACTTGTCTAAACTTTATAAAACAGACTAAAAACTGTATGGCATAGAAAGATCTGTTAAAAAAAATCACAGGCCCAAACCCCTCCAAATACTCATAAAAAATGGTTCTAAACAAATTCTGAAGCAGCAGAACCCACAAAAAGACAGAGTGAAACAAATTTCCAGCCCAAGACAACCTGGATGATTGATCAGAAAGGTGTATCGCACCGGGCTGGGAGCACAGCACAGCGCGGCATTGGGCGCACAGGCTGCAGCAAACCTGGAGCAGGCCTCAGAGGACTGAATCCGGGCAGCTGTGGAGGTTTCCAGACTCCTCAATCCACAAATGCCAAAGACAACTTAGAAGGTCAGTGGGAAAAGTCTGTTTCTGTCGTGCTGAGAAGGAAGGCGGGGTTTCAGCTCCATTCCCCAAGAGCTGGCCCTGGGGGGGCAGCTGCTTCCCGAGCTTCCGGCCCACAGACTGAGGGGGAATCCAGTGGCTGATCAGAGAGGGACTGCAGGGATCTCTTTGCCAGTGCTGAGGCAGGAATCTCTTGCTTTGCCGTGTGTGGATCTGGGCCACAGTTCTGGGCGCAGTGCTGGGGTGAGGAGGAGCGCTGGCATGGTGGAGCTTGTAGTGGCTGTGGAGAGGAACCCCTCCTCACAGTTACAGGACAGAAAGGAATACTTGTGGTCACAGGCCAGGAAAGGAGTAAACACCTCGCCCCTTATCATACCACCTTGGAAGAACTGAAAATTTACAGGGCCCTATCTCTGAAAACAGCTACACAAACCCCTGAAGCTTGGGACGGTACATTCTCCACATTGGAAGCAGACTCTTACCTTAACAAAGAGTTTAAAACTCAAGTAATTGGCTGGGATCATGAGCAAGCAGCGCAAAAAGAGTCAGACTATATTATCTTACTTTGGTGAAAAAGAAGATCAAAATATACAACCAGAAGAAGACAACAAAGTCAAAGCTCCTACATCCAAAGCCTCCAAGAAAAATATGAATCAGTCCCAGGCCTTGGAAGAGCTCAAAAGGGATTTTGAGAAGCAAGTTAGGGAAGTAGAGGAAAAACTGGGAAGAGAAATGAGAGTGATGCAAGAAAATCAGGAAAAATAAGTCAACAGCTTGCTAAAAGAGACCCAAAAAATACTGAAGAAAATAACACCTTAAAAAGCCTAACCCAAATGGCAAAAGAGGTCCAAAAAGCCAATGAGGAGAAAAATGCCCTAAAAAGAAAAATTGGCCAAATGGAAAAGGAAGTCCAAAAGATTACTGAAGAAAATACTTCCTTAAAAATTAGAATAGAGCAATTGGAAGACAGTGACTTTATGAGAAATCAAGACACTGTAAAACAAATCCAAAAGAATGAAAAATTAGAAAACAATGTGAAATATCTCATTGGAAAAACAACTGACCTGGAAAATAGATCCAGGAGAGAGAATTTAAAAATTATTGGACTATCTGAAAGCCATGATCAAAAAAAGCCTAGACATCATCTTTCAAGAAATTATCAAGGAAAACTGCCCTGATATATTAGAACCAGAGGGCAAAATAGAAATTGAAAGAATCCACAGATCTCCTCCTGAAAGAGATCCCCAAAGGAAAACTCCTAGGAATATTGTAGCCAAATTCCAGAGTTCCCAGGTCAAGGAGAAAATATTACAAGCTGCCAGAAGGAAACAATTCAAGTACTGTGGAAACACAATCAGGATAACACAAGATTTAGCAGCTTCTACATTAAAGGACTGCAGGGCATGGAATATAATATTCCGGAGGGCAAAGGAGATAGGATTACAACCAAGAATCACCTACCCAGCAAAACTGAGTATAATCCTTCAGGGGAAAAAATGGTCATTCAGTGAAATAGAGGACTTTCAAGCATTCCTGATGAAAAGACCAGAGCTGAATAGAAAATTTGACTTTCAAATACAGGACTCAGTGGAACATGAAGAGGTAAACAGGAAAGAGAAATCATAAGAGACTTATTAAGATTGAACTGTTTACATTCCTGCATGGAAAGATGATATTTGTAACTCATGAGACTTTGTCAGTATTAGGGTAGTTGAAGGAAAAAAATTGTATGTATGTATATATAGATAGATAGATAGAGGGCACAGGGTGAGTTGAAGATTAAGGGGTCATATCTGGAGAATAAAATTAAGGGATGAGAGAGGATGATACTCGGAGAAGAAAGGGAGAGGTAGAATGGGGTAAATTATCTCACAAAAAAAAAAAAAAGTCTCTCACAGTGGAGGGGAAACAGGGGAAAGTGAGAGGGAATGAGTGAATCTTATTCTCATAGGATTTGGCTTAAGGAGGGAATAACATACACATTCAATTGGGTATGGAAATCTGTCTTACCCTACAGGAAAATAGGGGGAGAAGGGGACAAGAGAGCAGGGGGATGATAGAGAGGAGGGCAGATTGGGAAAGAGGGTAATCAGAAGCAAATACTTCTGAGGAGGGACAGGGTCAAAAGAAAGAATAGAATAAATGGGAGGGCAGGATAGGATTAAGGGAAATAGAGTTAGTTTTTCACAACATGTCTACTATGGAAGTGTTTTGCATAACTGCACATGTACAACCTATATTGAGTTGCTTGCCTTTTCAATGAGGGTGGGTGGGGAGGGAGGAAGGGAGAAAATTTGGAACTCAAAGTTTTAAAAACACATGTTTTAAAAAAAAATGTTTTCACATGCAACTGGGAAATAAGAAATACAGGAAATGGGGTACAGAAGTCTATCCTGCCCTACAGGAAAATAGAAGGGAGGGGGGAGAGATAGAAGAGAAGGCAGACCAGGGGAAGGGGTATTCAGAATGCATGCCATCTTGGGGTGGGGGAGGGGTGAGAAATTTGGAACTCAAAAACTTGTGGAAGTGAATATTGAAAACTAAAAATAAATAAATTTATATTAAAAAAAATAAAAAAACAAGACATGCTGCCACTAAAAAAAAAAATCACAGGATAACTTCTAGTCCACAAAGGATAAATGATCAAGGGATATAAAGTTTTCAAAAAAGGAAACAAATTGTTAATAATCACTTGAAAAATTGTTGAACCTTATTAGTAATCATAGATGCAAATTACAAAACTTTAAAAACTCATCAAATTCCATGCCATATTGTAGAGAAATAGGCATAATACTTTTTTTTATCATTATTAGGATTTCAGACTTTTGTAGAGCAGTCTGGCCCTACAAATTAAAAGATATTTTAAAAAAATCATATCCTTTGATTCATTAATTCCATTGTTGAGCATATACTATGAAAGTCAGTGAGAACCAAAAACCAGTGCTATCTGCTGAAGGTTTTCCTAGCAGCATTTATATGTAATTTCAAAAAACTGGAAGCAACATAAATGCCTAGTAATAGGGGAATGGTTAAAAAGTTTGTGGTACATTAACAGGAAGATAGGTGGTGCCTGATCTGGAGTCAGGAAAATCTGAGTTCGAATCCAACCTCAGACACTTACTATCTGTGTGACCCTGGGCAAGTCATTTAAACCTATTTGCCTTAGTTTCCTTATCTGTAAAATGAGCTGGAAAAGGAAATAGCTAACCACGCCAGTATCTTTGCCAGGAAAACCCCAAATAGGATCACAAAGAGTTGGATACAACTGAACAACTACAACATCGTTAACATAATGGCATGTTATAATGCCATTAAAACTGTTAAGTATGGAGAATGCAAAGAGCTCTGGAAAGACATTTATGAATGATGTGAAATAACAAGAGCAGAACCAGAGGAACAGAAATGTAGTATTTTAGACCACATAAGAAGAAAAATGAATGAAAATGAATGGGCAAAGAATCCTCATGGGTGCCTAGTGGAAGTAACTAAAACATTGCTATAATAATTTATACATTGAAATTAAATGGGCCAAGATGGCAGATTACAGATAGCAATCTAGCTGAACTCTCAACATTTCCTTTCAAAAAAAAACTTTAAAGAGTGCCTCAAATAAAATTTTGGAGTGGCAGAGCCAACTAAATGTTAGAGCAAGACATTTTTCTTCCTTAAGAAAACTCAGGTTGCCAACAAGAGACGTCTGTAATATCTAAAGCGCATGAGAAGAGAACACCAACAGTGGCTGCAAAAGTAGCAGTGGCTGCAGGAGCTCTTGTGAGAGAACATAAGGGTTCTGGACAACTGGTCAGAAAGAGATTACAGGGGGACCCTTTGCTGACACTGGGTACAGCTGATGTGAATTGGCAACTCTGTTGCCCAAATACTGTTCTGGGATGCAGTTCCAGGGTAGGGAAGAGCATCCCAAGGTCATTGTTCACAAAGAAGCAGGGGTTCTGCTCTCAGTTTCAAGGCAAAGAGTTGTGCTAGCACTTGCATCTGTAGGGGCTCAGGGGCACTTCCTGGGTAAAGACCAAAGCATAGACCAGGAGAGCAGTTCTCTCCTGGCGTCTCTCCCCATACTACCTTGGGAGCATCAAAAACTTTTGCAGACACCTAGAAATAGCTCTGAAAATAGCAGCATGAAAAAGCCTGAAGCTTGGGACAGTGCCTCCCCATCCCGAGGTGGGCACAGCCCAACTTTAACATAAATTCATAGTGAAGAAATAGGCTGAAAAAATGAGCAAACAATAAAAAAAAATTGTGACCGTTAAAAGTTACTATGGCAGGGAAGACCAAAACAAACTCAGAAGAGACAACAGTGGGAAAATAGCTACAAATAAAACCTCAGAGAAAAATGCTGATTGGACCCAAGCCCTACAATTCCTAGAAGAGTTAAAGAAAAACAAAAATGGGAAAGGAAAAATTGGAAAAAGAAAGGAGAGAGTGATGCAAGAAAATTACAAAAAGAGAATTAATAGTTTGGTAAAAGAGGTACCAAAAATACTGAGCAAAATATCACCTTGAAGAACAGAATTGGTCTAATTGTAAAAGAGGCACAAAAATTTATTGAAGAAAGAAGTCTTTAAAAGGCAACGTGGAAAAGGAGATACAAAAATTCACTGATGAAAAGAAGTCCTGAAAAAGCAGAATTGACCAAATGGAAAAAGAGGTACAAAAGCTCACTGAAGAAGATAATTCCTTAAAAATTAGAATTGGGCAAATGAAAGCTAATGAGTCCATGAGACATCAAGGAATAATAAAACAACATCAAAAGAAAGAAAAAAATAGAAGAAAATGTGAGATCAGAAAAACCAGTGACTTGGAAAATAGATTGAGAGATAATTTAAGAATTATAGGACCATCTGAAGGCCCTGATCAGAGTAAGAGCCTAGACATTATGTTTCAGGAAATTATAAAGGACAACTGTCCTATATCTTAGATCCACAGGATAAAATAGAAATTAAAAGAATATACAAATCACTTCCTGAAAGAGATCCGAAAATGAAAACTCCCGGAAATATTATAGCCATATTTCAGATGTCCTAGGTCAAAAAGAAAATACTTTAAGCATCCAGAAAGAAACAATTAAAATATTGTGGGGTATTTAGTGGCTTCTATGTTAAAGGATAGTAGAACTTAGAATACGATATTCTGGAAGGCAAAGGAGCTACGATTACAACCAAGAATAACCTACCCAGCAAAATTGAGTATAATTCTTCAGGGGAAAAAAAATGGATATTTAATGAAATAGGGGACTTTAAGGCATTCTTGTTGAAAAGACCAGAGTTGAAAAGAAAATTCGACATTCAAACACAAGACTCAAGAGAAGCATAAAAAGATAAACATGAAAGAGTAATCCTAAGGGACTCAATAAAGTTAAACTGTCTACATTCCTGTATGGGAATATAATACATGTAACTCCTAAGTACTGTATCATCATTAAGACAGTTAAAAGGAGTTTACATAGAGGGCATGGGTCTGAGTTAATTATGTTGGAAAGATATAAAAAAATGAAGGGGTGAGAAAGAGGGATGCACTGGGAGAAGTGGGAAGAGAGAGGTAGAATTGGAAAATTTTCTCACGTAAAAGGAAGTACTTTTACAGTAAAGGGAAAATTATTGGGATGGCAGACAATTCTTAAACTTCACTTCTTAGAGTTGGTTCAAAGAGAGTAGACTATATACACAGTCAGTTGTGTAGAGAAATCTAATATACACAATAGGGGAGGAAAAGGTATAACAGAAAGGGGGAGGGAGGGAGGAATGATAAAAAGGAGGGCAAAGTAAGGAAGGCAGTGGTTAGAAGCAACAGGATAAAAAGAGAGAAGAAACAGGAAAATGAGATGGAGGTAAATACACCATAATCAAGACTGTGAATGGGATGAGCTTACCTATAAAAAGGAAGCAGATAACAGAATGGATCAGAAACCAGAATTCAACAATATGTTGTTTACAACAGACACACTTGAAACAGAAGGATGTACACAGAGTTAAAATAAAGGACTGGAGTAGTATCTAATATGCTTCTGCTTAAGTAAAAAAGACAGGAATAACAATCATGATCTTTTATTTAAAATATGATTCATGTAACTTTGTCAATTTTTGATTCTATTTTCCACCAAAATTATTGATACAATCACAATACATATTATTAATTAAGGAATATAGAAGCTAAACACTCCACAATCCTTCCTTTTTCACTACTTCTTATTTTAATCATCTGTGTATAGGACAGTGCCTATAAAACAATAATCTTGTGATTTTTTTGTTCATCTGCTCATTTCTGCATTAGTGTAAGCAATTTGCTCAAATACTAAGTAAATTTTGTTAGTACATTGTATACACTATGCAGTATATACTTTATACAACACAGAAATGTCATTGGGTAATTAGATTATACAGTGTATAGGAAAAAGAAAATTTCTCCTACCACTTCCTGATGTAGTTTCTGGCATGATCATCTTATAGGAAAAGTATGTATTAACCAGAATACATTTAGTGTTACAATTTTTTTTTTGGGCTAGCCAGTGGGGTTAAGTGACTTGCCCAGGGTAACACAGCTAGTAAGTATTATGTGTCTGAGGCCAGATTTGAACTCAGGTCCTCCTGAATCCAGGGTCGTGCTCTATCCACTGCACCACCTAGCTGCCCCCCCAAACACATTTAAAAGAAGTGATTTATTTAGATTTTTTTTAGATTAATTTCATAGTTATATTAGAAAGCTAATTGGTTATTTTACTCATCAAACCTAACAAAATCATTATTTTTGAAGTTGTATAACACAAGAACCTTAAAATACTGGGTCAGGTAAGTGGCGCAGTGGATAGTGCACTGTCCCTGGAGTCAGGAGGACCAGAGTTCCAATCCAGCCTCAGACACTTGGCACTTACTAGCTGTGTGACCCTGGGCAAGTCACTTAGCCCCATTGCCTAGCAAAAACAAAACAAAAAAACCCCTTAAAATATTATGCTAGGCTTTCCTTTTGTGTCTTAGTTTGTAGATGAAAAAAAAAGTTTAAATTGGCCACCATTTAGAATGAATTTAGAAAATATTCTGTATTTGTAGAATAAATTACTGCTCTTAAAGATGACTTTTTGTTTGAAAGGGGTGTATGTGTGTGTGTGAGTGTGTATGTGTGTGAGAGAGAGAGAGAGAGAGAGAGAGAGAGACAGAGGGAGGGAGGGAGGGAGGGAGGGAGGGAGGGAGGGAGAGGGAAGGAGGAATGGTGTTCATAAATTTGCTAGTGCAACTTCGCCTCTTTAACAAAATCCCCCTCCCCAAAAATCTTGAAAACCTTGAAATTTATTGTAATTGGCGTTATGGATATATGATGTTGGATGCCCATGTCACAGCCAAATTTTTTTTAAGCAATTGAGCTGTCCCATACACTTGATATTGAGAAATCAGGCAAGGATTTGATCTGCTAATAGTACTTGGGCTGTTATTGTAACCTATTTACAAACTTGTCTATGTCTTACACTATAGTTAACGTTATAATCCTGATTCTGTGATTAAACTTTAAATACCTGATAAAAATGAAATTGTTTTAGAATGTTTAAAAGTTCTGGTTTTAAAAAATTATTCATTTTTATTTATCCTTTTTATGGATTAGATACACATAAAAGTGTCAGTATTATATATTTACCTCATAAGATAGTTATAATAATGAAACTTAATATGGTTTGAGAAGTTAAAAATAATATTTATGTTGGGATGCATTTTGTTTTCTTAGGTTGGTACAACTAAAAATCCCCAGCTGCATTTGCAACCTGATTCCAGAATTTGTAATTCTGTTTTAAGTGCTGCAACTTCTGAGGAATCTGCTAAAGAAAAAAATGATGCGGGTAAGTCCACTGGAAAGTACTAGTTTAAGGCAACTGGAGAGGTGTCGGTGAATACAACTAATACAAGTAAAGCCGTCTGTGTACATATATGATGACTATGTATATGCTAGGCCTGAAGACCATACTGGCCTTTGGATTAGTTTTTTAGTTTTTTTTATAAGTTAAAAAATAACACTGTTATTTTGTTGGTAGTTTGTTATTGATGTCTTAATTTAATTTTTAGTGATTAGATTAGTAGCCTTGCTATTTCCTCTATAATAAACTAGAGTGTTTGTGAAGTACAAAAAGTCAAATAATCTATCATCACTAAATATTTAAAGATTTGATATACTTCTTATGTATTCAATTTTTGTGAAAAGTATGTTTATTGGATTTATTTCAGAGGCAAGCAGTGTTTTTATCTTTTTAGCAATAGGAAGCCACTAAGGATTTCTGAATTTATGGCTGTTCATATGGGATATTGTTTGGATAGCTTTGTGAAGGATGAATTGGAGAGAGGAGTGATTGGAGCCAGGAAGTCCAGTTAGCAGGCAACCACAATAGAATAAATGGTAAAAACTAAAGGCATGATTGAGAGTAATTGCAGTGGGAATGAGAAGGATATTGTGGAGGCAAATTGATAAAATTTGCCAATTCACTGGAGATACAGAATTAGGGAGACATCAATTAGATGATTTTGATGTTTCAGTTTAGGGATACTGGGAGAGGTTAGTATTGCTATCAGCTGAAATAGAGAAACTTATATGGGCAAGTTTGTGAGGCAGTTTTAGACATTTGTAGTTTTAAGTGCCAGCATGCCATCTAGGGTATAGTGGTTCAGCTTGTTTGGAAATGTAAGATTGGAGGTTAGGGGAGAGTTCAGGATTGGCTATGTAGATTTGGGTGTCATAATAAAAACTCATATTTTTACAGCATTCTAAAATTTGTAAGGTTTTTTTATAACCATGTGAACTATAAATAATGTAATTATTATCCTAATTTTACAGATGAGGAAACTGAAGGTCTGAGAGGTTAACTGCCCAGGATCACTCAGCTAGAAGTGTTTTGAGAGACATACAGGCTTACTTGTTTTGACTTTCAAGCCTGGAACTTGTGATTCTAAAATTTCATCATTTAAAGTTGAGCACTATCAAAGGAAGAACTGTGATTTGTTTTGTGATAGAAAAGATTACTAAAATTACCTTGTCACCTTTTGACAAATAATTAGGTTAGTTTAAGATGTTTGGAGTTTGTGATGTATTTAATAAATAAAGCAAAGCTTTCTCAAATTAAATGTTTCAAAATTATATCTTATTTTGGTTGAATAAATAAATAGATGTAATTTAAAAGTCTATCCAGACTGGCTAGAAATTGGTTAGTGAATAAATATAGTGTCTGAGATATAGATACATATGAATACAGCTTGAAAATTTTATCTCTTTTGCTTGGTAATTTTTTTGAAGTCTTTTAATGCATTGGAGTACTGTGGGAGCATATATTTGAATTCAACTGTGAAAGGCTTTAATTAAGGTGGGTTGAGCCTTTATTATCTCATAAGCTATCAGAGTACTTACTTACTATGTATGCTGCTTCTGGGTTCCTAGCCTAGAGGTATGCTGAAGCCAGTTCATACTAGTTGGTTAGAGCTATTTGTTAAGTTTTCAGTATTTATACCTTTCAGCATTTATACCTTGGAAATCTGCATATGTTACAAATTAAAGTTTGTTTGTTTTGTTGATTGTTTTGTTGATTGTCTAGACTTAAGATGGTGATAAAGAAGATATTAATAATGCAAATTAAAGTTAAAAGGTTGTATGTGGTGTACATCCCCTCCCCCCTCTGGGGAGCTGGTTGTTAAACATTTATCGGAATAGTCTACTAGTAACTACTACTAGAAGATTTAAAAGGTTCAAGTTGATATTGTCCATGATATTTAGCATTCTCTTTCTCTCATTGTGTGGATGCCTTCCCCTTCCCCTCTACCATAACCAGCTCCCTACAGTGACTAATCTCCAATACTGTTACTTTATTTTGTAAAATTGCAGTTTATTTTGTTTTGTCTGTTTTGTGTTTCAGCCATGTTCTATGTCCTTCTGTTTTTTGGTCCCACCCCAGTTTCCTTTCTTTGGTCCCAAAGAAAAGAGTTAAGTTAAGTAAGATAGCAGTTTTTAATTTGTTTTATTGAACTCTTAACCCCTTTTCTGGCCAGATTAATTTAGGGAAAGTGTATGCTGAGATGGGGGGGATGGGGAGAGGCAGGCAAGATTTATGCTTTCCATTCAAAGAGAGAGGTTTACTAAGGAAAATAAGTTCCTTTCTGATACAGTCACTGACTACGTGTGCCAGCTCCTTGACTCTCTGTTTATTTATATAGTTAATATAATTTAGGGTCTGTGAGACATACAGGATGGTCTTGGATTTACAGATTCATGGAGTGTTGGTAATAGCTTTTTTTTTTAAAATTAATTAATTAATTATTTTTTTGTAAATTTATTTATTTTTAGCTTTCAATGTTCACTCCCACAAGTTTTTGAATTCCAAATTTATAGCCCATCTCCCCCCTCCTCCCACCCCAAGATGGCATGCATTCTGAATATCTCTTCCCCTAGTCTGTCCTCTCTTCTATCCCTCTCCCCTTCTCTTATCCCCTTCCCCTTCTATTTTCATGTAGGGCAGGATAGACTTCTGTACCCCATTTCCTGTATTTCTTATTTCCCAGTTGCATGTGAAAACATTTTTTTAAACGTATGTTTTTAAAACTTTAGGTTTCAAATTTTCTCTCTTCCTCCCTCCCCACCCACCCTCATTGAAAAGGCAAGCAACTCAATATAGGTTGTATATGTGCAGTTATGCAAAACATCCATAGTAGACATGTTGTGAAAAACTAACTCTATTTCCCTTAATCCTATCCTGCCCTCCCATTTATTCTATTCTTTCTTTTGACCCTGTCCCTCCTCAGAAGTATTTGCTTCTGATTACCCTCTTTCCCAATCTGCCCTCCTCTCTATCATCCCCCTGCTCTCTTGTCCCCTTCTCCCCCTATTTTCCTGTAGGGTAAGACAGATTTCCATACCCAATTGAATGTGTATGTTATTCTCCTTAAGCCAAATCCTATGAGAATAAGATTCCTCATTCCCTCTCACCTTCCCCTGTTTCCCCTCCACTGTGAGAGACTTTTTTTTTTTTTTTGTGAGATAATTTACCCCATTCTACCTCTCCCTTTCTTCTCCGAGTATCATCCTCTCTCATCCCTTAATTTTATTCTCCAGATATGACCCCTTAATCTTCAACTCACCCTGTGCCCTCTACCTATCTATCTATATATACATACATACAATTTTTTTCCTTCAACTACCCTAATACTGACAAAGTTCTCATGAGTTACAAATATCATCTTTCCATGCAGGAATGTAAACAGTTCAATCTTAATAAGTCTCTTATGATTTCTCTTTCCTGTTTACCTCTTCATGTTCCACTGGAGTCCTGTATTTGAAAGTCAAATTTTCTATTCAGCTCTGGTCTTTTCATCAGGAATGCTTGAAAGTCCTCTATTTCACTGAATGACCATTTTTTCCCCTGAAGGATTATACTCAGTTTTGCTGGGTAGGTGATTCTTGGTTGTAATCCTATCTCCTTTGCCCTCCGGAATATTATATTCCATGCCCTGCGTCCTTTAATGTAGAAGCTGCTAAATCTTGTGTTATCCTGATTGTGTTTCCACAGTACTTGAATTGTTTCCTTCTGGCAGCTTGTAATATTTTCTCCTTGACCTGGGAACTCTGGAATTTGGCTACAATATTCCTAGGAGTTTTCCTTTGGGGATCTCTTTCAGGAGGAGATCTGTGGATTCTTTCAATTTCTATTTTGCCCTCTGGTTCTAATATATCAGGGCAGTTTTCCTTGATAATTTCTTGAAAGATGATGTCTAGGCTCTTTTTTTGATCATGGCTTTCAGATAGTCCAATAATTTTTAAATTCTCTCTCCCTGGATCTATTTCCAGGTCAGTTGTTTTTTCCAATGAGATATTTCACATTGTTTTCTAATTTTCATTCTTTGGATTTGTTTTACAGTGTCTTGATTTCTCATAAAGTCACTGTCTTCCAATTGCTCTATTCTAATTTTTAAGGAAGTATTTTCTTCAGTAATTTTTGGACTTCCTTTTCCATTTGGCCAATTTTTCTTTTTAGGGCATTTTTCTCCTCATTGGCTTTTTGGACCTCTTTTGCCATTTGGGTTAGGCTTTTTTAAGGTGTTATTTTCTTCAGTATTTTTTTGGGTCTCCTTTAGCAAGCTGTTGACTTGTTTTTCATGATTTTCTTGCATCACTCTCATTTCTCTTCCCAGTTTTTCCTCTACTTCCCTTACTTGCTTCTCAAAATCCCTTTTGAGCTCTTCCAAGGCCTGGGACTGATTCATATTTTTCTTGGAGACTTTGGATGTAGGAGCTTTGATTTGTCTTCTTCTGGTTGTATATTTTGATCTTCTTTTTCACCAAAGTAAGATAATATAGTCTGACTCTTTTTGCTGCTTGCTCATGATCCCAGCCAATTACTTGAGTTTTAAACTCTTTGTTAAGGTAAGAGTCTGCTTCCAATGTGGAGTACTGTCCCAAGCTTCAGGGGTTTGTGTAGCTGTTTTCAGATACCATTCTTCCAATGATAAAGGTGTTTACTCCTTTCCTGCCTGTGACCACAAGTATTCCTTTCTGTCCTGTAACTGTGAGGAGGGGTTTCTCTCTGCAGCTACTACAAGCTCCACCATGCCAGCGCTCCTCCTCACCCCAGCACTGCTGCCCAGAACTGTGACCCAGATCCACACACAAGCAAAGCAAGAGATTCCTGCCTCAGCACTGGCAAAGAGATCCCTGCAGTCCCTCTCTGATCAACCACTGGATTCCCCCTCAGTCTGTGGGCTGGAAGCTCGGGAAGCAGCTGCCTCCCCGCCAGGGCCAAGCTCTTGGGGAATGGAGCTGAAACCCCGCCTTCCTGTCTCAGTACTGACAGAAACAGACTTTTCCCACTGACCTTCTAAGTTGTCTTTGGCATTCTTGGATTGAGGAGTCTGGAAACCTCCACAGCTACCCAGGATTCAGTCCTCTGAGGCCTGCTCCAGGTTTGCTGCAGCCTGTGCGCCCAATGCCGCGCTGTGCTGTGCTCCCAGCCCGGTGCGATACACCTTTCTGATCAATCATCCAGGTTGTCTTGGGCTGGAAATTTGTTTCACTCTGTCTTTTTGTGGGTTCTGCTGCTTCAGAATTTGTTTAGAACCATTTTTTATGAGTATTTGGAGGGGTTTGGAGGAGAGCTCAAGCAAGTCACTGCTTTCACTCTGCCATCTTGGCTCCGTCCCCAATAGCTAGCTTTGTTAATGTAAGCTGTTGCTTAACTCCTTTGAACCTCAGTTTCCTAATCTATAAAATGGCGATAATAATAATGGTGGTACTGTTATGAGTCTGAAAATAATAAATGTAAAGCACCTCATACTAGAATTCCTTAAAGGGAAGGAACTGGAAGGACCCTGAAGGAAAAAAAAAACCTCAAAAACTCCCAAATGGCACACAAATGTTGTTTTTGTATATTAACTTATGTCCTCTTGACAGATCTAAAGTTGGTGTGCCGCAGGCATTGTACATAAAGAAGTTAAGCAAGAAATGATAACAGGATATCTAGATTAACACAAGGTGTCCCCAAAATCCTAAAGCTGTACTAAGACTTTGGGGACTTCCTGTTTGTTGAGAAAAGTTATTTTCAATTCAATAAATTAATTTATTTTATAGCCAGATGTTATGGTTTGATATAAAAATCGTTTTGATACAACTCTATCTTTAAATGTAGTTTCTTACTCCTAATTCATAAACCAAATATAGCTTATTAAATTAAATTTAAGAAAATCAAGCGCATTCTGCATGCCACCTACCGTATTAAATGCTGGGGATATAAAGACAAAAACATAATTATCATTGTTCCCAAGGAGATTATGTATGAATTTCACTTTTGGGGCTTGTTTAATGTAATCTGTACAAAGATGATTTGATATACCTTGGGTCCATAGTTTTGGATGTAACATCCTTTGAAATATGTAATTTGGAATTTATTTCAGTGTTCCAAAGATCCATGATTGCAGCATTGTATTTATTTCCTCCATTAATTCAAATTGCAACCCCTCCATTCCTGTGTAGATAATCCTGATGATTGCTGAGGTTACAAGAAATTTATTATCTCCTAGACAATCTTATTGGCCTCTCAAAACCTAAAGAAGTCATCAGATACCGTATGTTACTAGGTTTTTTTAGCTTGAAGTCTTTGCATCTTGATTACAGAGAGTCACTTTCATGCCATGATGAAACACTGGAATTGGACTTTAGTGAAAGGATCGGGAATTAATTTCATTTTCTTGAGCTGCGGGTTTTTTTGAACTTATTTTGGCTAAAAGAAAAACCAGAGACTGATCGTTAGAATTTGTTTAAGCTGAACTCAATTCTTTAGTTTAGTTTGTTTTGCCATATTGGATTTTTCTGTCCTTTTATTTCTTTTTTGTTGTTATTTGTGAATTTGGTAAATGGGGTATTGAAAAAGTCAATCATGTATATAATTTTCTTGAGTTTCTCTGGTAATGTAAATATGGTATAAGTCACTTAACTTTGTTAAACATACTACAGGAAATACTTTGTTAATTATTTCTACCATCATTTAATTTCCTGCTTTAGTATCATAATTTTCAAGTCCTTGATTATACTCAAAATATTGAAATATAAGAATTTTCTATTTCTAAAAATGCTTTTAATTTTATAATTATATTTTGTAGTGTGAAATTTAATTGGGGGTAGTGGTGGTATAGCTTTGGGGATGCCTTTCTTCAGTGCTCAGTTTAGGTTTTTTTGATGTATGTTATCAAAAGAAGCATTTAGGAACAGCTAGGTGGTGCAATGGATTGAGCACTGGGCCTGAAGTCAGGAGGACCTGGGTTCGAATCTGGCCTCAGACCAAACACTTGATACTTACTAGCTGTGTGACTCTGGGCAAGTCACTTAACCATAAATGCCTGAAAGAAAGAAAAGCATTTAACTAAATGAAAATTATATTATAATACCTGACCTAATTTGACTAATATTTTGAGTAAGTGCATTCTTTTTAAAGTACATAAAATCATTACAATAGTAGAAGGAAATAACAAGTATGTATTACTTAAAGTTTTTAAAATCAGCCTATTTGATCTCCTATATTCACATGGGTGAAGCAATAAAATTAAACAATAACTAGATTTATTTTCATTATGTTAGTATGTTTGTTTTCTGTGCAGATTGAAAACTCAAGGGCTCCTTTCCACATTAATAGTCCTTTAATAAAGTTAACCTGTTGTAAATGCTAATTTCTTACTAATAGTTGAACAAAGTTGAGATGGGCGAAGACAACTATGCTCCCTAGGCAAAGTTTGAAAATTGTGTCCTGGACATGTCTGCTGAAAACTTTTAGACTATAACATAACATAGACAACAGTCACCAAAGAAATACCTTTTTGTCATAGACAGTAGAATTTTTGTAATCTTTAAAGTATGTACATTTACAAAAAATAATAACGTATCTGTTATTATCCATCTCTCCCTTCATCCCACAAATTGTACTCTAAGTGACTGATCAAGTTGCTTAACTCCTAATTCTGGCTGTGTGACAAAGTATACCATCAAATAAGTTTTGTTGATATATACCAGAAGAACAGCTGCCAAATTGAAGCACCATTTAATTTATAATTAGAAAGCTTGGTGTGCAGATAACTAGGGAACTCTTGAACTGTAATGACATTTATAGGACAGTAGATAGAATATGAACTTAGAGCCACAAAGTCTGTGTTAACTCCCACCTGACACTAGTGAGTTGACCATTAAATACATCACTGAGCCTTTTTCAGGTTCAGTTTCCTTACCTCTAAAATGAAGATAATAATGCAGTACTTTCCTTACAAGCTTGTTGTGAAGCTTAAATAATAATAATAATAATAATAATAATAATAATAATAATAATAATAATAATACATGTAAAGTGTTTTACGAACCTTAAAGAACTAAATGTCAGTTATTATGGTACATATATTTTCTCCTCCAAAAAAAATTTTAAATTTCTTTTGCTTTTATATCACTTTTCTTTCTCAATAGGTGCTTCTCCCATTCTCATCCAGTCAGCCTTCCATTGTCACAAAGAATAAAAAAGGAATAGAAAATAAATAGCTCAACAAAACTAAATTCATTAACCAAGTGTGACAATTTACACATCAATTTACAAACAATGTTACATATCTATAGTTCTCCCCTCTTCTAATGAAGGAAGGGAAGTGAATTTTCTTATTTCTTTTTTGAGGAGGAACTTGGTAATTTTTATATAAAAACCTTGCTTTTTTATCTTTGATCTCCTTGGAGTATATGCCTAGCATTGACATCTTAGTCACTTTAGGTTAGCATAATTCTAAATTACTTTTCAGAAAAATGCTATCTCCTTCCAGAGAGAGAACTGATGAACTCTAAGTACGGATTGAAGGATACTTTATTCACTTACTTTATTTTTCTGAACGTGGCTAATTTGGAAATGTTTTGCATGACTTCACAAGTATAATTAATATATTGTTTGTCTTTTCTGTGAGTAGAGGAGGTACTGGAAAAAGGGAGAGAACTGGGAACTCAAAATTTAAAAAAAAAGAATCCTAAAATAAAGTATAATTTTTTTTTAAAAATTACTTTTCAAAATGGTGGTACTAATTCACATCTCCAACAATATATTTAGTGTGCTTTCAGCAATTATAAGACAGACCCAATGTTGTCTTTCCACAACCATTTCAATGTTGTTTATTTCTGTGCTTTTTCATCTTTGTCAACTTGCTTATGTGAGGTGAAACTTCTGAGTTCTTTTTACATTTCTCTCATTAGTTATTTGGAGCAATCTTTTACATAGCTGTTAATAATTTGCCATTCTTCTTTTGAGAACTGTTGCTATTCTTTGACCATTATTGGGGAATTTCTGTTGGTCTTATATGTTTGTGTTAGATCTTTGTATCTTTTGGACATCAGACCCCATCAGATATTTGATGTAAAGATTTTTTTTTCTTAATTGACAGTTCCCCTTTTTTATATCGTTGTTGCATTGATTTTGATTGTTCAAAAGTTCTTTAATATTATAATTCATACAACACATTTTTGTGAGTTCACTTTCAACTCTTGTGACTGAAATATAGTATAATAGTTGTTACTTCTGGAGGTTTTTAAATGTGTTGTTTTTGTGGATATTATAGAAAATTTATTAATTCTCATTTTTGTTTAAATTCAACTTTTATATATTAAATCTGATTTTGCTTGGAATAAGTGAGGTCTTTTAGTTGATTTTTAAAGGTACGTCAGTCATGACAATAGTTAATGTTTACAGACAATTAAAAAATTGTGTGATTCTTAATTCTATCTTTCTCTGTTTCTACCGCTTTACCATAGTTACTGTAGAAATGGGAGTCACATGGTACTGAGTGTCATTTTGTATTTTTGTTTCATGGGTTGCTGTTATCAAATAATTCATTATTGAGTTGCCAGTCTACTCTTAATGAGCCTTTTTCTACTTAGCTAGTTTGTTCTCAGAAAGAAGATACATTTTGTCACTGATAGAACTGGTCCAGGGCTTATGTTCCAATAATATAGCCTTGAACTATCTGGAATTACCTCAATACCATCATGAGGCATCATTTTTGTACACTTACTTGGTATATATTCTCTTTATATTTATTCTGTATACACACATTTGTGTGTGTGTGTGTTTAATCTCCCTGTTATTTCCCCCTTGCTTAGAATATAAGCTGTATGTAAATAAGGGTTGTTTCATTATCTTTGTATCCCCAGTGCCTTGCACAGTGCCTGGCACATAGTAGGAGCTTACTAAATACTTGTGGGTTGATTTATTCTGTTCTTGATATTGTCCTTATGTGAAGTTCTGTCTCCAGTAGCAGACAGCTGATTTCTTGGCTTCCTGTCAGTGTTGTAAAGAGTTTCTCTAAACTAAATGACATCACTGATGCTAGTTTGGCTGATGCCCTGTTGGACTCATTTTAAGAGTTCCCAAGTATCTGAACCTAACCAGAGTCATCTTCTGGTACTGTTATATGCCAGCAAATCTTAAAGTACCATAATCTTCAAGGATTCAAGTTGCCTTTCACCCGGAGAACAGTTGAAAGACTCATTGGACAGAAATAGGTTATGAGTATTACAAATGATGAATTACATGTATTAAATGGCATAAAACATATAATCAAAGAATTATATGACTATAAAAGGATGTGAGCTGATTATGTAAAGAGAATGAAGAATAATGGATGGCTAACCTTCTTGCTGCATTGGTACCAATGTAATGTCAAAAGGTCAAGAACAATGCCCCTGGCATGTTGGATGAAAATCCTACAAAAGCCTGTGAATTTATGGGGCCAACTAGAACAGGATAAGAAAGAATGGATGGGTTGCAATCTGTGCCATTGGTGGGATATATAACTTTTTGATATCAGTGAAATCATCTATTGAGATACTGAAGTATATCAGTCATGCACCAGTATTTCTGAGCTAAATATAATGTTGAGTTATAGAATTAACATAAATGGTTATTAATAAGTTGTAGCAGTGTTACATGAAATTAGCAACATAAATAGTCATTATTTTAAATTATTATTTCATTTAAAGTAGGCCTTAGAATAAGGAAGACATGGGTTGAAGTATTCCCCTGGCAAGGATACTGATTATGAGATTCTGGGCAAGTCACTTAACCTCATAGTACCTAGGCCATCTCTAAGAAGTTGTAGAACATGTTGATTTGAATTGGTTCACTACCATAGTCTGACATTTGTAAAAATATAAATGTGGACTAATATTCAGAACAACTACCTGTTCTAAATTTAACGATCAAGGACTATTTAAAGTACTTGATAAAAATAAAATAGATTGAAGAACAAAATTAGTGACTAAGTCTTCACAGATTGCTCTTAAACAAATCAAGAGGCTGCGCTGGTTTTTAATTATTGTGTACAATTCTTTGCTAAAAGAAGCTGTCTTATAGAACCCTGAGAAAGATTAGAAGGACTTTCAAAATTAGGGAAATATATTAATGAAAGTATAAGTACTATAGACATTTATACTGCTCCTTTATGCCATTCTCCTAAAAATAAAAAAAAATATGTATGCTTCTTTGTTACATAAAAACAAAGCTAAAGATGGAAGATGCTACTGTAGCAGGAAAATGTAAATATGTAAAGAATGAATCCTCAGTGTAAATGTTTGAAAAATTACCTCCTTTGGAAGGAGGTAGGTTTTTAAAAAAATATTTATTTTTTTGCATCACTTATACTTCTCACCGTATTCTTCCTCTTGCTCCCTTCCAGAGAGCCATACCTTACAATAAAGTTTCAAGAAGGTAAGAAAGAAAATAAAGAGTTCTTCAAAACTAGACTATACATTAAAAAAAAGTCTGATATTATATTCAGAATCTCTTGTGGTCTCCTGCTTCTGTAAAGGAGTAGGAAGTAGCGGCTTCTCTTCCTTGAGGCTTAGCCTAGTCATTATAATTCTGCAGCATTCAGTTTCAGTTCTTTCCATTTACATTGTCATATTCATTATTTAAATGGTTTTCCTGCTTCTACTTACTTTACTTTGTATCAGTTTAAATAAGTCTTTTCATGCTTAGCTATATTTAACATGCTCATTATTTCTAATAAGATCGTAATATTGTATTATATTCTTGTACTACATTGTTGAACAATTCCCAGTTGATGAATTTCCACTTTGTTTCCAGTTCTTTGCTCCCACAAGAAGTGCTGCTGTATTTTGGAGTATATGGGGCCTTTGGCAGGCGATTTTTCAAAGGCTTATTTCAATAATAAATCATCAACATCATCTATTCATTCATTCTGCAAGTGTTGATTTCCTATACCTTTCAGGGTTAGAGTATTGTGCATAAGGGACTGCTAGGTGGTGCAGTAGATAGAGTGCTGGGCCTGGAGTCAGGAAGACTCATCTTCTTAAGATCAAATCGAGCCTGACTAGCTGTGTAACCTTGGGCAAGTTATTTAACCCTGTTTGCCTCAGTTTCTTCATCTGGAAAATGAGCTGGAGAAGGAAATGGCAAACCACTTCAGTATCTTTGCTAAGAAAACCCCAAATGGGGTCACAGAGAATTGAATGTGACTGAAAGGACTGAACAACAACAACAACAACAACATTGTGCATAATCCAAAGTTCCATGAGACAGGGTTCCTGATCTCAAGTGGCTTACAGTCAAATAGGGGAGATAAGATGGTATACAAAATGCTTTTAAAACTACTAGTGATTGTCATAGCAGAATAAATCTAAGTGTGATTTATAAGGATGCAAATAAGGTAGGGTTAATTTTGATTGAAGTGATCAGGAAGGGCATCCTAATAAATATGAATTTTGATTAAAAAATTTTTTTGCAGCTTCCAAACAAAATGAATTTCTCCATATACATGGCGGAACAGAAAAAGAGGATTTGAAATTACAAATTAGAGGTGAAATTTGAAATAAGCTACATTTCTGTGTTTCTTTAAGGAGATTCCATATTGTTTTAATGTTACTTCAGTTATCTTGAATAATTTATCATGTAATCATTGAGGGTAGAATTGTATCTTAACAAATGGGACTTTCATTTATTATAAGAATATACTGGATATTAAAATTTTGAATTAAAAATGAGACATGATAATATAAAAATTCATACTAGTTTTTATATTTTTTATGAAAGAAAATTTAGATATGTCAAACTGCTTAGTGTATTCTTTTGAAAAACCAAGAAAACCTCTTTTCTAATGAATAGCACTGTTATTAACATGCAAAGCTTTCTCATGAATTCTGATTATATTATGGAACTATGAAATCCTAGCTATTTAAAAATTTTTAGCATCAAAGATTGAGACCATTGAAAATAATTTAAATTTTTCCACCACCTAGCTATTGAAGCAAAAACATGCTTTAGTGTTTGCAAATGAAAGACTGTAGAAAAGGTATTTTGTGTGGTTTCCAGTTTATCATGAATAGTCTGAGATCTTATTTTGCATTTTGAATATTTATGTGCATATAAATACTAGCAGTTGGTTAGAAGCAAAAGATCTCACCATAAGGATTGGATAGAGTAGGTCAGTCAAGCCTAAAACAGGAGAGAGTATACTGGAAAAGATTTTCAAGTGTTAAATGCAGTTGGGAAGTTGAGAAGGATGAGCATTTACATTGGTGTCTCTGGGGAGCAGTTTCACCTGAGGGGTTGAAAGCCAAACTGCAATGAGTTGAAAAATGAGAGAAAAGGAAGTGGAGGCAATAAGGGTAGACAGATTTTATTTTAGTAGTATGTGAAAGGGAGGAGAGAGGTTGGATGATAGCTTAAGGGGAGGAGGGATGGTAGTGTTAAGTGAGGATTTTTTAAGGGTGGGTGAAACTGGAGTAGGCAGGTGGTGAAGTGGATAGAGCCCTAGACCTGGAATCAGAAAGACTTGAGTTCATAGATAGCCTCAGATACTTACTATCTTTGTGACCTTATGCAAGTCACTTAATCTCCATTTGCCTCATTGTCTTCAGCTATAAAATGGAATTACAATAGTACCTACTTCCCACGGTTGTAGTACTTATGATATTTGTGAAACAGTACACTGCCTGGCATGTCATATATGTAAATGCTGACTATTTTAAAATATTTTTTCAGACATGTTTATAGGTGACAGGAAATGCGTAGAAAGGGGGAGCCTAAGGATAAGAAAAAGAGGGAGAGACTCAGAGAGGAAGGGAGTGTATAACTGTAGGAGCTCTCCACTGTAGGAGATAGGCTCCAGAATCCATGCAGAGGGTTTGGCCTTGGATCAGACTGCCTCTTCATCAGAGACTGCAGCGAAGAAGGAGAGAATGGGACCATGTAGTGTTATTCCTTTCCTTACCTTCTTTTGGATCCATGAGTAAGTTCGTTTCTCTAGTTCAGTGGTTCTCAAAGTGTGGTCTGGGGATCACTTGGGTCCCTAAGACTCTTTCTTGGGGGTCCTAGATAATTGCTTTCATAATAATACTAGGAAATTTTAGTTTTGAATATGGTAAATATCTATCTATCTATCTATCTATCTATCTATCTATCTATCTATCTATCTATATATATGACCCAAATAAACAAAAACACTTGGGGATGTAAATAATTTTTAAGAGTGTAAAGGGTTTGTGAATAAAATGTTTGAGATTTGCTGCTCTAGTAATAGTCAACTCACCAATAATACTTTTTAAAAAATACTGTTGGTTCCAGATTGCATGCTGTCTTGAGGAGGGGGGAGGACAAGGAGAGGGGAAAATTTACAACTTAAAATCTAATAAAAGTGAATGTTGAAAATGAAAAATTAATAAAAAAATAAAAAAGAAAGTAATAAAAAAATATAAAACCCCCCATAGATCCACATTTCTGGGCAGCCAGTTTATGACTGAGCCATTGCCCATGTTTGCCTATGAAACTTAAGGGTTGGGGATTCACATGCCTACATGTCTGTCAGTAATAAACTGCCTGGCTTGCCAAAGACAAAATACACATAATACAAAGGTTTACTGTTCACATAGTCTACCACCAAGGAATTCCCTTGCAAGGGATATAGCCTTCTTATGGCATTACTCCATCCTTTGATCTGGACCCTGGCTTGCAATCCTTTGAGTCTTAATGGTGGGTGGTTTTCTCAGCTCAGAGTAGACTTACTTGTTACAGTGGCTTGGTTCCAGTCATGTTTAGATCATCAAGGCCTATTGAGATGAGTCACCTAGGCAGCATTAGACAACCAGCACTGGGGTGCCATTTACAGAGTTTTACAAAGTCTTTCTGATGCTGACAGGGAACCAGGAGGTCAATCAGCCTACTGCTAGAGGCAGCACTTCATGAAAGGACAATATAAAGAACAAATTCAATTAGTCAATGAACAAGTATTTGTTAGTCATCCACAATGTGTCCGGCATTCTTTGGGGCACTTCAAATTCAAATTCAAGACAATTAATAAAACTGTCTTTACTTTCTAGGAGTGTAAATTTGCCTCTAGGAGAGGCAACAAGTACATATATAAATATATACAGCATAAATTCAAAGAATAAATAAAAAATTAAATACTGTATAGTTCAAAAGAGAGCAATAGCATTTGAGAAGATTAGGAAAGATTTAATGTAGGTGATTTTGATCTGTCTTAAAGGAAAAGAAGGATTCTTTGAGGTAGAGATGAAAAGAGAATAAATTCTAGATATGGGAGATAGTGTGGTGATTAAAAAGGTTCTAGAGACATACTTTCCGGGTAATTTAGTCATTTTATTAATAAGGCCAGCACATTTATTAATAAAAGGAGGGTCATTTGGCCAGTCTCTCTCAGACCAAAGACTTCTCATGGTGGTAGGTTCACAATTTATATGCCCTTTGAAGAGTAAGTGTTCCTGAGGTGTGACAGTGAACTCTGATTGGTTAACAATTGATGAGAAAATGAATATTACAGTGAAAGGCTGGGCTAGACTACAGTGAGGGTCTTGGGGTATGCGACTTGGGTCACCCAAATCTTGGTCACAGAGACTCATCAATTTCCCTATCACCTGTCTGACAAAAGTGAGAATCAGCACTTCCCCAAGATCTGTCTGGGCAAACACAGTGAACAGGAATGTATCCTTTAGGCCAAACTTAGAATTTCTTTTACTATCTGATTAGATCTTGGTCTGGGTAAATCTCTGCCTAAGATTTCCCACTGCTTGATTTCTGGATGAGGAAGGAGAAAAGCGGAAAATCCTTAGTCCTAATACAATAATTAGTTATTAAATAAAAGAGAATTACTCATTTCTCACAAAGCCAAATAGGAGTTGGAGATAGAAGGTTCTTAGTGATGAACAAAAAGGCCAATTTGGCAGCGTCATAAAGTGTGAAGTGGAAGCAATATCCAGTGGGGCAAGGTTGTGAAGGGCTTTAAAAGCTGAAGAGAGGAGTTTATATTTGATGTTAGAGGCAATTGGAAGCCCTTAGAGTATATTTATTAGGGGAGTCACATAGTCAGATCTGTGCTTAAGGAAAATCATTGGCAGCATTATGGAGGATGGACTTGAACAATATAGGGGGGAAAAGTAGTAGCCTTGGGTGCAACTAGGGGAGTTGAATAAAAATAAGGGGGCAGTGGAAGCATAAGGAAAGAAGAGAAGAAAATTTTGAAAAACTATGTACATGTTTCATCTGTTATGTAACAGTTAAAGTTGTAGTGATTACGTTATTCTTCAAATAAACACACAAAATGCAAATTATAACTGATCAGTGGTCAAGTCCTTTGACAGGTCTTAACAAGTAAGTGTTGGCAGGCAAGCATTTCTTGAATTGTCAGGAAGTCCAGCATGCATTGGCAGTCATATGTGCATGTAATGACTTGTTTACAATATGATACTGTATATGACACAATATTGCATCATCAAAATTTCAATGCAGGAAAATCCTTACAAATTTACAATAAATTATTAAATATAAGATATACCATTTAAAAAATATGTATTTTTGAAATGATACAAATTTCAAAAAAAATTTTATATTTTTTTGAAATGATGCAAATTAAAAAAAAAACTTTAAAAGGTTAAAGAAAGTAGATTTTCAGGCTGGGCAACCGAGTAATTTTTTTTTCAAAGGTGGACGTAGGCCAAATAAGTTTGGGAACTTCTGAATTAGGAGATGAGGACCTGAATTAAGGTGGTAGCTGTGTGAGTAGAGAGTTGGGAATCTGATAGGTGGGGGTTGCATAGTTAAAAAATGAAAATGTTGGCAATTGATTGCATATCTGAGTGAGGGTGAGTGAAGATGAAGAGTTGAGGATAGTTTCAAGGATATGAACCTGGAAGACTAGAAGGATTTTGGTACCTGTGACAGAAATAGGGAGGTTGGAAAGAAAAATGGTTTTGAGGAAAGATTTTGAATTTTGTTTTGGACATGTTAAGATCGTGATGTCTCTGGTACATTCAGTTTGAAATGCCCAATTAGCATTTTATGATGTGGGATTGAAGCTCAAGGTCGAGACTGGAACTGAATATGTGTGTATTTATATATATAAATATATTTATGAATCATCTGCATAGAAGTCATAGTTTAAACCCATGGATGCTGATGAGATTATGGAGAATGTGCAGAGAGAGTTGAAAAAAGGGCCTAGAGCAGTTTCCTGAGAAACTCCCACAATTGGAGGTGTAATATGGATAATGAGAAGCAGCAGTTAGATATTTAGTCAGGATGAGATCTAAGGAATAGTAGTGTGGTGAATACCAAGAGAGGAGAAAATAAAAGGACTAGGCTGGTCTACAGTGTTAAATGTATTACATAGGTCCAAAAGAATGAAGACTGAAAGAACAGATTCAGCAATTACAAGTTCATTGGTAACTTTGGAGACAGTAGTTTCGGTTGAGTTATAGAGTTGGAAGACAGACTGCAGAAAATTAAGAAGAGACTGAGAGAAAAAGAAGTAGAGGTAGTGAAGTCTTAATTGAGTCTGAAAGGTTTTCTACCCTCTCTTCCCTGGGAGGGGAGGGGAGAGGAGTTACCTTTTGCTCATGACACAACCTTTGGAGGTGTTAGAAATTTGTTTCAAATGGTCCATGAGTGGTGAGATTGAAAGGGCTCAGGATGAACACAGGCTAGCTAGAGGAAAATAAAGTTTAAACTAATTAGATACTAGGTTAAGTTTGAATTTAAATTATCTGAATAAATATTGGTTAAATCAACTAAATTTCATATCTGTCTGTATTTTAGGTCTAGAGTTTAGACACTCCTGATCTCTGCCTCCTTCTAAGAATTACCTTGTATTTACTTTATATATAACTTATTTGTTTTCATGCTGTTTTTCCCCATAAAAATGTATGCTCTTTGAGGGGAGGGAGTATTTTATTTTAAATTGTTGAATCTTTAATGCCTAGGCTAAACAGAATGCCAAGTTTGCCTCTCCTATTTACCTTCAAGAAAGGTAGCATGGCACAGAAGTGAGCCCAGCCTCTGCCACATGATGGCTTGTGAGATGCTGGGAAGCTCACAACCTCCTAGTGCTTTTGGCCTTTGACTTCAAACTCAATTGAAAACTGATGCCTCCAGCCCACATATTGACTTAGAAAACCACATTAAGCATCTGTTTTTGCTTTAGGCACTGTGCTAAGCCCTGGGGATACAAATTTTGAAAAAAGACAGTTCCTGCCCTCGAGGAGCTTACAGTCTAAAGGGGGAGGACAAAACCCAAGTGGAAGATGAAAAGCAGGGTTCAGGGGAGGAGAAGATACAGACCAGTGGAGAAGTCAGACTGAGAAGACAAGAATAGTATAGCCAGTGGGAAATAAGGAGCTGTTGGAGCTGAGCTTTGTCCTTCAATGGAGATTTGGAGTTCATGGCCCCACCTTTCAATCAAAAAGGCAGAGGGAAGTGATCAGAGGTACAGTACCGAAGCTGATGAGTTCTTGCTGGAGGACCAGGTTATCCCAATAATGATTGTCCCTAGGGCTTGGTGGAGAAGTTCATTAAAGAAGTCTCAAAATAGTGCCCTAACTCTAGTCTAGTACTCTGTCCACTCTTGAGAAGTAATCACTTAATCATTAAGTTTAAACCACTGAATATTCTGTGGAAAAACACTAGGGATTTGAGGGGGAATTAATGTAGGAGTCAGCAATAGAAAGTGTTTTAAAGATCCATATGGATAGGAATAATTAGTCACCTAGTCAGTTTAGTCTAGCTAGTTTAAGCTAAAGTTTACCTACAGCACACAAGCTTTATTTGCTCAAATTTGTGAGGTGGCAGACCAGTTTAGGGAAGCTCAGAATCAATCAAAATTAGAAATGAAATACACAGAGTGCTGAAATTGTAGTTAAGACTTGGTTTCTAAACCTATCTTATAACCTTATTGTACTTACTTTAAGATCATGGTCAAGTCACTTAATATCTATCAGTCTTAGTGTCCTCATTTGTAAAATGGAAACAACTATAGCACCTGCCTTTCAGGATCGTATAAATAAGTTAATGTGTAAAGTGCTATATATATTCCAGCAGTCATCATCATCATCATCATTAGTCAACAAGCATTTAGTAAAGGACATATTTATGCCAGACACTATACTAGGTACTGAGGTACCAAGATGACAGTGAAATTTTTGTAGTTCCCAGGAAGCCTACATTTTATTGGAGTAGACAACATGATATAATGTAATATAATATAATATGATATGATATGATATGATATGATATATGATATGATATGATATCATATCATATATCATATCATATCATATATAGTATATCCATGGTAATTTTTGGGGGGAATCATTGACAGTGGACCAATGCACAAGATGAATTTCAATAGAGGATAAAATGTTAAGTCTTGAACCTAGGTTTTTTTGTTTTGTTTTGTTTTGGTGAGGCATTTGGGATTAAGTGACTTGCCCAGGGTCACACGGCTAATAAGTGTCAAGTGTTTGGTCTGAGGCTGGATTTGAACTCAGGTTCTCCTGACTTCAGGGCCAGTGCACTATCCACTGTGCCACCTAGCTGCCTGCTTGAACCTAGTTTTAAAAATGAACTGTACAAATAAAAGATAAGAACTAGATTAACTAATGTGAAAAGTGGCTAGGAGTTTTGGTAACTGCAAGCTTACTATGAGTCAGAATTGTTATGTGGGTGTCAAAAAAGCTGATGTAGACTTAACCTACAATAATAACATTAGAAGATCCAGAACAAGGGAAACCATAGTCCCACAGTATTTTGCTTAAGCCACATATTTTTAGTTCTGGGAATAGTATTTTAAGAACATTGACAAATGGAAGGTAACTATAATTGTGAGGGAACACAGACCTTTCTTAGGGAATAACTGTAGAAAGTGGGGTTATCTTGTGCATGAAATGAATTAGAAGGAGACACACAATCTTCTTCAAATATTTGAAGAGCTAGCCTGTCAAAAATTGAACTTATCCTTTTCAGTCTTATTAGAGGTAAGAACCAGAATCATTGTATGGAAATGAAAGGGAAGCAAAATTTGGTTCATTCTGAAGTAAAAATGGAATGAACTGTTTGGAGATAATGAATTCTTGTCAGTGACAATATTTAAACAGAATTTGACATCTATTTATATAGATAATAATAACAACTTACATTTATACATTTATATTTCTGGATGTGCCAGAAGTCTTAGTGTATCTTTAAGAAGCTACTTAAGTATTAAAACTTAAAACTTTACTAAGACTTCTGGAATACCCTGTATAGTGTGTGATAGCTTATAAAGTGTTTTGTTCCCACCACAATTATTCCAGGAAACAGTCAAAAGCTAATAAGTATTTGTCAAGTGCTTATTATGGTATTCCAAATTCTGTGCTAAGTGCTAACAACAGTATAGGTATTATTTCTACTTTTAAAAAAAGGTGGATAAACTGAGTCAAGAGAGATTAAATACTGGCCCCGGTAAAAAGGCTAGTAATGGCCTAACAAGTATTCAACCTTAGTTTTGCTTGTTTTCAGGTTCATTGTCTTTCATTCATGCTTAGATTGGACTAAACGATCTACTGTGCCTGGTGCCTGGTGCCGTGATAAGTGCTTCACAAATATTATCTTATTTGATCTTCACAACAACCCTGTGAAGTAGGTGCTAATCTCCATTTTTGTGTTGAGGAAAAAAAACAGACAAAAGTTAGGTGATTTGTCCCTGGTCGCACAGCTATTATGTGTTTGAGGTCAAATTTCCTAACTCCAGGCCTAGTACTCTGTCCGCTCCTGAGAAGTAATCGCTAAATTTAAACCACTGCAAGTTGAATGTTCTATGGAAAAACACTTCTTCTTGTTGTTGTCCTTTGTTCTCAAAGAGGATCATGACATCAGGGAGATGATGACATGACTTGACTTTGATTTGAGTGAAGGAGGGCTGTGCAAGGTCACTGGCCTCACTTTCTCTCCAGAGCCATCTGGGTCCAATGGCTAGATATTCATCAGGACCACTGGATGCTATGAGAGAGACCCTGGCCATTTTAAGCTAAGGTCCTTTTAGGTGCTCACTTTGAGCAAGGCAATGCCCATTCAGTGAATAGGCCTGTTTAACTAGTGAGTCAAGGCATGGACCCTTTAATTTAAAATAAACAAACAAGAACACCTAACAGGGAGGGGAAGACCCTCAGGGTTGCTGGCCAAAAGAAGGAACAGTTACTATTTATATTCACTCTGAGCCTGGAAGGCCCAAAAAAATAACCATTAAGTGGTGTCCAGTCAGTGAGATCCAGAGTGAATTGGGTTCAAGGCATGGTCTCTGAGAGAGAAATCCAGCTGTAATCTCCTAGTTAACTAGGTAGGTTTTGGCCATGAAAATTAACCTTACTTTGGGCAGAATATGAGGTAGAGGACTGGAGAGGAAGAGGGTTGAGAAAGGGATATTTAAATGCAACAAAGAGCAACATTTTCTTTCAGGGAGGAAAGTAAAATGACATAAGTGGTTTGAGGGAATAGATTAAACTAGGACTTGCTTCATAGCTAAGTGGATTTCAGTAGGAGGTGCTATTATATGGTGAATGAACTTAGTGATAGGTATTTTAAATAGATAAAGAAGTACTTTTCAAATAGCTACAGTAGGTTTTTATAGCCTTTAGTGGACAATGGATGATTGCCCAAACCTACCACTCAACAGAAACAAAAATAACATTGCTGTTTTACATTTATCTACTACTACATTTATATTCTGTTTTAATGGTAACAGTCAATGTTAGAGGTATAATGGGTCTGTTACATTGTGCAGAGAACCTCAAACCACTTATGTCATTTTGCTTTCCTCCCTGAATGAAAATGTTGCTCTTTGTTTCTCAACCCTGTTAAGAGGGACCTGGAGCAGTAGATTTCCTAAAACAGTAGAATTCCTAAAACAATTCTTTATAGATTCTAACATCTTGCAAACAACTTTACTGCTCTCTCACTCTTTCTCTTTTCATTCACATTAAAACTGTAAGTTCCCTGATCTCAGCTTTCCTAGAATGTCCAAAAAGTTGAAATTCTCTGATATTCAGGAAGGAACTTTTGTAGTATTCATTATTCAAGGAAGACGAGACTATAAAATATTATTTCCTTAGCTCTTTATTCTCCTTTATATAGAGACTTAAATAAAAGGTTTTTTTTTAATCAGACAGCTTTATTGAATAACTTGCTGTAGCATATTATCTCTCCTCCCTCTTTCCTCCTTAGAATCTAAGCTTCTTGAGGGCAGGGAATGTTTTACTTTTGCCATTGTTTCCCCAGTATCTGGCACAATAGAAGGCATTTAATAAATGCTTCTCAATCGAATGAATATGACTAATGTGATAATAGATGCTATGAGTTGCTTCTGTCTTTATATCTAATCCTCAAAAGAATTAATAAGACCTTCTGGGAAGTTATGGCAGATATAGTGAATAGGATGTGGAAATCTCTGTAATCCTAGAAAAAATAAGTTTAATGACTATGCTTTGTTCAAACTGGAATTCAAATGGACAAACCAGTGTGCCAAACTGATGCTACTGCTCTTTTTCCTTTTTTGGTCTAGTGTGTGTGTGTGTGTGTGTGTGTGTGTGTGTGTGTGTGTGTGTGTGTGTGTGTACTCGTGCATGCACAGCTAAACTAATATCTTTTTCTGTTATTTTTTTATTGCTTAGTCTTAAAGCTTGATTTTGCCAGGTCTCAGAGTGAATGGTGATTTTACATAAGATAAGGCATATTAGCATATATTTAAGAGTTTCATTGTAGTAAGAATAATTTATTCTTCAAACAAAAGGAAATCTTACCACCTTCAATTTTTAGATTGTATTTCCAATCAAACCTTTTACATTTTAAGAAAAACTGTAGAAGGGGACAAGGTAGACTGGAAAATGGAGGGGAAGCTTAGCTTTACTGTGAAGTCTGAGTCTGGGTGTAACCTAACTAGCTAGAGGATATGCAATTCATGATTGACAGCGGGACTAGCATTATGCAAATAATGTAAGAGAGAACAGCAGCTCAGGAACAGTGATCAGGGGCTCTGTTAGGGATCTTTCTACACACGCCACTCTTTAGTTTTTCATTCTTCTGTTTCCTGTGTTTGCAAATAAATAGCACAAAACAGTTTTTACTGCATTTGTCTTCACTAAAGCAAAGCTACAATGCAGTTTCAGTTTATCAGATATACATGTGTGAGAAACTGATATTCTCATTAAATTAGGTAATTTTTAGAAGGGCACCATGCTTATCTTTGGACCTTTGTGTATTAAATCCTGTTTAGGGCTGTTCTCTTTACACACAAGTGTGTTTTGCTTGTGCCTTCCTGTCTTCTTCAGTGAAAAGCCTTATGTAGGTCAGGCTTGGCTTAAGCAGATTTCCTGAACCTGCGTCAGCTTAAGCTGGAGGAATTTTAATAAACCCTCCCCTGTAGGCGTGGGCCTAAATGAGGCTAGCCTAGTTAAGCCTGATCTTTTTTTCTGTTTGTGAAAAAGAGCTGAGCAGAGCCAGAGACTGCATGGTGGTTTCAGAAACTGCCTACTTAATTCGGAAATAACAATGGTTGGAAAGGCTAGATCTTCTAATTTTACATTATCTGAAAAGCTTGATTTGCTAAAGCTGGTGAAGCCATATGTTAAAATTCTTGAAGAGCACACTAATAAACATTCAGTAATAGTGGAAAAGAACAAATGCTGGGATATCATAGCAGATAAATATAATGCTATTGGAGTAGATCGCCCTCCTCGTACAGCACAAGGCCTGCGTACCCTCTATAAAAGGCTCAAAGAATACGCCAAACAGGAGCTCTTGCAGCAAAAGGAGACTCTGTTAGATCATAGGAGCAGTATTTCTGAGCCAACCAAGAAAGTTGTGGAAATGATTCCCCAGATTTCCAGTGTATGCCTAGGAAGAGACAAGAACAGTATACAAAGGTAAGATTTATTTTACTTTTTTTACTGGAAAATTATGGCGCCTCCTATCTTTTGAGCTTTGCTTTGCTGTCGTACTGAGATACAGATGTGCATAATAAGCTTCACTACAGATGGAGAAATGGTGCCTTTGTTTTTCTTTGTTAATTGCAAAAAAGTCAACTTGTAAATTTCTTTACATTAAATTTATTTTTATGTCTTTATGTTTACTTTTGTCCAGTTTCCAAGTAGTGAGAGATTGGAAAAATAAATAGAATGAAATTTGTGATTGCAACCCATATCCTTTATCTTGTTTAACAGTGAATTACTTAAATATAGGTTCAAAAAAGTTATCCCTCCACCTCCACTGCTCATTTTAGGCAAATTGCTCACATGAGCTATATTTTACGTGTAACTTTCAATAAAATTTTCAATTTGGTGTCACAGAAAATAAACTGACCCTTTAATACCTCCTAATGATATTCATAAATTATCGTTGTCTCTGGATATTTAAAATACTTCTAATTGAAAACAGCTTAAATACAACCTTAAGTGAGTAATGAAAACATTTTTTTACATGTAAAGAAAAAGTGTGAATAATTTTTAACCAGCTTTAACACTTTAAGTAGGAGAGTTTTTGTTTTTTTTTTACTGTTTCTACCTTAAGATTGATAATTTCTCTTTGTTGTGTTTTAGCACTCATTAAGTGACTAACTTTGATCTGTCACATATTAAAAAGGAAGTGTAAAAGCTTTCTCTTAAACTTTCTAACTATGCTAAACTTCCAACTTGTAATAATATCTCTATAAGCAGTTTATTTTTTCTTAGGGTGAGTGGCAGTTGTGTTCAGTTTTGGTTAAATTTGTACACTTAGGCACTCCATTGAGAATCGTCAAGGACATTAACTTAACAAATCCAAGTTTAAATAGTATGAAAGCTAAAAGGTCAATGTTATTAGCATTCTGCTCTGATTGGGTAGCTTTCGTTTGCATTTGATGTGGACTCCTTTTAAGAGGTGTGACTTTTCATTCATTCAGCAACCAACATCCTCCAAATAAAACTTCCAGAGCTCTTCTTCTTTGTATAGACTTTATAATTCTAGAATTGTTATTAGCTAGTGAAATGCTTTTTAAGTTAAGAAGGAGGCTAGAAGAAAAAATTATCAACCAAACATATCAGTTTGTTTTTTGTACTTCGCTGAGAGATGTTTAAAAAAACTCACTTGTACAATTAGATATTGGTTATATAATTAGTTGATAATACAGGACAAATAGTTAAGGGAAACTAGAACGTAGGTGTGAGTGATCTAATTCATGGTGCTATTGGTTAAAACAAATAGAATGATTGCTGATTATTCTATCTTAGCATGACATGTACTTTCAAAATTAACATACAATCAGGAAATTTATAGGAATTTTCCACTAACTAATTATCAAAATACTTTCTTCTATCATTCTAGGGGAAAGGGTCTCTTGAGTTTATATATACAATGTCTTTGTACAAGTTTCTTGTTTGCAACCTTATTACAAGGAAAAAATATATATAAAGCTTGGATTTGGGTTGATTATATATTTTCTTAAAGTGTAGTTAATGGGAATGAATTGTAAATGGATGTGTCAGCTTGATGGGGGCAGGGCCCAAGCCAAGATCTTCGCCCTTTGCCCCAAAGGGAATCTGACTCACAGGCCCCAGACCCTCATCTAGCTTACCTTTTGAACTGCCCAGTGAAATATAATTTAATGATAAAGGTTCATCTACAGTGGGTCATTTGAACCCTTTACTTACCCGAGGAGGTAAATAGTTTATGATTATTTCCATTTTATAGATGTAGGAATTTGGGCCTATAGAGTTGAAGTGACTTGTTCAAGGTCATTTAGCTAATCAGTAATAGAGATGTAATAAACACCAGCTCTTCTGATTCCAAGTCCAGTGCTTTTTCCACCTCATCATACTGCCTGTCACTTAATGTTTTCTAGAGATCTGAGTGTATTAGAGAAACTAGTTAGTTGATATGCATTCTTTATAACGAATGTTCAAAGTATATGAACTTTTCCTAGGTTGAGTGAGATTATGAGAGCATGCCTTTAAAAGACTGTGTACTTTGTTACTATGTACAATGTATATGTTGTACTTTTTGCTATCATCTTCTACATTTCATTTTTTCTTCTTTCCACCTATGTTCACTTTTCTCTTCTGTTAAGGGTGACCTCTTTTAGGTTCCTGGGTAATATTAATAACCCTTAAGATTTTTCCTATTTAATATTATAGGTATTTATTATACAATTTAAACAACTTAAAATGTTACTAATTAATTTCTGAATGCCCTAAAATAAATCTATAAACTTATTTATATTTTTTTATTACTTTTTTTATTTGTTTAAAACAAGAGCCTGTAAGTCAAATGACCTGGACTCTAGTCCCGGCTCTGCCATTAATACCTTTGTGGCATTGGTCAAGTCACTTAACATCTCTAGTTCTGAATTTTCTTATCTACAAGGATATTGAATTAAAATCTTGAAAGTCTTTTCCAGGTCTTAACTGTTAATGATTCAGTAATACTCTAAAATAGCTTGCCTATTGAGTTTATCAAGTGCCCTGTTCATTCTTCAGAGGGAAAAACGTCACTATGAATAAGAATGTCTGACTGTACTACTTTTATACAATTTGTTTTGTATATTCTTTGGTTTTTAAGTTCCTTTTTTCTAAAATTGACATTTCTCTTTTTTAATCATATTAATACTAATGGATTTACAGTTTTATTGTATTTTGCATCTCAGAAAAATCTTTTTTTTGAATATCAGAAATCTATGCTGTAGCGCAGTGAATGACCTTCTCTGGAATATTTTTGCCCTCATTATGATTTTTTGCAATATTCTGACCAAAATGGAATATCGGATTATGTAAGACACTGTTGATTTACTTGGGATTATAATGTTTATTCTTAATGGAGATTAATATACCTAATTGGGAACAGGTGTGACAAGGGTTAAACTATCTACAGTAATACCAAAAGCTTATTTTTTAGTAATTTACACCTCTCCCCATCTAGATTTTTGGCAAACTTCTTAGTGATTTGAATTATATCTTTATTCCCTTATCTCAGTTTTGGAGAAGGTGATGTTTAAAAATGAAATGTTAAAAAGACAGCAAAGAGGTGTTTGAAGAAGCTCCTTCAACCCATAGATTGAATTACAAGTAATTTAGTGCTTTGGGGTTGATAAAACACTTTCCTCACAACTTTTGACAATTGTGCAGTATTTTAATATACATTATCTTATTTGATCTTCTTAACAGTACTCTCAGGTAGGTACTTCATATAATATTATCTTCATTTTATATATGAGGAAACTGAGGCTTGGAGATGTTAAGTGATTTATCCCTGGTCACTCAACTACTAAATATCAGAAGCAGGATCCAAACCTAGGTATTCTTGACTCTAAGCGCAGTGCTTCATGTACTATTAGAGATGAGAAATCAAGCTGAGACAGATTAATTGATTAGCCCATGGCCATACAGCTAGTAAATAATGGCTCTGAGCTCTTGAAAAAAATAAAAAACATCATTGGTTCCAAGAGATAGAAACTTTTTGTCTATAGTCATAAGATTTTCATTTTAAAAAGATGTGTTGGGTCAGCCCTGCCTTAAAGACCCAATCGTAGAGGTTATCCTGTGTTTTTAGTCTTTAATATTCTTCCAAGCTGGAAAGGGTTTTATGGCCTAGCTGTGTATTGTGGCTCAGCATTATGCCGGGAGTCTGTTTTCTGAGAACCAGCCTAGAAAAGTTCAATCTTTAACAGAAGATTGACCATTAGATCATGACTTTCCCCGCACCTCCACTACTCACAAAACTGTGAAACTGAAGTGAGGAAGGGCTTGGTTTGCATCTATGTAGGAAGTACTCATGGATGAAATTAGTTAACCAATATTCAGCTCTCAAATTTAATATTTTTTCTTAATATTGTACCTTTCATATTCTTTATTTTGTTTGTATCTCTTAAGCAGATAATTTAACTTTTTTTTTCAAATCAATGATAAACTTGTAAACCTGGTAAACTTGAATTTTTAATTCCATTAAAGTCTTTCCCAAGGGTTTTACACTTATGCTTTTTAGTTTTAAAAGGAAATGAGACAGGAGAGTAATTCATCAAGAAAACAGATGGAAGAACCAGGATATTTGGGGCATATTTCACTCCTTTGAACAAACTTTTAAAAAGCATCTGTACTCTTTAGGTGCAGGGGTAGAAAGGGAGATATAAGATTTAGATGAGAAATTGTTGGAGCTTTCACCAGCTTGGTGATAAGAATTAAATTACTGGATTGCTGTATGCATGGTATCCCAAAAGTCTAGTATATTTTTAAATGTTAATAGCTTAAAATTAAAATTTTGGGAAACTTTATATTCGTAATTAATAGATGCCATTCTTTTGACAGAAACTAATATTTCAATAGTTATATTTCCTCAGGAATATTTACTTTGTGATATAATGTTTATTTTAATTTTTATACTATAATACAAATTTATAATAATACCTCTCTCCCCTCCCCCAGTTGTTTCATTGTATTTTTACAAGTTGCTAGTCACTAAATAGCATTAAATTAATGGGTAAAAAAAATAGGATGGCTGTGGAAATCATGATATATTGGGGAGAGCAATAGGTTTGGAATCAGAGGACCCTTGTTCAAATGTTAGCTCATTATATCCTTGTTCAAGAGACTTATCCTCTCTGTGTCATTTTTTTCATCTGTTTAATGAGAAGTTTGGACAAGATGATCTTTTGTAATTCAAAAATCGCATGAGCTGAATGGCAGCATGATGCTTTGCTGTCCTCTGAAATTATAAAAGCTGCCTTGATTTTTCTCTAGTCAAATAGAGTAAATATTGCCAATCTAACGTGCAAGCCCCCAAATCAGGCATATAAAGGGATCCCTTGCTCTTTCCTACCAGAATTCATGTTTACCCTAGTACAATTTAGGCCAGTGTATATAGGTAGTCTAATTCTGACTTAGAGCAGAGTTCTGTGGAATAGGAAGAGGAATTTGAGGATGTAGGGTGATGAAGTAGAGAAAACACACATCTGAAGAGCTAGAAAGCATTAAACTGCCGTGTGTATCAGACCGTGTGACCCTCCACTGACTAGGAGTCATGGGGCCCTTGGAATCAGCCTGCTAGTCTCGTCTTATTCCTTGAGCTTATGCATTTAAAAATGTGGCTTTAATTTGTATTTTCCTCTGCTTCATGGTACATGATTTTCATAGACTTTTAGATAAAAACACATGTGAAGTTTAAAAAGGTTCAAAAGACATAAATTTCTGGGTAATTTAATTATTTTATTAATAAAGCCAGCACATTTATTAATAAAAGGATGGTCATTTGGCCATCTCTGTTACACCAAACACCCTTGTGGTAGTGGGCTTATATGCTCTTGGAAGAGCAGGTGTTCCAATCAATACTGATTGGTTAACAATTAATGAAAAAATGAATATTACAGTGAGCGTCTTGGGGTATGTGACTTGGGTCACCCAAATCTTGGTCAAAGGGACTTATCAATTCCCTGTCTGACAAAAGGGAGAATCAACACTTCCCAGATCTGTCTGAGCAAACACAATGAGGAGGAATGCACCCAATAGTTCGAATTTAGAATTATCCAAATTTAGACTGAGTAAATCTTTAAGAGATTTCCCACACTGATTGGTTTCTGGATGAGGAAGTAGAAAAGGGGAAAAACCTTGGTCCTAATACAATAATCAGTTATTAAATACAAGAGAGAAGTAACCATTTCTCTCATATAATGTCTAAATCTGAGATTAGAATTTTAGAATATGCTTGTTTATTAGTATTTTAATTGAAATTGAAGTAGCTTTAAATGTTAAGAATTTATAGGATTTAGGAAAATATGTACTCTAAATATGCTTTTGTTTTATTTCATTTGATGTGTATGTTTGTGTGTGTGCTTTAGTGCAAACGTGGATAAGGAAGCGCATGCAGGTACCAGTTTGCCACAGGTGATGTTGGATCACCATCCTGTTGCTATTACAGTGGAGTTGGACCAAGAAGAAGATATTAAGCCACCTCCTTCACTAGTTGTAGATTCTCAACAGAATGAGACATTAGAGCAAAGAGAAGAACATGAATTGGTCCGTATTATGGAAAGATCTTCACCTTCGCTTTCCTCTGTTGATACAAGAATGACATTGTCGCCATCTTCTCTTCCAAGGAGAGATGAATTTTTTAGACATGAAAGTGGAGAACATTTTAGACCATTATTTGGATATGATCCACAAACATTGCAAATGATGAAGGAGGAACATCAGATAATTTTAGAAAATCAAAGAAAATTTGGACTGTATGTTCAAGAAAAGAGGGATGGATTAAAGAGAAGACAGCAGCTTGAAGAAGAGCTTCTAAAAGCAAAAATCAAAGTGGAGAGGCTGAGAGCAATACGCTTAAGACGTGATCTTCCTGAATACAACAGTCTCTAAATATTTATCTTTTTTGTCTGAATAATCTGAAAATTTCATCTGATTTATTTGATTAAATGGTTTTGACAAAGTCAGTTCCATAAGGCAATGTGCTAGATCATAATACATATTCTTAAAATACTAATTTCCCACTATTATAAGAAAACTCTTTAGAAAAGCTTATTTTGGATCTTTTGATTGTGTCATATGTCTGTAATACACATTTTAAAATTTCCTCCTGAATTTTATTTGTGAGGAGTTTTAATAGCTGGTCTTAAAGACGTTTTTACTTTTTTTTCATTGGAGTACTCAATCTTTAAGAGAGGGAAAATGCCAATTAGAGATTTTCTAATAATCTTTTAAAATATTTTTAAGTGTTCTGATAATCTAATAAGAGCTAGTTGCTTTATACGACACTGATTTTCGTACTTTATTCTCTTTAAAAAAATAAATTTTTTGATGCCTTTTTACATTGCAGTCATTTTTGGAACTACTGCCCTTCTCTGTCCCACAGTTGAATCCTCCCTTGTAACAAAGAAAAACAGTTAAGCAAAAACACCAGATACAAGTGACCTTTACTGACAACGTATACAACATTCTGTCCTAATATAAGTCTACTACCCGTTTGCTGAGAAAGAGAAGGTCACACCTTAATCTTTTTAAAGACTAAATCATAGAACCATAGAATTTTAGAGCTGGAATGGACCTTATTAGAAATCAAACCCTCCCATTTTATAGAGGAGGAAACTGAGATGCTTAGCAAAAGTCACAACACAGATCTGGCATTAGAACCCATTTCTGATTTAGAGTCCAGTCATCTTTTTTATTATGCCACAAATTACACCACCCATTTTAAATATTCCTGATTGTGGTTAGCAGCTTAGCAAAAAAAAAAAAGTGTGTATATATAATACACACACACACACTTATATACATGTACACACACATAAAAAGATGTTTCATTAAATAATTCATTTCAAAGTGATATAAATTAGTAGTGGCAAGGGAGTTTTGTAAATTTTTTTACTTAGCAGAAAATGAAGAAAATGTATCTACCTTTTATGTATTTGCTTTATAACCTTAAAATTTGCCTTAATTTATTACTTCTCAGTATTCAGTAGTATTTCAATAAACATCAGTATTGAAAAACCAAAATAGTAGTGTGCCACATCTACCAAAATAAAGTAGCATGTCCATATATATTTGCAATCTGTGATGTAATCTGATCCCCTAAGTTTTTTTTCCCAAAAACTTAATGCACTGTTTGTAGATTTTGAAAACAGAAATCCTTGGCTTCTAAAAATAAATTTCAAAATATATCCTGCTCTTATTCTTGAATAAAAAACAAAAAAGAAAGAAATTATTACTGTCTAATACAAAAATTTTTTTAAAAGATGAAACTGCCACCATCTTTCAGATACTTCTGATAATCCAATAATCCATGAATTTTGAATAGTTATTAAAATGTATAGATGATTGAATTTTTTGCTTTTTTATCTAAATACATTTGCATAGACATAACCTGCATCTCATTATAACTTCATATTTAATGATAGTTAATAGAAACATTCCAGTTGAATTATAGAAACACATAAATTTATAAAGTATTTAGATATTAAAAAAATTTTTCTGGACCTATCAGCCTTTTATTTCTACTTCTTGCCAGTTTATTCCACAGTGTTGTTAGTTAGAAATGGACTTCTGAGAAAATTTAGATATGTGCTTCTTTTTGCATATCGATTGCTTATGTCTTTTGGTTGAATCGAACCAAAAATAGAAACCCTCAGGAAAAGAATTAATTTTTAGAAGAAATTTATATGTGCATTCTTTTGAATTTAAAATCACATTTTAAAATATCTTGCAGTACCTTAAATTCTAAAGATAGTTCATTTTCTTTTTGTTTTTCATTTTTCTATTTGTGTTCTGAATTCTTTGTCAGATATATTACAGATTTAGGAGTTTACTTTCTAAAGTTTCCCATTTTTTGCTAAGGATGAGTTTCATTGAAGCTTCTGAGGAGAGTATAGTATTATTACTCTTTAGGAGTAATAGAACAGTTCTATGGAAAACTCTAACTTCATTTCAGTAAGCATTTATCCAGCAGGCCAGGCACTGTTGATACAAAAGCAAAAGTAGCTTGTATTATTAGGGGAAAAAGGGGAGAGAAAGAAGGTAGAGGAGACAGTAACTAGGACTGTGTGCACACAGATAAGTATAAAATATGTACAAAGCAGAAACAAAATAATTTTTTAATAGGGGCAGAGTGCTCTCAACTAGAGGGTTCGAGAAAAGCCTTGTGTAGAGGGGGAGCAATTAAGCAGATCCTTGAATGAAGCTGGGGATTCCAAGGGGTGAGGTTTGCAGGCATGAAGTGTTTGGATGTTAGTGAGCCTGAGTACTGTGAGGAACTGCAGATAATCCCAAGAATTACTGACAAAATCTACAGTTAGTGAGGCACAGTAATCCACAGTGATAACATGGCTTGATGATGGCCAACTTTGAGATACAAAGTACTGTTTTCTTGAATTTTTATTTTTAATGTAGAGTTGTTAATATGTTCACATATATTTGAACCATCAGTTTGTATATTTGTTAAACTATTTATGGAGCATTCCTTGATGTAGAATTGCACTAACATACACAAGGTATATTAAATGACTAATAGAGTAGAAAGTAGATAGGATTATTTGTGCTACTCACACCCTATCCTCTTCAGCTATTCTTTAAATTCTATTCAGTGACTTGGTAGAAATGACAAATATTTCCTACAGATGGACAGATTAAGTTAAGCAAGAATTTGTCTGATAGAGGTCTTCCTCTCTACCTTTAAGACATGGACCTGCTAAAGGTCATTTTGAATGCTGTACCTATAGTTTGCCTAGATTTAAGCTAAGTAAACAGTAAAGAATCTTTCTGTATTCTTTTGAGAAGATGGAGAGATCAGGACTATGTGCTAATACAATCAGATTCAGTCTAATGAATGGCTGGACTCAAAAACTAGTCATTGTGATTCAGTGTCAACATGGGAAGAAATCTCCAGTGAAGTGCCTCAGTTAGTATCAAAGACTTGGATAAAAGTGTACATAGCTGCTCATCAGATTTCCTAATGGCATTAATTGGAAAAGAAATATCTAAGACGCTTGATGACAGAGTTGGGATCCAAAAAGATCTTGACTTCTTAGAGCAATGGCTTGCATTCAAGAAGATGAAATTGAAGAGGGACAAAACTAAGATCTTACAATTAGATTGAAAAAAAAATAGCTTCATATGTACATAAGAGAGGGGCCGTGGTTAGGCAGTAGTTAGTCTGAAAAAGATCTTGGTGTTCTAGTAGACTGCAAATTAAGTATGAGCCAGCGGTCTGATGTGGCAGCCAAAAAGCTCATGTGTTCTTGGGCTTCCTTAACAGAGGCATAACTTCTAGAAATAAGCAAGTTATAGTTCTTCTGTACACTGTCCTAGATAGAACTCATCTAGGAATATTATATTTGGTTCTGGATGTCACAGTTTCATAAAAATATCTGGAGAGTATCTAGAAAAGGGCAAACAGGATGCTAAAAAGGTTTAATTCCATGTAAGGATTGGCTGAAGGAATCAAGGAGTGCTTGACCTAGAGAAGATTCAGAAGGGAAATGATGGCTAACTTCAAGTCTTGGAAGGGCTATTTTGTCTGCTTCCAGAGAGGAAAACCAGGAGCAGTGAGAAGAAATTACAAAGAGGCAAATTCAGACTTGATGTTAAGAAAAACCTTCTAACTTTTAGAACTTTTCAAAAGTTAAATTGGTTGCTTTTAGAGGTCGTGGATTGTCCCTGTTTGGAGGCCTTCAAGCAGAGACTGGATAACCACTTGTCAAATATGTTATGGTGAAGGTTCCCTTCATATATGATTGTTGAGGTCCCTTCCAGTTCTCAAATTCTGTGATTCTATGAAAGATGGTAGGTGACATTTTAAAAGAAGAGTTAACCTTTCTCCATAAATTTAGTAATAGTTGATCTTCTGAAACATGTATGACTAGAAAGCATACGTGAGTTTTGGTTAGATTCAACCAAGTACTGCAGTTAACTTAGTTTTGTGCATATGTATATATCAAGCACCTAAAGTCAATTTAAACATTTGAAAATGGTTACAACATAGCCCATAGGATCTTGGCATTATAGTTAGAAAGGACCTAAAAAACCATCTAGTTCTGCCGTCGTGTTTTGTAGATGAGGGAACTGAAGGCATGAGAGTTAACAGACATTAAGTGAAAGGTGTCATTTGCATGTAGCTCCTCTGACTCCTGAAGTAGGACTCTTTCTGTTATTCTGTGCTGTCTCCTGTTTTACTTCCATTTAAAATGAAAACACCATTTAGATTTTTTCCAAATTAATTTACAGTGTGCTTAGATTTTTTATAAAGAAATGAACTTAAGCATAAGTCAAGTAAATGATATATATACACACATATGTGTGTGTGTGTGTGTGTATATATATGTATATATATATGTGTGTGTGTGTGTGTGTGTGTGTATAATATATTATATTATATATATATATATATATATATATATATATATATATATATATGTATTTAAGCCTGTTTAGCTAATGATTCTATTTCTTTAGATTTAAATGATGGCTGTTACAAAATATGGCATATACACAGTAAATTTTTATGGGCAAATTGAACATGAATTCTGAGAAAAACAGTGAAGTCCTCTCAACTCTGAACATGCCTCTAGAGTTCTTGAAATACTGTAATTGCATCAAATAGATTTTTTTTCTTGAGAAATTAGCTTTGTATAATTTGATTTTTGAATGACTTCTCCCCTCCCCAACCATTTCTTTAAGTTATCATTCTAGTGTATTTAAGTGAATATGCTTAAAATATGTATCATCTTCCATGTGCCTTCTTTAAAGTAATCTCATAAATTTTAAATAGTTATGTTTAAATACTGTAGACAATGGATTAGAATAAATTGTGTTTAACTATAGAGGATGCATAAACCTACTTGAAAATATTTTGTTAACAGTGTTCTTTTAAAATATAAAATAAAAAGTTTGTTATTTTTATTGTTCATGTTGTTTGAGTTATATTTAAAGAAGAGAATAGAATACTATAATGGAAAAATATCTTAGAAATGAATGAAACATACTCATTCAAATGGACATGCTAAAATGCATACATATATTTTAAGGTTCTTACATATCTATATGTTTAGGCTTTCAAGAATAAAGGCTTTTCAAAGTTTGGTAAATCCAAATTACACAATTTGAAGAAACTAATAACATGAAATGTAGTTTTAATGCCCAGATTATACTAAAGAATAATTTTAAAATTATATACCTCATACTAACATTAAAGGAATCATGTTTTAAAATTACCACATGCCATCTAAAAACTTGGCATGGTATGTTGTCTATATGGCGTGTTCCAAAAGTCTTAGTGCAGTCATAGAGCTTTATAGTTTGTTTCTTAGAATAGTGCAGTTTTAAAGTCTCCAAACTCATGGTGCAGATTTTTGAGATTCCCTGTAAATATACCTTAATAATTACTGTTGAATATAACATCTTGGATTCAGTCATGCCATGCACTATTGATTGTTAGTCCTAATATATCTGTAAATGATAGAAACTTAAAAATATGTAAGTTAATCAAATAATGTTTATACAATAAATTTACTTAGTTGTCAGCTTAAAAATATGTATTTCGGTGTGTACAACTGGTTATTGTGCTTAGTTTTTCTAACCAAATGTAATTTAAAATGGAAAGAAATTGAACTTTAGTCATTAAGATTTCCATTCCTAGTAAACTGAAGATTGTGGTGTTCGAAAATGATAAAAATTTTTATAGTAACTAAATGACTTAAGCATTTCATGCATATAAATTGGATTACTACATAATCTGATTCTTCAGATAATTATAATTTAAAATTTTCTGTTTTCATTTGCTATTATTGTTCTTGCCTCAAATTTGCTACTGAATTGTAACTTGCTAAAAAGAATGTGGTAAAAAAAATGTTTCCTATAATGTCAAATATTATTCTGAAATTGACCTTTTGGCACAAATATTCCAATTTTAAAATTCATAATGATGTTTTTATGCCTTGTACTACATAATGGGCAATCAATAATTATAACCAATAACCAATTTATTAACCATGAAAGGAAAATAATACAGAAGTTTGCAAATACTAAGGGGTTTTGTGCATTTGTTTTTAGATAATTTTTATTTCAGTCAACTCAGAGAAGTTTTTTTTTTTTAGGCAGTTGGGGTTGAGTGACTTGCCCAGGGTCACACAGCTAGTGAGTGTCAAGTGTTTGGTGTGAGGCCAGATTTGAACTCAGGTCCTCCTGACTTCAGGGCCGGTGCTCTATCCACTGTGCCACCTAGCTGCCCCTCAGAGAAGTTTTTTAAACTTTAATTTACATTATAGTATCCATTTGTATTTAGTATAGATCTGATAAGTTTTAGTGTTGTATTTTGTAAGTTTTGGCATTAAAATATCAGTTTATAAAAGGTAATATTCACAGTCTCTAAACACTTCTGAATCTGATTAACTTTTTAAGGATTTTTCATATCTTTTTGCTTTACTTAGAACATTACCTTAGTAGAGAGCAGAATGACTATTCAGATTTCCATATTAAATGAAGGGTATATATAAAAGCTGCAGTTTATGCCAGAGGTGTCAAACAGTGGGCTGAACAAGATTAAAATGTAATTGGAAACTAACAAAATAAATAAAAATACAATAGGCATTTTTGTTCAGTGAGTTTTGGACTCTTGTGACCCCATTTTGGAGTTTTCTTCGCAAAGATACTGGAGAGGTTTGCCATTTTCTTCTCCGGCTCATTTTACAGATGAGGAAACTGAGGCAAGCAAGGTTACGTTTCTTGCCCGGGGTTACACAGCTAGTAAGTGTTTGAGGCCAAAGTTGAACTCAGGGAGATGAATCTTCCTGACTTCAGACCCAGCACTCTATCCACGTTGCCACCCAACTGGCCTCAGACACCAGCTGTGTGACCCTGAGCAAGTAACTTAACTCTGCCCCAGTACCTCATTTGTAAAATGAGCTGAAGAAGGAAATGGCAAACGACTTACATATCTTTGCCGAGAAAACCCCAAATGAGGTCTCAATGAGTCAGAAACGACTGAAAGAACTAAACAACAAAAAATACAATAGACCTTAATGTTAGTAAGTGGTTTTCCAAGTCAATATGTTGCCCACAGGAATCTTTATGTACTGTTTAATGGCCCTTTTTTCTATTTGAGTTTGATATCATGGTTTATGCAAAAATTTATTTTTCAAATGTTTATTGTATCCTTTATTTTTATATTGCTTTCATTTTCTATGATATTTCACTTCCCATATCCAGAGAGTCATTCCTTATCACAATAAATAAAAAAGAATGAAGGGGGTGGGAAAGACAACAGTTCAACCAAAGGAAAGAAGATATTTGTGGTGTCATGCATTTTATGCAGTGTTTCACTCCCATAGGCTCTTGTCTCTGCAAAAAAGAGAGGGGGATGCATTCTCTTATCTTTTGGAGGCCAAACTTGCTCATTTTGATTACATAGTGTTCATTTTCAATTTTTTAAATCTACATTGTTATAGACATTATGTAGATTGTTTTCCTGATTCTATTTGTTTCATTTTTTTGTCAGTTTATATAAATCTTCCCTTGTTTCTTTCTATTCCTTATATTGTTTCTTGAAGTGCATTAATATTCTACTATACCATCATTTGGGGAATGCTCCAATTGGTGGATATCTACTTTGTTTTCAGTTCTTCACTAACATAAAAAGAGCTGCTATAAATATTTCAGTGTATGTAGGACTTTTCTTTCTATACCTGACCTTAGGGGTATATGCCTAATAGTGGAGCGTCAGGGTCAAAGGGTATGGGTGTTTTAGGCACTTTCTTAGCATAATTGAAAGTTTAAGAAAGTTTTAAAGAAAATTAATTAAGCCTAGATAGATTTATGAGTCCAGTTTATGATTCCAGACAGGAAGTGATGAGGCCCTAAACTAAGATGGTGGCTGTGTGAGTAAAGAGAAGTCCTGATGTGAGAGACTGTGCAAGTAGAACTGACAAGATTAGGCGATTGATTATATACATGGGGACAAGGGAGAGTGAGGAGCTGAGGAAACCCCTGGCATTATAAACCTTAGAGATTAGACGAGTAGTAGTACCTTCAGTAGAAGTAGGGAAGCTTGCTTGTGGAAAAGTTTGTGTTAATGGACTGCTCTATCATTTCGTACTCCTTTTATAATCTTGGTGATTTCTCAGACAATAACTCTCTTCCCTTGCCACTTCTCTCCTACGTATGTTGTCTTTCTTCATTAGAATACGAGCTTCCTTTGGGCAAGGACTGTCTCATATATTTTGTGTTTATTTAATAAATTATATTCACTCATTCATTCTATTCATTCTGTATTATTTACCTTCCCTGAGTCTGGTCCAGGCAACCTGGTCTTCTGTCCAATCCTTATGTCTGGAATGTACTTCCTTATTTCCATCTCATAGAATCCCTCTCTTCCTTCAAAACCTCCTTTCTACATGCTTTTCCTGACCTCCCCAACTGTAGTGTAGTCTTTTCCTAACTACTTTGTATATTATTTATTCTATATTTATTGTTGAATTTAAAACTTCTTTGTGTTTTAAATTCTGTATATGCTTATTTATGTACATGTTATCTCTTGCTGGTAGAATATAAATAGGGAATAGAGATTTATTTATTTTGTTTTTGTGTATATAATAGTGGCTTAATCATGCTTGTTGATTGAGTGCCATATGACCAGTTAATTTTTCTTATCATATAATTACTTGATGATGTCCTTTTCTTACGCTTTAATGGTTTCCTCACCAACCCAGTGCTTCTTCTTTGCCCTTCTTGTGATATTCTTTTTAATTCTTCAGTTTTATTCCATGTCTTGCTACTATATAGCAAAATTGGTAGAATTTTAGTATTAAAAAGATGGGCTTTTGCTTTCAAGGGAAACTTGTAGTCTGCCTGCTCCAGAAATAATTAAATGAATGAATGAATACATAAATAAGTATGCATATTTATATATATATATAGTATATACATACACATGGATATATAAGCCCTATCTTTTTTAAGGTAGCTAAGTAGCACAGTGGATAGAGCACTAGGTCAGTTGGGAAGATCTGAATTCAAATTCTCCCCCCCCATATATTTGATAGTTGTTTCACTGTGGTATAGTCACTTATCCACTGTCAGCCTGTGATTTCTCATCTGTGAAAGGGGGATAATGATAGCACTTACCTTCCAGAGATGTGAATATAAAGTGAGATCATATTTGTAAAGCATTTTGCAAACATTAAGCACTGTATAAGTGCTAGCTATTATTATATCATTAGCTCTAAAGAGGGTTCATCTAAATGCATATTGAGATATAGGCAATAAACATTATTCATCCTCTTGGTCTTTCTTGGGTGGATAGACAAGCCATATTCCATTCATGACAGTTGCTTTTTTTTTTTTAACAAGCCCTACACTGTCCTTTGATAACATTTAGCACAATATATATGTAGGACCTCACCATTCACAGGGGATACCTTCCTTTACTTGGCCCTTTATCTCTTCTGTCTCTCAGTTTTATGCCTTTATTGTTGTTTACTCTTTTCAGTAACATTCAACTCTTCGTGACCCCATTTAGGATTTTCTTGGCAAAGACAGTGGAATGGTTTGCCATTTTCCTCTCTAACTCATTTTACAGATGAAGAAACAGATAAACAGGGTTAAGTGACTTGCTCAAGGTCACACAGTAAGTATCTTAGGCCAGATTTGAGCTTGGATCTTCCTGACTCCAGGCCCAGTACTCTATTCACTGCCCTACTTAGCTGCCTGTAGTTTTATGTTTTACTTGATGTTTATTATTAAATTGTTGTTAAACAAGACTATTTCTGTTGTATCTGAGATCTTAAATGATTTTGATAGATGAATGGGAAAAGAACTTGTAAAAGAGCTCATCTGTATGGCAATCAGATGCTTTTTTGTAATCAACAAATCAACGAAAAATAAGCACAATGAGATATTAAAATCTCTTCTATAGTCAGTTAATTGTGAAATGGAAAAGGTGTGGTGCATTGTTGAATATCTCTTAGGAAAGCCTGCTTTGTTCCTACTAAGTGCCCTCATTGTTGAAGATGCCCTTGATTCATGTCTGAATTTCTCTTATAAGTATTTTATATAGATGAGAGAGTTGGTGTGAGTGTGTGTGTGTGTGTGTGTGTGTGTAGTTATTGATGTTATTTTTTGAGCTTTTTTTGGTTTTTACAGTTAGATTTTTTCCATGCCTTTGGTATCTTACACTTTTTCAGATAACTTGTATGAGATCCCTCAATATCCTCGTAGTTATATTTCCTTCACATGGTCATCCTATCTGTCTGTCTACAGTCTGTCCGTCTGTCTACCTACTTATCGTCCAATCCAACTCCTTTTCCCATCTTTGCCCTTTTTAATGCCATTTCTTCCTCTTCCATAAGTACATCTGGCACAGTGATATTAGGATCTAGTTGTGGTGATTCTACTCTCTTACAATTGAGAAAATTGTTTGTTATGAGGATTTTTGCAAATCTTTTTCATCTTCTTGTAGACCTTAGATTTTCATTCTGAATGTCCTTGGGATGACTTAGCCTAGTTGGATATCTTGCCAAGTTTCCTTTAAACTAGTTTTATACACCATTCCTCCCTGCTTTATGAGATGATAGTATTCATAATTAGCCATTATCCTTCTGCATGAGATTATACAAATGAGTTTATATTCTTACTTGATGTTATATTTGGCTGTTATCAAGTCAGATGTTTGCTAAGGTGCTTTTTGGGATCTTTTGGTTTCCTTTTATGATGATTTTCATTGGTTCCATGTAACATAGGGCTTCCGTTATAATATTTTAAAAGTAATCTCTTAAGTTTCTTGAGGGTTATTAACCTTTAACATGTTACTTAAATTTTTTTTTCTTAATTGGCAAGTGTGGAAGGGCTGCTTTATCATCTTGACTCTCCTTAAGAGAGGCCCTAGATTCATAAACCTGTGTGAATAGGCTTGTCTATAAATGCTAATTTAACCTGAGCTACTAGGCTTCTCTTTTTGAACTCCAGGTGAACCTTAACAAATGGACTTATGTGCTTGACCTAGTAGATAGATTTTTGTATTTAAACTTTGGCTTGACCTCGCATATAAGCTTGTGTAAATTCTAGTTTAAACTCTAACTTGACATAGCCTCTAGTTTTAATTTATTTTGATCTAGCATGTGTGCCACTTACAACCTTGTGAACTCTTATCTCAGCTATCTCTGTGTGGGCAAACTTCCCTATCTCATTTAAGTTTGGAATTAGGCTGAGGAGCTACCCTTGCTTCACTGACCCAATAACAGCCACCTTTGTCTAAGATCATAAACAGCATTTATTAAGTGCCTACTATGGGCCAGTACTGTGCCAACCACTAGAAAGGTGAAAGAGAGTCCTTGCCCACAAGGCGCTTAAAATCCAGCGAAGAAGATAACATGAAAACAATTATGTACACACAAGCTATAACAAATGGAAATAATCAACAGGAGAGGCACAAGAATTAAGAGGGGAAAATGCTTCCTGTGGGAGGTGGAGTTTTAGCTGGAACTTGAAAGAAGCCAGGAGCAGAGATGAGGAAGGAGAGCATTCTAGTCGTGAGCGACAACCAGTGAAAATGCTGGGAGTCTGGAGATGGGAGTGTCTTTTTTGAAGAACAGCAAGGAGGCCAGTATCGTTGGATCAAAGAGCGTATGTTGGGGTGGTGGTGAAAGGTATAAGAAGACTGAAAGGGTAGTGGGGAAGGAGGGTAGGTTATGAAGAGTTTTGAGTGCCAAATAGAGTTTTGTATTTGATCCTGAAGGTGATAAAGAGCTGCTGGAGTTATTTAAGAGGGGAATGACATGGTCAGACCTACGACTTTAGGAACATCACTTGGTGGCTGAGTGGAGGATGGACTGGAGTGAGACTTGTGGCAGGTAGACCTACTGGAAAGCTCTTGCAGTAGTCTGAAGTGAGGTGATGAGGGCCTGCATCAGGGTGACAACTATATCAAAGGAGAGAAGGGGGCATATTTGAGAGACATTTCATAGATGAAATAGGTTGGAAGTGGAGGGAATGGGGCGGGGTGAGAAATAATGAGAAGTTGAGACACCTCGATTGTGAATTGGGGGGACTGGGAGGATACCCTTGGCAGGAATAGAGAAGTTTGGAAAGAGGAGGGTTTGGGGAAGGTGATGAGGGTATTGTTTTATTTTTGTTCTCTGGGGGAAGGGAAGTGGGAGAGATCGATAAGTGCATATGCATATGATTTGAAAAGAAAAACAAAATGAATAGGAGTTGATAGGAGTGATGGAGAAAGAAGGAGGGAGGGAAACAAGCATTATTAAATGCCTACTTGGTGCCAGGCACTATTCTAAGTACTTTTTTTTTTGTTTGATCCTAATACCAACTCTGGGTAGTAAGGTATTATTGTTATCCTTGTTTTATAGTTGAATTAGAGAAAGAGAGTGTTGCTACTGACCCAAGATTAGAGGGGAATTACAGCAGAATGTTGCTTCTAGTGCGTGAATCCCCATTTGCCCACCTTGAGCAAAAAAGTTTCATGAGGAAGAAACCTAAGAAAAAATGGCATGTGTTCTTGGAATAGATCCTTGTTCTCACCACAGGCAAAGCTTTACACACCAACTGGGTGGACATTCAGGCTTTGTATTTGCATTTCTGGTAAGACAAAGCAGTGACGGCCAACACAATCAAAGGAATTGAGATTTGTTTTATAGTCCTAGCTGACATCTCCTTCAGCCAAGGCCCACACTTAACCAAAAAGGTTCATGACTAAAATAGTGAGAAGACATCATATTGCCCTCTCACGTCCCCAACACCCCAAGCTGTAGGGATAATGGAGAATTGGAAAGTCATGCTGAAAAAGCCACTTCATAAAATGGGATGTTGGTGGGCAGGTTTGTGTGATAATATCTAACACTTACAGGGTATTTTAAGGCTTGCAAAGAATTTTACATATCTTTACATTTGTGTATGCTTAAGTTGAATGATCTTCTGATGGGTTAGTAGAATCAAAAAGTAGAGGGGAAATAGAGATTGGGTAATGGTGGAGGAATGAAGTGAATGTAAGTTATTTTGTGTCATCTCTTCCTTCCAGGATCCAAAGGACTAGCTTGGTGTGGTGGACATGGTACTAGGCTTGAAATCTGAAAGACCCAGGTTCAAATTATGTCCCAGACACCTTTTTATTAGCTGTGTGACTCTGGGCTAGTTACTTAATTTCTCTGGACATCCAAAGTTCCTTATATCTCTAAATCTGTCATCTTAAGACCATTTCTAAGTTATTCTAACTAACCGGAGGTCTTAGTGGACTCAAATCTAGGAGACAATCCTATGTCCTGAAAGAAGAGAGAATTAGCAATAAGAGTCAAGGTCAAGGGAACTACCACTCCCTCCCACCCCCACTTAAAGGGAGAGTGGGAGTAATACTGACTGACCAAAAAGTGTGACATCTTCCTTTAGGAGAGGGACTAGAAAAAGGTAAACTTGTAGCACAGGGGTCAGGAAATAGAATGAGTGACAGTTACCAGAGAATCCCATTATCAGTTAAGACCAAAGGATAAACTCAAAAGGAGCCTTTGATGAAAAAAATGCTATTGGCCTGGTTAGGTATAAGAGCAAGATGAACAATAATAGTACTGTTTATTCTGTTCATTGGATGCAACAGCCCACCACTATTAATAATTCGGAATAGGAGTATTACTAAGAACTCGAAGTCTACATGTTGAAGAGAGGAATCTCTTCCAGAGGAGATGATTATGGCTGCAGTGACTGAAAATTTTGAAACTGATACTACTCTGCAGCTGGTGGCATCTACAAATAATCTCAGAAAGAGGAATTTTGCCAGGTTGTAGTAGTTACATTATAACCACTTGATTGTAAAAAACATCATATGGAACAGTAACAAAAACACAACAGTCCATCTCTGGGGCTGAACTCCAGTTGCCAAATAAATATGAAGGGAAAAAACCAAATACAATGGGAGAGGCAAAATATGTATAACCTAAGTTCATATCCATAGCAGAATTACTTGGAAGGATGTGAAGGATACTACTTTCCTTGGAGATGAAAATTTGAATGCACTTTGATGACATCATTTCTGATACACTTCTGAATAAGTACTCCTTCCTCTAACACAGTACTGAAGATGGCTCCACTTATTGGATAGAACTTTGGTTTTCTCATAAGTGTGTGGAACCTTGGCCAAGAAACCATATGAAGCATTGTTCCCAAAAAAACACAAAGCAATTATTTGATCTTAGCTTTCACTAGTTCACAAAGACGTACCCCAGAGTTGCGCTTTGAGACTTGATGCCACACAAAGGAGAGCTGTTTAAAAAGCTAATTTGAGTTTAAGTGAAGCATAACTTCCAGTAATATGAATTTGATAGTCTTACTGTATACTGCTTAGTCCACATCTGAAGTAATGTGTTCAGTTTTGAGAATCACATAATAATAGCTGGCATTTATATACAGTGTTTTAAGGTCTACAAAATATTTTACAAATATTATCTCACAAGAACCCCAGGAAATAGGTGCTATTCTTATTTTAATAGAACAGAAAACTGAGGCTGACAGGTTAAACCAGAGTCATGTAGTCTTCCTGACTCCAGGTCCAGCACTCTATCCACTATGCCATCTAGCTACCATATTTTAGAAATGATATTGATAAGCTGGAGAACGTACAGAAGAGGACAACCAAGTTTCAGATAGGACAAGATGCCAAAAGAATGGGAAAAAATTACCTCTAAAGTTTTTGTTAAAGTTTTTGAGATGTCAATAACTATTGATTCTTTTATACCTATGTTCTCATCTTTGTAAAAATTGTGAGAATGATCTATACATGTATTGAAATTATGCTGAAAATATGAAGGAACAGGAAGGATTTCACACAGGAAAAAAAGATATTTTCTATTATAGACCACATCTTTACAGTCCCAAGTTCAGTGACCACAGGATCCCATTTTGCTTACTGTTTGTTGATTGTAAAAAGTATTTGACTGGGTAGAACAAAATGCAACCTAATAACTCTTTTCAACAAGGATTCTCTCATGCATGTATAACAATCATATGTAATTGACAAGTTCAACCACAAGAATAGCTATTCAAATAACCCTCTGATTATTAACAAGAAATGAACCATAAAACAGAAGCATTTGCTAGAAATGTTTGTTATGTTAGAGGATTTCCTCTTCTACCACAATCCCTATCATGCCTATAACATCACAGGCCTTCTCAATGAAATCTAGGATTGTTCAAAAGATATTGATCTAACCAAGAACAATTAAATGGCTTAAAATTTTCTATTGTCCAGACTATGACATGTAGTAAGATGGATAGTTTATTGACTTAGTACATCACTACTTACACAGTGCTTGTTATGAACACTATGTCTGGACAATGAGTTGGGACTAGAAATGAAAAGGAAGAAAAGCAGGTATTTGGGAAATTGTGCTGTGCTTTCAACCATCTCAAGCCTCTTCTCTGGGCAAAAAATCACCCAAATGTCTTTTTTAAAAATAAAATGATATTCTGAGGGTTGGAAATCTAATCTAAATTCTAAGGTTGGAAATCATGAAACAACACATTTTTCAAAGAGAGAGATAAAAGTGACCCAGCTAGCAGTGGAAAGGCTTGTGAGCACAATAAGCTTCAGCATAATGACTTAAAAAATGTAAAAAGATCTACAGGGAGATCTCTTGAAGGTTGAGGAGAAGCTCTGTAGAGGTTGTCTGAGTTCGGAACTTCCATTCTGTGATCACCCAGCACTTTAGGAGGACCCCCTGAAAAGAAAAACATTAAAATTGGTTTTCTATCTTACTCTCTTTAGAGGTTTTTTCAAATTCTTTCCTTTCTCCCATTCTGCTTCCCACCCACCAATCCATTTCATTGAGCACTTTGCCTCTTATTAAGGAAACAGAAACTATTTACCATGGATTCCCTGTTCTATCCTTCTCTACATATAAGAACCTCTTAAACATTATTCCCTATTTTCTTCTCCTTTCCTCCAGTTTCTGATGAAGAGGTTTGCTTTTTCCTTATCAATTCCAACTCCTCTACTTGTACCTCTGGTTCTGTCTTCTCCAGCATATTGCTCCCACAATCCCCTATTCCTATGTGTTTAGCCTTATTATATATGAGATACCATCTTCAATCTTGCTTAACCTACCTTTCTAGCCTTTTCCTCTTTCCAAATTGTTACTATTCCTTTGACTGGATATCTCTCATTTTAAAAATGCATTTACTTTTTTGAAATGTTTTAGTATATATTCATTTTTCTTAAAAAATAGGAAGTCCAGAATATCAAGGGAATTAATGAAAAGAAATACTAGGGAAGGTGGCCTAGCCATACCAGATCTTAAATTGTATTATAAAGCAGCAGTCATCAAAACAATGTAACCAAGATTAGGAAGGAAGCAAAACTGGGAAATAATTTTTATAACCAGTGTCTCTGATAAGAGCCTCATTTCTAAAATATATTGAGAGCTGAGTCAAATTTATAAGAATACAAGTCATTCCCCAATTGATAAATGGTCGAAGAATATGAATAGGCAGTTTTCAGAGGAAGAAATTAAAGCTATCTGTAGTCATATGAAGAAATGCTCTAAATCACTGTTGATTAGAGAAATACAAATCAAAACAGCTCTGAAGTACCACATCACACCTATCAGACTGGCCAACATGACAAAACAGGAAAATGATAAATGCTGGAGAAGATGGGGGAAAATTGGAACACTAATGCATTGTTGGTGGAGTTATGAAATAATCCAACCATTGTGGAGAGCAATTTGGAACTATGCCTAAAGGACTATAAAACTGTGCATACCCTTTGATCCAGCGATACCACTTCTAGGTCTGAATCCCAAAGAGATCATAAAAATGGGAAAAGGACCCATATGTACAAAAATATTTATAGCAGCTCTTTTTGTGGTGGCCAAGAATTGGAAATTGAGGGGATGCTAATCAGTTGGGGAATGGCTGAACAAGTTGTGGTATATGAATGTAATAGAATGCTATTGTGCTATAAGAAATGATGATCAGGCAGACTTCAGAAAAACCTGGAGAGACTTATATGGAGTGAAGTGAGCAGAACCAGGAGAACTTCGTATACAGTAACAGCTACAATGTGTGATGACTTTTAAAGACTCATCTCTTCTTAGAAATGCAAGGATCTAAGATAACTCCAAAGGACTCATGATGGAAAATGCTGTCCACATCCAGAAAAAGAACCATGCAAATCGAAGCATTTTTTTCTCTCTCTCTCTTTTTCTTTTCTTTTCTTTTTTTTGTTTCTTCTTTCTTGTGGTTTCTCTCATTGGTTCTAATTTTTCTTTACATGACTAACATGAAAATAGGTTCAATATGAATGTGTATGTAGAGCCTACATCAAATTGCATGCCGTCATTGGAGGGGAGAGATGGGGAGAAAATTTGGAACTCAAAATCTTATGGAAATGAATGTTGAAAACTAAAAATAAATAAATAAATGTAAAAAAAAATAGAAAGAAAAACCCAAGTGCTGTGCTTCTTTGTCAGCTTCTTAATTATGAGTCTTAAAGCCTGAAATTAAGGCATAAACTGTACTAATTTACCACTGGTGGCCAGCAAACAGGGAAAATGAAGAATAGTCCCTCCAAGCCCTAACCACAAACAGTGATGGTCATATTCCCTCTCCTGTATTCTAAGCTATGTGGGATAATTGCCAAGTTGTTATATATTGAATATAATATTCATGCATAGAGGTAATTTTGTGTCTCCATGATCTAAACCTCTACTGGCAGATTATTTTCATTGTGTAGGGAGCAAAAAAAAAAATCTGAATATTCAGTTATTTCAAATAATGGGATTGATTATCTTTGTCTGGAAACAACATACAGTTTGAAGACTACAACCATTTGTTAGATTGAATTGTTTGGGGAGTTTCTTAGTTATCAATCCTAGAGTTTAATGATAATGATAATAATAATAATAACAATAACCAATATTTATGTAGTGCTTTAAGATTTGTAAAGCACTTTACATGTTATATCATTTGATCCTTGCAACCCCAGGTTAAGGATTATTATCCCAATTTTACAAATGAGGAAACTGAGGCTGAGAAAGGTTAAGTGATATGGCCTGGGTTGTGTAGCTATTAATTGTCTGAGGTAGGATTTGAATTCAGATCTTCCTGACTCCCTAAGTACAGTACTCTATGCACTGTGCAACTCAGCTACCTCTAATTTCACTTTCTTCCTTTGAGATGAAGACTCTAACAATATTATAATCCTAAGGCTTTATAAGAACATATAAAAAAAGATGTTTAGGGAAACAAATTTAATGCATGAAATTATGATCTCAGCAGAATGGGTGATAGCTAATGCCCAGTTTGGTTTCATTCCTAGATGTGGTACTTATTTTTTCCACTGAAAACATATTTTTAGAACCTTATATAGGTCAGTTTCAAGACGTTCAGAGAGGAGGAATTAAATGTATAATAGATCAGAGACATTAACTCAGGAGAAAATTCTAGGAATAAAGAGAGTAGGGGTTATATATTTATTTATTTATTTTTGGTGAGTCAATTGGGGTTAAGTGACTTGCCCATGGTCACACAGCTGAGGCTGGATTTGAACTTGGGTCCTCCTGACTCCAGGCCTGGTGCTCTAGCCACTGCCTCACTTAGCAGCCTCTAGGAGTTATTTTTTTTTAACTCAATTTTGTTTTCAGTTCCAAATTTTCTCACTCTCTTCTGCCTGTTGAGAAGGCAAGGAAAATGTCACAATAGAAATCTATGATAAAGAGAAACTGAGGCTCGGAGTCTCAAGCACTATCAATTTATTAGCAAGGCTAGCATTTACCAGTAAAAGGTATCCAAGGCTGCTCTGTAGCCAAGGACAAACTGAGGTGTTTACAGAGAGCATTTTTGCAGTCATTATTGAAAAATATGTTTTGATTGATTTCTGATTGGTTAGCAGTTGACTAAGATTAGAATGAGGAACTTGGGTGATTTGCAGTATTGGGCTAGTGGGCATGTCAGGGCTGTTACAGAGGGTTTGAGGGATAGGACTTGTTCTGTGAAGTTTAGATTCAGTCAAAGGGCCACATTTGAGGACCTAGAGGGCCCCATGTAGCCTCGAGGCCACAGGTTCTCAACCCCTGATCTAGCTGATTGGCTATAGCATTGCATCAGTTACAATTGATTTCATGGAATTATTGAGCTAGCTAGAAGGTGAGGCATGCTAGGTAAGCGTGGTTGAATGTTAACTTAGACTGCCACAAAGGAAAACTTAGACTACTACAAAGTGAGGAACTGACCATGTCAGCTCAGCTCTGCAGTAGCTCAGCTCAGCTGCACAAGAGTTCATTTTTGCAGAAATCAGGAACTTACTCTCTTTCTACAGTGATTATATATCTCTTACTCAAAGCTATCTGAAATAGACCTTACAAGCTAAAATTAAAAAGGATAATCAATGCTAACTTAATTATTGAGTTTCTTGAAAAAAGAAAACCTATTTCAAATATATATAGTCATGCAAAATGAATTCCCACATTAGCCATGTCTGAAAAAATAGACAAAGAAAGAAAAGAAAATTTGCTTCTATTTGTACTGAGTCCATCAGTTCTCTATCTGAATATGGCTAGCATGTTTCATTATGAATTCTTTAGAGTTGTGTTTGGTCATTGTGTTGATCAGAGTTAGTAAGTCTGTCAAAGTTGATAATCTTTACAATATTGTTGTATAAATTGTTCTTCTTTCTGGTCACTTCACTTTGATTCAGTTCACGAGTCTTCCCAGGTTTTTTTCAAACTATCCCCTTCATAATTTCTATAGCACAATAGTATTCCATCACCTTCATATACTATAATTTATTTAGCTTTTCCATGATTGATGGGTATCTCCTCAGTTTCTGGTTCTTTGCCACTACAAAAAGAGCTGCTATAGATATTTTTGTACATCTGGGTCCTTTTCCTCTTTCTTTGAGCTCTTTGTGGTATAGACATAGTAGTGGTATTGCTGGGTCAGAAGGTAATCACAGTTTAATAGATTTTCAGGTATAGTTAAAAGTACTTTCCAGAATGGTTGAACTAGTTCACAGTTCCACCAACACTGCATTGGTGTACTTGTTTTCCTACAGTCCTGCTATCGTTTTTCATTTTCCTTTTTCATGATTTTAGCCAATCAGAAGGAGGTGAGATAGTACCTTAGAGTTATTTTTAATTTGCATTTCTTCAATTATTAGTAATTTAGAGCAGTTTTTCATATGGCTATTGAAAGCTTAGTTTTCTTTGAAAATAGAGCAAAAGTTCTCAACTTGGGGTCTGTGAACTTGGATTTTTAAAAAAAACTATTTTAGTGGAATTGCTTTCCTTTGCAATTCTGTACATTTTATTTGATGCGTTTAAAAACATTCTGAGAAGGGGTCCACCGTATACTGTACTAGATTGCCTAAGAGATCTAAGACACAAAAAAAGTTAAGAACTCTTGGACTAGAGTTATGTTTAGAGTTCTCTAAAGGCCTGAATATCTGAAGAGTATTCAACCATGATCGATGCCAAAGAATGCTTTTTTATATATACCACAGAGACTGTAATTTGGCATTTTGATTTTACTAAAATCAAACAACCTAAGACAAATCAAAGTACATTGTGTTCAGATAGAAATTGCCAATAGGGTCTGGGTTGGAAGGGGCTTTAGAAATGAAGTAGTGAACTAGTCTAACTTCTTCCTTGAACCATGGATTCTTTTTACAATTTCCCAATGATGGGCCCAGTAACTGTTCCTCACTGACCTCCAATATAGGAGAATTTGTTGGGTCTGAAGTCTCATTCCATTTGAGGACAGTTCTGATGTTTTAGAAAGTTTTCCATTGAGCTGAAAGTGTAGTTCTTTGTAGCTCGCAGGATTGGATCAAATATCTAATACTAATCTTTGGGCTTTGTTCTTCCCACTCAAACTAAAAAGAATGTCTAAAACTTACTAAATTACTTCAAGAATCTCTAATCTTTTTTTGTATGTATGCCCCAGTTTTTATTTTTAATAATCTTAATAGCTCACATTTACATAGAGCTTTTAGTTTTGCTTAGTGCTTTACAAATATTATCTTATTTTATCCTCACAAAAGTCCTGAGTGGTAGGTGTTATTATTATCTCCATTTTACAGATGAAGAAACTGAGGCATATAGCAGTTAAGTAACTTGCATAGAATCACATAACTTATAAGTGTCTGAGGAAGATTGGAACTCAGATCTTCTACACTCCAGGCCCAGTGTTCTATATATTGGCCCACCTAGTTGCAACTATGTTAGTATATAGTCTTTGACAGTTGCTGTGGCAGAATAATTTAAATTTAGTACCTTACGTGGCCTAGCTGTACCAAATCTTAAATTGTATCATAAAGCAGCAATCATCAGAACTACTTGGTACTGGCTAAGAAATAGAGTGGTGGATCAGTGGGATAGGTTAGGTATGCAAGACACAATAGTCAATGACTATAGTAATCTACTATTTAATAAATCCAAACGCTCCAGCTTCTGGGATAAGAACTCATTATTTAACAAAAACTGCTGGGAAAACTGGAAAATAGTATGACAAAAACTAGGCATAGACTAACATCTTACACCCTATACCAAGATAAAGTCAAAATGAGTACATGACTAAGATATAAAGACTGATACTATATGTGAACTAGGAGAGCAAGGAATAGTTTGCCTGTCAGATCTATGGAGAAGGGAAGAATTTATGACCAAACAAGAACATTATGAAATGCAAAATGGATGACTTCTACATTAAATTAAAAATCTTTTTGCACAAAGTCAGTGCAACCAAGATTAGAAGGGAAGAAGAAAGCTGAGAAACAATTTTTACAGCCAGAGTCTCTGATAAAGGCCTCATATCTAAAATATAGAGAGAAGTGAGTCAAATTTATAAGAATATAAGTCATTCCCCATTTGATAAATGGTCAAAGGATATGAACAGGCATTTTTTCAGAGGAAGAAATTAAAGCTATCTATATATGAAAAAAATGTTCTAAATCACTGTTGAGTGTAGAAATACAAATCAAAACAACTGTGAGGTACCACATCACATCTATCAGATTGGCTAACATGACAAAACAGCAAAATGATAAATGTTGGAGAAGATGTGAGAAAATTGGAACACTAATACATTGTTGGCGGAGTTGTGAACTGATCCAACCATTTGGAACTATACCCAGAGGGCTATAAAAATGTGCATACTCTTTGACCAGCAATACCATTTCTAGGTCTGTATCCCAAAGGGATCATAAAAACAGGAAAAAGACCCATGTGTACAAAAATAGTGGCAAAGAATTGGAAATTGAGGGGATGCCCATCAATTGGGGAATGGCTGAACAAGTTGTGGTATATGAATGTAATAGAATATTATTGTGCTGTAAGAAATGAGCAGGCAGACTTGAGAAAAACTGGGAAAAAACTTATATGAGCTTATGCTGAGTGAAATGAGCAGAACCAGGAGAACGTGGTACTCAGTAACAGCCACTGTGTGATGACTGATTTTGATAGACTCATCTCTTCTTAGAAATGCAAGGATCCAAGACAACTCCAAAGGACTCATGATGGAAAATGCTATCCACATCCAGAGAAAGAATTATGGATTCTGAATGCAGATGGAAGTATACTATTTAGTCTCCTTTTCTTTTGTTGTTTTGTTTCTTCTTTCTTGTGGTTCCTCTCATTAGTTCTGATTTTTCTTTGTATCATGATTAATGTGAAAATATGCTTAATGTGAATGTATAAGTAGAGCCTATATCAGATTTCATGCTGTTTGGGGGAGAGGGGAGGAGAGTGAGGAAGAGGAAATTAAAAACTCAAAATCTTACAGAAGTGAATTAGAAAACTAAAAATAAATAAATAGCTTAAAAAAATTTAGTACATCATGATGATACTCTCTGAAATTTGGTAGGCTGCTCCTGGGGAAATAGACAAGTATTATTTCTATCCTAGGTCTCTTGTCTATAGAATAACTATCCCCAGATCTTTTAACTGATCTTCATTTGACTATTTGATGTTCCCTTACTCAACTGGTCTTCATCTTCTAGTACTGTAATTTGATTAGATATGCTGTTTTTTTTTTATTAAAAAAATTTTTTTTTGGCAGTCAGGGTTAAGTGACTTGCCCAGGGTCACACAGCTAGTAAGTGTCAAGTGTGTGTTTGGTCTGAGGCAGGATTTGAACTCATGTCCTCCTGACTTCAGGGCCGGTGCTGTATTTACTTTGCCACCTAGCTATACCCCTCCATTTTTTCCCCTTTCTTTTGATTTTATTTATTTATTTTTGTGAGGCAGTTGGGGTTAAGCGACTTGCCCAGTGTTATATGTCTGATGCCGCGTTTGAACTCAGGTCCTCCTGACTCCATGGCCGGTGCTCTATCCACTGCGCCACCTAGCTGCCCCCTATGCTGTTTATTTTCAAACCGAAAGGCTTCTTTCAATCCTCTGTGAGATGCCTTGCAGAATTAGAAATGGGGGGAAAAAAGCCATTTGCGGAAGGCATTAGTTCCCCTCCCCTTTTGTCCTTATAGATCCTGAAAATTCTGTTTATCCTTGTTAATTATATCTGATGTACTTGAGAAAGAAGCATGGTACAAAAATCATCTTCTAACCTGACTCTTTTCTTTTATCTCTAATTCAAGGAGTATGCACTCCATTCATTCATTTAGCAAACATTTATCAAGCATTAACCTTATGCAAGCATCATGCAAGACACCAGAAACGTAAAGAAGAAAAACAGCAGTTTCTGTGTGCAAGCAACTTTTAATTTAGCAATGTAAATGAGACATAAACACAAATAAGTATAGGGTAAGGCATACTAATATATGTGCAAAGTAGAGGTCCAAAGTCCTAATTGGAGGAAGAGAATCATTATTTGCATTCACTTAAAATTTCAACTTGCCTATTGATTATTTTATCTATATGTAGCTATCTAGCTGTTTATGTATACATACTTGGAAATGAATAGGTAGAAGGAGGCTACTAGATTGCATCTGGAAAATAGCCTCATTTTCAATGATCTCATTGAATAGAAATAGATTTAAATATAAATATAGATAGATAAATATATATACGTACACAAGAATATGTATGGTCTAATTCAGTGGACTCTTCATCTAGACACATGTCATAGTCTGAGCATTAGGGTTTTTTTCCATTTATTTGTTTTCTCCTGTGTGCATTGTTAAATCAGCCTCTCTTGAGTGGAATGTGTTTCACCAAGGAGGCTTTTGTATCATTCTAGGACTTAATGAAATCAGCACAATGTCACTCAAAAACAGGGATGTCTGGAGGACCTGATCATTAGGGAAGCTGTGGTGAAGTGGAAAAAATACTAGATTTTAGAGTCAGAAGACCTGAAATTGATACCTGATGCTGCCATTAACTGCATGGGCAACATTTGCAAGTTATCTCACTTTGGGTCTCAGTTTCTTCATCTTCAAAATGGGGTGGGGTAGGGGGAGGATGGACTGGATGATTTCTGGGTTTAGATCTTCTAGCACTCAATCTAAGACCTTATTGGTCTATAGGGAATCTTTCTTGTGTTTGCACCATTCCCAGGATATCCTGTATGACTAACTTAAACATCTTCTGTGAGAAGACATATCCCTTTTTATGCCTCTGATAATCAGAGGATTATTGAACCAAATCATCTCCATTGTTGCTTGGTTCTAGCTCTTGAGTGACTTTAACTTATACATAAGAGAGCCTTGTAAGGCTACTTTACTTTTTCTAATCAAGCACTTAATCAATAAACAGTAAACACATCATGTTATTGTATTCTCTGTACCTTTTGGTTACTTACATGACTGTGGAAATGTGGTCAAGTGTAGAAAAATAATGGTTCTTTTTATAGATAGGTTTTTTCTTTTTAAAACTTCTGTTTAACATAAGAATTTCTGTTTCATCTGAACTGACAATTTGTAGGGATGAGCTAGATTGTTTGTTTGTTTTTTCAGCTACCTTGGTTGGGTCTGTTTTGTTCCTTGTTTATGAAAAAGTTTTCAATGCAAGGCCAGGTTTTTCTAAGAATAAGTTTTTTTGTTATTCCATGTCATCCATGTTGTGATGAGTTGCAATCTGTATTATTGGAGGGAATTTCCAAATAAATGAAAAGGAGTGGGAGGGGGAAGAAGAGAATAAGTATTTATCAAACCCCTACTATGTACCAGGTACTTTGCTTTACAAATACTACCTTGGTTGATCCTCACCGCAACCTTGTGAGGTGGGTGCTATTATTATCCCCACTTTACATTTGAGGAACCTTAGGTAAAAAGAGGTTAAGTTTCTTGCCTGGAGTTATACAGCTAGCAATGAAGTACCTGAGGTCGTGTTTGAACTCAGGTCTTCCTGGCTGCAGGTCCAGCCTGCCCACTGTGCCAAGTTCTGTTTGACTAGGTTTTTTTAATTCCTGTGTTGCATGATCCTGGATATTCAGATGGTCTGGAGGACCAGTTTGATTAATTCTTAGCCACCAGGCAAGAATATTTTAATAAACATTGAATTGGTTCCTTGTTTACTTTGAGTGGCAGAAGGGCCACTTGCTCTTCACAAAGTGAAGAAAGCTTGGTGCAGTGTACCACTTATTGGTCAGTGGCCCTGGTGATGATAAACTCTCATAGCCTCAGTTTTCCTGTTTGTAAATGGGGATGTTAACACTTTCACTTCTGGTTTGACAGGGTTATTGTGAATATAAAATGTAGCCTTTAAAGCACTGTATGAGTAGGATGTCTTACTGGTATTTTATATGTGTGTTATACTGATGGAAGTGAGAGAGACTTTCCTCTTAGATAGCATTGCTTATCTTGCTTTTCTTTGGGTTATTTAGAGTATATGGTACTACTTGTTTCTTTAATATAATAGTTAAGATTTTTCAGTATTATCTTGAATTTCTAGCCTTTAAAATTCTCACTGATGATTATATTGACATTAGGTTATTGAATCTTGGCTGAGTTTGTATAAGACAATAAGAACATTCTTTTGTTGTACTCTCTTGATATAAGAGTATGCTCTGATTCTTAGTACCATTCCAAGCATAATACCAAGATAGATTTCATCATGCACATATTGCAAAATTCTTTTTCATAGTTAATATCCCCAACATATTATTAGCTTAAAAGCTTTAAGACTTCCTTTTTGATGTTATCTAATTCATTTCATTCAGATGTTAAACTGTTCACCTGTGGTACCATTAACCTTTTGGCATTTTTGTGGTTTCTAGCACTTGTGGCAGCAGCAGAAGTAGCCAAATCAGAGGAAAAAGAAGCTGCACCTAGCCACATGACAAAGTATTTCAGTGTTGTTTGGCGTAAAGTTTCAAAGAAGAAGCACAAGAAGTGGGAAGGTGATGCTGTCCTTGTTGTGAGTGGAAGGTCATTCACCCTGAAGGACCTGGAGGGCAGAGACATTGGAAAAGGTAATCTCTTACTGTGGGGAGATGTTGGGAGTGTGACTTCAGTTAGTGTATGTTGCTGCCAAGATGAAAGACTGATGTTGATTTGAGTGCTGCTACCACATACCAGTTAGATGGTTTGGAATCTGTTCTTCTTGCCCAGTCAGTGAGGGATGGCAGGAGGTGAACTGCCCTTGAGCAGGAATCAGGCACTGTGCTCAGCTTTTATTTAAGTGGTCGGTGACCAGCCCTCCTAAGTCTGAGGTTTATACTGCACTAGAGCCCTGTGTTCCCCTCTGCACAGAAGTAACATAATACATGCACTTAAGTGTCCTTAGTTCTACTTTTTTTTCCTGCAGTGTATCCCATAAACCTAGACCCCAGATGGATATGTGTTCCATAGCTGGTTGTTTCTGCTGAGGGTGAGGTGTGGTTTCCTTGGGCAAAACAGATAATTTTTTTGATGATCAAAATACACAACTGACTTTATCAGTATCTCATCTGGTCTGCTCTGTAATTTTTATTCTGTACCCTCAACAGTGTGTGTGAGACTGATAAAAATAAAGCTTTCACCTGTGAGTGGGGATGTCAAGACTCAAAATAACTGAATATGGGTAGCCTTTGTCTATTGTTTATTTTTATTCCCAAAAGGAATATGGGAGCAAGTAGACTTATCTGTTGCCATTTGTCTGAGATTTAAAACATTTATTTTGTTGGCATTTTTGGAGATTCATTTGAGTACTAATTTATTTCATTCATATTTAAGCCATGGTACACAGGAGGAGGATGATAGAAGACCATGTTTTTGATGGAAATAAGTTTCTCTTTTCATAAATAAAAATTATTTTGAAAAAATGAGTTAGGAAATAATAGTTGTTGCTAATATTCAAGTGCTTCCCATGGAATTCAATGTCTCATTCTTCTTAAATGTCAGTCATTTAGATCAATAAATCAGTCCAGTGAACATTTATAAAGTGCCTATTATATAACTTGTAACTCCTTGTACACACACCAGAAATATTATGAATGAAGTATCTAAAGCACGAAGTCCCTCAAAGGCTAATATCCAACAGGAATTAGCAACTTTAAAAGTTACATAGGGATGAGGGACTTCAATAACAACAGTAACAACAATAAGAAGAAGCACTTATATGACACCTACAATGTGCCAGGCATTGTACTAAACACTTTACAAATATTATTGCATTTGATACTCACAACAATCCTGGAAGATAGGTTCTATTATTATTCCCATTTTACATTTGAGGAAACTGAGGCAAAAAAAAATTATATGTTTTGTCCAAGGTCACACTGGTAGTAGTCTGAGGTTAGATTTGAACTTGGGTGTTCCTGACTCTAGGCCCAGCTATATGTCCTCTGTACCACCTACCTGCCTTTCAATTATCCACATTTTCAATTCAATTTTACATTTATTAATTGAATACCTTATATGTACAAGGTACTTTGCTGGGTCTGTGGGCAACAAAAAGATGATTAAGTCATAGTCTTTGCAACAGATTTAAATATCTTTTTAAATGACCCTATACTCATACTGTCACTGTAGTGGTAAGCATAAAGCATCCAGCACTGAGTAAAGACTACAGCTTCATGATCTGATGAAATCAAATATAGCCAGCTTCAGCCTGTGGAGAACTTACTATCAAGTTGGGGGGAAAGATGAAAAGATAGGCCTCATCCATACCATTAATAAAGATATGGAAAAGTGTAGTGCAAAAGGTAGATCCATTATGCAGTATGCAAGAGAAATCCCTACAAGGTGACATCAACAAATTGATGACTATTTTTTGGGTCCAGTCATTCAACCAGTTCTAAATTTGCCTGTTTTATCATCTAAAATACATCTCTCCATATTGCCTTTAAGGATAGCTTGAGGAATTGTGTTAAATTCTTTGTTGAAATCTAAGTATTTCTCTTATCTATGCAGAGTAAATATGAACATTTCAACATACAAGGAACAGGAAAAAGTATTATATGTGAAACTGTGAACTTTTGTTACATAGATTTTTTAAAAGCCTATGTTAAATTTAACTGAGCCACAGCTTTCATTCTTAAAAAAGGAATATTTAATTTTCCCTTCTAACCTAGAGAAAAGAAATAACATTCTTCTAGTCTTCTCTTTCAGGACAAAGACCACCTAGAATGTTGTGTATACACAGATGTTACTTAATACTGGCAGACTCACAAACAATGCATTCTCTGTAATAAGTGACTGTAGAATTCTTATTCACTATACTTGCTTGAAAGCAAGATCCAATTCCTTTGTTTTCTTGGATAACTCTTGTACTTAACTGTGATGGCAAATTGCCCATTTGCTTTGCCTGTTTGCTTAGCTCATGGGTCAACTAGTTACTGGTTGTCTCTGAGCATGGCTTAGTTTATTTAAGGTAGATCTTACACTTTTTCAGATAATAGGATGATACATTCTACTTTGCTGCCTATGGTCCACATTTAGCACATGGTTCCATACCCTTGTCTCACTTTGTCTCTGATTTCAGATATCTCTTTGTATTTTTTTTTGGCTGCTAGGCTCTTCTTGTAGGGTAGTAGTGGGAGACAGGGCTGGAATGATAGATTGGTTCCATATTATGGAGGGCCCTGTAAGCCAGGCTGAGGATTTTATTGGATTTTCAGATGGGCAATTACAAACTATTGAAAGTTCAAAGTAGGGGATGATATGATAGTAACATTGCATTAGAAAGATTAATTGGGCAGTGGTGTGTAGGATATATTATTTAGTATGGGGAAGCTATTAGGGATGGCCATTATAAATGGTTTAGGCAAGAGGAAATGAAAGGGTGGTGTCAATGGAGGAAAAGAAAGGAAAGAATGGGATGGACATTAGAGGCATTGAATGTAAAATTTATTGTACTTGACTAAGTATCTGGGTTAAAGGAGAAAGGGAAATAAAAGATCTCTAAAGTATCAAGAACAAGTAACTGAGGGAATTGCAATATTATTAACAAAAATAGTAGACTAAGGAAGAGTTAGTTTCAGAAGGAGAATGATCAGTGGGACTCTAGACTTATGGAGTTCAAACTGTCAGCTAGACATCCAGACAGAAATGTCTAATAGCAGTTGTAAATGTGGTACTATATCTTAGAGGAAGGTGTAGCTAGAAATAGAGATTCATGAGTCATCTGCATGGAGAGGATAATAGTTGTAGTCATGGAATTAGATTAAATCCCTCAGATTAGAGAGAGAAGAGAGAGTTGAATATAGAATCTTGGGGAATGCCTACACTTTCCACTGATAGAAGAACAGCCAGCAAAGTTTAAAGAGAAAACTGTCAGAAAAATAGTAGCGCAGCCAGGAGAATGTAGTGTTGTAGAACTCAAAGGAGGAAAGAGTTTCAAGAAAGAGTGATTTGATAAGAGTGTCATATTTAACAGAAAGGTAAAGTAGGATGAAGACTGAGAGAAGTCTGTTTGTGATTAGGAGGTGACAGGTGACTTTGAAAAGAGGAGTTTTCAGATAAATGTCTAATTGGATGGGATGGAAGTGTTACCAGGCTGAGAGGATGTAGAGGCAGTGGACATAGTGTTGTTTCATTCGCTGCCAGACTTCTTGAAAGAGTAGATAGGTAGTTTGATAGCATGAAGGGAAATTTTTGGTGTGTATGATTAATGATTGTGTTTATAGGCAGCAGAGAATAATTCATTAGAGAGGGAGATGAAGATTCAAGAAAAACAACATAATTGATGAAGCAGGAGTCCCAATGGAAGAAGGAGATGAAGAGATCAAACTAGAGAGGTTTGACTTTGGCAAGAAGAAGGGAAAGCTCATCCCCAGAGACAAGGGATAAAAGACGTAGAGGTAGGGTGAAAATACAGAGGAAGTTTGGAGGTGGAGAGGGGGGAATATGAGAGAGACCATGCTGAATGGCTTCAGTTTTCTCAGTAAAGTTTGACGCTAAGTTTTTGTTGAGAGTATGTTTGATAGTGGTAGAATAAGAAACTTGAAAATGAACAAAAAGCCAAAAAGAGACAGATATTGTAAAGAATAGACTGAGAGATGAATAAAAGAATCGCCAAACAATGGAAATGGCCTGACTAGTTAAATAGTTTAACATATTGACTTAAATCATTCTTTTGTCTCTACAATGATATTTCAGGACCTTGAGAAAAGAGACAATTTTTCAACCTTTTGTGTACTCCACAGTTACTCGAGTCAGTGTTTTTACAAGTACTTGTTCAGTTAGATCGGCCTTTACTGCTATGCTAACTTTGCAGAAAGTTGTTCAGTGAAATATTTCCTTCTTTCTTGTATGAATTTCCAAAGCACCTTCCACAAGCTCCTATTTTAATTACTATCTCAAGGAATTTTTTAAAATGATGTATGTACCTCTGTGAACTGGAAATTTCCAATAGTATAATTTATCAGTCATTCCTAATTTCCTTGTTATATCTTTGAGCATATCTCCTTAAAGTTGAATAAAATTGTTCCTAATCTAGCTATACTTATTGGTGTCAGAGAATAGCTAGGACGAGATCCTACCAGCATATGCTAGTGATGTCAGACATTTCTGAATGTAGTGTAGAGGTCTTTCTGTTGTTTCCTAATATCTCTGGAATATTCTTGTGCTCTAGGGTCATATTCACCCCTTCATATTGTGGGAGAAAGTTTGTAGTGGAGAAATAATAGAACCGAAGACTTTTACTGGTTTATTAAACAATTTAATATTAACCTAATAAAGAATTAACATTATGAATCAGGAAGGGTAAAGATTTGGTGGGGAAACTAATGGATAGAATTTAGTTAGTTTTTGTATTTTTTTGTGCCCTTGAGTTGCTTACAGCTGATAGCCTTAGACTTATTTAGCAGGATGGCATTATAAGACATGATCAATATTAAGATTTTGTTCTAAATTAAGATATTATGTATGCTGTAATTTAGTACTTAGAGTACTGTCCTTCAGTTCAAAAAATACTTATTAAGTAACTACTGTGTGCAAGACATTGTACTAAGTACAAAGAATACAAAGCTGAAAAATTCTAACATCCTTGGCAAGTAGTCATTCACCTTGCTATTGAAACTCGACTCTTGGATATCGTAATATTGTACCCAAGACTAAAAAGGGAATTCGTAGCTTATCCATTAGATTTAGAGTTGGGGGGACATTAATGATCACCTACAATAATCCATTTATTTTATAAACGACCTAGACCTAAAGTTATACAAGTAGTAAGTAGTCAAGCTAGATTTAAAACTCAGGTCTTGTGATTTAAAACCTGATGTTCTTTCCTTAGTTTCAAGACAAATAAAAAATTACAGTAGTTGTGAGTATGTGATCTTCCAAAGCAAGCAAGAAATTCTTATGCTCAGTTATGCTGATAGTTTTCCTATTACTGAACCAACCCTGATTCCTGGTGTAAATCCTACCTAGTCATAGTGTATGATCTTTGTGATATATTGCTGTAATCTCCTTGCTAGCATTTTATATGACATTTTTGCATCATTAGTCATTAGGGAAACTGGTTTTCTCTGTTTTTGCTCTCTAGGTTTAGGTATCAAAACCATATTTATGTCATAGAAGGAATTTCTTTATATTTTTGTAAATATTCACCCATTTTATTTAGATTTTTACTTTTAGTTTTATTCATCTTTGATTTTTAGTATTTCTATTTTGGCGTTTAATTGGGGATTTTTAATTTGTTGTTTTTCAAGTTTTTTTTTTTTAAGTTGCATGCCCAAGTTGTTGATCTCTTCTTTCTCTCTTTTATTGATGTTAAGTGTTTAGAGATAAAAATGTTCCTGTAAGTACTGCAAATTTTGGTATGTTGTTTCATTTTTATCATTATCTTTAATGAAATTCTTGATCGTTTCTATAATTTGTACTTTGACCCACTCATTCTTTAGAACTAGACAATTTAGTTTCCACTTAATTTTTAATCTGTACTTCCAAGGCCCTTTATTGAAAATAATTTATACCGCATTATGATCTGAAAAGGGTGCCTTTCTGTGTTTGATTGTGAGGTTTTTGTGCCCTAATAAATGGTTAATTTTTGTGAAGATGCCATGCACAGCTGAGAATAGGTATACCCCTTTCTATTCCTATTCAATATTCTCTGAGTCTCTCATAACTACCTTTTCTGAAATTCTCCTTAACTTCTTTATTATTTATTTTATGATTAGGTTTATATTGGTCTGAGAAAGATTAATTGAGGTTCCCACACAAACATAGTTTTACTGTCTATTTCCTCCTGTAATTCATTTACCTTTTCCTTCAAGAATTTGGCTGTGATGCCATTTGGTACGTATTTGTTCACTATTAATATTAATTTGTCAGCTATGGTACCTTTTAGTAAAATGTAGTTTCCCTTATCACTTTTAATCAGACCTATTTTTCCTTTTGTTTTATCTGAGATCATGATTGCTACCCTTGCCTTTTTTACTTTAGTTGAAACATAATAAATTCTGCTTCTGCCCCTTATTATAACCCTGTTTGTCTCTCTTGTAAGCAACATATCATGGATTCTGGTTTCTAATCCATGCTCCCATTCTCTTCCATTTTATAGATGACTTCATTCCATTCACATTTACAATTATGATTGCTATGTATTTCCTTCTATCTTGCTTTCCTCTATTTATCCTTCTTTTTTTACCTTTTCAGCTTCTCAAAAGTCTGTTTTGCTTCTGACCACTGACTCTCTTTATCTACCATCTCTCATACTATTCTCCTCTCCTTTCTCTTAGCCCCTTCCACACCTATTTTTCTGTTGATTAAGATGAATTTCTATACTCAGCTGTGTATGTATATATACTCTTCCTTCCTTGAACCTGTTCAGATGAGAGTGAGGTTAAAAGTTGCCTGTTACTCCTCTCCTCAGTTCTCCCCCTCATTGCAAAAATTTTTCCTTGCCTGCTTCTTTTATGTGAGGTAATTTTCCCCATTCTTTCCCTCCTTTCCCCTTTCTCTTACTCTTCTATTCTTTTGAGATCATTTCAACATAATAGACTCACACCCATTTCCTCTATCTTATCTAACTTTTCTTGAATTCTATCCAGGAACTTCATTTCTCTTTTGTCTATTTTTTTTTGTTTAGATTTTCTAAATCTGAGAGAAATAATTTAAGGTCCTCCCTGTAATTCATTTAACTTTTCCATGAAATATGTAGATACTATGCCATTTGATACATACATGTTTAAAATTGTTGTTTTTCTTGTCTGTGGTTCCTTTCAGCAAAAAAAAAATGTAGTTTTCTTCTTTTAATTAGGTCTGTTTTTACTGTTTCTTTGTCTGAGATCACATTAACTACTCTTGCCTTTTTTACTTCACTTAAAGGATAATAAATTCCTCTCCAGGCCCTTATTTGGACTCTTGTTCATCTTTCTGTTTCAATGTATTTCCTATAGTAAATATTAATAATAATAACTAATATTTATTGTACCTGCTATGTGCCAAGCACCAAATGCTTTATAATTATTATCCCATTTCATCCTCGCAGCAACCTTGGGAGTTAGATGCTATTATTATCTTCATTTTGCAGCTGAGGAAACTGAGGCAAACAGATTAAAGACTTGCCTGTCACATAGCTATTTAGTGTCTGATGCCAGATATGAACTCAGGTCTTCCTGACTCCAAGTCTGGCACTCTGTCCATTGCACCAACTAGCTGCTGCGGTAAGCCACAATATATTTTAAGCAATAGATTATTGGATTCTACCTTCTAATCCATTTTACGGATGAATCTGTCACTTTTGCAGTTGTGATTATTAATTGTGTATGTCCCTCCAACCTATTCTTTTATACTTTTACTTTTCCCCTGTCCCTCTTCTCTTTTCCTCATTCAGAGTCCAATAACAGGCTCTTATCCTTTCTTTCTATTATTTTAAGATATTGTATTTCAAGAAATCATAAAAGAAAACTGTTTAGATCTCTTAGAACTAGAGGCAACATGATAAAAGAAAGAACTCTTTGATCATCTCCACAAAAAAACTCCAAAATAAAAACTCCCAGGAACAGTATAGCCAAAATCCAGAGTTTACAGATCAAAGAAAAAATAATGCCAGTAGGTAGAAGGAAAGAAAGTACTGAAGAGCCTCAGTCAGAATTAGACAAGATTAGGAGCCACTGATGCAAAGAAATTGAGTGCTTGGAATACAGTATTGTAGAAGGTGAAGGTTACAGGCTTACTAAAAGTTACCAAAAGTAACTTGTCCAGCAAAACTGAGTATAATCCTACAGGAGGAAAGAAAATAGATTTTTAATAGAATAGAGACTAAGTATTCCTGATGAAAAAACCAGAACTGTATAGAAATTTTAAAATACAACTATAGGACTTAGAAATAGAAAAAGGCAAACATGAGCATGCAATCATAAGGGAAGAAACAATGACAACCTGTTTACATTCTAGTACGGCGAGATAATACAAGTCTATTGTCAGAACCATATAATTCTTAAGGGTCATAGAGGAAGTCTGTTTAGACAGTCTGGAAGTACTTCTGTTATGTTTTGGATGATCTTAAAAGGTGAATGGAAAAGGAGTGGAATTGAGGGCAGCTAGGTGGTGCAGTGGATTGATCACTGGCTCTGGAGTCAGGAGGACCTGAGTTCAAATGCAGCTTCAGACACTTGATACTTACTAGCTGTGTGACTCTGGGCAAGTCACTTAACCCCAACTGCCTTGCTAAAAGAAAAAAAAAAGTAGAAAAAGAATACACCAGGAGGGAGAGAGAGAGGAAGGATGGAATGAGAATTATCTTTCATATTTGAGGTAAGCAAGTAGAAGTTTATAAAAAAGAGGAAGGTGTCCATTTGCCACCCCTGTGCCTTTGCATTGGCTCTTCCTCATGCCTGGAATGCATCTCATCTCTGCTTCTATGGATCTCTTCCAGGCTCAGCTCTAGTGCCTCCTTCTCCACAAAGTCTTTACTATTCTTATTAGCTGATAATATCTCTTCCACTCCCACAGTTGTTGTTGTTCGTCCTTTAATCAGGAGGGTGATGTCTTTATTTGCAAGTGGATTGGATTTAAGTGTGGCCGAGCTGTGCCAAGTCATCAGCTTCACTGGAGTCTAGTGGCAAGACATACACCAAGATGACTGGCGATGGCCCTGGATGCGGTAGAAGACTGTGGCCCTTTTAAGCTCTTGTGTGTTTTATATGTCTCTTCTGTTACAATTAAGCAGGAAGTTTTTCCTTTTGGCTTTTTATCCTTAGCACTTAGCAAAGTGCCTGGCTTCTACTGTGTCATTTAGGCTACAAAATCTTTGTCTTGGTAACAGTTACTGTCACTGATTGTTTTCATTGTCCTTCATCGTCAGGTTCTTCATTAGTGGATGACCCGTTGCTTTGGTGGCGGTGGCTCACCAGTTGCTCTGCTGAAATTCAGTGACTCTTAACAAATTTTCCCTGTCCTATGTTTTCATTCTACATTTATCTTCCACGCTTGGTCTTAGGAAAGAACAATTCTACTGTCAGTGGTTTGGGTCTGTTCTGGTTAAGGTTTTTTTTTTCTCCTAAATAAAGTTTATTTAATTTTATCCCTATGTGATTACTTGATTTACTTAAGGTTTTTAATCAGAAGGACAGATCTTGTGTACTTTCCTTCTGTTAGTCATGAAAGGTTATTCAAATTCAAAATAGTTGTTTTCATTACCAACTGTTGAATGCTGAGTGTTTGATCACTAATTAAATTGTTCCACTGATCAGTGTCACTAAATCCCTTTTATCTTTTTTCTTTTTAGGCACTGGATATAAATTGAAAGATTTGGACAGTTTAAATGAAGGTGAAACAACAGTGATTGGTGGAAAAGAAATAGAAGTCGTGGGTATAATTTCTTCAGATGATTACAGCAGTGGCCGATGTTTTCAGTCTAGCATAGGGAGCCCATACCTCACAACTTCACAAATTACTCAGAAGCCTTTCTCTAATCCAGTCAAAAGTATCTGCAAATCCAACACAAAGGAAAATGTGGATGATTCCCCAAATTTCAAACCTCGTCATAATCCATATGCACAAAGTAAGGGATTTAAAAGATAATTTGTTTTGTGTTTAAATCTTCTGCTTTTATTTGTAAACATTCTTGTGTGTATTTGAGATTTTTAAAAGTTCAGACAGAAATAATACCAAATAAAAAGAAAGTAGTTTGTACAAAGATGTGTGTTCATAGCATATTAATTGTAATTGGAAACCTGGAAAAAGATCCAGATGCCCAACAACAAGGGAATGCCCAAGCGTGACATAGTAGAATGCTATTTAATCTTGAGTGATATCATGTATCTGACATGGAAATATGTAATTAAGTAATATCAAATGGAAAAAAAGGCAGAGTTCAAAATATGTGTACATACTGATTACAGTAATGCTAAAATATATTAAAGATTGGAGAGATATTTGGAGCCATGTGAATTGTCAAAATTTAATTTTTATTTGATTCTTTTCTTTGTAAAGTTGCTTTCTCAATTAAAAAAAAGTGAAAGTTCCCTATGGCATTACCTAAGGTTTTATAGTATTTTTTGGAAATAATCATAATCAAATAAGGAGGCCCATATAGATATTTATAGTGGAAAATATATGTGTGTGTATATGTATTATGTATATCATATATCTGGGGGTGTGTGTATACACACATACATGTACACGTATGTAGATATATGTGTATGTGTATATGAAATACAGACTTATGAAGTCAGTAGAGACCTGTAGATAAACTAGGAATGTGTATATGGTCCAGTGCAAGTAGACCTGAACGGAAACTATTATATTTAGTAGGGAAGAAAATGGATAAGTCACAAGACAGTATGGTGCAGTGAAAAGAGCCCTGGCTTTGTAGTCAGAGGATCTGGGTTCAAATGCTACATCTGTGCAACCTTGAGCACATCACAACCTCCTTGAGCCTCAATTTCCTCATTTGTAAAATGAGGGGCTTGGACTATAGGGTCACTGACATCCCTTCAGCTCTAGGCCTATAATTTTATGATTCTATTTAGTCTTCTTACTTACTAGTTATATAACCCTGGACAAGTCATTTAACCTTGTTTGCCTCAGTTTCTTCTTCTGTAAAATCAGCTGGAGAAGGAAATGGTAAACCATTCCAGTATTTTTGTCAAGAAAATCCCAAATGGTGTCACAGAGAGTCAGACATGACTGAAAAACAACTGATCAAAATCTGTACTTCTATTGTGAAACTCCTGTGCCTTTATTATAAGAGAATATTTTTTGTTCAGATCTATGATTTCATTGATTTAGTAAATTGCATTCAGAAAATTCCTCCTACCAATGGAAATCGATAACTCTTCAGAAACTTGTAGCCTTAGCGAGTGATGTGAGCCACTGAGAGGTCAAGCAGTTTGCCCAGAGCCAGCACGTACCTGATTCCAACTCCTGCTCCATGCCCAGGAGGCCTTGCTGCCTCTGGATTCCAAGTATGAGTACATGGAACTGCTTATTACCCTTTGATTCCTGGTGAGGAATGTAAACTGCAAATATATTTAGAATTTTAAACATTATTCTAAGGCACTAATAAACTTTTTTTTTTAGGCAGTTGGGGTTAAGTGACTTGCCCAGAGTCACACAGCTAGTAAGTGTCAAGTGTCTGAGGTCAGATAGGCACTAATAAACTTAATGAAGGTTGCACATATATTAAGCAAATAGATCATTTGTCTGGACAATAGAAGTGAAAAGAACCTATGTGATACATTTGCTGATTCTTTTTTCCTATTGCAAGCACAAAATCATAGAATTTTTAGAATTGAAAGGGACTTGGCATCACGTAATCCAGCCTCTTCATTTTATATATAAGAAAACTGAGGAGCAAAGAAGTTATATTACTTACTCAAGGATATGCAGCTAATAGTCAGTGGCATGACTGGGACCAGAACCCTGAGTAGTACATTGGAAGGACTAGGCAGTATTTTCCAGATTTTTTATAGCTTGGTGTTATTTGGTTCTCAACAACAAATCAGTCATCATAAATAGGTTTAAAAGGAAAATATTTACTATAGGTGCTACTATGTCTGTACTTCATTTTTGCCACTAGTGTCCATCTTTTATTGACACCAAAATTGAAGTCACAGATCCTGTATTACACCAGGCCCAGAAGGCAGATGAACTTGTGTGGCTTTGCCGTGTTGCTCACTTGGGAAGGGGTTCCTGCCAAACTTCTCCCAGTGGAGCTATAAAAGCATCTCTTCTAGAGCCTCCTGGCATTGGGTTTTTAGCTGCATTTCTGGCAGACTTGCTAAGGAAAGTGAAGAAACAGTCATTTTTTTTTTCTGGCCAGTTCAGTTGCTGAGTTAGTCACCTCCTGAAAGACTGACTATGAGAGTTTCCTTATCTACTTAGAATATTTCAGTGATAGACTCCTTTATAAATGTGGCTAAAAGATTGTTACCTAAAGAGGAAGAAGTAGGATATATGCCAGAGAACATTATGGTTTAATGTTAGTGTAGTCATTTCCCTTTGAAGTTTTGTTAGTGTTCTGTTTCTTTTGGGTGTCCATAGTTGTATGTTACCATATTTTCTAGAATATACACATACACGTATATATGCATTTGTATACACATATATACATATATACAAACATAAATTTATATATATATATAGACACATACTTTTTTTTGAACAAAATAATCATGCGGGGAAGGGAAGGGAACAAGCTAATTGCTAAGAGTTTTACAGGTAACTCATTTGATCCTCACAATAACCTTATGAGATAGATGCTATTATTACCTCCTTTTTACAGTTGAGGAAATTGAGGCAGACAGAGGTTAAAGTGACTTGCCTAGGGTCATACAACTAGTAAGTGTCTGAGCCTGCCTAGTCTTCCCATCCGGCCTAGCTCTCTATCTGCTGAGCTACATAGTTGCCTGTTTATTGTTGTAAATATAAATGGGCTGTCATTGAAAGCTCACTCTTCCCTTATTAATTGATATGTGGTACAACAGAACCCCAGCTTATGCAGAGTCCTGGATTTGTAAAAATCCCCTCATGTGATCCAGAAAGTGTCCCTCACTGAAGTTTATGTCACATTAAATTCTGATTCTTTTCTTCCTATTTTCTTGCTCCCTTTCTCCTTTTTCTTTAATTCCTAGTCTTTACCTGACACATATAATACATACAATACATATATGCAGTAAATTCTTGATTTACTAAGCATCCGGTTAGTTGCTTTTAGAGGGTGCTGTTTACTGTTTTGCTGTTTGCCTTTGTCTCTCTGGTGCTTAGTATAATGCCTTGCACACAGTGGACACTTAGTAAAGATGTGTTGAACTGAATTACCTTTATTATCTGCAGTGTAGCTGAACCATCTAGTCTTGATTTCAAGCCCTCACAGAATTTAAACGTGGGTAAAGTTTCTTTCTGGAGCTCACTTAATTTTTCATATTACTGAAAATTATATTTTTATCACATGCTATTACATCTTGCTGCTGCCAACCTTATGGCAATAAACCTCTTCAAACTTAGCTGTGCCTGGCCTTTGAACAGCTATTTGTTGCAAGGTGCATGCATACCTGAAGTCTTTCCAACTAGGCAGGACTTTTCACTGAATGAAGCCTTTAAGTATACAGGGTCACTGCTATACTGAAATGAGACATTTGAGCAGGACTTGCATAAAGGACAGTAAACTTTGTTCTCTAACTTAGCACCACTGAAAGACCTGAGTTCAAATGTGGCCTTAGATACTTATTCAGTGTGAGACCCTGGGCAAGTCAGTCATTAAACTATGTGCACTCAGTTTCCTGACCTTTAAAATGGGGATAATAATAGAAGCTACCTCACAGAGTTGTCATGAGGACAAAATGAAATGATATTTTTAAAGTGCCTTATAAGCCTTGAAGTTTAAATAATAAATTTTAAATATTATTAAATTTTAATAGAGACAGCTGGGTGGCACAGTAGATAGAGCACTGGGCCAGGAGTCAGGAAGATCTTGGTTCAAATCTGGCCTCAGACACTTTCTAGCTGTGTGACTTTAGGCGAGTCACTTAACTCTATTTGTCTCAGTTCCTCATCTTTAAAATGGGGACACACTAGAGAAGGAAGTGGCAAACTTGTCCAGTATCTTTGCCAAGAAAACCTGGACTTTATCCATGGCGTCATGTAGAGTTGGATATGACTGAAAGACTCAGCAGCAGCAACAACAAAAGTTTAATAATTACCATTACTAGTAATAGTAAATGTGTGATGCTACAATTGATGGCCAATGTAATCACGCATAATTAAAATGAAAATACAATACATTTACACCTATGTTTTCATAATTCCTTTTAAGATTCGTTTGTTATGCCACAACCAGATAAGAGTCATCAGTGGATGTTCAATAAGAACTGTTTACCACTCGTGGATGTAGTTGTAGATCCCTACCTCGTGCATCATCTTCGACCACACCAGAAAGAAGGAATTGTGTTTCTCTATGAATGTGTGATGGGAATGAGGTAGGAAAATAAATTCTCTTTGTTTCATGTAGCCTTTTATGAGTTTTACTTGTCATGTTGTAAGAGGAATTTTAGGTGTGCAGAGGAAAACGTTGTATTTTAGTGGGAAAAGAAATGAATTAATCCTTTTACTCAAGAGAACGTGATGTGCTATGTATTGACAACCCTACTTTTAAACATTTTGTTCATGCTCCATAGGCTATAGGAGTGGTTCTCAAACTTTTTGGTCTTAGGACCCCTTTACACCCTTAAAAATAACTGATTCCCCTAACCCTGAAAAGCATTTGTTTATATGGCTTTTGTCTACCAGTAATTGCCAGATTAGAAATGAAAACATCTTAGTATTATTATGAAAATACTTTTGACCTTGCTGACAACCTGAAAGGGCCTTGGAGAACCCTTCCCCTTCTTTCCCTCACCTGGGATCCCTATACCGCACTTGAGAACCACTAGACTTTTGTAATGATGGCAGCTTTCCAGTGGCTACAGCAGTGATGGCATATGTCTCTTTCCAGTTTTTACCATGGTCTGCTATGCCATGGTCGAACCATAATTTCTTCCCCCTTCTTCTGCTACCTCAGCCTACAAATTAAAGGCTATGCAATTATGTGGGTAGGACAATCATCTGTTTGCCAGAATAATAAGGCTTGTTTTTTAAATTTGAATTTGAAGAAGGAGGGGGAGTATAGATTTCCCTAAATTAATGGGTCTCCCAAATGGCCTATGGAGCAGCAGTAAGTAGGATGACAAATAAGATGACCACTTCTGTTACTACTTGAAAAGATGAGACCATGGAGCAGTTGAGATAAGTTTGTGCCAAAACCCATTAAAACATAAATGTACAGTTAATAATTCTTCATGTTTATGAAACATTTTACATTTGAAAAGACTTAACTAAGTTTTATTTTATTTGACCAACATATTTCCAATCTAAGTGACCCACTTGTTTACATCAATATTCCAAGTTGTGTAGTATTGATTTTAAAGTTGTTGTAACCTATTTCTTTGCATTTTATAGGCAAAAAACATTAAAAAAAACTTATTAATTTTTATGGTTCATAATTATAATTCTTCTGAACCATCCTGACATTGAACATATCCACGTTATTCAAATTAGTCTTATAATCATCCAAAATTACTACACTGTTAAATAGTAACTTAACAATATGTCTCCAAGAGTTAGAATGTTATGTCTAAACACATTAATCTTTTGGTCACTTCCTTAAATCTTTAGTTAATATTTTGAATAATTCTTTGAAATTCTTGATGTCATATATATGAAAGGATTTTGAAAAGTATCATAAACTTGCAAGGTTAGGCAGTCAGTCAGTAAATATTTACTAAGCATTTACTATGTGCCAAGCACTGTGTGAAGTGCTAGGAATACCAGAAAAAGAAAAAAAATGACAGTCCTTGCTGTTGTGAAGCTTGCAATCTAGTCGGGGGAAGATAGAATACAAAAGGAAACTGAAAAGGAGGTGGGAGAAGGCACCTCACATGGGGGAATGATGAGAAAAGTCTAGAGGATTCTAGAAGTGTGTACCCACTTGGGCAATGAAGGTGATGGTAATAGTATTGCTACTGGGTATTTAAATATGACCCTTATAAACCTGGGCTATTTGCCAGTTTCTTGCTCATGCAGGTTTTAGCCCATATGAAGTTCCAGAACATTACAGTGACTTGCAATATTACAGGCTTTTATTACATTAGAGTAGTTGTGGGAGATCAGGTATTCTTTGTTCTACAGCCATCTTACTTTTACTCTAGTGCATGGTGCGAGCTGTTGTGTTGGGCTCCAGTTACCTATGATTAGTTAACTCAATGAACCACTAGTTTTCTTTTAATGTCTGATTTTTAAATTGCTACAACTGCTACACTAATAAAGCAGACAGTTAAAGTACTTAAAAACTCGGCAGCAAAATGAGAATTAACTGATGATTTCAATCAAAATACATACAATATTAACAATATTTAAATTAAGATCTGTGATTTAAGATTATATTATGGCTTTAGCTGTTGATCTGTAATGAATGTGATCAGATAGGAGACATTCTGGAAACTTTTATAATTTGGCTAGATGAAAATTGAAGTGTGTGTGTTGGGAAATCCTTATATAGTCAAAGCAAAATGTTAGTACCTCTTTTCTGCCAATTGATGATAACAAATTCCTCATCACTACTAGAAAAACAACTCAGTATATTCCCTACCAAATATGGTTTGTTAGTGTTATTTTCCTATGTGAAGGATAGTGTCCTGTCTTAGATTTTAACAAAAGGTTAAACTGAAGCAGATCTCTAAGTAAGATAACATTTATTAGCAGGGGCATGTTATCTGTCAGTAAATGGTTCAATGGCTTGCCTCTATTTATGCCAAAGACCCCAAACAAAAGGACAGTTACCTTTGTGTAGGTTTTGGGTGGTATAGAACAGAAAACAGAACAGGGTAGAATGACATCATGGAATTAAGAGAAACATGATTAGTTACAGAGCTGAAATTCAGGGAACAATGTGATTGTTTGAAAGCTTGGTCATGTGGGTTAGCAACAATCCCCCTTCTGTCATGATTAGCATTTTTTTTTTTGGCTTTTTGGTGAGGCAGTTGGGGTTAAGTGACTTGCACAGGGTCACACAGCTAGTAAGTGTCATGTGTCTGAGACTGGATTTGAACTCATGTCCTCCTGACTTCAAAGCCAGAGCTCTATCCACTGTGCCACCTAGCTGCCCCCACTTCTGTCATGAGACTAAGGAGTGCTCATTTTTTGAGTCCAATGACAAGATATTGGCCCAGACTTTTGGTAAGAAAACCAGACGTCCTTGAAGGATAGCTTAGGAGAGTAAAGATATCAGGCCTAAACTTCCTTTTTCTTCACACACGTTCCCTAAGGTAGCAAAATTTGTTGAGGCAAGAATGCTGGATTTTTAAACTTAACCCATTACAGGCCAGCTGAACTCTGAACTAAGTTAAGAAACAAAGAACCATGACTTAAGCAGTTACAAGACAAAATCAATTAATTGTAAATAGGATCAATAAGAAAATGATTCAAGATCAACCTTAATCTTCTCAACAGTATTTTGAGGTATTTATTCTCTTTCTTTGTCCCATTCAGTTGCTCCTGGCCTTTTTACTCAGGGAGAATATTCCCTTAGATTCTGTCCTTGATTCTCTTTTCTTTGTCTTTCTGTGTTTTCTCTTTGGCAAGTTTGTGTATTTCTGTGCTTTCAACTCTCACCTCTGTGCAGATGATTCCTAGGTCTCTACCCCCTCTTCCTGGCCTCTGTCTCAAGTTCCAGATCTGCTTTTCCAGTTGCCTTTAGACATGTCTGTCTAGATATCCCCTTAACATCTCAAACTCAACATGTTCAAAATTTCAACTTTCTCCTAAACCTGTGCCTCCTTACTTTAGTATTTGTGTCAGTAGTTAAATTCTCATGTTTAAAACTTTACCCTTCTGTGCCATCTTTCACATGTACTTTCATATCTGCTTCTGAAATATCTCTCCCTTCTTTTCTTGCCTTCATTTCCTTTGTCTATTCTACTCATTACCATCCATGTGAACTATTACAACTGCCTAACAGATCTTCCCTTTTCCGTTCTCTCCCTACTCCAAACAATTTTTTGCAACATAGTAAGAGTTATTTTCCCTATATGTAGATGTACTTATGCCCCTTCTCTACTCAGAATCCTTCAAATGTTCCTTGAATTGAATAGTTCATTTTTTCAGGATAGGGGAAAGAAATCACTTATGTTTGCTTTTTATTGTATAAAGTTTTTGTATCTTTAGTATTATCTAATGTTTTTCCTACCAAGAATACAGGTAGTTTTTTCTTACAGAATGAATGGCAGGTTTGGTGCTATTCTTGCTGATGAAATGGGTTTGGGGAAAACACTGCAATGCATTTCGCTCATCTGGACACTCCTGCGTCAGGGAGTCTATGGAGGCAAGCCAGTAATAAAAAAGACACTTATTGTTACCCCTGGAAGCTTGGTGATTAATTGGAGGAAAGAATTTCAAAAATGGTTAGGAAGTGAAAGGATTAAAGTGTTCACTGTTGATCAGGTAAGACACATTTTAATCTAGCCTTCGAAATACTTTTTTTGTTCCATTATATATTCTGTTGGTTTATTTTAACGTCTACAAAAATATTGGAATCTTGATCAAAGACATAGCTACAAAATAGGTTGTTAACAGTTACTGAAATCTCTGATGTCCTTGTTTTAGTGAACACTTTAGTAAAGGCAAACACATCAAATAAAGGATTAGTTTCATGTCTTTTCTGGTAGAGTTTTTTATTTTAAAGGCAAAAACAAGGAAAAGTGGGGCTACAGGAGATGCGAGAATCTCCTTTGATGTTTTCTTTTCTATTTTTTTTTTGGGGGGTAATCAGGTAGGTTTTTTTCTACCACTTACTAATATTTCATTTTTTCTAATTACATATAAAGATAGTTTTCGATATTCACTTCTATAAGATTTTGAGTTCCAAATTTTTTTCTCCCTCCCTCTATCCACTCCTTTCTCCCCAAGATGGCAAGCTATCTGATATAGTCTATGCATGTACACTCATATTAAACATATTTCCACATTAGTCATGTTGCAAAAGAAGAATCAGAAAAAAAGGGAAAAAACCACGAGAAAGGAAAAAAAGAGAGAAGAAATAGTATGCTTCGATCTGCTTTCAGACTCTGTAGTTCTTTCTCTGGATCTGGATTGCATTTTCCATCATGAGTCTTTTTGGAATTATCTTAGATCATTGTATTGCTGAGAAGAGTTAAGTCTATCAAAATTAGTCATTGTATAATATGGCTGTTACTGTGCACAACATTCTCCTGGTTCTTCTCACTTCACTCAGCATCAGTCCATACAAGTCTTTTCAAGTTTTTCTGAAGTCTGCCTGTTTATCATTTCTTATAGTCCAATAGTATTCCATTACATTCATATACCACAACTTGTTCAGCCATTCCCCAGTTGATAGGCATCCCCTCAATTTCCAATTCTTTGCTGCTGCAGAAAGAGCTTCTGTAAGTATTTTTGTACATGTGGGTCCTTTCCCCATTTTTATGATCTCTTTGGGATACAGACCTAGAAGTAGTATTGCTGGTTTAAAGGGTATGCACAGTTTTATAGCCCTTTGGGCATAGTGCCTAGGAAATATTTTTTAAAATCCTTAAGTTTGTAGAAATTCTATGTTTTATTAAGAATTTTCATTAACCTAGTCTTCATTCTGCACTATCCCTAGGACCTGAGTTCTGATTCTGACTTCTGTTTACTACCAATGTGACTTTGGTTTAGTCATGTAAGCACTTTGGGCTGAAATCTGTATAATGAGAGGGTTGTCTTGAATGACTTTCAAGGTCCCTTTCAACACGACCAATGATCTTAGAAAACATTTAATTAAATTGTATATTTTTTCCTGCCTAAATTTTTATTTCATAAATATTCCATGTTGTATTTCCTTTGATTATTCACTTAAGGTTGCACTGTGTCAATCAATCAACAAGCATTTATTCAACTTTGTGTGTCGTACATTATGCATTAAGGGTGCAGAGAAAAAGAAAAAATGGTCCTCATCCTCAAGAAACTTCCTTTCCAACATAAGTGACAAGTATATAGATCAAGATAAATACAAAGTAGAGGGAAGACTGCCAAAGGCACCTAGAGGAGGAGACACTTTAGTTGATTTGTAAAGGAATATTTATATGCTCATTTTCTATTTTTGAGGGATTAGGGCAAAAAGTAATCCTTTATGTTATGGGACATTGGGTTCAAAGTCAGAGTTGAAAATCTTCCTATCAGCACAGTTCCTTTTTGATAGTTATGGAAGGTCAAAATGAAAATGTCTTATATTATGATGTGACATCAAGAAGACTTTGGACATTTTCAGATTAAGGACATGTCTTACCTCTATGTCTTCACAGGTTGTCTGATGTACCTGGAATGTACTTTCTTCTCACTTGCACATTTTACAGTGTCTTCCTTTAAGGCTCAGTTTATGTGTTGTTAATGCTTTCTTTCTGTTCAAATTACCATGCATCTACTTAACTGTTTAAATGTTTTCTCACATTAGAATGTATGCTCCTTTAGTTCAGGGATTAATTTTTCTTTTTCTTTGTGTCCCTGGTGCTTAGCATAGTGCCTGAATGTAGTAAGTGCTTAATAAATATGTATTTGCTTGATTGATAATAAGAGCTACAAAGCACTTTATATATATACATATATATATATGTGTGTGTGTGTGTGTGTATGTGTGTGTGTGTGTGTATATATATATATATATATATATATAAAATCTCATTTAATTTTTACAACTATTTGAAATAAGTGCTATTATTATCCCCATTTTACAGATGAAGAAATTGACACTTAGGTGAAGTGACTTGTTATTAAAGCTATTAAGTGTTTAAGGCAAGATTCAAACCCAGGCCTTCTTGAGTATAATCAATTAATGAGTATTTTGTTAAGTATTACTATTTGTCAGGTACTGTGCTAAGAAAGAACTAGGGTTACAAATATAATTAATGAAACAATCCCAACTTGCAAGGACATTATATTCTAGAGGGGAAGAAATATATAAAAATATGTACAGTATAAATATAAAGTCAATAAATTCAAATGTATACAAAATAGTTAAATACAAGAATATTTGGGAGGGAGGGAGGGCACTAGCAGTGGTGTTGAGCTGTGTCTTGATGAAGAGAGATATTGGGAGTTGGAGGTGAAAAGGGGAGTGAATTCCAGGCATGGGGGTTGATCACTGTGAAGATCCAGCACTGTATGCTGCTTCATGGAGAACAGCAGGAGCAAAAAGCTCAGAGATGAGGCTTCTTCTCAGGATTGAAAGTAACCTGATTTCCCTGGAATAAAAGAGTACATACATAGAGATTAGTGATTTGAGAAAAGGCTGGGAAGGTAGTTTGAAATCCAGACTAAGGTATGCAAGAGGGATACTTGAAGAATGTTAAGTGGAGGAGTGATATGGCCTGTTCTATACCTAAGGGTTAGTCAAACAGCTGTGTGAAGAATGAATGGTAGTGGTGTTTGTGGGAAAAGGGGAAGCCCACTAGCACAGGTAAGAGCAGTGAGGAGTTTACTGTGATAGTCCAAAGGGCTAGTAATGAATGTCTGTACTAAGAGGGTAGCAGTTAGAATGGAGAAGATGGAAAGTGGAAAGGAGAGAGAAACCGTAGATGCTTAGAGTAGAGACCTTGGAAACTATATAATCTAAGCCATTTTTTTTTAATATGAGGAAACTGAGACCCTGAGAAATAAACCTAAAATCGTATCTTTTTATTACAAGGCTGATGATCTTTCTGCCTTTCCTTCCTTTTGTTAGAAAGTTGATCTGTAGGATCTGGTAACTGATCGGCTACATGAGGTGAAGAATCAAAGATTTTGAATTAAGGAGACTAGGTGAATGATGATGTCACTGACAGAAGTAGTTAAGTCAGAAAGAGAAATGGAATCAGGTGGAAAGATAATAAACTTGACTTTGGACGCATTGAGTTTGGTGAAACATCGAGGTGGATGTACATTGATAGTATCCGGAGATGCAGGCCTGGAGCTTTGGAGGGAGATCAGAGCTAGAGTTAGAGATTTAAGAGTGATATAAATAGAAATGAGAGTTGAAACCATAGGAGTGAGCAGACTAGAGCAGTAGTCCTTAGTTTTTTTGTGTGTCATGGACTCCTTTGGTAAGGCCTATGAAACTTTTCTCAAAATTATATTTTTAAATGCATAAAATAAAACACGTAGGAAACTAGTCATATCTAAATGCAGTTGTTTAAAAAGAAGCAATTTTGCAGATCCTAATCAGTCAATTAATAAACACTTATTAAGTGCCTCTTATGTTCCAGGCACTGTGCTAAGTACTGGGAATTCAAAGAAAGACAAAAATGTAATTCTTGCTCTTAAGAGCTCACATTCTAAAATGAGAAACAGTATACAAACAACTATGTACAAATAAGCTATATACAGGATAAATTGAAGATAACAGAGGGAAGGCGCTAGCACTAGGAGGAAATGGGAGAAACTCCCTGTAAAATGTCAGATTTCAGATGATATTTGATGTAAACCAGAGAAGATAGGAGGCAGAGATAATGAGGGAGAATATTTCTGGCATGGGTTGAGTTAAAATGCCAGGAGTCTGGAGATGGAATGTCTTGTTTGAGGAACAGCAAGGAGGCCAGTGTCACTGGGAGGCCAGTGTCACTGGATGAGAGTATGTGGAGGGAGTGTAAGGTATAAAGAGGGAGCAGCGAGGAAGTAGGTTATGAAGATCTTTGGATGCCAGACACCTGAGTACATGCCTGAAGATGACAAAAAAGCTCTTTGTTGTAGTACAGGTTGATAAATAGCTGCCTTGGTGACAAATAGCTTATCAGGAGTCTCCAACCACTACTAATTTCTCCTTCATCGGACCATTCTTTGGATGACTTCTTTTCTAATGGTACCTGTTAACATAAAAAACTACTTTCCTCTGGGCAGAACCAGTTCCCTTTAATGTAAAAGCCAAAACTTATTAGGGAAATAAAGTCTGGCCCAGTGATTGTGTTTAGTATAGGAAACTCCTTGGTGGAGAAGCTCCCTCTACCCATGCAGCAGCTTCTCTGAAATTTAGAGCCTTTAGAGAGGTGCCTAGGGCACTAACACGTTAAGTGACTTGCCGGGGATCACAAAGCCAATATGTGTAGGTAGGGCTTTAAATAGGCCTTTCAGGGTTCAGAGCTAGATTTTTATCTGCCCCCTTGGGGTGGCCAAAAGTATCAAATGTAGAAGTCAACGAAGATGAGGATGAAGAAAAGGCCATTGGATTTGCCATATAAAATGTCATTGGTCCATGTAATAAAGCAATTTTAGTGGAGTGGTGGATGTGGGAGCCAGAATATAAAAGGTTAGGAGGAAATTGGTGGTTAGGAATTGATACTATTGGGTATGGTTTGCTTTTCTCCTTGGGAGAGGGGAAGCTACAGTGTATGTGGCTTGGTTTTCCTCTGGGAGCTCTGTCCTCCACTTGATTCTATTGAATGTGACACTATTGAATTTGTTCCAATGTCCATGAAGTCAGGCTGAAGCAGGCTCTGTGGAGCTCTGTTAGAGCTTGGTCAGACATCAAAGATGCCAAAGTCATCCACTGCATCCCAAGCCATCGCCAATTGTCTTCACTTTTGTCTTGCCCCAGGACTCTGATGACTCTGGAGGAGAGAGTGAGACTGATGACTTTGCACAATTCTACTTCACTTAAATCCAATTCACCTGCAAGTCCTCACCCCTGGGATGTCATTGGTCCTCTTCAAAAATGAAGGACAAACAAAAACAATGTAGTCCCTTTATTTAGGAGTGAACGTCCTCAAATTATCTCTTGGTCCAATTTTTATTGTGTCCTCAGTTTGGGGGAGGGAGAGGGAGGAGGCAGAGTTTTGCTTAACTAAGTTGTCAAAAGAGTCATACTTTCATAGTTGTGGTACAGACAGGAAGGAGCTGGAGACTTATCTAAGGTTATGACTTCCTCAGTTCCTTAGTGTGTCTAGCTATTCAGGATGGCTTGCTCGTTATAGCTTATCTTGTCTTTTCAGGAACTCTGGTCTAGTCTATTTTCTTGAGGTATATTGCTGTCCCCAGCCTCAGTTCTCCCTTTACAACACAGAGCCTTATATTAAGCCCTTCTCTTAGTGGAGGAAAGCAGTATATTACCTTTCACAGCAATATTCTCTGATTCTTACACCATGTACTGCTATTTCTTTTTCAGTACCAATGACACGTTATACCAGTACTGTGATTTAACAAACATTAATTAGGATACAAAGTTAAAATGAAAAATGAACCTTGCCCTCAAAAGTCTACCAGAGGGATAAACATATAAACAGTTAAGAAATGCCAAATAATTTGAGAAGAAAGTGCTAAAAACTAGGAGGATCAGGAAAGACTTCTTATAGAAAGAGAGCTAAACCCAGAACTTATTCAGGGAAGTAAATAATCTCCTGACTTCTTTGCAGGCTCCCTGAGAGGCTACCAGGATGAAACAATCAAACAAAAATGAGATATATAAGGAAATATATGTATGTTAATGATCTGCTTCTTGCGTCTTTACTACAGATATTTAATAAAATGAAATTTCATTTATTTTTCCCCTGAAAAGTTTTCAACAGAAATTTAGGCACTAAGGAAAAAATATAATTACCATTTCTGTACCATGAACTAATAAATAGTACTTACTATTTTCCCTCCCAGAGTTGAAATGTTTTCTTGGTGGAAATATGGCAATAAATAGTGGAATATTGTCTCTGTTAAGGCCATCTAGTGGCTGACTAAAGTAATGTTAACTTAAATGTTCATTGCTGTGTTATCTACCAGAAATTGGAAGGGGAAGGGGGGGAAGGAGGAAAAAAAGTTAATGTAAGTGAAACATTATTATAATTAGTCATTTAAATTTAGGCCCTTGATGTTAGAGAAGTCAAGTGAGTGATAAATGTCAGCTAGAGAGCATTGGTCATTATATGTCCAAGTAACTGAGTTTCGTAAGATATCAACAAGTCATGAAACCTCTTTGGACCTGCTTCTTCACCCCTGAACTAGATCAGGGTGGGGAATTTGTGGCCTTGCGGCCACATGTGGCCCTCTAGGTCCTCAAGTGCAGCCCTTTGACTGAATCCAAATTTCTGCTGCTTTGAGGCCACAGGTTCTCCAACCCTGGTAGACATTCTCTTCCAGTTTTAAATCTGTTATTAACCTATGATATTTAAATGTCACTTTGGCTATCAAATTAAAACTCAGTCAGACAATAAGTACTTATTAATTTCCTATAGTGTCAACATTATGGGAAGCCCTGGGGTTACAAAAACAAAAATGGAACAGGCTCTGCTGTCAAGGGACTTTTGTTTCATTGGAGGAGACAACATGTATACGTATATATATATACAAATAAATACAAGATAATTTCTTAGGGGAATTACTAGCACCTTTGGGAGGATCAAGAAAGTTTTCATGTAAGAGATATCATCTGAGCTGCCAGAAGTCAGGGAGTCTAAGAGTCGACGTGAATGAGGACATTAGAAGCATAGAAAATAGCTTCTGCGTAGGCATGGAGATGAGAGAGTGTTGTTTTTAAAGAGAAACAAGGCAAATTTGGCTGGACCAAAGAATGTTTGAAGGGGAATATTGTATAATAAGGCCAGAAAGGTAAGTTGGAACTAGCCAGTAAAGGGCTTAAATGCCTGGCAGAGGTTTGCACTTGATCCTGGAGGCAATAGGCAAGCACTAAATCAACAAGCTGTTTTCAGAGTGATTTTCCTCAAGCATAGGTCTAACCTTGTTACTGCCCTACCCAGGGAGTTCCAGTGGCTTCCTGTTGACTCTAGGATCTCATATTTTATTCTTAGCTCATCCTTTTTTAATTTCTATTTTTTGTATAAGTTGGATCATAATTGTTAGTACAGTAAAACATGTATATAATTTATACATAAGCAAGCATATATGTATTGGGGTATATATTCAAACATTTTTGCTGATAGGGTACACAATGAAGACAATTTGGAGATTGCTGTCCTAGTTCATTGTTATTTGTTTGAGATACTGGGTCCTAAGTAGGATACAAAACAAGTATAAACCATTTCTATGCTTCTCAGATCTACTTATCTTATCCCACTCTTTCTGCTGACCACTAGTCTCTCATCTCCAAATGCTTTTCAGACATCTCGAATTAGATATTCAGTAGACATCTTAAATTCAACACGTCCAAATCTAGACTCATTGTATTTCCTTTTAAACCCTCCTACCTTACCTGTTACTGTAGAGGGCAACACCATCCTCCCAGTCTTTCAGGCTCTCAACCTAGGAGTCATCCTGGATTCCTCACCATCTTTTATCCCTGTACCCAATATGTTGCCAAGGCCTAATTTAACTTTTGCCACATCTCTTGTATATGCCCCCTTATCTCCTTAGACACTACTGCTACTCAAGCCCTCAACGTCTCATGCCTAGACTACTGCAGTAGCCTGTTGGTGGGTCTGCCTCCTGCCTCAGTTCTCCCCACTTCAGTCTGTCCTCCATTCAGCTGCTAAAGAGACCATGCCTCCAAGATCAAATACAAAGTTTTCTGTTTGGCGTATAAAGCCCTTTATAACCTTGCCCTCTCTTACCTTTCCAAACCTCTGTTCCCTGAACAAGATACTACAGACGCTCCATCTCTGCTCTGAGCATTTTCTCTGGCTATCCTTATGCCTAGGATGCTGTACCTCTTCATCTCTGCTCCCTTTCCTGGCTTCTTTCAAGTCCCAGCTAAAATCACATCTTCTATAGGAAACCTTTCCCAACCCCTCTTAATTCTAGTACCTTGCCTCTCTTAATTATTTCTTATTTATCCTGTCTGCAGCTTGATTATATCTATTTGTTTGCTTGTTGTCCTATGTATTAGAATGTAAGCTTCTTGAGGGCAAGGACTGTCTTTTGCATCCTTTTGTATCCTCAGTGCTTTGCATAGTGCCTGGCACATTTTTGTTGTTGTTATTCAGTCATGTCTGACTCTTGGTGACCTCATTTGGGGTTTTCTTGGCAAAGATATTAGAGTAATTTGCTATTTCCTTCTCCAGCTCATTTTACAGATGAGGAAACTGAGGCAAACAAGGTTCAGTGACTTGCTCAGGGTCACACACCTAGTAAGTGTCTGGAGGCCAGATTTGAACTCATGAAGATGAATCTTCCTAACTCCAGTCCTGGCATTCTATCCACTCTGCCATCTAGCTGCCTCCCTGGTGCATAGTATGTGCTTAATAAGTGTTTATGAATTGATGAACTATGGTTCCTGTCCTAAGCAAACTTATAGCTTAGTTGGGGAGACAATACATGAAATGGTTAAGTAACATTGCAAATCAAGGCTGAGATCCATTGTATTTTTTTGTTTGTTTCATGGGTTGCGGTGGTTTCAAACTTATGTTACCTGGTGACCTACTTTTTATTGATGAGCCCCCTTTGTACTTAGCCAGCTTGCCAGATAACAGTTTTCCTTGGACCTGTTCTCAAAGCCTTTAGTGTGGTTCAGTGGTAGAATGCTGGATTTGAATCAGTGGACCTGGGGGTCAAATCTTGACTCTGCTGCGTACTATCTGTGTGACCTTGGGCAAGCAACTTAGATTCTCTGGGCCTCAATTGCCTTATTTGTAAAATGGGGGAAATGGACTGGATGACCACTAATGTCCTTTCTAACTCTAACTCTGTGATTCTATTACTTGTCAGAGTTTGCTTTCTCCTAGCAGAAACCCAGGGTCATTTTTAGGCTATGATAGGACTTTGGTGGTTATATTAGGATAGGTTTTAATCATAGAATCACATAGAATCTTAGATTTAGAGCTAAAAGGAACTTCAGAGGCTATCAAGTTTGGCTCTGCTGTTTTGTAAATGAGTAAACTGAGGTATGGAGAAGTGAAATGACTTGCCTAGGATCACACAGTTAGTATATGTTTGAGGCCAGATTTGAACTCAGGATTCCCTGATTCCTGTTCCAGTGCCATCTCCATTATGCCACACTGCCTCTTAACTTATTAGGTTGAAGTAAAAGGAGACCTAAGTCAGGGAGACTGGTTTGTCTTTTGCAGTAGTGTAGATGTGAGATAATAAGGGCCTAGACTAGGGTAGTGGCAATGGGAATGGAAGATGTGAAAAATGAAAGGGTAGGACACTGGGGTACATGTGGAGGGAGTGGAGGAGATAAAAGACTGAAAGATAGATTGAGTCTGGGTGACAGGAAATATGGTGTTGCCATTTGGGGGGCATGGAATTCAATGATAAGAACTGGTTTGGGGGGAGAAGATGATAAATCTTGGTCACTTTGAGTTTGAGACAATGACAGGACATCCAAATGGTAATAGAATGTGGATAACTGTAGATGTGAAACTGCTGCTCCATTGAGTCTTTGGGGTTGGATATATAGATTTGAGAGTCATATATGATAGCATTTTAGAGCCAGAAGGGGACATTAATGGTCATCTGGACCAGCCACTTAATTTTACAGATGAGGATACTAATATCAAAAGAAAAATTAAGTGACTTGCCTTTATTGGAGCTCTGAAAGATAACTCTCACTTTGGAGTTAAAATCCCAGCTCCAGTATTCAGTAGTTAGGTAATGACTTCTTTGTTCTTTACTTTCCTCATCTGTAAAGTGGGGATAATAATACTGACATTTCCTTACAGGGTTATTGTGAAAAAAGCATTTTGTAAATCTAGAAACATATTATATAAATAAATATATATATATACATATATATATATATACACACACACACATACACATATAATACACACACACATATATATATGTATATATGTGTGTGTATATATGTGTGTATATATATATATACACGTGTGTGTGTGTGTGTGTGTGTGTGTGTGTGTGTAAGTTGTATGTCCCCATAGAATCTCAGCTTCTGGAGAAGAGGAACTTTTTTGTTTTTGCCTTGGTACCCCCAGATTACCTAGTGTATTCAGTGCCGTGCACATAGCAGATACTTAAGAAATGCTTATTAAATTGAATATATAATGTAAGTATATTTATTTATAATGTAATATATATTAGTAATTTAATCTATATTCATATGTGAATATGAATAAGCATAAAATATGTAAATAGAAATATTTATATATTTTATATTTAATATATAATTTGATATGTAATGTTTATAATAAAATATAATATGAACATATGCTATATATAACATAAAACAATATAAATCTAAATATGCCTAGCAGCACTTTCTATGAAACTTGCCTTTCTAAATAGTGGCTTAAAGGAGATACTTAGAACTATGAGACTGAATGCTTTTCAGGGAGAAAATATATAGAAAAAAAAATAGAAAGCCAAGTATTGAGCCATAGGGAATACCCATAGAGAGGAGAAGAAGGGGAATAATCAAAGGGAGACAGAGTAGTTAGGAGGGAAACTAGGAAAGTTCAGTGTCACTGAAACCAAGGGAGAAAGTAATTCATGATAGAAAATGGTCAACTGTATCAAATACTGAAGAAGTGTCAAGAAGAATGAGGACTGAGTAAAGGCCGCTGGATTTGGTGATTAGAATATCACCTGTGACGTTTGAGAGTGAAGTTTAGTAAGATGGAGAAGATGGAAGCCAAATTTTGGAGGCTAAATAAGGAGCAGATAGTAAAGAAATGGAATCACTACATGTAGAACATTCAGTAGAGAAGTTTGTAAGTAAAGGAAAGAAATTAGATTTTAGAGGTGACAAGTTAAAGGAAAAAAAACATTTTTTTTTCCAAATGGGAGGGAGGAAAGATATTTGCAAATGATGAAGAAAGAGCCTCTGGAGAGAAAAAAAGATTGAAGATGATACAGAGGATAGAGGTGTGGTGGGATCAGGGTCTTTCAGGAATCAGAAAGAGAGAGAATAGAATTGTTAAGTTTTAGAGGAAAGAACACATCTGTCATTTGCTACAAGAAAGATTGAGAGGATGAGTTTAGTGATAGAGATTTATAAAGATGTAAATAAGAGTTAAGTGATGGGGCTCAGACAGATGGCCTTGATCTTCCCAGTAGAATTGCTAGGAGGTTGGAAGAAAGTGATTTGGAAAAGCTCCTGGAGGGAGAGAATTGATAAGAATAAGAGAATTGCTGAGCATTGGAGAGGGCCCTGTTTGCAGGAAGCATTTTTACTAGGCCAAGTCTGCATAGTTCTGATTGATTTTGTTAAGCTCTGTAAATAGAAATGCAGCTGTAAATTAAGAAGAAGGGTAATCTTTTTCCTGGTTTGCATGTGGAAAAGGCTTATCAGTCATTCCAACCCCACTGACTCTCATGGATACCAATCAGCATTAATAACATCCTAGAATATTAAAGACATGTACGTTTTACAGTATTCTCTCCCTTATCAAATGAATACCACTGTCCAACCCTACAGCTCAAAAGAAATTTATTGTTTATTTTCTTACATGATTTTATCTTTGAGGCATAAGTATTATAATACCTAACAGGTGGCTGGCATGAAATTTGCTCTTCAGTTTTATTGATAATAGTTCCTATGCATGTTTTGTTTCATGAAATCATGTAATTTATTTTCAGGATCACAAAATAGAAGACTTCATCAACTCCCCACTATATTCAGTTCTTATCATCAGTTATGAGATGCTGCTTCGATGCCTCGATCAAATTAAAAGTATAAAATTTGATCTTTTAATCTGTGATGAAGGACATCGCTTGAAGAACACTTCCATTAAGACAACTACAGCCCTTGTTAGCCTGTCTTGTGAGAAGAGAGTAATTCTTACCGGTTAGTGTTTTATGAATTCACTTAATAACCTTTTAGTATAGTAAAATTTTAAGACTGGCAACATGTTCTTGTTAGATTTATATGATACTTGATGGTATTAAATGGATGTTATGCTCACTCAGTACCCCTATCCAGCTCTGATAATTACAACAGTTGGAGTCAGGGAGAGAAAACTCCTTCCTATGCTCCTGTTCATTGGGAAGACAAATTCTTACATCCCTTCACAAACCTGTTGTGGAAGGAAAGAAAGAAGAAGGGAAGGAGGGAGGGAAGAAAAGAAGGAAGTAAAAGGACAAAGGAAACAAGCATTTATTAAGCACTTAGTATGTGCCAGGCACTCTGAGAGTTGGAATGATTGTTAATAAAACACTTTCTCTTTATTGTTTTAAATATCCTTCAAGGCAAGATTTTTTAAAAATGATGTTGAAAGTGCCAACATTCAAGTAATCACCATTATACAATATAGATGAGATAATAAATATTTATTGTTTCATGTATATATCTTATCTACCCAATTAATGAGCTTCTTAAGGGCAGGAATTATATATACATTCTTGCATCTAGTAGGTGCTCAATAAATGTTTTTTTCAGCACTATGAAGTAGAAGGAAAAGATAATACTTGTAAAAATGTTTAAAACACATTTAAAGCATATCCTCTTACAAAAAAGAACGTGCTTACTGTACCCATTTCCACATCTTAGTATTTCTCAATCCATAAGAATTTATTAAATGTCTGTTATATGCTGCACACTTAAGTACTGGGGATATACAGACAAAATTGAAAAGTCTCTGCCCTCAGTGATTTTAGATTCCATCATCGGAGGCAGATAACATGTATGAATATAAGAAATGAGGTTTTAAGAGGTGTAGATGAGAAATAAATGCATTGCAGACATTGAGGACAGCCAGTGCAAAAGCATGGAGATGAGAAATGTTTTGCCTTGTATGAGGAACAATTAAAAGGCTGCTTTGAGTTGTAAAGTATGTGAAGGGGAACTAAGTATAATAAGGCTAGAAAGATAGACTGGGTCCATCTTGTGAGGGCTTTAAATGCCAAACAAATGAGATTTTAATGGACCCAGAGATACCCGGTAAACGCTGGAATTCATTGTGTAGGAAGTGACATGGTCAGACCTGTGCTTTGTGAAAATCCCTTTGGAGGCAGGGAGGCTAATCAGGAGACTCTTGCTTGTTCTTCATGAGTTTGTGACAGAAAGAAAGCATCCTCTGGTGTATTGGACCTCTTGGGCTTAGTCACATCATCTCAAAATGGACTCACTTCATTTTATTTCTTTTACTGAATCAGAAATATCTGATTTGCTAGAATTTCAAATGGGATTTGCCTGTTTTCAAAATGGAAAATTAATAGACCTGTATGTTTGGAATCGTCATTCACAAAAGATTAACAGTAATGGTAGCTGAAGAGATTTTTTTTCACCCTCAGCAATGAGAGGCAGAATAGCGGAGAGGTTAGAAATAGAGAGTTGGGCTTAGAGTCAAGAAGATCTGGGTTCCAGTGCCGCTTCTGACACATGCTGGCTGTGTGACCTTGGGCAAATCACTTAACTTCTTATTTCCTGAAGCAAATGTATGAAACTGTAAGTTACAAAGAAGGTCTTGATCTAAATTGATAATAACAGTCCCCTTACTAGCTGTGTGACCCTGGGCAAGTGACTTAACCCCAATTGCCTAAAAACAGATAGATAGATAGATAGATAGATAGATAGATAGATAGATAGATAGATAGATAATAACAGTTACTCACTGGGTGCTCCCTACACTGATGAAATCAGAGGCCCAGCAAAAAGCAAATAACCAAAAAACCCCACACCAAAATAATGCCTGGAATATGTTTCCTTTGGCTTAGAGTTTGAAACCCTGGGTCCGAGGCCCAGCTCTTCTATTTACTCTTTGTATGACCTTGGGCATGACATTTCTCCCGAGTCTCTGTTTCTTCAATTATAGTTTGAGATATTATTTGCACTACTTATGGCATAAGTTGGTTGTGAGCAAAGCCCTGGTAAATTATAAAGAGATGCATAAATATAAGTGCTATTATTATGTCATTACTGTAACTCCCAGGACAGTTTGAGTCTCAGCCATGTGTTACGTTGAAAAGGTGACTTCATTGGCTTTTAAAGCATTTCACAACCTGTCCCTTCCTCCTTTTCCAGCTTTTTACACTTTCTTTATTCCCCTCTGCATACTCCACAATCCAGTGATACTGGCTGCTATGTTGTTCCTTACACACACCACTCCCATCTCCTAACTGCTTGCCTTTCTCTGGCTGTCCCCCCATGCCTGGAAGGCTCTCCCCTTCCCCTCTGCCTCCTAGCTTCCCGAGCTTCTATCATAGCTCAACTCAGATCCTACCTTCTGCAAGGGCCCTTTCCTTTTCCCCTCCCTCCTCACACTGGCTTTTTGCTGAGATTACCTTCCTTTTTAGAATGTGACCTTCCTCGTTAGAATGTGAGCTCTTGAATGCAGAGTGTACGTCTTTCTTTTTTTATCCCAGTGCTAAGCATAGTGCCTGACATGTAGGAAACATTTAACAAATGTTTACTGACTGATTTTAGAAAGTGAAAGATATATCAGCCTGGAATAATTTAGTAATATTTTTAAAATCAATTAATATTTTGTACTGATAGGTTAACATTTTTCTCACAAAGTGCTGCCGGCTGACTTTGATGCCTGTCATGAGATGTGGGGAGATTGATTTATTGATTCATTAGGTTTTCAAAAGAGTGCTCAATTCTACAACCTTTACATTTTTTCATTTTTCTGTTCTTCAAGGCACTCCAGTACAAAATGATTTACAGGAATTTTATGCATTAATTGAGTTTGTGAATCCAGGAATACTAGGCTCTTTGTCATCATATAGAAAAATATATGAAGAGCCCATTATTGCATCCCGAGAACCTTCTGCTACTCAGGTATAATGTTTTTTTAATAAATGGTTGTTTTTATAGAATGGAGGGAGATGTCCTAGATTTATTGTAAGGCTAATATTTAATAATGATGATAATAATAATAGGTTCAGAAGAAAATCGGTATAACTCCTTTTTAATAAAAAGTACATTTTCAGCAGTACCTATACATCTGTAGTCTGGTAGTAGGGATGGGGTTGAGAGGAAAAGGGGGAACAGCTATGAAGTTTTTTGGATATAATTAAATTTGTATTAAAAGAGCTTAATATTCAGAGGCTAACTTCCCTTAATTTTGTTGAACTTTTTATGAATTCAGGGGCTTATGATAAAATAACCAGTTTATCCTTTTTTTTCCCTCTTGCTAGAGAGCACTTTTTATGATTTAAAATTAAGGATTGAACATGGATTTTCTAGCCTCCTATATGAGGTTAGATTTTTAAGCATATAACATATTAGAATATTATAAATATAGACATTTTGTTTGGATGGTATATTTTAATTTTGAAAAAATAATAATATTTACTGACTACTCTGTAATAACTCCAGAAGTGCTGTTAGTCATCTCTGTGTAAGTCTGCTTGCAGTCTTAGACCTTTAACTTGACAAATTGTGCTGGCTTCAAAGAAGTTAGTGTGATCTATTAGTTCTCTGTGGGTGATATTGACAATCTATAGCTTATTATAGTCTATCAAACTAAGGCCTATTTCTTGAATAATTTGGTTTGTGGATTATAGACTTATAACAATCCCCAGACAATGCTAACAGCTAACCAAACAATGAATCATAAAACTATGGCTTTACATAATTTAATGGTTGAGCTAAACATTTAAAGAGATCTATGTCAGTACTTTCCCTCCGTATCTTTGTCAGTACCTCCGTACTATGTCAGTACCTTTCCTTCTTAATAGTTACTCTCTCTCTCTCTCCCCCCCAGTACCCCGTCCCCCCCACATTTGTATTGCATTTTCCTATAACAACAAAACAATCAGATGAAAGCTGGTTGTAACCAGGTAGTCACAAGAAAAATTTTTATGTTACAGACTTTTTCCTGAATCCTTTGTTTCAGAAGAGTTTCAATTCTGCCCTTTTTTTTTATCGTTAGGAAGAACAAAAATTGGGAGAGAGAAGAGCAGCTGAACTTACTCGCCTTACTGGACTCTTTATTCTTAGAAGAACACAAGAAGTGATAAATAAATATCTTCCACCTAAAATAGAGAGTGTAGTCTTCTGCCGACCAGGAATACTACAGATTGAACTTTATCGGAAACTGTTGGATTCCCAGGCTGTCAGGTTTTGCTTGCAGGGGGTCCTAGAAAATAGTCCTCATCTGATTTGTATAGGAGCTCTTAAAAAACTCTGCAACCACCCCTGCCTTCTCTTCAAGTCTTTAAAGGTATGTTGCATATGAACTGAAAACTTGGGGTGCTCTTTAGAAACAAAAGGAAGTCCTGGGGGCGTGAACCTGGATTTAAGATGGATTTAGGAAGCCTGAATGTTATGTGGCCCATCCTAGAGATTGGGTCTGTGACCAATTTATGGGATTAAGTCTGGGACCTCCCTGTTATGAGTTGGTTGCACTTTGAGAAAGTGAAATGAATTTTTCATTTTGATTATGTTACTAGTCCCTCCACCCATGAAGAATACAGCCCATCTGTAATTTATATTCTTAGAGAGTTGCTGGGGTTCTGAGAGATTAAATTACTGATCTTCAAAGGACTTCTGATTGTCAAAGTTAGAGTTTGAACCCAGTCTTCTTGACTCTGAGACCAGGACTGTATCTAATACACCATGCTGCCTTTCAATGCATATTTAATAATTTTAAGGCCAAGATAGGTAAATTATTGGAGTTGAATACTTAATTTTTTATTTAAACAGTATAATTTTAAAATGGAAATATAAACTCTGGCTGACTACGTTTTTCTATAATATTATGAATTACAAGCCTTTCCTTCACTATATAAGTTTTATAGAAATTCTTCAAGTTTATGCTACAATGGCTTATGTTTACTCAGATTATTTTACATCTTTAGAAAAGTCAGCTTTTATAGTTTTTCAGTAGGCACTGATGATAATTTATAAAGTAACATCTTTAGAAATAGACTTTGTGCATAGTAATAAACAAACATTAAACTAATTGGGCTCAATGCCCAGGAGAAATAGAAGCCAAAAAGTATTCTATAGAAGTTAAGACTTTCAGATGGTTTAAAATGTACTGACTTACTTAGAATAACCTTGTGCTTTACTTTGAAGAACTCTCCATAGGATAGTATATCACTGTACTATGAATATCCTTGACACAGAAATCACAGTGAGGGTTTACTACATCTCCTAAACAAAGTTAAGAAACTACTTTGTCCAAATATTCTTCCATTTTTATAGGAAGTCAGTTGAGGAGCCATTCATTTCAACAGGTGAAGTGTGGTGTTGGGCAGCTAGATGGAGCAGTGTTTGGAGTGCCAGGCCTGGAGTCAGGAATACCTGCCTCAGGATTTGAACTAGCTGTACTAGCTGTGTGACCTTGGGCAAGTCACTTAACCTTGTTTGCTTCAGTTTCCTCATCTGTAGAGTGAGCTAGAGAAGGAGATGGCACACCACTCCAGTATCTCTGCCAAAAAAAACCCCAATGGGGTCACTGAGAGTCAGATACTACTAAACAACAACTGTGGACCCACCCCTGGGCCAGTGTATACAAAGATTATGAAATAGTCCCTACCCTTGAGGTGTTTGGAATTTGAAATATTTAGGAAGGACAATCATTAACATGCCCATCTCCTTGTAACATTGTAATTAATATAAATATCGTGTAAGTGGTGTGTTTTAATTTTGAAAAAAAAATTAGTTTTCTTTATTGAACAGGCTAGAGCCATTAGTCTGTTATGTCTGGGTCTTGTTTGCAGGCTTGGCCTAAGATCCAAGATCATTAATGCATTTGTCAAATGTCATGATACAGATGGTAAGGACAGTCAGGAAGAGGACTGATCAACATGATCACTATGGAGAGACTTCCTAGAAGAGGCAGCAGTTAAGAAAGTGGTATTTGAGTAGGAGTCAAAGAAGAGTGAGAACTTCCAGTCTTAAACAAAGATGGGAAGGCAGTAATCAGTAGGATAAATATAGGGGACCAGTGACCTGGGAATGTTAGGCCTCTTGGTCTCACTCATTATAAGTGACACTTATCCAGTGCTCTAGAAGCGCTTTGTTCACAGCTCTAACTATTGTTATCTCCATTGTGCAAATGGGAAAAATGAGAGTTGAAGTGACTTTCCCAGGGTCCCAGAGCCAGAGGGTATCAGAGCTAGGATCTGAAGCCGAAACAGTGTCAGCTTGTAGGCGGCAGGTAATACAGTGGAGTTGGCAAGGCCTCAGTTCCAATCCTGCCTGCCTATCTGTCTGGCCCTGGCCAAGTCTCTCAACTTCTCTTAGCCTCAGTTTGCTCATCTGTAAAATGAGGATAATAGCATCTACCTCACAGGGTTGTTTTGAAGATCAAATGAAATAATGCATGTAGAGTGCTTTGCAAACCTTAAATTAGCTATGTAAATGCCAGCTGTTATTATTTTCATGTGAGGCAAGTAGTCCAATCTTTCGAGAAATTTCAGGGATATTCATAACCTCTTTATTCTAAAACTGGCTTATATACTGGGGGGAAAGAAAATCCAATATAGTTAAAGGTAGTAACACTTTCTGTATGTTTATTGAGATAAACTGATCTTTCTAGGAGAAAGAATCGTAATGAGTGTGATTAATCACATATCGATAAGGCAGTGAAGTTTGCTTCATCAGAAGAGATGTGCCTAGAAGGCAGGAGCTAAAAATGGTGGCAAAGGAAGGGAGAAAGCATTGGAATGTTTGGGTTATGAAGGATAAAGTAGAAGCTCATGTCCCACATGCTGTTTCTTCTGCCTCAATTCTCCCCTCATTCCTATCCGTCCTTATTCTTGACTCATCTTTTGGGACTGAATAAATAGAATGCGTGTTATTTTCACCAAAACATGTCCCATTATGCCCTATCATCACAGGTAGATTGCTTTTTAAAAAATTAACCGTTTATTTTGATTGACATTTAGTTAATGTGACTTAGTGGAAAGAGCACTAGACTTGGAATTCAGCATTCTAGCTAGGTTCCTGGTTCTACCACTTACTAGCTGCGTAACCTTGGACAAGTCTTTTAGCCTCACAGTGTCTCAGTTTTGCTTTCTGTAATGTAAGACTTTTGAAGATAGGAACCATTTAATTTTTAAAAAATATTGCATATTTGGTTTTGCATTACTTCATCTCCAAATATGTGCTTCTGCCTTTCTCTACCCGACAAACTATCTCTTGTCACAAAGAATAAAAGAGAATGAAGGGAAAAAAAGCAGTTTAGCCAAACTAACTGACATATCTTTGAGCCTGATAGTATATGCAGTGATCCACACCATAGCTCCCTACCTTTGCAAATGAGGGAGACAGAGAGAGAGAGGTGTGTTTTCTCACCTTTTCTCCAAGGCCAGGCTTGGTTATCATGTTATTAGTACAGTATGCAGTTTTGTTTTTACATTGTTTTCATTTTTTTCCTCATTGAGCTATTTAACTTTTACTTCTTTATTTCCAGCATCTAGAACACATTGATGCTTAATAAATGTTTGTTGGATGGAATTATAAGATGAGGACTAAATTATCTCTAATCTCTCAACTGTTTTTTTCTTCTCATGTTGAATTAAATGATGTGAACCTAATCAGTGTTAAAAATTATCTTGAATAGGAAAAAGAATGTAACTCACCTTTTGATGAATATGAAGAATATAACTTTTCTGAAGTCTTGATAGATGCCTTTCCTGTGGATTACAATCCAGTCACATTTTCTGAGACAGATTCAGGAAAACTACAGGTCTTGACAAAGCTGTTAGCAGTTATCCATGAACTCAGTCCTTCTGAAAAGTAAGATGAATTTTGTAAGCTGCCTTTCAATACTTATGGAATAGCGACTCAGTTTTGGTAATGATGCCTCTCAACAACCTCCTTTGGTATAAAACCATAAATAGGAGTCTGAGTTTTGAATTAGGGGTCAGTGCAATGTATAATACGTATTTTAAAGACATCTTTGGGCTTTTCTTTGGGCCTAACACAATGACTTAGATATAGACACTTAATAAATATTTGTTGAATTGAATTTCAGCGACAAAGTATAACTATAAATACCAACTACTATGTATGATAACATGAAATCATTGATTTATAAGCTATTGTGGGTATTATCATAGGATCCATTACTCATTTTCTCTCCAATTTACTGCATCATTTGACATGTCTGAATGTGCAGTTTCCTTTTCTGTAACATAGAAATGAGTAATACAGTGTTTTGTAAAAACAAAGTTTAAATGTTAAGGCAAAAAGAACTTGTCACTCCAGCCCTGGGGTCCTTGCTGTATTATTTTATGGTTGCCTCAGTCCTCTATTTGTTTGTTTGTTTTTTTTTTTTTAGTGAGACAATTGGGGTTAAATGAGTCACACAAGTAGTGAGTCTGAGGCCAGATTTGAATTCAGGTCCTCCTGACCCCAGGGCTGGTGCTCTATCTACTGCGCCACCTAGCTGCCCCTCAGTCCTCTATTCTGTCTAAGCCCCAGCCATGCTTCACTTCACACTCTGCTGCAGGTACTCTCCAGTTCTGGACTCCTAATCAAATCATTTATATCTCTGCTCCTGGAACAGGTGGGCTGCCTGACTTACATCTCTATAGCTTTACTCACTTCCTCCATAATTCTCTTTTTTGTAGTTGTTCTTTTAAATTATATTTTTATTTTGAATTTAACTTTTGGTGTCCCCTGTTAATGTACAAATGACTGCATTAACTATAACTGTGAAAATTACTATTTCAGTTGAATGAGCAAATATTTATTAGTTCCTACTCTGTGCAAGGTACTCAGTTAAGTGCTAAGGTTTCAAAGAAAAAACAAAATGGTTCTTGCCCCTCAAGGAATTTGTGTTCTACTGGAGGTGCCTTGTAAGTGTTGATAATATGCTAAATGAGGTGAATATTTCTTAGTCTTCTCTCTAATTGTTCAGTTCAAGGTATTATGCTAGCATGTACTAGTATATGCTAGTATATTACTATAATAATGTACTGTAAATAGTATAAGCTGTTAGTTCTATAATACTGCACCAATACTAGCATGCTATTATACAAGCATATACTGATTATAAAAATATAATCTCAATGATATATTTCATGAATCTCATTGAGATTAAATTTTTTTATTTGTAAAAGCACTGATCTCATTATTACTTGCTGTGTAAGTAGGAACTGATATGGTAGTATCACAATATAATAAAAGAAGTCAAGATGTAAGAGGCCTTTCTCTCTGTTTGACAGGGTGGTGCTGGTATCTAATTATACACAAACCCTAAATATTTTACAAGAGGTCTGCAGGCGTCATGGATATAATTGTTCAAGACTCGATGGACAAACCCCGGTTGCACAGAGGCAGCAAATTGTTGACGGATTCAATAGCAAACACTCATCAGATTTTGTCTTCTTATTAAGTTCAAAAGCTGGTGGTGTGGGACTGAACCTTATTGGAGGTTCTCATTTAATTTTGTATGATATTGATTGGAATCCAGCTACTGATATCCAGGTAGGAAAGCTTTACACACACACACATGTATGTATGTATGTATGTATGTATGTATGTATGTATATAAATAATTCGAAGCATTTTGGGCCCTACTTTTTATTATGTACTTTTGGATTAGGGACATAGAGCTTGTATTCTGAAATGATTCTAGGAATGAGTATGGACATGCATACTCATGTGCCATCTCTAGATATGAAAAAAATCTGCTTGTAGTCTGGGCTGATAGCAGATATCAGAAGAACTGCTGGTTGGGCCTATTCTGAGCCACCCCCCACCCCTGAAGATTCCCCAAAGAAACCCCCTCCCCTTAGGGGGTTTGAAGTTACTTGGACTAGGAGTAGACCTGTCACAGCAGCTGTGGATCCCTGAAGGTCTCTCTGTCCAGATCCACATCCCCATGCTTTGGTGTAGGTAGGGTGGGTTCTTCCATACTATGTAGAGCCAACACAGGCTAACCGTACATTATAGAGGATACTCAATATGGCATTAATACTTTGATTTTTTGTAAAGAGGAACCAAAACATAGCACTGGCATACTTGGGAGGATGCCCAATAATCATGAGACAGCTAGGTGGTATAGTGGATAGAATGCTGAGCTTGGAGTCAGAAGACCTGAGTTCAGATGTGGCCTCAGACACTTACTAGCTCTGTGTCACTTAACCTCTGTGACATATAAAAAGTTGGAGAGGCATACATTCGGGGCAATTTATCATTTCATTAATCATGCTAACAATAATAAAAGGGGTCAGTGACACTCTTGAATGCCAAGGACCCCTCATGGAACTCACTCAATACTTATATGCCCTTGGAAGAGTGGGTGTTCCCGAGGGTGTCAATCAACTCTGATTGGTTAACAATTAATGTGAAGAATGAATATTATAATGAGAGGTGGACCTGTTCTAATGACTCTGATCACTGTGTCTTGGACAGGGAGACTTATCTATACCCATATCACCCTGTCTAAGGTAATTAGACAAAAAGATCTACCCCCTCTGCCCAAACCTGCCAGAGTAGAACACAATGGGCCAGAAGTCACCTTAGATTAAATTCTTTGTAAGGTTTTTTAGTTGGGTGGGGTCTCCCACCCAGGAACAAAAAGCATGTATCAGGGGCAGCTAGGTGGTGCAGTGGGTAGAGCACCAGCCCTGAAGTCAGGAGGACCTGAGTTCAAATCCAGCCTCAGACCAAACACTTGGCACTTACTAGCTGTGTGACCCTGGGCAAGTCACTTAACCCCAATTGCCTAAAAATAAAACAAAAGTTTTTTAAAGGCATGTATCCCAGGGATTTGGGTAATCCCATCCATCAACAATGCCCTTCAGAGACTGAATGACCTATAAACTTCTGAAAAAATCCTGGTCCTAATTCAATAATTGGTTATTAATATAAGAGAGAAATAATAATTTTTCTCACCTCTCTTGGTTTCAGTTTCCTGAACTATAAATGGGGTGGTAATAATAGCACCTATCTCACAGAGTTGTTAGAATCAAATGAGATGATAATTGTAAAGTGACTACCCCCAGTGCTTGGCATGTAGTAAGTGCCATATAAATGCTTATTCCTTTCCCTTTTACCTTCCATTTTCTCCTTCCCCTTTTCCTTCCCTTCCTCAATCATTGGTTTTGATATCTGCAAATGTAATTCAGGATTCCTAGATTAATGTACCATTCTGTAAATTATATTAGTTTTTGATACTGTTTTTGATAGGCAATGGCTAGAGTGTGGCGAGATGGTCAGAAACATCCTGTGCATATCTACAGACTCCTCACAACAGGTATTAATTTAATCCTAATTCCAACTCATATGACTCTTGATTTGGTCCCTCAGGGTATAGTTTTGGACAATAAAAATAACTTCCTTTTGTTTCATTTGTAATATTTTTAAATGCCAAGAATTCTTTTAAACTAGCATGCCAATAACATGTAGTTTGTTTTTTAAAAGAATCAGGATTTGAGGTAATTATAATGAATATTTCCTGTTTAGGCACAATTGAAGAAAAGATTTATCAGAGACAGATCAGTAAGCAAGGTCTTTCTGGGGCAGTTGTAGACCTGACCAAGACATCTGAACACATCCAGTTTTCAGTGGAAGAACTTAAAAATTTGTTCATCTTTCATGAAGATTCAGATTGTGTTACTCATGATCTACTAGATTGTGAGTGTATGGGAAGGCAAGACCATCAAGGTTAGTTTCATTTCTTTAACCAAGATAAAGCTAATTCATCTATTTTTCAGTAGTAGAAAAATCTTAACACTAAGCATTAAGAAACCTAACTCTTTCAGGTGTTGTCTTGTTGGATTTTCTCATTTTACAGTACACTCCCAGAAGGTGGAGCTGAGAAAAATGTAATTCTTTGAACCTAAGTAATTACCTAAATTAATTTAATTTTATCTTTAAATAGATTATGAAACATAAACAGAATGGCTTAGGAAGGGTTTTTAATTCTGTTGTAATAGCTCTATTCAAAAATAAAGTGTGTAGTCTTATAGAGCACACATTTGTAGTCCCCCTGAGTCAGTAGGAACCTTTAATGAGGTGCATAATGAAGATATGGTTTCAATGGCTACACATTTCAACTAGTTCAATGTATCTGATAAATAAAGGATACATTTATCCATGGTCAGATCTTGGAATCTACCTGTTTGTTATCTTTCATGTTTATCTTGAGTTCATATAATTTTTAGTGTTATTGTTTGATTTAATTGTTGTTGAAATTTCTGAATTCTTTTAATTTTCTCACTATGATTATGTAGAGTTTTAATAAAAATAAATTTTAAATTAATGATGACATAGAGAATTTTCATTACATTAGTGGAACTTTCTCCTTCCTTCCTAAATGAGATCAGTGTTTGGCTCATATTTTTTCTCTCCTCTCCAACTCTTGTCCTTATACTAGGGGACCTCAGCATGCATATTGGTACTTTGTCAAACATCCTAAACTCATATTTCCTTAACTTACTCATTTTACATGACCTACTTCTCCACCCCACCCCAGCTAAACGCCAAGATGGTCATATCTTTGATCTTGCTATCACCTACAAGTGTTCCGCATCCCTATTCACTAACTTTGAAATTTCTTTATCTGATAATGGTCTGTTGTCATTCTATTTCTTTTAAAGCCTTGCAACTGCAAACAGTTGTTTATCTGTTCTTTATTTTCACAGTGAATTCCAGTCCCTCCACCATTCAGTTCTTTCCCAGGCCATCACCCCTGAATTGGCTACACTCTCTTTCCTGTCCTAACCACTTAGTGAATCAGTTCAATTCTACATTGTCTTGTCTCTTGCCCATTTATCCGATCAAAGATTTTGCCTTATCAAATCCCATCCTGGATTACTTCTGCCATTCTCTGCCTTTTCTCCTACTCACATGCTACTAAATGGAATTCAAGGAAATCACAAAACCATTCTGACTAGTTCCATTATAATCTGAGCTGGGCCCTCACTGCAGCGAAGCAGTCCTTTTATTGCTGTTATTTATTTATTTACTCCAAATCAGTCCACTATTCCATTCACCACAATGGCTTTTTCAAATTTTTTCAGCCTTCCCCCTATAGTTCTCTTCCCCGCAAGAATCTTCCTTCATATTTCACTGAAAAAAATTGAAGCCGTTTGCCAAGAGCTCCTTCTTTTTCCCTTGTCCTCCTCTCATATCATTCAAATGTCTTCAGCAGTTATCTTCTCCTTTACCGTTGCTGCCTCATGTGAAAATGTGACCATTCTCCTTGTTAAGGCAAACCCTTCTACATGCACAAGTGATCCCATTTTATTTCACCTTCGCCAGCAGATTGGCCCTTTATCTCTTCCATCTCCCAGTTTTATGCCTTTGTTGTTGTTTAGTCATTTCAGTTCTGTCCGACTTTTTGTGACCTTATTTGGGGTTTTCTTGGCAAAGATACTGAAGTGGTTTGCCATTTTTGTTTTTATCCTTTCACATCTGGAGTATTGCAATAGATTTCTGGTTAGTGTGACTGCTTCAAGTCTCTTCCCACTCTAGTCCATCCTCGATTCAGCTGTCAAATTGATCTTCCAGTGCAGGTCTGACCATTTCACCTCCAGTCAGTAAGCTATGGTGGTTCCCTATTGCCTCCAAGATCAAATATAAAATTTTCTGTTTGGCTTTTAAAGCCCTTTGTAACCTGTCCCCTTCCTACTTTTCAAGTCTTTTTTATAACTGACCTCTGTGTATTCTGTAATTGAGTGATAATTAGCCTCCTTGATGTTCCTCTAAGACACCCGTCTTTTCAGTGGTGGTCTCCTATGCCTGGAGTACTTTTCTTTATCATCTCCTCCTTCTGGCCTTCCTGGCTCCCTTCAAGTTTCATTTAAAGTCCTACCTTCTGTAAGAAGCCTTTTCCAGTCCTTCTCAAACTGAGTATGTTCTGACTGGCATTTTCCCCATTTTATCTTCCCCATTTATGGCTTGTTTGTATATATTTGTTTGTTTGTTGTATCTCCCATTCGATTGTTAGTTTTTTGAGAGCAAGAACTGTTTTTTGGCTTTCTTTGTATCCTCAGTGCTTAGCATAGTGCCTGATACATAGTAGATACTTAATAAATACTTACTGATTAAAAAAAATTATAAGTTTTATGGAATATTATTCTGTTGTAAGAAATGAGGAAGGAGACAGTTTTATAGAAACCTGGGAAGACATGTATGAAACGATGGAGAGTGAGGTGAGTGGAACCGGGAGAACAATTTATACAGTAACAACACTATTGTAAAAACAAATAATGATTTGGGAAGTCTGATCAATGCAGTGACCAACCACAATTCCAGAGCACTCATGATGAAACGTGTTGCTTTCATTCTGATAGAGAGGTGTTAGACTCAGAGTGTAGATCAAATCATTTCTTTGGACTTGGCCAATTTGGGAATTTGTTTTGTTTGATTATATATGTTAGTAACAGAGATTTTGTTTTTCTTGCTTTCTCATTAGAGGGTTTGGGGAAAGTGGGAAAATGTGGATCTTCATTTGAAAATAAAATAAGATTTAACTAGAAAACAAAATATTAATATAAACTAAAACTTTTCTGATTCTTTTACTCATTTCAGCCGAATCTTTGGAAGATGGCCATGCATATAGAAATTGTCAGCTTGGCCCAAATCACCATAAGCCTGACTCCAAAAAACCTCTTTCCATGTCACAGTTGAAACAATGGAAACACTTCTCTGGGGAACATCCGAATATTAATGATCCCTTTCTTGAAAGAATTAAAGAAAATGTTTCATTCATTTTTCAAAATGTAACCAATCAAGGCTCTCTAACATAAAGAAGAGTCGTTTATAATAAGAACTAAGAGTATATATAACTACCTTGTGTAATTCCATAAGACTAAAATGTGTTCTATTATAATAGAAAAATGGGAAGATTTAAATAAAATTGATGTATATTTTTGTATAAATTTGTCACAATAGTCAAAATTTATTAAAATGTTTAACAGTTTGCCATATATTCTTATTAAATGATGTTCTAAACTTTTAAAACAAAAGACTTAAAGAAAGGCTTTTGGTTTGATATAATTATTGATTCATTCCATAGTCAATAAATGTTTTGTCAGATACCTACTAAGTACTGTTCAATACCAAAGTAGAACAATGCATTTATATAGCATTTTACATACATCTGTAAAACAGTTTGAGAATATAATAAAATTCACTGAGATGTTGTTAAGTAGTTAATTATATAGTTAAGCTCTATAGCACAAATTATGTGTATATAGGCTAAAAGAGGACAGAATAAGGGAGAGAGTCTATAAAATGTACGACTGGAAAAACAAACCATAATTCTATACCCTCAGCTTGTAGAATGATAATATAAATGTTTCTAATTAAATATTACATTTATATGTATAGCATAATTGATTTTGTATTTTTGGAATGCACCATTAAATCTTTAATAGTAGGTTTTATGTTTACGTGTAATTGGAAAGAAGGTATGACCACCTACACTGCATTATGTTGACTTCTGAAACTACTGCCAATATCATATTCACTACCTACTTTTCATTATTCCATCTTCCTATATAAATTGGGGTATTACTCTCTAACTTTTCCCATTCTATGACTTATTCAAAATTTCCTCCTTTGAAGCATACACACATCATTACTATAAAATAAAACAAAACCCCAACAAATAAAACCACAATGAAACCTACCTTGTCTTACCTCTTCTAGCTTCTCTTTCTCTATTTCTTTTTGCTGCCCAATTTTTAATGAATAATTTCCATTTTTTTGCTACTATCCTTAACTTATAATTTACCTTCTATTCACAGTTTTCTGATGTTGTACTCTTGAAGGTTGTATTATCAAGTTCAGTGGCCATTTCTGTTCTCCATTCTCCTATCTCCTCATTAAAAGGAGGAGATAAGGTGGGGACCACTCCTTTTCAGTTTCCTTTGATGTATCCTCATCTAGATTTCAGTATTCCACAGGATTCTGTCTTGGGCCCTCTTCTCTTTTCCCTCCATACTACTTAATTTGATGATCTCATCAGCTCCCATGGATATAATTATCATGTCTATGCTGACAATTCTCATATTTACCTTTCGTACCCCAACCTTTCTGCTGACCTTCAATCTTGTATCTTCAGGAGGTGGAGCCAAGATGTTGGAGTAAAGGCAGGGACTTGCCTGAGCTGTCCCACTAAACTCTCCAAATACCTTTAAAAAATTACTCTAAATAAATTCTAGAGCAGCAGAACCCATAAAAAGATGGAGCAAAATAAATTCCTAGCCCAAGACAACTTGGAAGATGAGCAGGAAAGGTCTGTTGCACCAGGGTGAGGGAGGAATACAGTCCAGTGCAGCTTGTGCCAGCACAGGCTGTGCCCCAGCAATCCCAGAGCAGGCTTCTGGGGCAACTGAATCACTGGCAGCAGTGGCAGTTTCCAGACCTCTCAATCCACAGCCACCAAAGACAACTTAGAAGGTCAGCAGGAAGGGGTTGTCACACCTGGGTGAGAGTAGAGCACAGGGTGCAGCAACACAACCTTAGCCCCAGGAAACCAGGAACAGGCCTTGGGAGTGACTGAATCAGCAGTGGCAGCAAGAGCCACTATTTCTGGAGCTCTTAGCTCACAGATGGTAAGGGGGTCAAACAACTAGTCAGAAGGAGATCTTTTTGCTAGCACTGAGGCAGGACTCTGTTGCTTTGCCCATAATCAGAGCTGGATCACAGTTCTGGGTGGCAGCCCCAGGGCATTCAGGAGCACTAGCACACCAGAGCTTGCGGCCTCTCCTCACAGTTCTAGGACAAAAAAAGAGTGCATGTGGTCACTCACAGACTAGAGCACAGGCTAGGAGGGTAGTACTCCTTAGATCATAATACCTTGGAAGAACTGAAAACTTGAAAATAGCTGCAGCTATTCCCCTAAAGCTTGCGACAATGTGCCTTCCACCCTGGAAGCACAGTCCTACTTTAATAAAGAGTTAAAAGTCAAGTAATATGCTGGGAAAATGAACAAACAACAGAAACAAAATTCTCACTATAGAAAGTTACTGTGGTGAAGGAAGATCAAAACACACACTCAGAAGAGAAAACAAAGTCAAAGCTCCTACATCCAAAGCCTCCAAGAAAAATATGAATTTATCTCAGGGCATGGAAGAGCTCAAAAAGGATTTTGAAAATCAAGTAAGAGAGGTAGAAGAAAAATTGGAAAGAGAAATGAGAGTGATGCAAGAAAATAATGAAAAATGAGTCAACAGTTTGTTCAAGGAGACACACACACACAAAATACTGAAGAAAATAACACCTTAAAAAAACAGACTAGGCCAGATGGTAAAAGAGGTACAAAAAGCCAACAAGGAGAATGCCTTTAAAAGCAGAATTGGCCAAATGGGAAAAGAGGCACAAAAATTTATTGAAGAAAAACTTTTAAAAGTAGGATTGGCCAAATGGAAAAGGAGGTACAAAAGCTCACTGAAGAAAATAATTCCTTAAAAATTAGAATTGAGCAAAAGGAAGTTAATGACTTTATGAGAAATCAAGATACAATAAAACAAAACCAAAAGAATGAAAAAATAGAAGACAATGTGAAATATCACATTGGAAAAACAACTGACCTGGAAAATAGATCCAGGAGAGATATTTTTTAAATTGTTGGACTACTTGAAAGCCACAATAAAAAAAAAAGTCATCTTTCAAGAAATCATCAAAGAAAATTGCCCTGTCCTGATATTCTAGAATCAGAGGGTAAAATAGAAATGGAAAGAATGCACCAATCACCTCTTGAAAGAGATCCCAAAATGAAAACTCCCAGGAATATTATAGCCAAATTCCAGAGCTCCCAGGTCAAGGAGAAAATACTGAGAGCAGCCAGAAAGAAACAATTCAAGTACTGTGGAAACACAATTAGGATAACACAAGATTTAACAGCTTCTACATTAAAGGATCAGAGGGCATGGAATATGACATTCTGGAGGGCAAAGGAACTAGGAGTACAACCAATAATCACCTACCCAGCAAATCTGAGTATAATCCTTCAGGGAAAAAATGGACATTCAATTAAATAGAGGATTTTCAAGCATTCTTGAAGGAAAGATCAGAGGTGAAAAGAAAATTTGACTTTCAAATACAAGACTCAAGAGAAGCATAGAAAGTTAAACAGGAAAGGGAAACCATAAGGGACTTAATAAGGTCAAACTAGCAAACCAGAGCTGGCAGCGGTAGTGGAGCAGAGACCCTTATCACAGTTCCAGGGTAGAAAGGAATGTTTGTGGTTGCTCACAGACCAGAGTACAGGCCAAGAGAGGAGTAAACACTCTACTTAGATCACACCACCTTGGAAGAACTGAAAACTTACAGGTCCCTAGAAGAATCTCTGGAAACAGCTGCACAAACCCCCTGAAGCTTGGGACAGTGCACCCTCCACCCTGTAAGCAGAGCCCTACTTAAACAAACAGGTAAAAGACAAGTAATGGTCTGGGGAAATGAGCAAACAATGGGAAAAAAAACCCAACAAAACTCTGACTATAGAAAGTTATTATGGTGACATCAAAACATATACTCCAAAGAAGACAACAAAGTCAAAGCTCCTACATTCAAAGCTTCCAAGAAAAGTATGAATTGGCCCCAGGCCATGGAAGATAGCCTTTCAAAAAGGATTTTGAAAATAAAGTAAGAGAGAGAGAGGAAAAATTGGGAAGAGAAATGAGAGTAATGCAAGAAAATCATGAAAAATGAGTCAGTTTGGTGAAAGAGACACAAAAAAATACTGAAGAAAATAACACCTTAAAAAACAGACTAGGCCAAATTGTAAAAGAGGTCAAAAAATCCAATGAGGAGAAGAATGCCTTAAAAAGCAGAATTGGCCAAATCGAAAAGGAAGTCCAAAGGCTCATTGAAGAATTCTTAAACATTAGAATGGAGCAAGTGGAAGCTAATGACTTTATGAGAAATCAAGAAACAATTCAACAAAACCAGTCTTATATCTTCAGCTACCTTTCTGATAGCTTGAACTGGATAGTCAATAGACTTATACTCAAATTCCAAAATGGAACTCATCATCTTTTCCCCCTAAACCTTCTCACTTGCCTGCCTTCCCTGTTGCTGTAGAGGTCAATACCATCCCCATAGTTTCTCAGGCCTTCAATCTAGGAGTCATTCTGGCTTCTTCACCATCTCAACCCTGCCCCTCCCCCCCAGCCCCATATCCAAGTTGTTGCCAAAGCCTGTCAATTTCCCACATCTCTCCAATATGCCTCCTTATCTCCTCTGACACTGCTACCTCTGTGGTGCAGGCACTTATCACCTCATGCCTGAACTATTTTAAAAGCCTGCTGATGTGTTTGTCTGACTCAGGTCTCTCCGCTTTCCAGTCTATCCTCCATTCAGCCCCCAAAAAGTGTTTTTCCTAAAGCACTGGACTGACTGTGTCACCCCTCTACACAATAAACTCCAGTGGCTTCCAACCACCTCCAGGGTCAAACACAAATCCTCTGTTTGGCGTTCAAAGCCCTTTGTAACTTATCCTCTTTGTACCTCTCCAGCCTTTGAGAAGGCTCACTCCCCAACATGTACTCTTTGATCCAGTGACACTGGTCTCCTGTTCTTTAAACAATGCACTCCCTCAGACTCTGGGCATTTTCTCTAACAGTCTCCCATGCCTGGTATGCTCTCCTTTTTGTCAGATCTGCCTCCTGGCTTCCCTTACTTCTTTTAAGTCTCAACTAAAATTCCGTCTTCTATAGGAAGCCTTTCCCAACCCTTCTTGATTCTAGTGTCTTCCCTCTGTTAATTATTTCCTGTTTATCATATATATATGTATATATAAGATACAGATATAGATATACATTGTATATAATGTTTGTATGTGTTTGTTGTCTGCCCTATTAAATTGTGAACTTCTTGAGGGCAGGACTGTCTTTTACCTCTTTTTGCATCCCCAGCACTTAGCGCAATGCCTGGCACTTAATAAGTGCTTAATAAATGTTTATTGACTGATTAAAACTCCTCCTTTGGTTTCCATAACACTGACGTTTCCTTCCCTTACTTCTCTAACTCTTTCTTTGTTTGCATTTCAGATTTTCTGCCTTTTCTCACCTCCTTTGTCTCTTGAATTCATACTTCATCTTTTCTCCCTTTCTGAGATCACTTGTTCAAAGCTTCAGTTATCTGATTTCTATGATGATGACAAAACTGAATTCATTATCTTTCGCCCTAAACCCGCCACTCCTCCTATCATCCCTTTTAATGTCTGAGGGCAACACAATCCTCCCAAGTCCCTAAGGCTTGGACCTGAGTGTCATCCTTGACTCTTCGCTATCCTTGACTCCTCACCCCACCCTCCCCTATATCCAATCTGTTGCTAAATTGTATCTTTTTCGCCTTTACAACATCTATTGACTACACTCCCTTCTCTCATTGCTCTGGTGCAGACCCTCATCACCTATACCTGGACTATTGCAAAAGCCTGCTGGTGGGTTTGACTGCCTCAAATCTCTCCCCATTTCAATCCATCCTTCATTCAACCACTACAGTGATTTTCCTAAAGCACAGGTTCAACCATGGTACTCCCTGTGCAATAAACTCCAATGGCTCCCTATCACCTCCCGGATCAAGTACAAAATCTTCTGCTTAGGATTCACGGTGCTTCATAACCTAGCCACAAGTGCTCACCTCCCTCTCCCCACACACAATTTTCCAGTTCTCATACATCTCACTTCTGCTTCATATTCTTTGATCCCATGACAATGGCCTCCTTATTGTTCCTTAAACAAGACACTCCATCTCTAGACTCCTGTACCTGGAATGCCCTCCCTTCTCATCTCCTTTTGCTTCCTTCAAGTCCTAACTAAAATCCAATCTTCTCCCTGGATGTTTTTCCCAACCCCTCTTAATTCTACTGCCTTCTCTCTCTTATTTCCTATTTTTTCCTGTATATAGCTTGTTCTTACATATTTATTTACCTGTAGACTACCTCATTAGATTGTGAGATCCTTGAGAGCAGGGACTGTCTTTTGTTTCTTTAGTGCTTAACACAATGCCTGACGCATAGGGTGCTTAATAAATGCTGATCATTTGATTGATTACCTAATCTGTATCTTTAATTCTCTATTTTTAACTAGAGGCTAGTTCGATACTTTTCTGCATCCATTATCTCATCAGAACGTGATTATTAGCATCTTCTTTCTGCTTTTCTCTCACTGTGCCATTATGACTGCAAAAGTGGGAGAGAACTGTGAGCCACTTTGTATCATGAATTTTTTCATCAACAAAGAATGTACCTCCTAGCCACCTACCTATGTGTGACAAGCCTTTTTGTACTCACCTAGCAGACACAGTATTCACTTCAAATGTAATAAATGCATAGCTACTTAAGATATTTAATCAACTACTATCCTGATGATTAAAAAAAATGGTGCTCTAGTAGATAGAAATACCTGTTTTCATTAAATTAGCTACATTAATTTGCTGGAATTGACAGCAGAAATCTGGCTATTAAGGTCTAGAGGAAAATTTTACACATTTTGGTAACCACTTCATCATTCCTTGTCAGATTTTTTTAGTCAGATAAGAATTGTGGTACTTGTGGGAACTTTATGCTCAAAAAAATGGATACAAGATATGGCTCTAAAAAAAAATGATGTGGCGTCTGTCAGCCTTGGTGTTCCAGCAAAGATCATTTATTAAATCTAGGTTATTGCTATTTTTTAACTGTCTGAAATATATTCTGCTTTAAAGGGAATATCTAATCAGTGGTTTCTTCGATAGTTAAAAGAATTGTGACAACCTTAACTCTCAAGACTTCCCTGAGAGTTACTTTTAAAGGTAGACCTCACTCTCTAAAAAACAAGGTACTGGAACATATTTTTCTTCAGTGTTAGAATGATATAATCACCATCTTGTCTGACTTTCCTCCCTCTAGAAGAGGGGAATTGGAGAGGATAGAAAACTATTTTAGCTATATTAGCCAAAATTTTAACACTAGAAACTGACATATTGATAATGAAGAGGAAGTATGACATAGTGAAATGAATGCTAGCCATAGTGAGACTCCCAAGATTTGATTTTAAAAAAAATAGCAATTGGGGTTAAGTGACTTGCCCAGGGTCACACAGCTAGAAGATTTGAATTTTTAATCCCAGCTCTAAGTACTTACTGCATAATATTGACCTGGAGTCTTTCATCAACCATAATGTAGCTTCTTAAGGGCAAAGACTGTTCTATTTATGTCTTGTATGCCCAGTGCCCATCACTCTTCCTGCCATACATACTTGATAAGTGCTTCATTGTCCATTTATAGCATTTACTTATTACCATTCAGAAGTTTACAATCCTTGAAATGCTACATAAACGTGATTCCCTGTAAATTTATTGGTAGCATTAACAAGGTGAGTTGTTAACATAAAAGAGTAAAAAACTTCCTATATACTAAACCAAGCTGCCCCCTTCCTAAGAGGAGATACATTTTATATTTTGCTAAGACCATTCTGTAAACAAGTTTATCTCAGTGGACACTAATGGCTGGTTTATTTCTGAATAGCATTCCACATTAATAACCTACTACAGGTCAGAAAGTGTTTAGTCTGCAAAGACCTTAGTTCCTGGTTTCCTTTTTGCTTTTGTTTTTCTTTTTTGACTGACTGGCAGTTACTTCCTCTGAGCCAAAGAACCTGGGACAAAACCCACGTTCTTTTTATGTTGTTTGATGGGCCCTGAGCACAGGACCCAGTCTCATATTGTTGGAAGTGTTTATTAAACATTTCTCTGTGCATGGTATTATGCTTTTCAACAAATAATCCAGAATAAGTGTGTATAGTCCCTACCTCAAGGAGCTTATAGGCTTTCCCCTTTTTCCTTAATATAATTCTGATAAGGGCTGACCACCTATCAAACAAAAAGCCTGTCAGCGTGATGGGTGGTAATTTGGCATCATATACTTAATTCATTTCAAGTTATACAAATATACCAATCACATTTTTGTGAAAGTGCTCTCCTCTTAAATAACAAAGTGAAAAAAAATTTATCAGGGGAATTTCGTTAAAACTGATTCGTTAAATATGACTTTAAAAAGAGAGCACAGCTGAAGGACAGATTCCATTTTCCTATGCTAGCCAAAGACCTTCCAGGGACTGTTTATCCATTTAAAAGTGTATGTGTTCAAAGAGCTGTCAGTTGGCTAGTATTTATTAAGCATCTACTATGTGCCAGGCACTGTGCTAAGAGCTAGAACAAATGAAAAACTTTATGGCATTTCATTTCAGTGAAATAAATATGTTTTAAGTGTCTGCTATGTGCCAGGCACTGTGCTAGGCCAAGGCAAACTTTAAGCAGTCCCCTACCCTTAAGGAGTTTATATTCTATTGGAGCAAACAACATTTCTAAGTAGCAGTGGGGAGGGGGTGGGGGTGGATCAGGACCGGAGCTGTTCAGCCAGTCCTCTTCCTCCCACCTGGGGTGCTCAAGAAGGACTAGCATCTCTGGTGCAAGGGTTGCCGAGCCTTTTTAGGGATGCTCATCCACTTTTGGTATCCACCTGTCATCCAGCTCTTACCTGTGGCTCCAAGAAGGTATAGCATGCACAGAAGCCACATTCTGGTAAAACTGTCTCAGCAGGTGGACTAAAACCTGTGAAGTCCATCTGATGACGGACAGATGACAACAAGATTACCGCCCCCCCCATCCTCTGCACCCCCCCCCCCACCTCCAATGAATACTGATTCATTACCTAGATGGGTTTCCTGGTATAAGTGTTCTCTCACTGCTCTGGGAAGGTGTAGCAAAAAGATTTATAATTCCCTCTATTTTTAGTCCCCAGCCAGAAGAAGCACTCTGGCAAAACACTTGAGAGTTTTTGAACATCTACCTCTCTCGTTTCTCCAGGGATGCTTCCCCCTCAACTGCCTTCTTCTGACTGCAATCCCCACAAGTATACCCAGAGTGAACATTATATATAAAAACACAATAAGTGTTTAAAACCAAGAAAGATATAAAATTCGGCCTCAGACACTTGACACTTACTAGCTGTGTGACCCTGGGCAAGTCACTTAACCCCGATTGCCTCACCAAAAAGAAAAAAAAGAAAGAAAAAAACAGGAAAGATAGAGACTTTTCTGTTCCCAGAGGAAAAAGCTTCATGTTCCCATGAGGTACCCCAAGGTGACGCAGAAGCACTATTTTGGATTCTGTTGTGATGGGTGCCCTGGTGGTCAGCCGCCAGAACTGAGCCCACAGTACTCCTAATGACCGACACACGGGTTTACTCCCAGAGTTCTGACCCTTCTTGTGGCAGTTGCTTCTGTCTGTGGGCTTCTGCTTTCTCAGATGTGAGTGTATGGGGCAGGAGTGGGCAGGGGGTTAGGGGGACATAGTGCAAGAGAGATATGGCTAAGTGTTCCTTCTATGGGATTTCTATGTATTTTGCTCAAGGGGCTTGTTCAAACCTCATAAAAGCATTTTTACATTTAGTTTTACAATTTTTTGTTAGGTCTTGGGTTTTCAAAGACCAACTCCCTTATACATAGAGGCAGCTAGATGGCACAGTAGATTGTAGCCTGGAGCCAGGAAGACCTGAGTTCAAATCCATCCTCAAACTAGCTGTGTGACCCTGTTTGCCTCAGTTTCCTCATTTATAAAATGGGAATAATAATAGCATCTACTTCTTATGCTTGTTGTGAGGATTAGATGAGATAACACATGTAAAGTAATTAGCACAGTGCCTGGCACATAATAAACACTATATAAATGTTATCTATTAGTTATTATTATTTGTTATAAAATTAAATGTAAAATGTATATAGAAGATTGCCGGGGGAGGGGCAGGGAGAATGCTTAGAAGCTGGGAGGATAGGCTTCCTGCAGGAGGCAGTGCTTGAGCTGAACTTTGAAGGAAGCCAGAGATTGAGTCAGCAGGAAGGCAGGAGGACGTTGCAGGCACTGAGGACAACCTATGGCACAGCAAGCAGGCCACTCGGCTGAGGATGTGTGAAGGAGGGGAGTGGGCAATACACCTAAGGAAGTAGGCTGGAGCCAGATTTTAAAGGATGCTAAACACCAAACAGAAGAGCTTGTATTTGGTCTTAGAGGCAAGAGAGAACTGCTAGAGCATGGATCAGAGAAGTGGCATGGACGACCTGTGCTTTAGGCAGATCATTTTGGCAGTAATGGGGAGGACAGATGGGTGAGGGGAGAGAGTAGAGGCAGGGAGATCAATTAGGAAGCTATTACATTTAGTTTTAGCTATGAGATCATGACAGTTGAATTGGATTACGTTAAATTATCCAGAGAAGAAACTTGATTATTTTTTATTAACTCCAGCGGCTCCTAGTCACTTTCAGGATCAAATATAAAATCCTCTGTTTGGCTTTTAAAGGCTTTCTTACCCTGATGCCTTTGCACCTTTCTAGTGTCTTAACTCCAATACCGGCCTCCCTGATGCTCCTCCAGCACAACACTACTTTTCCCAACCCTATTCCCTTTCACTGGCTGTGCCCCAGGCCTGGAATTCTCTCCTTTCTTTCCCCCTCCTGGCTTCCAGTTTCCTTCAAGTCTCAGCTAAAATCCCACCTTCAGCAACAGTCCTTTTTTGGTCCTCATTAATGCTAGTGCCTTCCCTCTGACCTTGCATACATATATACATACATACATACATACATACATACATACATACATACATATATATATTGGGCAATATAAGGACAGCTAGGTGGTGTGGAGAATAAAGTGCTAGGCCTAGAGTCAGGAAGACCTGAGTTCAAATCTGGCCCCAGATATTTACTAGCTGTGCGGCCTTGTGCAAGTTACTTAACTCTGTTTGCCTTAGTTCCTTGATCGGTAAAATGAGCTGAGAAGGAAAAGGCAAACCACTCTTGTATCTCTGCCAAAGAAACCCCAAATGGGGTCATGAAGAGTCGGACATGACTGAAAAAATGGCTCAATGACAACCTATGGGGCAAGGATTGTGTTTTTGGCTTTGTTTCTCTCTCTAGCTCTTAGCACACTGCCTGGCACATGGCAAGTGCTTACTAAATGCTTTTTGACTTGATAAGTTATATAGAAAGTGATGCCAGTATTCAATAGATAGCACTCTTTCCCTGAGTCATCATTGAATCATTGTTTCCTCTTAGATTTCTCAGTCTGTCACCTTTTGTGTTCTGTGAAGAGTTCAGTATGACCCTGGGCAATGGTACACCATGTTTTCTTCTCTTACTTTTAATACATTTTCTGATTTAGGCTCATTTCCTGTTGAAGACTTCTGTAGCTGAGTCATGCGTCCATCCTCTTTGTGTTTCTGCCAGCCTGGATCCCCAACACCCACTTGTCACACATAAAGCCATTAACAATTTAGAAGACTGTTTTTCTACTACACTTTTAAAAGCTTTATTCACATCCAAATAACAGTTCCTTAGCATTGTGTATTTATCATTTTTCATCTGAAAACCTGAAGTGTTAAAAATGTGACTTTTTCTTTCTAAGCATAATTTATAAATCCTCTTTGGATAAGAGGATAATGAAAGATTCAGGAAAGCCAAACATAATATGTAATTCATTTATTTTTGGATGAAGTTTAGGTATCAGTGTATTAGCAAAAGAATTCTAAGAAAATCCTGAAAGGGATTTTTAAAAAATTGTGTAAAGCCAAAAGTGTGCCCTTAAATCTTTAATTTAGATTGTCCTTTAAAATTCTAAGGGAATATTCTAATCATAGAAGCTTTAAAGCTGGAAGGGACCTCAGAGGCAATCTAGTTCAATTGCCTCATTTTACTTACATTTTTTGATAATTAAATTTTTCATTTTTAAATTAATCTCTCCTACTTTTTATTTTTTGAGGCAATCAGGGTTAAGTGACTTGCCTAAGGTCACACAGCTAGTAACTATCATGTGTCTGAGGCTGGACTTGAACTCAGGGCCTCCTGACTACAGGGCCAGTGCTCTATCCACTACGCCATCTAGCTACCCCCTCTCCTACTTTCTTACCCGAAGTTGGGGGGGTGGGGAGAGAAGATAAACAGCAGCAACAACCTTTTAACAAATTTGTGTAGTCAAGTGATGTAAATTCTACATTGGCTGAATCCAAAAAATAAATCACAATCTGCACCCTGAATCCCTTAGCTCTCTGTCAGAGGGTGGGTGGCATGTTTCCTCATGAGTCCCCTGTAACTGTAGCTAGTCATTGTGTTGATTAGAGTTCTCAAGACTTTCAAAGTTGTTTGTATTTACAATGTTTTTATTGTTTAAATTGTTCTCCTGGTTCTGCTCCCTTCACTCTGTATCAGTTCTTACAAGTCTTGTCAGGCTTCTCTGAAACCACTGTTTTTTATTGCACATATTCCATCACCTTCGTATGCCATAATCTGTTCTTCCATTCTCCAATTGATGGTCACCCCCTTAGTTTCTTGTTCTTTTCCACCACAAAAAGAATTGCTATGCATATTTTTGCACATATGGGTCTTTTTCCTCTTTCTTTGATCTCTTTGGAGGATAGCAGTCAACCACTTTATTTTACAAATGGAAAAAGTGAGGCCCAGGCAGGTTAAACGATTTGCCCAACATCATACAGGTAATATCAGGGGTGGTGATTAGATCTAGGTCCTCTGATTTTCAAGTCTGTATTTTCCATTGTATGATATAGTCCAATAACTTCATTTTACAGATGAGGAAACTTGAGTCCCAAAACCAATGAGAAAAGAAGGCAAAGTTTAACTTTCTCAGTTAGCAACTTAACTATGGAAAAATGGCATTTCCCCTAAATTTTAAAAACTAAAATCCATTTTTAAATCAGTCCCTCCTCTTGCAGTTTGGAATATTAGCCATCAGAGTTTAACTGTTGTCATCACTGGTAAGGATTAATATTTATTCATAAGACAATTATGAACACTTATCTTTACACATTGACTTATTCTTTCTTTTGTTAAGATATAGGGTGAAGATTTCTTCTTTCTTTTTTCCCCATCCATCCTTACTTTCCTCCCTTCTTCTCTTCCAATTTTCCTCTTTTATCTCTCCCTTCCCTCTCCCCCTTAGCCTTGCCAGTGGCACATATGGACACTGCTTAACCCTGCTGATCCTCTGAGAGCTGATGAGGTTGCTGACTGCTGATTTAGCTCATCCACATAAAAACCTTTGTAGCTTATCTTCAATTAAGATTTGCTTAATGCAGATTGTGTTTTTCATAAGAGAACATCAGAGAAAGGAAGGAACTATGCTTTTATAGACCTATCCCCTTGGGCACATTTTTCCTCTAGGAAATTCTTGGTGAGGCATAGGTTGACTAAATGCCCTCTGAGGTCTCTTCTAACATTGAGATTCCATGAATTAACTTAAATTTTTCAGTAGCACTTTCCTTCCACCACCATCACCACCCCCATCCCTACCCCCTGCCCCATCATTTGTATATGTATCATACTCCCTTCTTCTCCCCGAAGGACAGGGAGAATGTAAGTTTGAGCACAAGGAATTATTTTTAGTCTTTATATCCCTCTTGCCTAGCATGGTGCCTTGCACTTTTTTATCTGTACCTGTGATGTCTATGTAGGAAATTGCCTCTTATTTCAACTTAAAGCTCTGTCTAGGAGGGGCTGAGGTTAAGTGATTTGACTGGGGTCACTCAGCCAGTATTTGTCAGAGGCAAGATGGAAACCCAGGTTTTCTTGACTCTAAGGCAAGCTCTTTATCCACTGTGCCATGCCTTGCACATGATAGGCACTTAATAAATGTTGACTTGAAAGCTAATTTCCTTTGTCTATTATGATCTGGTCATACTGGTCTACTTGCTGGTCCTCACACAAGATGCTCCTCCCATCACTTTGCCTTTGTCAATCAGTCAGTCAATAAGCATTTATTAAGCACTTTTCCACCATGCCTGGAAAGCCCCCTCTCCTCACCTCCCCTCTCCTCACAGTCTTAAAAACTGGCTCAAATGTCACTTTCTAGAGCAGGCTTTCTTGACTTCCTCCCCTTCCTCCCCCAAAAAGCCTTTCCCTGCAAGGTTAGTTCTAACTATTCTATATATATCTTGTATTGAGCTATTTATTTACATGTTGTCCTTCTTCTCTGAGAGAAATGATTATTTCTCCCTCATGTTAATAATCAGTTATTGAATTAGGATGAGGATTTTTCCAGAAGCTTGTAGATTGTTCAGGTTTCTGCAGGACCTTGTTGATAATGAGATGGGATTAACTTTCTTAAGATCTTGTTCAGATCCCAGCCAGGTAGGGAATCCCACTGTGCTCTACTCAGATTTGGGTGGGGATGCATTCTTTGATTAGATTGCCCAAGGCTGGACAATTTAGAAGTACATCCCCTAGCCTTTCATTAAAATGGTTCCACCTCTTATTATAATATTCATTCTTCTCATTAATTGTTAACTAATAAGAGTTGATTGCCACCCTCAAGAACATCCAAAGGCATATAAGTCATGAGTCCTCTATCATGATGGTCTTTGGCATTCCAGAGTGCCACTGATCTCTTTTATTTATTTTTTAATTAATTTATTAATTAATTTTTAGTTTTTGATATTCACTTCCACAAGATCTTGAGTTCCAAATTTTCTCCCCATCTCTCCCCTCCTCCCACCCCAAGATGGCATGCATTCTGAATACCCCTCCCCCTAATCTGCCCTCCCTTCTATCACCCCTCCCCCCTTCTTTTATCCCCTGCCCCTTCTATTTTCCTGTAGGGCAGGATAGAGTTCTAAACCCCATTGCCTGTATATCTTATTTTTTCAGTTGCATATAAAAACAATTTTTGACATTTGTTTTTAAACTTTGGGTTCCAAATTTTCTTCCTTCCTCAATGCCCACCCGCCCTCATTGAGAAGGCAAGCAATTCCATACAGGTTATACATGTGTAGTCATGCAAAACACTTCCATAATAGCCATGTTATGAAAAACTAACTATATTTCCCTTCATCCTATCCCCCACCCCATTTATTCTATTCTCTCCTTTGACCCTGTCCCTCCTTAGAAGTGTTGGCTTCTATGATTACCCCCTCCCCCAATATGCCCTCCCTTCTATCATCCCCTCTTCTCTTAATCCTTTCCCCCCTATTTTCCTGTAGGGTAAGATAGATTTCCATACCCAATTGAGTGTGTATGTTATTCCCTCCTTAAGCCAAATCCAATGAGAGTAAGATTTATTCATTCCTTCTCACCTCCCTGCTCTTCCCTTCCATGGTAAAAGCTTTTTCTTTCCTCTTTTATGTGGGATAAATTATCCCATTCTACCTCTTCCTTTCTCCTTCTCCTGGTACAATCCTCTCTCATCCCTTAATTTTATTTTTTAGATATCATCTCTTCATATTCAACTCACCCTGTGCCTTCTGTCTACATATATTCCCTCTTACTACCCTAATACTGAGAAAGGTCTCATGAGTTACAAATATTATCTTTCCATGTAGGAATGTAAACAATTCAACTTTAATAAGTGTCTTATGATTTTTCTTTCCTGTTTTCATGCTTCTCTTGAGTCTTGTATTTGAAAGTCAAATTTTGTATTCAGCTCTGGTCTTTTCATCAAGAATGCTTAAAAGATCTCCATTTCACTGAATATCTATTTTTTCCCCCTGAAGGATTATACTCAGTTTTTCTGGGTAGGTGATTCTTGGTTGTAATCCCAGTTCCTTTGATTTCTGGAATGTCATATTCCAAGCCCTCCACTCCCTTAATGTAGAAGCTGCTAAATCTTATGTTATCCTGATTGTGTTTCCACAATACTTCAATTTTTTTTTCTGCTTGCAATATTTTCTGCTTGACCTAGGAACTCTGGAATTTGGCTATAATATTCCTAGGAGTTTTCCTTTGGAGATATCTTTCAGGAGGTGATCAGTGAATTCTTTCAACTTCTATTTTACGCTCTGATTCTAGAGTATCAGGGCAGTTTTCCTTGATAATTTCTTGAAAAATATCTAGGCTCTTTTTTTGATCAAGGCTTTCAGGTAGTCTAATAATTTTTAAGTTATCTCTCCTGGATTTATTTTCCAGGTCAGTTATTTTTCCAATGAGATATTTTACATTGTCTTCTATTTTTTCATTCTCTTGGTTTTGTTTTATAATGTCTTGATTTCTCATAAAGTCATTAGCTTCCATTTGTTCCATTCTAATTTTTAAGGGCTTATTTTCTTCTGTAAGCTTTTGGACTTCCTTTTCCATTTGGCCAATTCTGCTTCTTAAGACATTCTTCTCCTCATTGGCTTTTTGGACCTCTTCTGCCATTTGGGTTAGGCTATTTTTTAAGGTGTTATTTTCTTCAGTATTTTTTTGGGTCTCCTTTAGCAAGCTGTTGACTTCTTTTTCACAATTTTCTTACATCACTCATTTTTCTTCCCAGTTTTCCCTCTACTTTTCTTACTTGCTTCTCAAAATCCTTTCTGAGCTCTTTCATGGCCTGGGACTGAGTCATATATTTCTTGGAGGCTTTGGATGTAGGAGCTTTGACTTTGCTGTCTTCTTCTGGTTGTATATTTTGATCTTCTTTGTCACCAAAGTAAGATTATATGGTCTGACTCTTTTTGCGCTACTTGCTCATGTTCCCAGACAATTACTTGAGTTATAAACTCTTTGTTAAGGTAGAGGTCTGCTGCCAGTGTGGAGAATGTACTGCCCCAAGCTTTAGGTGTTTTGTGCAGCTGTTTTCAGAGATACTTCTAGAGACCTATAAATTTTCAGTTCTTTCAAGGTGGTATGATCAAAGGTGAGATGTTTACTCCTTTCCTGGCCTGTGCTCTGGTCTATGAGTGACCACAAGCACTCCTTTCTGCCTTGGAACTGTGAGAAGGATTATCTCTTTACCACCACAAGCTCTACCATGCAGCACTCCTCCTCATCCCAAGACCACCACCCATAACCCAGACCCAAGCACAGGTAAAGCAAGAGAATCCTACCTCAGTACCAGTAAAGAGATCCCTGCAATCCCCCTCTGATCAGCCACTTGATCCCCGCCTCTGTCTGTGGGTTGAGAACTCAGAAAGCAGCTGCCACCCTGGGGCTATGCCAGGACTGGGGTTGGTCTAAGCTTCTCTCTCACCGAGGTCTGACAGACCTTTCCTATTGACCTTCTAAGATGTCTTTGGTGTTTGTGGGTTGAGAAGTCTGGAAACCACTTCAACTGCTAGTGATTCAGTCCCCTAAGGCCTGCTCCAGGTTTGCTGAGGCCTGGTCTTTGCCTGCTCAGCCGACACTGAAATGTGCTTCTTTCTCAGCCAGGTGTAACAGACCTTTCCAATCAACCATCCAGGTTGTCTTGGGCTGGAAATTTGTCTCACTCTGTCTTTTTAGGAGTTCTGCTGCTCTAGAATTTGTTTAGAGCCATTTTTTTTTACAGGTATTTGGAGGGGCTAAGGGGAGAGCTCAAGCAAGTGACCGCTTTTATTCTGCCATCTTGGCTCTGCCCCCGACCTATTTTATTAATAAAATGATTAATTACCCAGAAATTATGTCTTGAAAACTTTTTAAATATTGCATCTCACTTGAATGAAACTCCTTGAGGGCAAAGAATATTTTTGCCTTTCTTTGTCTCTATAACACCTAGCACAGTACCTGACATAGCAAGTGCTTAATAAATTGCTCGTTGGCTGACTGAATATTAATGGACAATCATCATAAGTCATTTAAATTCAAACTAGGACATTTTAAATTATAAATTATTTTATTCATTTGATATTTATTGAGCACTTATTTTACTTTGTGCAGGTCATTGTGGGGATAAGATGAATTAATCATGGTTCTTCCACATCCATGTAATTTGTGGCCCACAACCCAACCCCTTCCCCAAAGCATTCTGAGCCCACATGGACTGGGCCTGATTCCCGTAGGGTCATTTTCTCTCTTTGGTTCATCACTTTGTGACATTTAAAAAGTTTGAGAGACGTAGTTTCTGGGTAATTTTATCATTTTATTAATAAGGCTAGTATGTTTATTAATAAAAAGATGTCAATGGCACTCTTGAATGCCAAAGACCTCTCTTGGCAGTGGGCTCACAGCTTACATACCCTTGGAAGGACAGATGTTCCTGAGGATGGCAATTGGTTAGCAACTAATGAATATAGATGTGGGTTATATTCCAATGAGAGTGCTAAAGTACTGACTTGGATCACCTAAGTCATGGTCCAAGAGACATCAATTTCCATATCACCTGTCTGACAGAAGGGAGAATCCACATTTTCCCAGATGGCTCCAGAGGAGAAAATGAGGTTAGTGACTTTGCACATCCCTCCCTCACTTAAATCCAGTTCACTTGCAAGTCTTGGCATCATCTTCCTGATACTGTGGTCTTCTTCAAGAACATAGGACAAACAACAACAACGACAATCCAACTAAATTTGCCTTCTTGTTTCCCACAGGTGACATCCTGTCTCAGGTAAATCTACCTGCCTTTGCACAAGCTGTCTCTTCTATATCTGGAATGCACTCCTTCTTTGACTCTGCCTTTTAGAATCCCTAGTTTCCTTTAAAGCTCAATGTAAATAGCACCTTCTATATGAAGTTGATTTTGATTCTTTTTCCTTCCTCCCTTCCCATATGCTCCCCCTCCCCAACTCCTCCAACTTATCTGTACTTTTTTTTTTTGCATATATATGAAAGTAGTTTCTACTACTTGAACACAAATTCCTCAGAGACCTCAAGGAATTTTTATATTCTCAATACCTAGCCAGTGCCTGCCATATTATGAGCTTTTAATAAATTTGTTGATTAAACTACAATTGTAGTGTTAATTTTTTAATTATCCTCTGTTAATTATTTCCTATCTATCCTGCATATAACTTGTTTGTATGTATTTGTTTGCTTGTTATCTCCTCCATTAGGTTGTGAGCTCTGTGAAGGCAGGGCCTGTCTGTTGCCTCTTTATGTATCCTCAGTAAAATAGATGCTTTTTTTGTTGCCGTTCAGTCCTTTTTTAGTCATGTCCAACTCTTTGTGACCCCATTTGGGGTTTTCTTGGCAAAGATACTGGAATTGTTTGCCATTTCCTTCTTTAGCTCATTTTACAGATGAGGAAAGTGAGGCAAATAGGCAAACTTGCCCAAGGTCACACAGCTAGTAAGTGTCTGAGGCTGGATTTGAACTCAGAAAGATGAGTCTTCCTGACTCCAGGCCTGGCACTCTATCCCCTGTACCACCTAACTGTCCTCACAGTAGATGCTTATTAAATGTTGACAAACTGACTAGATCTAGTCCAATCTCCTAATTGTGCTGATAAGAAAATGGAGGCCTAGAGAGTTAAATGTCTTACTCAAGATCACATATGTAGTAAGTAGCAGAGCCAAGATTTGAACCTAGTTCTTCTGATTATAGCTAGACCTTTTCACGATGTACCATGCTGTCTTCCAGTAAAATAGGTGCTTAATAAATGCTTATTAGATTAGATTACATATTTCCCCCCCTTTCATTAATTTGGTTATTGACTCTTATTTTTTTATGTTTTTATTTGTGTCTTTTGTTTTTTACATCAGTTATTTCTTCATATACTCTACTTCCCCAACCCCCCACTCCTCCCTTCTATCTCCTATTTCTCCCTGCTTTATAACAAAGAAAAACAGTTAATCAAAGCCAATGGACAAAATGATTAAATCTTTCTTAATGCACCTGTAGTCTTCTGTCTTTCTACTGAAATGAAAGAGGTAGATTTCATCATCTGTACCTTTTGACTGAGATTGGTCAGTATATTTACTCAGATTTCCACTTCCTTTAAACTTTTAAAAAAATTTGCATTATTGTGGTCATTTTATATACCATCCTCCATGTTCTGCTTACTTCACTCTGCATCAATCTCATAAGAACCCTGCAAGGTAGGGTATTATCCCTATTTTACAGTTGAGGAAACTGGGGTTAAGTGACTTGCCCAGGGTCACATAGTCAATAAATGTAGGAGTAGTATTGGAACTCTTTGTCTTCCTGATTCAAAGCCCCTCTCTCTATTGACTGTACCACCTAGCTGCCTTTAATCCAATGAATTAAAAAACTTCTATGTGACTCAGAAGACAGAACTGCTTAGCCAAAATAAACATATGCAAAATTCCTTCAACTATATAAACAAAGATGACTTATTATGTTAATAAGACTTTTTAAATAAAGTTAAGGCATAAACCCTTTCTCTGAGTTTGCTATTGAAGTGTAGGGTTGCCTGAGGCTTACCAAACTCTTTTATCCTGTTTTGATGAATTGTTTGGGGAATTATATTTTATGGCAAGAGGCCTATTTGTAAAGGGTCCTATGCTGTGCTGAAACTAGATTTATCAGTTAAAAAATCCCCAAATGATTCCTTAATCTGGTAGAAAGAAAAAAGCTTCCTGTTTCTATATTCTAGAATAGCTGATCCTCACAGAATGATTAGATTCTGATAAGACAGTTAGTGTTGCTAGAGATGCTTTGTGACCCATAAATCTTTTCTGGCCACTTCTGAGGCAGGGTGGTCTTCCATGGGAATCCTGGTTCTTTCTTAATGCCTACACCCACAAGACCCCAAACAATAGGGCTTGATTGAGATGAACGCTTCCTTGTTTTGACTGTGCCTCATGTAAGTACCCATGGGAGGCAGCAGGAAGCAAACATGCCACCTTTAGGATAATTAGCAGTACTTGTGGTAACAGCTCTATCTCTACCAGAGTGGATGAACACCTACTAAGCAAGTTAAGGTACACGCTACAAGTAAGTGCACGAGGGGCAATATGCTCCCTTAAAGCGCTAGTATCCATTTTACAATCCATCTGCCTTTTTCCTTTTTCGTTTGTTCGTTTGGTTTTTTGTTGTTGGTTTTTTTTTTTGTTGTTAAGCAATGGAGTTAAGTGACTTGCCCAGGGTCACACAGCTAGTAAGTGTGTCAAGTGTTTGTTCTTAGGCCTGATTTGAACTCAGGGCCTCCTGACTTTAGGGCTGGTGATCTATCCACTGTGCCACCTATCTGCCCCCACCCTGATTTCTTAATAGGCCAGGTAGGTAGCATTGTGGATGGAGGGACAGGCCTGGAGTCAGGAAGACTCATTTTCCTTTCTTCAAATCTGGCCTCAGATACCTACTAGTTGTGTGGTCCTGGGCAATTCATTTAACCTTGTTTGCCTTAGTTTCCTCATCTATAAAATGAACTGGAGAAGGAAATGGCAAACCACTCCAGTACCTCTGCCAAGAAAACCCCAATGGAGTCTTAAAGAGTAGGACACAACTGAAAATAACTGAACAACAACAATTTCTGAATATAGACCCTCTCCTTGACCCAAGAAACTATCCCTTGTAACAAATAGATACATGTATATATATATATATATACACACACACACACACACATATATACATATATATATATTTTATATATATATATATATATATATTTTTTTTTGATGAGGCAATTGGGGTTAAGTGACTTGCCCAGAGTCACACAGATAGTAAGTGTCAATTGTTTGGTCTGAGGCTGGATTTGAACTCAGGCCCTCCTGACTTCAGGGCTGGTGCTCTAAGTAACAAATATTTTAAAAAGCAAGCAAAACTAACCAACACAGCTACTGTTCGACAGTGTATGTAAGATGTAACAATTTTTTAGCTTTATAGAGCAGTGAGAGGTGATTTAGGAAGAATACCTTTTCAAGATGGGAGAGGAGGTCTTGGCCCATGTTTTGGCCTCTTGGACTGAAGTTCTAGTCATCTCTCTTAAAGAATTACTATGGTGGGGGAGAAAAATTGAAAATTTAAAACTCAAAAGCTTATGGAAGTGACTGTTGATAAATTAAAGTAAATTAATAAAAAATCATTATAAAAAACAGAATTACTATGGTGCCGGGGAGAAAGGACTGGCTTTGGATTCAGAGGACCTACATTTAAATCTTAGTTTTGTCACTAAACACTTACTTGTGTGACCTTGGGCAAGTCAAGTCTCTTAAGGTTTCTTGACCCATCTGGAAAATGAAAGTGTTGACCTCTGAGTTCATTTTTAGCTCTAAATCTATGATCCTATGATCTTTTAAAAAAAATTTTTTATTTTTAGTTTTCAACATTCACTTCCATAAGATTTTGAGTTTTAAACTTTCTCCCCCTCCCTCCCCTCCACTCTTCCCAAGATGGTGTGCAATCTGATATAGGTTCTACTTATTCATTCATATTAAGCGTATCTTCCCATTAGTCATGATGTAAAGAACAATTAGAACTAATGGGAGGGACCACAAGAATGAAGCAATAAAACAAAATAACAAAGGAAAAGGGAAGCAAATAGTACGCTTCTATCTGCATTTAGACTCCATATTTCTTTCTACAAGTGTAGACAGCATTTTCCATCATGAGGCTTTTGGAGTTGTCTTAGATCCTTGCATTGCTGAGAAGAGCTAAGTCTATCTAAGTCAGTCACTATACAATGTGGCTGTTACTGTGTACCATGTTCTCCCGGTTCTGCTCACTTCACTCTGTATCAGTTCATGTAAGTCTTTCCAGGTTTTTCTGAAGTCAGCCTGTTCATCATTTCTTATAGCACAAAAGTATTCTATTACATTCATATACCATAACTTGTTCAGTCATTCCCCAATTGATGGGCATCCCCTCAATTTCCAATTCTTTGCCACCGCAAAAAGAGCTGCTACCAATATTTTTGTACGTGTGTGTCCTTTTCCTATTTTTATGATCTCTTTGGAATACAACCCTAGAAGTGGTATGATCCTATGATCTTATTCTAACTTGTTTAATTTCACAGATTTTCTTTGTTTTTGTTTTTGCTTTCCCTAAGCCTAAGGAAATGACCTGATAATTGAGAAAACCATCAATAATTCTGGTCAGAATCTCTCTCCAAACTTGTTTTTGCCATCTGATACTCTTAAAATATGGCCTAACCTATCCTGGGAAGTCTACTTAAATTGTCGTCTTTACATGGCATAGTGTGAGAGGCAACCTGAATATCTGCATAAAACTTCCCTTCTTTATCAAGATCTTGGGAAACTAGAAGCCTGGAAGATGTGGCCCAGACTGGCTTATAGAACCCTAGGGAAATCATTTAGACTCTTAGTGGTCTGGTCAATTCTTTAAGACTATATTTTGAAGAGAAGATACTGATCTGTGTTGTTAAAAAGAGTTTCCTTACTTGGAATTTCCCCACACAAATGAAATCACAGATCCAGTCCCTATCCATTATCCCTTCTCAGGAAAAAAAAAATCTCACAAAACAAGGAATCTGATTTGTGAGAGTGACCAGATGAGGGCAGCAAGAGCTCGTAGCAAATGTGCCCTCCCTTCACTGGGAATTCCAGACCCAATCTAGACCATGCAACTTCCTGTTTCTATAAGATTTCAAATCATGTCCTGCCATTACGAAGACTGTAAACATTGGGGAGCCATCCTGGCTATCAATATAACTGACGGGATTATTTTCCATGGCATTTCATTTTGCCAGAGTGTTTTTACAATGGGTTTTTATTATTTGGGGGTGGGGGGAAGGTTTGCATAGAATTAAGATAATGGCTCCCTAGAATGAAAATAGAACAACCATTAAAAAAAATCAAAATTCAAAGAGACAAAAAGACAGCAATATCTTAATTCTACCAGATTCTGGTTTTGTTACACAATAATAAAAAAACAAGAAGAGTTCTTGAGCTGTTTTTTTTGTACAATTTGACAAATTAACCATCTTACTCCGGAGTATTATGAGGAGCTAAGCAGACACTGCTGCCAATGTAATGAACAGTTTTTCCTTTCTCCCCACAAAGTGAGCAGAAATGCTGAAATGTCAAGTGTGGGGTATTTCATAGGACATTAGACTTTTTTTGTTTCTATATATTGCTGTTTTTATTTCTTTCTTGCATCTTTTTCTTTTTGTTATTTTTTATTTTTTAGGCAATTGGGGTTAAGTGACTTGCTTAGGGTCACACAGCTAGTAAGTGTCAAGTGTTTGGTCTGAGGCCAGATTTGAACTCAGGTCCTCCTGACTTCAGGGCCGACGCTCTATCCACTGCGCCACCTAGCTGCCCCTTTGTTTTTTGTCATAAGAGATGCTTCTAAGAGAAGGGGGAAAGGGAGGAATAAAGGGGATAATGATGATGATGATGGTGATGATGATGATGATAGTAAGGCAGCTAGGTGGCAGAGTGGACAGATTGCTGGGCCTGATGTCAGGAAGACTCATCTTCCTGATTTCAAGTCTGGCCTCAGATACTAACTAGCTGGGTGACTCTGGATAAGTCACTTAACCCTATCTGTCTCAGTTTCCTCATCTTTAAAGTGAGCTGGAGAAGGAAATGGCAAACCACTCCAGTATCTCTGTCAAGAAAATCCTGAATGGGAGTCATAGAAAGTCAGACACGACTCAAAAACAATTTAATGCATTATCAAGAATAATAATAGCTAGCACGAATAGAAAGCTTTATGATTTGCAAAGAGTTTTGCATGTTATCTCATTTGATCCTCACAACAATACTGTGAAATAGGTGCTATTTTTATCCTTATTTTATATTTGAGGAAACTGAGACAATCACAGTTAAGTGATTTACCCAGGGTCACACAGCTAGTAATCATCTGAGGGAGTATTTGAACTCAGATCTTCCTGACTAACAAGTTCAGCACTGTCCACTGTTACAATCTAGCTGCCTCAAATCTAGGCAATGAAAAAGTGAAATATATCACTAAAAATCTTTTTTTTTAAAAGAGCAATAAGTGCTAGATATGGAGGCAGAGACCCTGAGTTCAAATCCTCGCTCTGACATTACCTATGTGAAGATGAGCAAGTCATTGACTCTCTCTGGGACTGTTTCCTTAACTATAAAATGAGGGGGTTGAACCAAAGCAGGGGTTCTTAGTCTTTATTTATGTCATAGACCTCTCTCTCTCTCTCTGTGTCTATCTCTCTGTCTCTCCCTCTCTCTCTTTCTCTCTCTCCCTCTGTCTCTCTCTCTGTGAGTAGAGTGCAGGCTTGGAATCAGGAAGAATTGTGTTCAAATCTGGCCTCGAGTTTATTAGCTGTGTGACCCTGAACAGCCATTTAATCTCAGTTTTCTTATCTATAAAGTGGGGATAATAAAGCACCTACCTTCCAGGATTGTTGTTTAAAATAATGAGATAATATTAGTAAAGTGCCTAATACATAGTAAGTGCTATAGAAATGTTAGCTATTAGATGATTCTGAAAGTCCCTTCAACCCTAAACCTGTGATCTTATGATCCTAAGATTTTTGGACTGAAAGAATTTATAGAAAAAAAAAGAGAAAAGGCAGAACTCTGCAGGATCATTGCAAAGGTGCAGAGATGTAACCTCCAAGGTCCAAAAAACAGCAACTTTGTTCACACACAACTTTAATAATGCAATAATCAAAAAAAGTGTGTTCCAAATTCTAGAAGGATCATGAACTCAGATCACTAGTAAGAATTCTTTGCCCTCTAGCAGTTCCCCAAGTGGCCGTGGGAGGAGGTTGGAGGGGTAGAGAGGGAAAGGGAATGAGCTTTTATATAACACCTACTATGTGTCAGGCACTGTGCCAAGTACTTTAAAAATATCTCATTTGATCTTCACAACAACCTTGGGAGGTAGGTGCTATTAGTTCTCTCATTTTACAAATGAGGAAACTGAGGCAGGCAGAGGTTAAATGACTTGCCCAAGGTCACACAGCTAGCACACAGCTGTACGTGACTGAGAAACATTCAGAAAACAGAGAAAAGAGTATTCTAAAGTGCAGGGTGAGACTTATATTGTATATCCCATAAAAACTAGTAGTTATGCAAACTAGGCAAAGCCCTTGGATTCTGGATTCTCTCATATAGTCACTGAGATTTCTAATACTTAAATCCTGGGAATACAGTATGGAGATGCTTAGGACACTTGTTTAATTTAACTAAAAGGTTTGCATCTTTGGTCTATAATATATAAAGATGGATGCTGTGGCCTTTTAACTTTCTATGGATTTACCCATAGTATGACGTATTTTCTCACTTTTCATTAGTAACTTATTTCCCCTGTCTGTATTAGGAATTACCCATCTTGCATGATTGTACATTGCATTTTCATGCCCTTTAGCTCCTGTGGTACTTACCATGAGGTGAGGTAGATAGGGCAGATGTTTTTAGGGATGAGAAGATGAGGTTAGGTGGCAGAAATGGGACTAAAACCACATTCTTCTGTCCTCTACTTTGTCATTCTTTCTTGTATCAAATTCTGTGTCTAACATGAGCTTCTTACTGGACTTTCCTTCTGGACCTGTGTCCATCTCCTCCCACAGCCAGCTTCATGCTTCCACAAGCAGCCAACACCATGTTTTTCAAATTATAGTTTCATGCCTGTTTGCTCTCAGGGCCTACAGCCCCACCAACAGAAGGCACTGGAGATATGAAACTAGCATTCTAAAATAGCTGTATTGCCTATTCCCACAGTGAGCAAACAGCAACCATGTCTTGTTTTCCACCATCATTGGTTTTTTTAAATTCTTTGTCATTCACTGAAGGTCCATTAGACTTTGACAGATAAAAGCCACTCTCAGAGAAGCTTAATATTTTACAAAGCTCTTAAAATACCTGTACCTTTTCCATGTATCACACATAGGTATCTTTCTTTTTTTTTAATTTGTAGGCAATTGGGGTTAAGTGACTTGCCCAGGGTCACACAGCTAGTAAGTGTCAAGTGCTTGGTCAAAAGCCAGATTTGAACTCAGGTCCTCCTGACTTCAGGGCCAGTGGGCTATCCACTGCACCACCTAGCTGCCCTGACACATAGGTATCTTAAAGAAACTTTTTGAATGAGATAGAGAACATTCAACTGCTACAAAATCCCAAGGCAAGTAGTCTTTTAATACAGGGATTGGAAGATTTAGATAATATCAAAATCCTATCCAGTCATTTACAATAGAAATTTTCCATAAATTTCCTCACAGAGAGAGGAAAAAAAATACTAGGGTACAGGAGGGCCATAAGATCTTGATACAATAGCCTTAACAACAACCATCTTTTAAGCACTGTAATATGTACTAGGAGAGATATAAAATTTAGAGAAAAATCTATTTCCTGCCCTCAGGTAGCTTGCACTTTAGTAGATTCAACAATGAAAGGGAAAAGCTAGATTGGAATTGAAGGGTTAGAGGAAATTTTTATTAATTTTTAAAATGATTTGGGGAATCTGGGTGTGTTTGTAAGCCTCTGGGAACAAGACAGTGATGAAGGAGCAATTGAAGATAAATTAAATGAGAGGTATTGCCTGCTAGAGTAAGATTCTGGAGGAGGCAGGATGAAATGAATGTGCTATAATGGGAAAAGGCTGGAAAACATTTTTTTGAATGGACCTCAGAGTTGGAAGAGTCCTTAAGAGTCATTTAATTCAACCTAATGTGAAGAATTAAAAACCCTATTTGACATCATACACAATAAGTGGTCATCTAGCCTGTGCCTGAGGGGGAATTCACTACCCCCTGTTAGCAGGTCATTCCACTTCTGGATAGCTGAATCATATGGCATGGTCCAGTTGGTCAATGGCTTTCCTAAAACATGGCACCTGGAACTGAACACAATATTTTCGTTGTCGTCTGAGCAGGACAGAGTACACTGGCATCCTATAAGAATGGTGATGTATAACATATCTCTAACATGGAATAGAGAGACAACATAGCATTGTGGTCAGAGGACTGGCTTTGGAGTCAGGAAGACCTAAGTTCAAGCCTAGTTTTAACACATACTAGCCAGGTGATCCTGGGCAAGTCAATCAACCTCTCAGACAATTTTTTTTTTTGTGTGTGAGGCAATTGGGGTTAAGTGACTTGCCCAGAGACACACAGCTAGTAAGTGTTATGTGGGTGAGGCTGGATTTGAACTCAGGTCCTCCTGACACCAAGGCTGGAGCTCTATCCACTGTACCATCTAGCTGCCCCCAGACACTGCCCCCAGACAATTCTTTATGAATATAAATTACAGGGGAACTGAAATTGATAAAGGGAGTTTCTATACTGGGAGTTCCCACATAATCTAACAAAATCACAGATGCTACCTCCTACTCTACTCCCAATGATAATATATGTAATAAAGATATTGCTGTTATCCTGTAATGCCAGTGTTATGACAACATTGTATTAAAGTACATTATAAACTATTCTTAAAACATTGAAAGATCATATAAACATTCAATTTAATTGTACATTTTCCCCAACCAGGCCAAACCAGGTTGAGGGTAACCCACAGGCCTCAAACCAGTTGGTGAGTTAGGGGGGTGTCTACCCCAAGCATGTGAAGACTTTTGCTGGTAGAATGGGCAGATAAGAAAAATTTGTTCCAATGACCACAAAGGCTGCTGAAATAAGCTCTGTGGAGTGCATCAAAGATGCCATCCACTGCATCCCGGGCCATCACCAATTCTCTTGACTTTTGTCCTGCCACTGGACTTCAATGACTCAGAAAGACAGAGTGAGGCTGACGACTTTGTGCACCTCTGCCTCACTTAAATCCAATTCATGAACAAGTCAAGACATCATCCCCATGATGTCAGTGGTCCTCTTTGAAAATGAAGGACAAACATTTCCCTCAAATTACCCAGAACTCTTTTGCCCACTTCAGATTAGACTTTCCATAAAACTTTGTTAATTAGAAACTAGAGACATGCAATGCTCAGAGACTCACAGAAGATCAGAATAAATAACTTCACATTATTATCTACTTAGAGCTGTAAGGTCATGAAGTCCCACCCCCTTATTTTACAGATGAAGATACTGAGCACCAGAGAGGTTGATTGATTTGTATAGGTCACACAGCTACTTAGAGTCTGAGGCAGGATTCAAATGCAGGTCCAGAGCTTTGCCTTCCTTCACCAAGCTGCATTACCCAGACGAAATCACTAAGAAGTGGAAGAGTCAAAATTTTAACACTGGCTTGAAGTCTAAACACCATATGTTGTCTTGAGAAAACCCAATTCTTTTTTGAGCTAAGATGGAGAAGCCCCTTGCTTGTCACCCTTGTTAAAGCTTGCTTCTGATACTGACCATGTGGTATGTTTGTTAGGTCTTCATCCCATTTGTCCCACCCTGTGGTGAGTTCCCTGAGCCATGCACACACACATAAAACATGTATAACGAGCTTTAAAGCTTTTGTTTTGGGGTTGATTGACACCGTGACATGTTCCAGGAATTTCTGTACAGGTCAGAGCTAGTACCTGCTACTTTAACCCTATTACACAGAAGACCTAGTAAATCAGTGTATCAAAAATGCAATTTTTAATTGATGCCCAGAGTGCATTTTATGATGTGGATAAAATCCATAGAAACCTAGAAACACAAACAGAAGCTGTCAGGAAGTTAGAAGACAATACCCAAATCCTGTTTTTCATTGAGTTGTTCTTACTTGAACAAGATGCTCTGCCTACTAGATGAACTTGGTCTGACAGTACTCAGTGTTTCACCTGGCTATGATCAGAACTTGGTGTTCTTTGGGAATCAGATTGGCTTAGGTTCATTGTCTTCTGGGGGGCTTCAGTGTCTTCATGCAGCAGGTGCTAGGCGTCTTTCTCTTTAGGCAAAAGAAGCATAGCCCATGCTCTTCTTCCAGCCCTGCCCCATGTCCATCCCTTTACAACTGATTCACATCTAAATCCTTGGTGTCAGTTTGAGTCTCACTACTTGCCTCACAGTAATTAGTTTGGAATCTTGGTTGGCAAAGATTGTCTTTATCAAAAGTTCAAAGGTCTAGAGTCAGAAGGAACCAGGGAGGTCATCCAATCCCTTCCTTTTACGGGTGAGTGAGCTGAGGCCCTGGGACCTTAGGTGACTTGTTGACAGTCACAGAGGTGGTAAATATCAGAGGTGGGATTTGCACTCAGATCCTTTGGCAGCAGGGCCAAGTGGTTTTTCCGCTATACCTTGCAGCAATCCAACCATTCAACAGTTACTGAAGTATAGTGGGAGGACTGAACTAGAAGTTAAAAGATGTGGGATCTGCCAACAGATCATTGTGAGTGTATGCATATGTATGTGTGTGTGTGTGTGTGTGTGTGTGTGTGTGTATGTGTGTGTGTGTGTATGATTGTGTATAGACTTGACAAGCCAATTCCCCTCTTTGAGTATCTGTTTCCTCGTTTATAAAATGAGGGGTTTGGAGTTAGAGGACCTGGGTTCGAATTCTGACTGTGACACTAAGTGCCTGTGTGACCTTGGTTAAGTCATTTAACTTCTGGCCCCCTAGTTTCCTCATCTATTAAGTGTGAGGGTTGCACCATGATTTTTAAAGTCCCTTACTATTAGAAATCCATGATCCTTGGATTCTCTAGTGAACTAGATGATTTAAGTCCCTTCTACCTTTAATAATAATAATAGTAATAACAATAATTCACATTTTCATAGTGTGAGTGGAAGGGGAAAAAAGGAAGGGGAAAGTACAGAAGGATTGGGTTAGAGCTGAGCCTCTAACCTAGAGCTCCATTGGTACTATATAATGGCATCTTAGATATTCTTTTCACAGAATTATAGAACCACTGAATCACATAGTTGGAAGGAACCTCAGAAGCCATGATGATGGTGGTGTCCATGACAGAAACAGGAAAATTAAGAAGGATGGGTTTTTGGGAAAAGATAAATTCCATTTCGCTGAGTTTTAGATATCTATGGGACACCCAGTTAAAAATGTTTAATAAGCTGTTGGTAATGTTAAACTGGAGCTCAGGAAAAAGACAAGATCTGGATTTTTTGATCTAGGAGTCATTCCATGATAATTCTCATATCCCTTCCCTAACCTCCCTCCCTGCCCCCCAACTCTTCTTTTCTCTAGGGTAAATATCCCCTACTCCTTCAACTAATGCTCCTATTGCATTATTTGGAGGCTCTTTGACATCCTAGTTACACTCGTTTGAATGCTTTCCAGTTTAACAATTTCTGGAGAAGCGTCAGTTCCAGAACACTTTAGATATGGTCTGAATTGAGGAGAACCTAACAGTATTTTTATTTCTCTAAACCTGGACACTATTATTTTCTAAATGCAAGCAAAGTTGACATTCACTGTGGATTCATATGGAGGTGTGGTCCTCTACAACCCCCATATATTTTTCAGACAAATTATTACCTATTCGCATCCATCTCTGATTGTACTTGTAAAGTTGACTTCTTCTATCCAAATGTAAGATCTTAGATTTTCTTTATTAAATTTCACCCTTTAAATATGACTGAATGCTCTCTAGCCTGTCAAGACTTCTTGAATCTTAACTTTTATCTGGTTTATCATCCATTCCATTGCTGTGTCATATTTCATATTTGATAAGCATTTTATCTATGCCTTCATCCAAGGCATTGGTAAACATGTTAAAGAGTAGATGAGGTGGGGGTGCACATCTGTAATTACATTTCCTGGGGAGGTTAAAACTGGCAGAACTCTTGAGCTCCAGAGATCTGAGATTTATGTACAGCTAAGCTGATCAGGTGTTTGCACTAAGTTCAGCATTAAGATGTGTGAAGGGTAGGGAAAAGGGGACACCAGGTTGCCTAAGGAAAGGTGAACTGACCCAGGTCAGAAATGGAACAGGTCAAAACTCCTATGCTGATCAGTAATGGGATCATCCCAGGGTAGCCGCTGTACTCAGCCTGGGTGAGAAAGGGAAATCTAGTCTTTTTAAAAGAAAATGTTAAAGAGCATGTGGCCAAGCACAGATTCCTGGGGTGAACCATTAGGAACTGCCTTCTAAGTTCACATCAAACCTCTAATGATTACTTTTCGGGTCCTGGCATTCCACCAGCTCTAAATATGCCTAACTGTGCTATCATCTTGCCCAGATGACTCCATTTCCCTCCACAAGAGATTTTTATTTTTTCTAGTAAGTTTGCAGAAAAAGGAAATGAGATTCTTATGGCATGATCTGTTATCCATGAAGCCATGCAGACTTTTTTGATTCCATTTCAAGATGTTTGTTAGCCATCCCTCTAATTTCATCAGGAATGCCTAATAATTTGAAAACCCTGCTTTCTTCCCCTTTTTGAAAACTGGGGCAACTTTTGCCTCCAGTCGGGAGCACTTTTTCTAATCTTTGCATGTAATGGAAGGACTAGAAACCCTCTGAGCTTCAGGCCAGCTGAATTATAGTTTTAAAAAGGAAGAAGGGGAGGAATGTGGTTAGATAGAGAAAAGAGACCATGACCTTGTTCCTTAGGATAAGCTTGTGTCTGTAACTTTTCACTGCCCATTTATCTAAAGAGTGGGAGAGACTTAATTGGAGTTTGAAAAACTGAGGCTTCCCAAGTCTCCAGAATGGCTTGGTAAATCCTGAATGAGTAATCACTGCCTGGAGTATAATCTAATCTTCAAAGATATAAATTTAGGATTATCATAAACTGGAGTGAGTTCTGTTACTAAGGGGAAAAAGTCTTGGACCAGGAAAAGAGAGTCAGAAGAAAAGACTAAATTTAAGGAGACTAGTTAGTTGGGATGACCTGATATTTGTTCTAAAGTGCTTGGGACCTGGGAATGATAATCATCTCTCATGTAAAATACTTCAGCAATAGCCAAAAGGTTCTGAGGAAATAAGACAGGGAAAGTTTTCTTTCCTAGGACAAAGGTTCTTCCATCCAACTATCCATCTATCCATTTATCTATCTATCTATCTATCTATCTATCTATCTATCTATCTATCTATCTATCTATCTATCTATTCTATTCTATATTTCCATTATCTATTTATATTTTCATTCATTATTTATTTATTTCTTCATTTACTTATGCATGGGTGTATCTTATAAAAGAGCTGAAAAAAAAAACCACACATACAATTACAATTAAGCTAAGGGAACATAGCAATATTAATTCTTCTTTGAAGAAGAGATAGCCAAGACTTTTAGCTGACCCAGAAGCTCAAAGCATTGGAAACAATTGGAGACTATATGTCACACAGAAAGCATCTAGTGTAGACTATGTGTCTATCAGAGTAGTGACTGGCAGAGAACAATAAGATGAAGAGAACAGACCTATCCAGTAAAGACTAGTGGCCCCAGGGGGAACAGTGGACTTACAGTATGGAAGGTATGTGTTGTCCCTCCATATGAATACCTTGGCCATATGTGTTCCTTACAGGTGTGCTTCTCCATGCATATTCCCTATTTGTGAACATTCTTTCCCACTGATGCTATGTATTGTGGAATAGTATGGCCTAGGTTTATGGGGGATGTATTTTGTTGTTACTTGTCTCATGCTATTTCATTAAATGCCTTTGCCTAGAACTAATTGTGTCTTCAGGCTGGCTATTAAAGATAAACATATTGGTGGGGATTTGTGAGCTACAGTTTCTCAGGAGGCAAACTTCTAAAGCATTTTGAACCTGGGATAGATATCTTCTGGGAGATTTACCCTACAAGATGGAGGTTGTATCCAGGCGCTACCCACAACCCTGCAGCAACCAACTCAGTAATTACCTGCTTTTAAAGGAGTTATTATTATTATTATTTTTTGCAATTGGGGTTAAGTGACTTGCCCAGGGTCACACAGCTGGTAAGTGTCAACTGTTTGGTCTGAGGCCGGATTTGAACTCAGGTTCTCTTGACTTCAGGACCAGTGCTCTATACGCTGCACCACTTAGCTGCCCCTAAAGGAGTTATTTTCATCAAAGTTTTCATTCAGTAAAGTTTTGTACCTCTTTTTCTATTTGGCCAATTCTATTTTTAAGGTGTTTTTTCTTCAGCATTTTTTGTGTGCCTCTTTCCCCAAGATATTAATTATTTTCTCATAATTTTCTTCCTTTGTCCTCATTTCTTTATTTGATTTTCCCTCTATCATTCTTATTTAGTTTTGAAAATAATGTTCTAGGAATTCTTGTTGGGCTTGTGTCCAATTCATATATTTTTAAGGCTTTTCTTGTAGCTGTTTTGACTTTGTTGTCTTTTTCTGAGTGTGTGTCTTGATCTTCCCTGTCACCACAGTAATTTTTTATGGTCAGGTTCTTTTTTTATCGTTTGCTTATTTTTTTCACTCCATAGTTTGATTTTGAACTTTCTGTTAAAGTTGGGCTCTGTTTCCAGCATGGGGAGGGAGGGAAGGGCACCATCTCAAGCTTCAGACTTTTTTATAATATTGCTTTCAGAGCTAGTTCGAGGGGTTTGAAAGTTTTTTGTATTCTAAAGTGACATGATCTGAGGAGAAATGTGGTCACTCCTCTTCTGCTCTGCACTCTGGTCCTTACCCAGGAAGGGCCACTGATCCTTTGCGATTACAATCAATACTTTTCCTCAGGGACCCTGCCATCTTGGGACCAGAAGTGATACTATTCCACAGGGTCTCTGATCCCTTGTGACCAAAAGCAATACTGCTCCTCAGGGCTCTCAGTCCCTCTTGACTGAAACCATTATGACTCAGAAGTGAGTGTAAGTAATGGAGTTGTCAAACAGCATTTGGTTTTATGTCCAATGCTAGCACAGGGGTCCCCTGTAATCTCTTTCTGATCAGATGCCAGGTTCCCTAACCTCGTCTGACTGAGAACTCTTGAAGCTACCATTGCTGCTGCTTCTGTCACGACCACCTGGTCCCACCACCAGTGGTTCATCCATGTGGGCTTTGGGCCAGCCTCCACCTTTATGTCACAGATCTCTCTTTACAGCCTCCTAAGTTTTCTTGGGTTGGAAGAAAGGGTCATTCTGACTATTTGTTGCCTCTGCCATTCTAGAATTCGATTTGAGATGTTAGTTTAAAGTTGTTTGAAGGGGAATGTTGGGAGAGCTCAGTTGAGTGCTTTCTCTACCCTGGCCTCTTGGCTTCACCTTAGCTTAGTTATTTCAAGCCCTTAATTCTCTCGGAGAAGGGTGTTCACAGGTCATGAAGGGATAGGGGCATGTTGCTTAATCATTTCGGTTGTGTTTAACTCTCCTCCAACTCATTTTTACAGATGAGAGATTGAGGCAAATAGGTTCTTGCCCAGGCTTACACAGCTGGTAAGTGTCTGAGGCTGGATTTGAACTCAGGTCTTCCTGACTCCAGACCCAGTGCTCTATCCAAGGCACCACCTAGCTGCCCTAAAAACCAAGTTACAGCATTTGCTAATTTTCTTTCTTTTCTTTTTCTTTCTTTCTTTTTCTTTCTTTCTTTCTTTCTTTCTTTCTTTCTTTCTTTCTTTCTTCTTTCTTTCTTTCTTTCTTTCTTTCTTTCTTGCTGTTTGATGTCACTTTCAGTATGGATCTTATTTATTTATTTATTTTTAACATGTGTTTTTAAAACTATGGGTTACAAATTTTCTTCCTTCCTTCCTCCCTCCCCACCCACCCTCATTGAAAAGGCAAACATCTCTATACAGGTTATAGATGTGTAGTCATGCAAAACCCTTCTGTAGTAGTCATGTTGTGAAAAACTAAGTATATTTTCCTCCATCCTATCCTACCCCCCATTTATTCTATTCCCTCTTTTGACCCTGTCCCCCTCAGAAGTGTTTGCTTCTGATTATCCCCTCCCCCAATCTGCCCTCCCCTCTATCAATCTCCTGCTCTCTTGTCCCCTTCCCCCCTTATTTTCCTGTAGGGTAAGACAGATTTCCATACCCCATTGTGTATGTTATTCCCTCCTTAAGTCAAATCCTATGAGAATAAGATTCACTCATTCCCTCTCACTTTTCCCCATTTCCCCTCCACTGTAAAAGCCTTTTCTTGTCTGTTTCATGTGAGCTAATTTGCCCCATTCTACTTCTCCCTTTCTCCTTCTCCCAGTAATCCTCTCACTCCTTAATTTTATTTTCCAGATATCCCCTGTTCATCTTCACCTTACCCTGTGCCATCTATCTATCTATCTATCTATCTATCTATCTATCTATCTATCTATCTATCATCTATCTATCTATCTATCTATCTATCTATCTATCTGTCTCTCTGTCTCTCTCTCTGTCTCTCTCTCTCTCTCTGTCTCTCTCTCTCTCTCTCTCTCTCTCTCTCTCTCTCTGTCTCTGTCTCTCTCTCTCTCTCTCTCTCTCTCTCTCTCTCTCTCTCTCTCTCTATGTATCTATCTATCTACATATAATTTTTTTCCCCTTCCACTACCCTAATACTGACAAAGGACTCATGAGTTACAAATATCATCTTTCCATGCAGGAATGTAAACAGTTCAACCTTAATAAGTCTCTTACGATTTCTCTTTCCTGTTTACCTCTTCCACATTTCATTTGAGTAGCATTTGCTAATTTTCAAGGTGTAAATGATCACACTGAAATTTAACAATTGGCTCTTGAGAGTTGGTTTGAGCTGGCTCCAGCACACCCCTTATTCATGGTCATGTTAAATGGTTACCTAGTAGAGTGCAACCAGCCAGGAACCTGGGGTGTGGTGGAAAGAGTGCTGAATTTGGAATCAGAGGAGTTGGGTTGAATTTGAGCTTTGCTGCTTGTGCTACCTTGGGCAAAATTACTTCCTTTCTCTGGGCTTCGGTTTTCTCATCTGTAAACTGAAGAGATGATCTTCAAGGTACCTCTATCTATAAGTCCTATGATCCTAAAAATTGTCTTCCAAATAAGTTTTATGTGTACCTTTTGTTTTTACAAATAGTGATTTCTGGATTATATCCTCCACTTCCTGCCACCAGGATCATAAACGAAAGCAACATTTATCATATCTGAAAATGTATACAGTATTCCATACCCATTGTCCCCTACTACGCCAACAAAAAGAAGAAAACCTATTTCCTCATCTCTTATCTGGGGGGGCAAAACTGGTCATTATAATTACATCATATTCAGTTTTGCAAAAATAGACTTTCAACTTGGTCAATATAAGAAACTGTGAGTTGTGCAACTAACTCACTTCTTATTCCTATTGATTTAAAAATGGGGAAAATACAGATTTTTCTACTTCTTCAAGTCCACAATGATTTTTAGATTTAGAATGACTTGAATGACACACTCTCCCTACCTCTGCAGAAGAACTGACTTCTGTTAAAGAATACATGATCACTTCGTTAATAATACATCCTATTTGTATACTTTGACGATTATTTCCAATTTGTCTTGAATATCTTTTTTTGTACAGTTACTTGGATGTTGTATTCAAAGTTATGCTGACGCAGTGACTCATTGTTCCCAGGTCTGCTGGTCAGTCAATGTAGGGGGAGGTTTCACTCAGTCTGCAGCTTTGTATTACCTTCTATTTGTCATGTAGCACATTGCTCCCTGCCGGTTTGTAACTGGTAAATTGTCAAGTCCTTGCTACCTTGAGGAGGAACTGAGCTGCAGTGGCCGATCCCCTTTTATTGATGTGGATCTTTCTGAATTGTCTTTATTTCATTACAAAAGTTATCAAGAAAAGCTGGCTCCATTTTGAAGCCATTGCTGATCTACAGTTATCAGCCCATCAGTGAGTTGCTGCCTTGATGTACTTTAATAAACTCCTTTTAATTCTCTTTGTCCTGTGTTTCCCCTTGCTAATCAGAATAAATTTTCCTTTAACAGTTGTCTGCCCTCATTACGTTGTGAACTTCTTGAGAGAAGGGACAATCTTTTGCCTTTCTTTGTATCTTTAGCAATTTTCACAGTACTTGGCACAGGGTAGGCCAAAAGAAAATAAATATTATTAAATAAATATTTAAATAGATAAAAAGGCCAAAATGTTCATTGATATTGATGTAGTATTTTTATAAGTCAGTAAATTAATCAGCAAATATTTCTTAAATATCTACTGTGTGTCAGGCATTAAATGTGATAAAAACCTACAAGTGGCAATCCTTCATTATTGTCTTTATTTGATAGATGGGGAAAATGAGGAAAAACGAGACAAGGTGGCCAAGTGTCTTGTCTCCAGGCATATACGGGTAGGAAGTGGCGGAATTCTTCTGATTCTCAGTCCATTGTTTATTCCATCATTCCAAACTGCCTCTCAGATAAACGCCAGCATTAGTGTGACTTGCAACAGTTCCCTGGTATGACTTTTTAGATACTCTATCAGAAAGCTTATTTCCCGAACGGTAACGTCCTTAGCCTGGGAATTTATTTCAATTATGTAGGAATCATTGCTGGATCCTAATTCTTCACAGGCAGCAGCTAAGGAAGGATTAAGTTGATACTAAGTATTAAGAACATTGTCAGGAAAATGAGCAGGATATGGTGCCTGGCCTGTTGTGACCTATTTGTAAAGCTGCTTCTAAAAAGATTACGTAACTACATTGTCTCAAAGACTGTAAATTAGAAGTTATAATCCTGCTTCCATGCTGGTTGCCTTGAACCTCAGCATGTCTTAAAATTACTTTTATATAATTCATTCATTAATCAAAAAGCATTTGTCTCCTACCATGGATAGAGTATGTGAAATGTTCGAGCACCCGGGTAAAAGAAAATAGTTGATCAGTCAGTCAGTCAATTAGCATTTAAGTGCCTACTATGTGCCAGGCATATTGCCTTCACCTATAGAATGTAAGTTTCTTAAGAGTAGAACTGCTTCACTTCTGTCTTTGTATCTCCAGCACCTAGCCTAGTGCCTGGTATGCTGTTGTTATTGTTGAGTCATTTCAGTCGTGTCTGACTCTGTGTGATCCCATTTGGAGTTTTCCTTGGTAAAGATACTAGAATCGTTTGCCATTTCCTTCTCCAGCTCATTTTACAAATAAGGAAACTGAGGCAAACAGGGTTAAGTGACTTGCTTAGTGTCATACAGCTAGTAAGTGTCTGAGGCTGGATTTGAACTCAGATCTTCCTGACTCTAGGCTCAGTACTCTATCCACTGTATCACCTAGCCACCCCTGCCTGGTACGTAGTAGGTGCTTAATAAATATTTGTTAATTGATTTACTAAAAGCCTACTCTTTCTCTCCCCCCCCCCAATTTCCCTAGTTCCTGTCCATGTGACCTTTTCCTGCTTTCCTATCCTAGACATGTTGGGAGCATCATTGACTCCTCCTTATCCTTCACTCCCTATACCAAATCAATGCCACATCTTGCTAACTCTGCCTGCTGCCCATGGCTGCTACACAGGAAGAGCTCAAGTGAATGAATAGAATTAAAATCCAGCATGAAGCTGGCGTCCAATGAGCCAGTATCTTGGGCAGAGTCTAGGAGACCACGTTGTTGAGGCTAATCCAATCCAATCTAACACACAGTATGAAGCAGCTACTTGGCAAAGAGGAGGTGCTAAGTACCCTGGAAGTCAGAGAAGCCTGGGTTCTAGGCTGGCTTCTGACACAGCTTGGCTATGTGATTCTGGGTAAATCCCTTAGCCTCTCAGTGCCCCAGGCAACTCTCCTACTGCAGAACAGTTGCTAAGAGTTTCCTCACTGGGAGATTTCCCGTAACTATGAAATTAGAAGCTGGGGGGGGTTGCGGGTGGGGTGGGGAATGTCCAAGACATGGTGCTAGGGATACAAAGATAAAATGGAAAGCAGTGACTATCGTTAAGGATGGTGCTGGACAGATACCACCACATGTGGTAAACATGATACTTTGAGGAGAGAGAAAGCACGAAAAACTAAGAACATTAAGAAAGGCTTCCTGAAGGAGGAAGATATATGAACTGAGCCTAGAAAGAAGCTTTAAGTCACAAGAAATGAAGGTGGATTAAAACATGCATTCCAGAAATGGAGAAGTGTCTGTGTAAAGAGAACAACTGGCAGGATGTGCAGTGGTTAGAGCAGTGGAGCTGGAGTCAGGAAGATCTGAGTTCAGATATGACCTCCTATACTTACTAGAAGTGTGGCTGTGGGCAAGTCACCTAACTGCTGTCTGCCTCAGTTTCTTCAACTGTAAAATGCAGATAGTAACAGCACCTATCTCCCAGTGTTGTTGTGAGGATAAAAAATAAGATATTTGTGTGGCACTTAGCCTGGTGCCTAGTATATAATTGGCACTATGAACATGTTAGCTGTTGCTATTGTTAACAGCCAATAGTAGGTCAGTTAGGCTGGAATATAAAACATTTGAAGGGGAGTAATAAGCAGTAAGTCTACAAAGGTAGACTGGAGCCAGACTGAGAAGAACTTTAAATGATAGAATGAAGAGTTTGTATCTTATCTTAGAGGGATTAGGGAGTCCCTGCAAGTTCAGATGAGGAAACTGAGGCTGAGGAAAGGTTAATGACTTGCCCAGGGTCACACAGCTAGTAAGTATCTGAGGCAAGATTTGAAGAGAGCGATGGGGCCCAAGTTGTGATTTCAGATTATTTTGGCAGCTCTGTGGAAGATACATTTCAATTCCTTATTCCCCAAGTAACTAGCTCATAGATAGCTCTTCATATGCAGTATTGACTTCTGGACTATTTATGGGGCTGTGTATATATGTATATAGACATAAAGATAGATCTAGATCTATGTATCCATCTATCTGTCTGTCTGTCTGTCTGTCTGTCTGTCTGTCTCTCTCTCTCTCTCTCTCTCTCTCTCTCTCTCTCTCTCTCTCTCTCCCTATCTACTATCTATCTACTCATTCTTCCTGACATTGAATGACTCTTGGGTTATACTTCTTTACTCTCTGGTTGACATTTCATTATGATGATTAGGGCTCTATTTGACTAGGATTCCTGGATCAAAGTTTGGGTTGTTGGCAATGACTCTTAAACATCAGTTCTGACAGATTAATGAGGAGGTGGTGGGTGGGGGTGGGGTGGGAGGAGATCTTAGGAAGACCAGGACCATTGGATACAAGGACCCCTGGAAGGAAATTTCCTGGGAAAGGAGGCAGAGACTTCAAGACAAAATTAATCTGAATTTGAGAGGTCATCATTAGGGCTGGGGGTGCTCATAATGGGATGTAGAAATAATAATTATAATGATAACAACAATAATAATATTTACATAATGCTTTAAATTTTGAAAGTACTTTACCTATGCTATCTCATTTGATCCTTACAACAACCCTATGAGACAGGTACTATTATGTCTATTTTACAGATGAGAAGACTGAGTCTGAGAAAGACTTAGTTACTTTCCCAGAGTCATATAATTAGTAAGTATCTAAGGCAAGATATGAACTCGTCTCTCTGACTTTAAACACTATGCCATCTAGCTGTCTTATTGGAAGGCCTTTGGACCCTACTTTGTCAAATAACGCCAACTTTAATCTTCATAGCCCCACAGAGAGCTCTGTTGCATGGACAAGGGGCAGTGGCAGAGAGTCCAGCCCAGCATACCCTCTTGGAGTAGCTGAACATCTCCGGGGAGAAGTGGGGATGGGGAATTGATAGGTATAGTGGTTTAAGAAGGTTAGTTATGCTTCTTATTCATCCTAAAATGTGACAAAAATGTCCTAATGTGTCCCTTTCAGGTGTAGCAGCTCAAGGACAAGTAATAGAGTTGGTCACACTAAGAATATAAGAGAGATCTGGCAGAGGTGAAAGTACCTTCCCCTTCCCCTTGCTCGCCATGTTAGAAATGCCCTGGATCAAAAGCCTAGTCACTCCAACCTAGTGCCAGCTTTGAGCTCTGCCACTAGCCTCAATTCCTCTTATATCTGTCTCTTCCCTTCTGGTCCTGCTGCTTTCATCTTAGGTGTGGTAGGAAATCATCATTTCGGCTTTCTTGTTTAGAAGTATAGTGAAAAATGAAAAATCTCTCCTCTAGCTCCAATTTCTGTGTCCCCCCCCCTTCCATGGTCAGAGAGGCCCCTTTCAGAGTACTGAGTTCATTTCTGGCCTTACTTAAGGAATAACATGGATAAATAAGCCAATTAACTTCTGTGGAAGGCAACCAGGAGAGTGAGGGCCTGTAAGTCCATATCAGATGAGGATTAGTTAAAGCAAATGGGGATTTTTAGCTTAAAGAAGACTCAGACAGGACAAAATAGCTGTGTCTACATATTTTAAGGGTTGTCATATGGAAAGTGGAATCTAAGGAACGAGGTTCCTCTAATTCTAACTACTTGTATGACTCTAGGCAGGTCACTTAACCTCCCAAGGCCTCAGTTTCCTTATTTATGAAATGAGAAGGGTGGAACAACGTTTGAGGTCCCTTCCATTTCCATATCTATGATCCTACAGTTTATTCTGTCCCAGAGAGTGGAACAAGGAACAATGAGTAGAAATTGAAAAAAGACAAATAGAAGCCTAGCTTTGGGGAAATTTATCAACTAGGGCTATCCCAAAATGGAATCAACTGCTGGGAGAGGTGATGGGTTCATCCTCATTGGAGGTCTTTAAGCAGAGAACTGGCAACCATTTGTCATTCAGTAATGTTGTAGGAAGGACTCCTCTTCAGGTAGGGCTTGGATGGCTGCTGAGGTCTGTTCTGACTAAAATTTTGTGGTGCTGTGTTTCATAAAAACGGAGGTCTGATACCTTTCTCTCTCAAGGGTGAAACTGGCATGGTAAAGAGGAAACAGAGTAAAAGTGCTTATTATTGTATCTCTAGGCACAGTGCCATGGGGTTTTCTTAGCAAAGATACTGGAGTGGTTTGCCATTTCCTTCTCTGTGGATTAAGTCAAACAGAGGTTAAGTGACTTGCCTAGAGTCACACAGCTAGTAAGTGTCTGAGGCCAGATCTGAACTCAGGTCTTCTTGACTCCAGGCCCAGAACTTTAATAATTGAACCATCTAGCTGCCTGACATACAGTAGGCACTACATAAATGCTTAGCTAGGCAATCAATAAATGCTTATTCCCTTCCCTCTTCCCCCTTCTTAATGGAACCACCACCAGCCTTTAGTTTTTCCTTTCTCCCATCCTTCCTCTACTTAGCTACCAAAATAATCTTCCCAGTTACATTTTTTTTTTTTGGTCAGGCAATTGGGGTTAAGTGACTTGCCTAGAGTCACACAGCTAGTAAGTATTATGTATCTGAGGGCAAATTTGAATTCAGGTCCTCCAGGGCCGGTGCTCTATCCACTGTGCCACCTACCTGCCCCTAAAGTAATCTTCCTAAAGCATAAACCTGATCATGCTACTCCTTTCATCAAAATCCCCAGTGGCTTCCTATTACCTGCAGGATAAAATGCAAATGCCTTACCTTGGCATTTAAACCTTTTTTTTTACTTAAATTTCCAGACACATTCCTCCATGCCATTTCTACATTCTAGTCAAACTGGCTTGCTGGCTTTTCCCTGAACTTTTCTTTTAATCTCCAACCTCCATGTCTTTGCACAAGCTGTTACCCATAACTGGAATGCACTCCCTCCTCACCTTTTCCTCTTAAAATTCCTAGCACCCCTCAAGGCACAGCTTAGGAGCCATTCCTATAAGAACTCTCAGCACTCTCACTCTTCTTAAATATTCAAGTATGGATAAAACTACTTCAAAGTTCTTTAAAGTACTTGGGGCTTTAAAAGCCTCTTTTTGGAGTGAAGTTTATGTTATCATCCTGTTCAAATACCATAATAATTTCCAAAGGGAAATGATATTACAGATTTTTGCAGGAGGATTTTAATTACTACTTACCTGTTTAGTGTGACAACTCTCCAGTAGGATGTTAGCTCCTGGAGGGCAAGGATTGCTTTTGATTTTTGTGTTTGTACCCTCAACTCCTGTCCTCACACATAATAGGTACTTCCTAAATGCTTCCTTTAAGTGCCAGCTAAAATCCCATTTTTTTTTTTACTGGAAGCCTTCCCCAACTTCTCTTAATTCCACAGCCTTCCCTTTGTTAGTTATTTCCTTTTTTTTCCTGTATCAGGTATAGTTTATAGAGCACTGGACTTGGAATCATGAAGACTCATCTTCCTGGGTTCGAATCCAGACTCAGACACTTACTAAATGTGTGACCTTGGGCAAGTCATTGAACCCTGTTTGCTTCATTTTCCTCACCGAGAAAAGAAGCTGAAGAAGGAAATGGCAAACTGCTCTAGTATCTTTGCCAAGAAAGCTCCAAATGGAGTCTTGAAGAATCTGAAATGTTGTTTCCCTCATTAGATTATAAGTTCCTTGAGAGCAGGAACTTTTTTTTTTGCCTCTTTTTGTATCCTTAGCACTTAGCACAGTGCCTGGCATATACTAGCTACTTAATAAATGTTCATTTTTTCACTCTCATCCTCCATTTCCACTTAATTTCTAAGTCATATTGATTCTATTTTCCAGTATCTCTTATATGCCACCACCACCCCTTTATTCCCCCTTCCTATCTTTCTTGAATTCAAGCTTCAATTAAAATCTCAGCCTTCACAAGAAGCCATTCCTAGCTCCCTTGTCATGTTAGAGTTTTCCTTCTAAGAGAGACTTGTCTTGTTGACGTCTGTCCTGGAGCAGGGTACGGACCAAGAGCAGTTTTCTGTTTTGTTTGGGTTAAGCTCTCATCTTTGCCAAGTTTCATTTTCCTGGATGATTACATTATAGAGCCCACAACTTTCTCCTGGTAGTTTCAGATCTTTGCTGTCTGTGGAACTGGCCACAGACTCTAATTTTTCTTCATATGTTTGTCCAATAATAATAATAATAATAATAATAATAATAATAATAATAATAATAATAATAATATTTAGCATTTACATAGCACTTTAAGGTTTGCAAGGCTTTTACAAAATATTATCTCTTATGAGAACCTTCTGAGGGAGGTGCTATCATTATTCCTATTTAACAGATGAGGCCACTGAGGCAGATAGAGATTGTGACTTATCTAAGGTTAAACACAACTAGCAAATTTGTGAGGTTATGTTTGAACTCAGGGCTTCCTGACTCTGAGTCCGGCACTCTATCCATTTTGCCGGCTCGCTGTTTCTAAGCTATAGGGGGGCAAAAATGTAAATTCGTCAGGAAGAACAGCTCTGAGTATCCCATGGCTTTCCAAGATAAATGATTAACTACACTCTAATTACGACTCTGGGTAATATAACTGACACAGAGTGAAAGTAGCACAGATGTTGAGTGTGTTTAAACCCCTCTTGCTTTTATAGGTCTGAGATTTTTCTAAAGGTAAGGGCAAAAACTATCCTGCAAGACAGATGCATCATGTAAGGGAAAGAGTACTGGGTTTGTAGACTTGATGTGGTTAGAGGCTTGGATTTGCCACATGCAGGGATGTGCTGGTAAATATTTAATAACCATCTGCAAAAAAGTGTGTTTGACATAATTTTACATTTAATGTGAATTATTAACATTTTCTCTATCACTTTCTTAAATCTAGACAATCAACAAAACAATAAATCGAGCCCTGATACGTAGAGTTTTCTGCTTTCTAAGGTGTAAATGGTCACACTGAAAATGTAGCAATCAACTCTCACAAGCCAGTAAGAGCTGGCTTCAGCACATCCCTAGCCACTGGAGTTCTGTGTGACCAGGTTGGCCTATTCTGTGCTTTATCTTCATCTATAAAAGCAGGGGGTTGGGCCAGAATAGGGCTTCTTAATTTTTTTTTTGTGCCTCGGTCCCTGGTGAAGCCTATGGAACTTTTTGTAGAAGCATGTTTTTAAATGCACAAAATAAAATGCAAAGGAGGATAAAGGAGACATATCGTATTAAAATAAACGTTTTTTTCCCCATTCAAGTTCATGAACTCCATGAAATCTATCTACTGATTTCTTGGTGGCTTATAGATCCTAGGTTAAGAAACCCTTGGCCAGGTGATCTCTAAGTATCCCCCACCTGCCTCTACCTTTTTTTTTTCTTTGTCATTCTGTGATTAGGTAATACAGTGGATTGAGCACTGGACTTGGAGTCACGAAGATCTGAGTTTGAATACTGTTCCAGTTACTTATTAGCCATGTGGCTCTGGAAAAGTCACTTAACTTCTCTCAGCCTCCCTTTACTCATCTGTAAAACAGGTATAATAATAGCATTTACTTCGTATGATCATTGCATGGGTCAAGTGAGATTATATATGTGAAGTGACTGTCAAATCTTAGAATTCCATATAAATGTTAACATTTAATATTATTGCTAATAAGACTCTAGGCAACCTGTCCTCATAGGTGGGTAGCTTAGAGGAAGAAAATGTTTGAGTATTAGGACAGAACAGCACAATGGAAAAAGATCTAACTTGGAAAGTCAGAAGATTGGGGTTCAAATCCTACTTCTGATGACTACTACCTGTGGGCAATTTGACAAATCCCTTAACCTTCTAGGGTCTTAATTTCCTCATCTGCAAGATAAGAAGAATAACTTCTGTGGCACAGTGGATAGAGCGCTGGAAGACCTAAGTTCAAATCTGGTCTGAGACATTTATGAATTCTATGGCCCTGGGCAGGTAGTCACTTCACTTATGTTTCCCTCAGTAGTAAGTAGGTGCTACATAAATGTTATTATTATTATCATCATCATCATCTGAGGTCTCTCTGGGCTCTAGATCCTATGACTCATTGTTTAACTTAAGTGATTTCGGAACAACATTCAATGTTTATGAATCACTCAGATTTGCAAAAATACTGAAGCAGAAGTCTTCACTGAGAGGGTAAAATGTCCTTGGCACAGTATGAGTCAGGGAATGACAGAAGACGAGGGTCAGTCTTGAAGGAAGTCCGTCATGCTTTAGTGATCATTTGAGAGAATGAATGCACAGGATATCGCCTACCTGGCAGCCACAGTGACAGCAGCAGCAGCAACAAGTGGAGACAATTATATTGCCAAGACCCTGTAAAAATCGAATTCCAGAGCCTTGGGGGTCAGGAAAAGGACAGGAAGCCTGGAGGGTGGCATATAGAGCATCTGAGGCAAAGTCAAGTTGAGATTGGAGTTCTGCCCTAGAGGAAATGACACAATTTTCCATGAACTCCTTTCTCGTGCCATACTAATGCTTTGTTACATGTTATCTGACGCAAACACAGGGAAGATACCCAGAGTTACAACTAGAAATTCTGCTGGTGTTCTCTCCCAAGATACTTTGTATTTAACTGCCTTAGATTTATTTGCATTTATTTTCTTTGTGTTATGCATATACACATGTAGTGCTATCTCTCTGTCTATCTCTATCTCACTATACATTTGGGGTCTCCTTTGTTAAAATGTAAACTCTTTGAGAACAATGATGGTTTCATTTTTTTGTGTTTACATCCCCAGAGCCTAGCACGGTGCTTGACTCTTAGTAGGCTTTTAATAAATACTTGTTGGTTGACTAGGAGAGGGTCTTGATAGATATTGGGCCTAGGTGTCTTGGGGTGGCTGCTCAAGGTAGGGAGAGGGATCATATCAGCTGGGTGAGTGGAACTTCGCCTAGGGGTGTGGAGTGGGAAGCAAACTTTTTCTGATGGTAGAGACTTTTCCTAATGCTTCTTTTTGTATCCCAAGTACTTAGCGCTGTGCTTGGCACACAGTAGGCGCTCACTAAATGTTCATTGATAGATTGCTTGATTGCTCTTGGAAGTACATCTTCCAGGATGCCAGTGCCTGGGACAAAGACTCCAACATCTTACGCTCATTTGGAGATGCCTGTTACTCTTGAATTTGCATTATGAACTGTTAACAATGCCAAACAATAGAACTAGATGGCAAGACCATATGATCTGGCTTTGAATCTTCCAGGTCCCCAATCACATTTCTGTGACTTTGATAAAGTGAGCTTTTAATGACTATTACAGCCTCCAAAACTCTTGAAATGGACATGTTAATGATTCTAAATTGTAAGTACAAAACCCTGAAGGTCAAGTGTCACAGGACTGACCTAGCAACGGCAGCTTGATGGAAGGAAGCATGTAAAATGGAAATAACACCAGATAGTCAGAAGACTTGCATCCGGGGACAGAGTCTGCCGCTAACTAACTTGCTATGTGGCATTGAAAGAGTTATAACCTCTCTGGGCCTCAGTATCCTCGTCAAAATGAGGGGATTGGACTACATAGTCTCCTTTGACTGTGTGCTCTCCATAGCCCCTGGGAAATCCTCTGACCCATTAGGCAGCTAGGCAATGCAGTGGATGTAGCCTTGGAGTCAGGATGACTGAGTTCAAATCTTACCTCAGACATTTACTAACTGCATGACCCTGGGCAAGTCACTTTACTTTCTACTCTACTATCCACTGACGGGATTAGGGATACCTTATTGGTAAGCCTCTGCCCTTCAAGGGAGGGCTACTGTTTTCTTTGGTCAGCTATTTCAGCCAGTGATTGTGAAGCTGTTCCCTTCATCAGGCTGCTCACAGAAGGTACTCTTTTTTGAGCTACCTTGTCCTCAACCATCTTCTATGACAGGATGTGGGTTCTTTATGCTCCCCTTTCTGGAAGTAGTCCCTTATGGTTCTACATTTATTTCACCTATCATCAGAAACATTTTTAATTACTACTACTATTTTTATTATATGCATTTTTGTACTTCCAACTAAATTATAGTGAATTATTTTCTGGATATTTTCTATAGGCTTTTTGTGAGAAATTTATTTAAAATTTTTACATCAGTATTCATTAGTGAACTTGGTCTGTAGTCCTCTTTCCTTCTTTTGGGTAGCAGCACAATATTGGTCTTATAAAAGTAGTTTTCTAAGTGCTTTCTGCTCTGTCGTGAAGAATAAAATTTGTAGTATTTCTAAGGGACTGGGAAGGTAATGTTGCCCTTTGCAGAGGGTGTTTAGGGGGAAAGGTAATAATAATATTGTATCCCTCTCCCCTAGATTGAGGCAAATATTACTAGGGCTCAATTTTATCAAATGGCGAAGGAATGAAAGTGTGACAAGGAGGTTGTCTTATAATTCTTCAGCATGCTCCTCTGTTGTTCTATGCAAATGACGGGACTGGGCTGGTTGTTGTCTTTGTTGGTCCTTTGTTTTTGAAGTAGACCAATGACATCACGATATAAGTGATGTCTTGACTTGTGCCTGAATCGGATTTTAGTGAGGCAGAGTTGCACAAAATCGTCAGCCTCACTCTCTCTTCCAGAATCTTCGCAGTCTTAATGGCAAGAGGAAAATCAGGACAATTGGTGACAGCCCAGGATGTGGTGGATGATCTTGGTGTCTTCAACATCTGACCAGACTCTAAGGGCTCCATAGCACCTGCTTCAGCTGCCTTCATGGCCATTGGAACAAATGGTTCTCACCCACCCATTCTGCCAGAAGAAATCTTCACATGCTCAGGGTAGACATCCCCCTCTATCACTGACTGGTTTAAACCCTGTTGGTTACCCTCAATGTGGTTTAATCTGTCTGCTGAGATGGATTTATCCAATCGTATCCACTGAGCATGCTATAGCTTCTTGAAGCCATGGTTGAGAGTTGGGTGACAGATGGACACCAAATGTGGGTGAGGAGTCTCACCAGAGTTGCTGGTCCTCCCTGTATACCCCATCTACCCCACTGGGCTGGATAGAGAAGACTGAAAAGCCTAGTGACCTTTGTCCCACTTCTCTGCCCCTTCCTCCCAGCAACAATTCATAAAGCAGTAGAGAATACCTTGAAGGTTCTGTGATTTCATTGGTGTGTTCTGCCCCCACACTGCCCCCACCAGTGATATACATCACAAAGCCTCTTCTTTCCGGTTTCCCAGCCTATCAAGACCCATATCAGCACTGGCTGTCCATGGTGTAGGTCCAGAGATCTTCTCTCCTTCCCCAGTCCTATTCCCATTGCCCTATTGCCCAGTCCCCACCAGATGCTAGACAGCCCACTCTTAGATGGATCCTGACGTTTCCATTTCTCCCTCATTCCCACCACTGCCAGAGGTATCCCAGAGCTCCACTCCACTTTGAACTTTCAGCCCCACATACTTTTAGTCTGGAATTATCTGCCTCGCCTGTGCTTCCCAGTGTCTTTGAGGTTTGCCACTTGCCCTACTCCTTTTTTCTGCCAAAAATCACCTTCTGGGCCATGAAATAGAACCTTCCTTTATGTGGTAACTTATCTGATTAGAATGTGGGCTCCATGAGAACAGTGACTTAGAAAAGGACATACTCAAAGCTTTTATAGGCCATCTCCTAGTTCATGCACAGAAGGTGTTGGAAAGGAGGGGAGAGAAGGAGTTAAAGGTTTCAGGAACAATTGGTCTTCTGCCTCTGAGGAGACAGATAGCAGATAACATGAACTGATCACACATTTTCTTTTTAAGTTTTACCTATATCTTTTGTTATTATTTTTTGTTACCTACATTCAAGGACATGATGGAGCTTGTACAGCTTCTGAGAGCTGATTATTCAGTTTTCTGTGTGAGCATTTACCCTTTGGAAATTGCCAAATGCTACAAATCAAGACCTGATTTATTTATTTATTTTCTATTGATTATCTAGACTTCAGAAAGTCATGGAGAAAATGTTAATAATAATACTGGTTGAACTTAAAAGTGTGTTGAGCATATATATATATATATATATATGTATGTATATATACTTATATATATATAAATATATATATATTTCTGGTGACCTGGTTGTTAAACAGTTATCAGCACATCCCTGCACATTTTCCAATATACTTCCCCAGAGAGCCATTCTTTATAACACAGAATAAAAAGGATGGGAAAACATTCAACAAAATTAACCAATACATTAGAAAAAACTATCTGTCATTACATGTAGTGTTTCCCTACCTCTGAACCCTAGGCAAGGAAGTTTCTTCTCATATTTCTTCTTTAGGACCAAACCTGGTCATAAAAATATGGCATCATTCATTTCAAATACCTAACACATGGTAGGAGCTTAATAAATGCTTGTTTTCTTCCTTCCTTCCTTTGTTATTACAGTTCTTTCCATTAATGTTATTGTAGTTAATTGTTTATTGTTTCCTTGGTTCTCCTTACTTCATTTAAATTCAGTTCATATAAATTTTTTCATGACTCTCTGTATTAATCATATTATTTTACAGCTCAGTAATATTCCATTATATTTATGCACCACAATTTGTTTAGCCATTTCCCATAAACTTTTACGCAGGGCAGTTTGCCCTCACCTGTTATTGAAGCCTAATGTTTCCGTCCATCTTAATTCTGTTTCTTCCAGCATTTTGCTGTTCTACCTGAGCTTCCAATGTCTCTCTCATTTCAGTGTCTGTAAGAAGCCACACAGATAAATCGCTTTTTCTTTTGACTCCTCCCTGAGCTCATAAAAATGGAAGAGTGACTCCATTCCAGTCTCCCATGATTCAGTTCTGCTCAAGTGTGTCAAGGCTTAGTGTGAGTCACACAAACAGCCCAGGGTTGCTAAGCAATCTAATACATATTTCATTAGGTGAAGCAGTAGAATCTTTTGCGGGCTGTCAGGGGCTGTAATGTAGGGGGAATTCCACCCTGACAAACCTCTGCCAACATTGTAGTGAAACTTGAAGGGATTTATGCATGTTTTGGTCTCAAAGCCCAAGGACCATGTTTTATGGAACTAGAGCTGGATGGAGTCCAGAAGCCATGGACTCTGCACCCTCATTTCATGGTTAGTCAATAAACATTTGTTAAATATCTACAATGTGCCAGGCAGTGTGCAAAGCACTAGGGATACAAAAAAAGGTAAAAACACAAGGAGCTCACATCCTCATGGGGGGAGACAACATGAACATAACTGGACAGAAAGTAGACATGCGCAGAATTGAAAAAGATAATCTGAAAAGAGAAAAAACTGGTAACTGGGAGGACCAGGAAAGGCCTCTTGCAAAAATAGGATTTGATATGAGCCTTGAAGAAAGCCAGGCAGAAGCGCAGCTAGGTGGTGCAGTGGTTAGAGGACTGGACCTGAAGTCAGAAGGACCTGAGTTCAAATCTGGCCTCAGACACATAACACTTAGTAGCTGTGTGACCCTAGGCAAGTCACTTAACCCCAATTGCTTCACCAAAAAAAAAAAGAAAAAAGAAAGCCAGGCAGAGGTGAGGGGAGAGCATGGATTGTTCTATCTGAGGAACTCCAAGCCAGCTGAACTATAGAATGCATGGAGGGCAGTAAGATGTGAGAAGGGTGGAAAGGCAGGAAGGGGTGGCCAGGTAATGATGAACTTTGAATGCCAAACAGCAAACTTTATATCTGGTCTTAGAGGTAATATGGAACCACTGAGGTTCACTGAACGGTGGGATTCACTAATAGGAGGTGACATAGTTAGACCTTGCTTTAGAAAACCCATTGGAGTAGTGGGATGGATTGAAGCAGGGAGAGATTTGAGGCAAGGAGATTCATTAGGAAGCTACTGCAGTAATCTGAGTGTGAGATGATAAGGTGAACTAGGATTGTGACTGGAGTGTGTGAGTGGAGAGGAGACATTGATGAGAGATATTGTGAAGGTAGAAACAATAAGACTTGGCAACAGATTGGTTATAGGAGATGAGTGTGAATAAGGAGATGAGAATAAAACCAGGACTGTAAGCCTGAATGACTGGTAGGATAATGGTACCCTAGAGAATAACAGGGAAGTTGGGAAGAGAGAGGGTTGGGAGGAGGGAAAGATAATGAGTTTGTTTTTAGACATATTGAGTTTGTGATGCCTTTGGGGCATTCAGTTCAGGATGTTCAAGAGGAAGTTGGAGATGCATGACTGTGGCTCAGCAAAGAGGGTAGGTCTGGATAAGTAGATTTGGGAATAATCTGGTTAGAAGTGATAATTGAATCCATGACAGCTGATGAGATCACCAAGTGAAGTAGTATACAGTGAAAAATAGAACAGAGTGGAGGATACTATGGTTAGAAGGAATGGTTTGGATGAAGAACCAGCAAAGGAGATTGAGTAGGAGTGGTCAGAAGACAGGAAAGAGGAGTGTCACAAAAACCTAGAGAAGGGAGAGTATTCAGAAGGAAATGACGATCACTAGTCTAAATGGCTATAAAGAGGTCAAGGAGGATCCATATTGAGAAAAGGCCATTAGATCGAACAATTAAGAGAGCATTGCTAACTTTGGAGAAGGTGGTTTCCACTGAATAATGAGGCTGAAAGTCAGAAGGCAGGGAGGTTTAGAAAGAAGCTGGAAGAGAGGAGATGAAGGCACTGATAATAGCTTAGTCAATGAATTTAGCCACAAAAGAGAGGAGAGATGCAGAGATGTTGGAATTAAGTGAGGCTTTTTTAAAGACAGAGGAAGGATGGGCATGTTTATAGACAGTAAGAAGGGAGCCAGTAGATTGCGAAAGATTAAAGAAGAGAGTGCAGATGATGAGCATGGGGGCAACTTGCTGGAGAAGTTGGAAGGGCACATGCAGAGGTCTCAGCAAGGAAAAAAGCCACTTCTTCATCTGAGAATGGAGAGGAGGAGATGATAGATGTAGATGTCTGAGAGATATGGGATGAAGAGGACAGGAGAGAGAGGAGCTCTTGGTCTCAGTTTTTTTTCTTTAGCAGAATATGAAACCATATCCTTAGCTAGGGGAAGGAGGGGTGGCCTGGGGGGCTTGAGTAGAGATGTGGTTTAGAACAGTCACTGTAGAGAGTGGGATAGTGAATCAGTTAGGGAGGAATCAGGTTGGGAGGAATGTTTGCCTAGCTGATGTGAAGGCCCAGTTGAGATTATATAACACTGGTTTGTAGTGTACCTAGTCTGTATGTTTTCATTATTTCCTTTACTTCATTCAGATACAAAGGAGGCAAATGATAGGAGTAATGTGGATTGGGGGTTTTCAAAATATGATCTCTAGTAGCAAAAAAGGCACAAAAGAATTTAGGGTGGAGGATAGTGTGGAATTGACTTGGTTCACCAAGGGTTGATTTAGGAAAGGGTAGATGATCTGGGGAAGAACTGAGGGATGGTGAGAATGGAGCTTACAATAAAGATGGTGAGGATGAAAAAAAAGGTTGTGGTTATAAGGCATAGGGAAAGATGGAATAATAAAAGATTATGAGCAGTGAAAAGAATTTCAGAGTTCATGAACATTTAAGCTGAACAGTTTTGGGTAATGGCAAGATCAAGGCTATGACTATCTCCATGTGTATCTGAGGTCTGAGGTGGGTAGTCTTGAGGAAACAGAGATGAGGATGGAGAATGGAGTTTATACATTGACTGCTAGGGGTTCAGGATCACTAGGGTAGGGTGAACAGAAGGGGATGATACATACGTACACACATATATATATGCATATATACAGGTATTAAATGTCAGAGAGGTATATGAGATGTTCAGGAGGACTAGTACCTCTGTTATGAGGGCTTGCTGAGCCCTTTTTAGGGCTTCTCATCCATCTTTGGTGTCTACCTGATTCACCCAACTCTCATCTGTGGCTCCAAGAAGCTGTAGCATGAGCAGTGGCCACACTCTGGTTAACTGTCTTGGCAGGCAGGCTAAATTAGGTTGGGGATAACTGACAGGCCTCAGACCTGATGTCTACTCCAAGCATATGAAAACTTCCTCTGTGGAATGGGTAGATGAGAACAATTTGTTCCAATGGCCAAGAGAGGACGCTGAAGCAGACACTGTGCCACCTAGCTGTCCCAACTAGTTATCTAGGCTTTGCCAAAAGACCTTCAGTAATGGTGATCCCACCTCAAATGGGGCTATTTTTTAATACTGGCCCATATTCTTCTTCAACATAAACTTCTGAGATTTGTCCTTAAGCACGAGATGCTTGGGGACAAGTTGAATCCAAATCTCAATTACTGGCCTAAAGTTTTTGGGTTTTTTTTTCCATTTTATTAATTAATTTATTTTTAGTTTTCAACAATCACTTCCATAAACTTTTGAGTTTTAAATTTTTCTCCCCCTTCCTAACTATCTCCCTCTCTAAGACAGCATGCTATCTGATATAGGCTCTACATATACATTCCTATTAAACATATTTTCACATTAGTGATGTTGTAAGGAAGAATTAGGACCAATAGGAGGAACCACCAGAAAGAGGAAACAAAACACAACAGAAGAAAAAAAAATAGCAAATAGTTTGCATTCAAACTCCATAGTTCTTTCTTTGGATGTGGACAGCATTTTCCATCCTGAGGCCTCTGGAGATGTCTTAGATGCTCGTAATGCTGAGAAGGGTTCAGTTTAACATTCTTAGTCATTGCGTAACATGGCTGTTATTGTGTACAAAGTCCTCTTGGTTCTGCTCACTTCACTCAGCATCAGACCATATAAGTCTTTCCAGGTTTTTCTGAAGTCAGCCTGTTCATCATTTCTTATAGCACAATAGTATTCCATTACATTCATATACCACAACTTGCTCAGCCATTCCCCAATGGATGGGCATCCTCTCAATTTCCAATTCTTTGCCACCACAAAAAGAGCTGCTATGACTATTTTTGTACATGTGGGTCCTTTTCCCATTTGTTTGATCTCTTTGGGATACAGCCCTAGGAGAGCTATTGCTGGGTCAAAGGGAATGCACATTCTTATAGCCCTTTGGGCATAGTTCCAAATTGTTCTCCAAAATGGTTGGATCATTTCACAACTCCACCAACAATGTATTAGTGTTCCAATTTTCCCACATCCTCTCCAACATTTATCATTTTCCTGTTTTGTCATGTTGGCCAATCTGATAGATGTGATGTGGTACCTCAGAGTTGTTTTGATTTGCATTTCTCTAATAAATAACGATTTAGAGCATTTTTTCATATAACTATAGATGGCTTTAATTTCTTCATCTGAGAATTGTCTGTTCATATCCTTTAACCATTTATCAATTGGGGAATGACTTGTGTTCTTCTAAATTTGTCTTAATTCTCCATATAGAAAATGTAGATATTTTGCTGTTACTAGGTAGAACTTGGGTTGCTAAACAGTGGTCTAACTCATTTGACTTCAGTTTTCTCTGTCTGCTAAATCATGTAACTTTTCAAATTTATGAGGAAATAAAATTCAAAATGCAATAATGAATGAATTTTTCATTGATTTAAAAAGTTGAACTGACTAAACTTTTCCCATCTCAAGAAGTAAGGATAAAAAATCCAGAATCTGTTTTGGGGTGGGAGCAGGGATCAGATAGGGAGGAAAGTTGAAGTTTCTTCTTATAATGAATGTGTTGGTATCAAAGCCATTTATTTGTTTAATATTTAGTGTTAGTTCTGCTGCAAAAGTCCCACTAATTCCTCATTATCTATAAGATGTTCCAAACTTCTTAGCTTGGCATTCAAGGCTCTCCTATCCAACTTTACCTCCTACTACTTTTCAAAATGAACCTTCTGCTCTGACCAAGCTTTCCCCCCACCATTTTCTGTAAACATGCCATACTCATTTCTAACTCTTAAGTTTATGTAGTTTCCTCCATAGAGCTCTTTTAGCCTACCCATATACTTCAGAGCCCACATCAAGTTTCAGCTCCTCTAAAATCCATTTCCTAAATCTCTGGCTCCCAATTTTCCCTCTTTTCTCAGTTGTAAACACTGACAAACAAGAACCGGTTCAGAGCAGGGTGATCACTGGAGACCACGTCTTACAATGCTTATTTTTTTATTAATTTTTTTTGATTTGTCAAAAATCATTTCCATAAGCTTCTGAATTTTAAATTTTCCTCCCCCTCCCTTCCCAAGATGGCAGCATTCTGATATTATGTATATCTATGTATCTATCTATGTATCTGTGTATCTATGTATCTATCTATCTCTATACACACACATACACACACATCATACACACACACATATATATACACATGTACATATATATATACATATACATACATTCCTATTAAACATATTTTACACATTAGTCATGTTGTAAGGAAGAATTAGAACCAATAGAAGGAACCACAAGAAAGAAGAAATAAAACAAAACAGAAGAAAAAAAGAGCAAGCAGTATGCTTCAATCTGCATTCAAACTCCATAGTTCTTTCTCTCGATGTGGATAACATTTTGCATCATGAGACTTTTGGAGATGTCTTAGATCCTTGCATACAATGCTTATTTGAACAGAATGAAATTGTTTACTTAGCCCAAAGAAGAGAAGAATTGTGGGGATGGGGAAGCAAGGCATGGGAATAGGAATATTAGTTTTCCAGTATTTGAAGGACTGTCATGTGGAAGAGGAACTAGACTTCTGTTTGACTTCAGAGAACAAGACTAGGAAAAATTTCCTAATAATAAGAACTACATATTTAGAAATTGGGTTGATTGCTTGGGGAGATATTAAGTTTCACATCACTTTCAAGCAAAGACATCATGATGACTCGTTATAGAGGAGTCTAGATGTTCTCTAGAGACCCTTCTAGCTCTGAGACTGCAGTTCTGTGATCTTAGAACAATATCTGGCGAGTTCAGGTTGACAAGCCCATATTACTCCCCCCCCCCCTTCCCTTTCTCTCTCCTCTAGGTACAAAAAAACAAATAAGTCTAATCCCTCTTTGATATAACAATCATTCAAATACTTGGAGACAACTTTCAGGTTCCCCTAAGTATTAGAGGCTAAACATCTCCTGTTCCTTCAACTGAATATGGCTTTCAACATCAAACAAATATTTATTAAGTAACTAGATATAAAGTAAAAAACAAATCAGTTGCTTCCCTCAAGGAACTTACTTTCTACCGGGGGGACACATGAATTTGACTCCAACTTTTACCATTCTAGTTGCCATTCTATAGATACTCTTTAGCTTATGGATGTGCTCCCTAAAATATGGTGCAAAGAAGGGATCACTGATATTAGGATTAGATGTATGGAGTTGGGAGCCATCTGCATTTTAATTATTGCATCTATTAGAGCTGATTAAGTTGTCAGGGCATAGAATGTACTAGGGAAATGAGGAGGGATTCAAAGACAGAACTTTTGGGACACCTAATTTAGGATCTGGGAGGGGGATATATCATTAAAAGCACTGAAAGTAATCAAGAAGAAATGTTGAGACAAATAGATGGAAAGCAGGGAGAGAGCACAATGTCATGGAAAAGGAATGAAGTGGGCCATTAAATATGCAATTAAGAGGTCATGGGTGACCTAGGTGAGAGCAGTGTTAGGAGAGTGATGGGTTCAGATGTCATATAGCAGAGAGTTCAGGTGTGAATGGATGGTAAGGAAGTGTAGGCAGGGAGTACAGATTACTTACTCTCTTTTATCAGAGAAAGTGAAGAGAGATACTGGATGATATTTTGAGGGAAAGTTTTGCTTTAGAATCAGGGAAACCTGAGTGTTTTTGCAGACACCAGAGAGCAAACCAGTAGATAAAGGGAAATTGAAGATGGAAAGGGGAGAAAGAAGAGGAGGGAAGTAGGAAGAGAGAGAGAGGAAGAGAGAGAGAGAGAGAAAAGGAGACAGCAAGACAGAGAGACACTAAGACAGAAATGCAGAGATAGAGACATGGAGAGAGAGACTGAAAGGGAGATGGAGGTCTCTTTTAAAAAAATGAATTAATTCATTTTTAGTTTTCAACATTCACTTCCATAAGCTTTTGAATTTTAACTTTTCTCCTCCTCTCTCCCCTAGACGGTTTGCAATCTGATGTAGTATACATATCCATTCCTATTAAACATATTTTCACATTAGTGGTGTTGTAAAGAAGAATTAGAACAATAGGAGGAACCACAAGAAAGAAGAAACAAAACAGAAGAAAAAAAGAACAAATGGCATGCTTCGATCTGCATTCAAACTCCATAATTCTTTCTCTAGATGTGGATAGCATTTTCCATCATGAGACTTTTGGAGTCTTCATATTGCTGAGAAGAGCTAAGTCTATCAGTTAGTCATTGCACAAGGTGGCGATTACTGTGTACAATATTCTCCTGGTTCTGCTCACTTCACTTGACATTAGTCCATACAGGTCTTTCCAGGTTTTTCTGAAGTCTGCCTGCTCATTATTTCTTATAGCACGATAGTATTCCATTACATTCATATACTACAACTTGTTCAGCCATTCCCCAATTGATGGACATCCCCTCAATTTCCAGTTCTTTGCTACCACAGAAAGAGCTGCTATAAATGTTTTTGTATATGTGGATCTTTTCCCCATTTTTATGATCTCTTTGGGATATAGCCCTAGAAGTGCTATTGCTGGGTCAAAGGATATGCACATTTTTATAGCCCTTTGGGCATAGTTCCAAATTGCTCTCCACAATGGTTAGATCATTTCACAACTCCACCGACAATTCATTAGTGTTCCAATTTTCCCACATCTTCTCCAACATTTATCATTTTCCTGTTTTGTCATGTTGGCCAATCTGATAGATGTGATGTGGTACCTCAGAGTTGTTTTGATTTGTATGAAATGATGGTCTTTTGAACAAGGAAAGAGTGCATGTAACTTGGAAAGATTTATTTTCTGTGAGTCTTGCAATGCTGATCAAGAGGTACAGTACAGTATAAAGACCAGTGTCTCTGGGGTCCAAGGATTATTATTGTCTGTGTGGTCCTAGGTGAATTGAATCATTTAACCTCTCTTGGCCTCACTCAGTTTCCTATCTGCAAAATGAGGGTGTTGATCTAGATGACCTCCGGGGTCCTTTTCTACCCTAGAACTATAATCCTGAAGCAAAGTCATGATTCTGAAGGGCTTTAAACTGAAAAATGGAGACAAAAGAAGGAAACTGTGCCCCCATATCTGTCAAGTTAGATTCCAAAATGAATACCAGGTAGACTACAGACTAGCAAAAAAAACAGTGAATAACTGAAAGGAAATAATATACCAGAAGAGAAACAGCAATCAAATCCATGGCCTCGTACATAGAGACAATTGCACAAAGTAGGGCTGAGAAATAGGGTAAACTAGGGCTCCTCTTGCAATGAGTAAACTTTGACCTCATAGGTATTACTGTAACTTGGAAGGATAGGATTCATGACGGGAATTTTGATTTGGAAGATTATATCTTCTTGAAAAGGAATAGAATAGATGAAAGTGGGAAAGACAGTCGAATTTTTTGTTAAGAAGACGTAAGATAGATAATATGAGGAAATTCAGGAACCTGAAAGGTGGAAGAATTATGGATGAGTGTCTGAGATCAACAGAGAGGGAAAGAAAAGAGATTTAGTTATGGAAATATAACAGATACTGAGTTCATGAAACAGATCTTAGATTTGGCTTGATATTATAAAGATAGGGTACTTTAACCATCTGATCATTGGATGATACTCTCTGTCTAGCAATCAGAGCAGCTGGTAAATTTTTGACTTGCCCTAATGATAATCTCATTCTTTGAAAAGTGGAGAAAGCAACAAGGAGATAGGAGGTGGGGATAAGGCTATTATCCTGGACTTGATTCTGACTAACAAGAAGAGATTGGTTGCTGAAATAGAGATAATGGGAACCTAGAGGACAAGTAACTATTCAGTCTAAGAGTTCATGATAAAGAGGTAGAGAAAAACCAGGTATATATACTCTGGTTCCCTGCCTTGGTTTTGGTAGGACATATTTTGAAGAGGTCAGAGAAAGTATAAGTTGGATCCGATGTCCTAAAATGGTACAGGGGAAGTAGGACCAAGATTTACACAGAAACTAAAAAAGGGGCATGTCACAAAGAATGAATGCAGGTGAGTAGCAGGTCCTGTATGAACAGTGTCAGTAGTAGTCAAATCCAGAATGGGCTAAACCACAGTAAAAATACCGAGGACAACAAAAATGGTGGTTTTAAGCCATGTTGGGGGCAAGAAGAAAATTATTGTTCAAGATTGACAGGATGATAATAATAGATGATGGTAAAAGGGCAGAAGCGCTCAACTTTCTTCTCTCCCTCCTTCCCTTCCCCCTTCAAGAAGAATGATCTTTGGACTGAGAAGGAGAAAGCAATTGCTAGCTGGTAGTTGAAACCCAGGAACAAAGAAAAGATGGCAAGAGAGCACTAACCTTCCCTCAGTGGGTTAAAGTCCCTAGATCTGACCCAAACATTCCTTCCTCACCTTGAACTCTTTGAGATTTAAGCCTTTTAACAATGTTGTAGAAGAGATTGATAAAATTGAGTAGTTTCAAGGTGTGGTGTATTGGAGTTGAGGTAAATCATTATAATAAAATAGCAACTGAGTCTATTTGCTGAGAAATATGGGTATGGCTAAGGTGGAAAAGCACTGTAAAAGAATAAGGGGACAAGAGAATCAAGTGTCTCGTTGAAATAGCTAACTACAAAGTCAATACTGAAATGACGAAAATGAAGTCAGAATAGAGGTTATCAATTGGAAGAAGAGAACGAGATTAAGTGACTGGAGATGGAGATGAGGGCAAAGAACAAATTCAAGAGGAGTGAGTCAGTGGTTGAATTAGGAGGGGAAGATATTGTGATTGGAGAGGAGAATTTCAGGCATTATGATTCATCCCTAAGACTTCAAGGTTCTTTTCTGTGACTACCATCCATAGACACGAATATGCCACTTAGCTTACTGGCATGGAATTCTACATCTTAGATAGGTTTATTGTTTCTTCTCTTACTGATTCAAGTGACTTACGCATTAGTGGATACAGAATCACAGAATTATATTAATTTAGAGCTGTAAGGGACTTTAGAGGTCATCTAGTCCAATCTAGAGAGGTTAAATGACTTGTTCTGGCCAATGTCCGTAGCAGCAGAGAACAAAGAACAGATTTATAAATGATCTTTCTCTTTATACTGCTATTTCTTTTCTTTTTAAAAACTTTTTTATTATGAGCTCAGTAAATATCAACAACATGAACATTTCAATATACAAAGACAAACAAAAAAGAGAATTGTATATGAAACTGGGAACTTCAGGAATGTGCAGTTTTCCCAAGATGTATAGCTTGTTTTTGTTTTCTGTGTAATTAAAATTTAACATAATCTTTCTAACACTCTTCTATTTGTCTGTGTCTACCTTCAAACTTCATTCTGCTATCCTCTGTTTATTATGCTATATGTTTTTTTCTTTCTTTTCATTTTTTTATTTTTTATTTCCTTATTTTTTTTTTTAAATTAAGGCAATTGGGGTTAAGTGACTCACCCATAGTCACACAATTAGTAAGTGTCAAGTGTTTGGTCTGAGTCCGGATTTGAACTCAGGCCCTCCTGACTTTAGGGCTGGTACTCTATCCACTGAGCCACCTAGCTGCCCCTCTTTTCATTTTTTAAAGCATCATTATCATTACTTCTACATTGCCCTCCCAATCTCCCCCCTTTGGAAAAAAGAAAAATAAAAGTCTTCTATTGTAACAATTACCTATAATAATGCAAAACATATTGATTATCTCTAGTTTATTCTCTCTATAGCTGGTCTGCATGTAGTTGTTTGTATGTTGTCTTCCCCTTCAGACTATGAGCTCCTTGAAATAAGGGACAGTCTTTTGCCTTTCTTTGTATCCCTAGCATTTAGAATGTTGCCTGCCACAGTCAGGGGTGTGCTTGTAAGTGTTTTAACAACCAGCTCTCTGGAGGGGAAAAAATGCAGGCATGACAGATACATTAAGTTTAATTTGTATTAAAACTGGCAAGATGTGCATGAACCAATACAAAGTGAAGTGAGCTGAACCAGGAGAACATCACACACAGTAACAGCAATATTGTTTGATAAAGAATTGTGAATAACTTGACTATTCTCAGTGGTATTATTATCCAAACAATCCCAAGGACTTACGATGAAAAATGCCATCCGCCTCTGGAGAAAGTGCTGATGTTGTCAGAATACGGACTGAAACAAACTATTTTCTCTTTCTTTCTTTTTCTTTCTTTCTTTCTTTTTCTTTCTTTCTTTCTTTCTTTCTTTCTTTCTTTCTTTCTTTCTTTCTTTCTTTCTTTCTTTCTTTCTTTCTTTCTTTCTTTCTTTCTTTCTTTCTTCCTTCCTTCCTTCCTTCCTTCCTTCCTTCCTTCCTTCCTTCCTTCCTTCCTTCCTTTCTTTCTTTCTTTCTTTCTTTCTTTCTTTCTTTCTTTCTTTCTTTCTTTCTTCTTTCTGTCTCTTTCTTTCTCTCTCTCTTTTCCTTCCTTCCTTCCTTCCTTCCTTCCTTCCTTCCTTCCTTCCTTCCTTCCTTCCTTCCTTCCTTCCTTCCTTCCTTCCTTCCTTCCTTCCTGTCTTCTTGCACAAAATGACTAATATAGAAGTTTTTTACATGATTGCACGTGTATAACCAATGTCAGATTGTTTACTGTCTCAGGGAGGGGGAAAGGAGGGAGGGAGGGAGGGAGGGGTAGAATTTGGAAATCAAAACTTAAAAATAAACAACAAATGTTAAAATGTGTTTTTACGTGTAATTGGGAGAAAATAAAAGTTATTTTAAAAAAAGTTTAATCTGCATTATGAAAATTTTCTCCATCACATTTTAAAGTCTAAAGTGACCATGAACAAAACAAGCCTTGATTTGTAGCGTTTGCCAATTTCTAAGATATAAGTGTTCACATTGAAACAATTGGCTCTCAAGGAGTAGTTTGAGCTGGCTCCAGAATACTCCTGTACATAGAAGGCACTTAATAAATGCGTATTGGCTGACTCTTGAAAACAAACCATATTGGGCTGAAAATATATGTCTCTTTCTGCACCTTTAGTTTATTGCCTCTCTGCCAACAGATGGGAAGCGCGTAATTCATCATCAGCTTTCTGGATCATTGTGTTACTTAGAGTTCTTAAGTCTTTCACGGTTATTTTCTTTACAACATTGTGGTCATAATATAAACTGGGTTTTTTCCCTTTGTTTTTACTCACCTCACTTTGCATGAGTCATGTAAGTACTCTCAGGTTTCTCTGAATCTGAACTTTTCACCATTTCTTTTTAATTTTTTTAATTTTTTTAGTCATTAGGCAATGGGGCTAAGTGACTAGCCCAGGGTCACACAGCTAGTAAGTGTTATGTGTCTGAGGCTGGATTTGAACTCAGGTTCTCCTGAATCCAGAGCCGGTGCTCTATCTACTGCGCCACCTAGCTGTCCCTTCACTATTTCTTATAGCACAATAATATTCTATTACATTCATATGCCATACTTTATTCAGTCATTTGTTAATTGTTGGATGCCCCTTTAGCTTCCAGTTCATTGCTACAGCAAAGTGTGTAATTAGCATTTTTATACATATGGAACTTTTCACTCTTTTTTGTGTCTCTTTAGGTATAGACCTAGTAGTAGTAGTATCCCTGGGTCAAAGGTTATGCACACTTTCGTTACTTTTTGGGAATAATTCCACGTTGTTTTCAAGAATGACTTGACTAATTCACAGATCAAGAAACAGTGCAGTAGTGTGCCTGTCTTCCCACAGACCCTCCAACTATTTTCACTTTGCTTTTTTCTGTTCTTTGCAAATGTGATTTGTATGAGGTGGATCTCCAGAGTTGCTTTAATGTGTATTTCTCCAATTATCAGTGATTTGGAATATTTTTAGTTAGTGATTTAGAATACATGGTTTCTGATAGATTGCCTTTTTCTTTTGATACGTACCTTTTCATAACCTTTGACTATCTTTTGGGAATGGTTTTGTTCCTATTTCAATCAAGTCCATATGTATCTTAGATCTTAGACCTTGGTCAAAGAAATTTATGGTAAGGACTTTTTTTTTTACAGTTAATTGTTTTCCTTCTAATTCTAGCTACATTGATAATCACAATTGTCCCTTTTATCTATTATGCTTCTCTCTGTCCCTTGTTTGGTTACGAATTTTACCCCTCTTCATAGTAATGAAAGCATTGCCTATGTTGTTCTAATTTGTTTTTTATATGGCCTTTTATATCTAGGTCTTGTATTCATTAGGAGTTATTGTGTTAAATGGTAAGAAGCGTTTGTCTGCACCTCATTTCTGCCAGGTAGTTTTTTGCTTTTCAAGAAGTTTTGTTGAACAGTGAGTCTTACTGGAGTAGTTGAAATAATTTATTTTATTGAATACTATGCTATTATGTTTTATTGCTTCTGGGTTTTATGTACCTAATCTCTTCTATATGAACTTTTCCATTTTTAAACCAATACCAAATGTTTTTATGATTACTGCTTCATAGTATAGTTTGAAGTCTGACACTTGTAGACACCTGTCTTTCCTACTTTTTTCATTATTTTCCTTGAGATTCTTGGCACTTTATTCTTCCAAATGAGTTTTGCTTATATTGTTTTATTTCTATGAAATAACTGCTAAATGATAGTGTGATTGGTATGCATTGAATCTGTAAATTAATTTAAATGGTATTGTCATTTTTACTATACTGATATGGTCTAACTATGACTAGTTATTTCTCTTCCATTATTTAGATTTGTATTTCCATAAAGAATGTTTCACAATTATATTTATATCTCCTATGTGTATTTTGTAGCTCAACTATCACATATTTTATATATTCTGTAGTTATTTTGAATGGAATTTCTTTTCCCATCTTTTCCTGTTGGAGATTATTGATAATATACAGAAAGGTTAATGATTTTTATGAGTTCATTTTATATCTTGCTACTTTACTCATTATTGTTTCAATCATTTTTAGTTGACTCTCTATGGTTTTCTAAATCATCATGTTATTTGCAAAGTGCAACAATTTCATTTCCTCTTTGTTTTTGCTTATTTCATCAATTTCTTTTTTGTTTTGTTTTATTACAATAGTTAATATTTTTAGAATTATATCAAATAATAGTGGTGACAAAAGATATTCTTGATTTGTCATTGATCATATTGGAAAGGCCCCTAGCAGTTTTCTATTACAGATAATTCTTGTTCTATGTCTTAAATTGATGCTATTTGACATATTAAATAATAGCCCATTTATTCTCATACATTTGAAAAATTTTAAAATAAAGAAGTGTTGTTAGGAGTTTTTTCTGTATCTTTTGATAGACTCAATATGATCAGAGAGTTTGTTTTTGTTAAAAGTATGTTCAATTATGCTGATAGTTTTCCTGATGCTGAAAAAACCCCCACCACCCTGGATTCCAGTTAAATATCTAACTTGGTCATAGTATATATTCTTTTTAATGTGTTTTTTTTTGTTAACTACCAATTTTTATTAACAATTTTGTTTTCCTCTCTTTTTGTCAGATAAGATAATGGTTTGCATATTTTGCTAGATTTGCCTAGGTCTGAAAGAAGCAAATTGATGGTTCTCATGATTATAGTTTTACAGTTTATTTCTCCCTGTAATTTGATTAACTTTTCTTTCAAGTACTTAGAAATATTTGGTGCGTATGTATTATGTATGACTATTATTTCATGATCTATAGTACCTTTAAGTCTAAAGTAGTTTCCTAGAACATCTCTTTTAACTGTCTATATTTTTTTACTATTGTCTTATATTATAATATTGTCTTACAATTTTGTATTATGTTATATAGTCTTATATTAGATCATGATTGCTGTCCTTGCTTTTAAAATTTATCTGAAGTGAAATAAATTGTCCTTTAGCTCCTTAATTTAATCCTGTATTTCTTCATTGTGTTTATGTTTTCTTCTACTTACTCATATTTTTAGCTTCAGCTCTCATTTTGGAATTTTGTGACTGAGCCAGTATCCTTTGGCCCTTTTGGATGCTGGAGTCAGCAAATTTTAGGAGCTCAAAATTCCTATCAAGGCCATTATTTTCTCTGTGAGCATTAATGGTATTCGACCTTTGTGACATCTCTCTTTTGATTCTACTAAATCCATCATGTCCTTTCCCCAAACCATTTGTAATCAGCACCTGCTCACCCTTGGTAGAATTCCTTTTCTCCCTTGGTAGCACTGGCATTTAATACAGCATCTCCCTTTTTTAAAAATGCAATATCTTAAGCACTTGAACACTCTTCAGGGACACTTAGAGGAGACCCTCTATTTGCTGCCAAATGACACCACGTATTGCCAAATGCAGCTGCCTGTTCCCCTCTTCTACATTATGTCTGATTAAAGTAGATTATTCTAGCTCCATCTAGAATGGTCTGTCTGATCTGCTGAACTTCATCTGTCCCTGTGCCAAGCTGGAAGGACCCTAGCCCATTTCTGACCTTTGCCTTACCCATACAGCACTATCTCAGCTTGCCACCTCTTCTCCACTGTGAGCATCCTGCACAGACTTCATCAACATGGCAGAATTAGGTTATCAAAGAAAAATGTCTCCCCACAAATGATCTTTCCCTCTGCACTGCATCAGTTATCTTTCTTAGCTTGCCAAGACAGCACTAGGCAAATAATTTGTCTTCTTTAAGAGTCTTGTGTCTCATTTTTTATACAGAGATACAAGGCATTGACTAGTCATTAGGTAGCATGTGTGTAGTGGTAAGAATGGTTGACTTGGCCTCAGGAGACCTGGATTTGAGTACTGGTTCCTTTATTCAATAAGTATGAGTAGTGACCTGTTGTAACTCAGTTTCAATCTGTATAAATGGGCTTAATAATCTTTGTACCATCTAGAAAAGGGAATAATACCATTTCGTGCTATTTCCCAATTTCCCTTGGGAGGATTAAGTGAGATAATGCACGCTAAGGTGCTTTGTGCTCATAAAGCACCATCATAATAACAATAGTTGACATGTATATACACGAAAATGATGCTAAAGTGGTAGGCATCGGCTGAGCTACGATATTAAGCAGACCCTCTTTCGTGACTGTGTAATTTTTTTGGGGGAGGCAGATGCCATTAGGATTGTATGCAGAAGTTACACAAAGGAAGGGAGAAATCTGCTTTTTGGAAATGAAGGCAATTTAAACAAAAATATAATCTGGTAAAGAACTTGGGAGTTATTTACCTTTTTTTCCTATGCAAATACATAAAGCATTCCATATTTTTGGCCTGGCTCATAATTCACCACAGTTATATAGCCAACGCGTTTGCCAGCTTACCAACCTCTTGCCCTTGGAGAAGCATAGTATTTTATTTCATTTTCAAATTAAATTGTATTTTTTCAAATGAAGTTCTGCTTTCTCTCTTTCCCATTCCCCCCCAACCCCAATTAAGAATTTAAGAAAAACAAAATCCCTGTCACAAACAAGTACAGTCACATGAAATAAATTCCTGCATTGGCCATGTCAAAAAAAAATTGTGTTCGGAGTTTTCTCTATCACTTCTCTGTCAGGAATTGAGTAACTTGTTTCTCTTCAGTTCTTTGGAATCATGGCTGGTCATGGTGATGATTACAGTTTCTAAGTCTTTTTAGGTGGGTTGTCTTTCTAATTTTACTGCATAAATTGTCCTTCTGGTTCTGCTCAATTCATTTTGTGTCACTAGTACAAGTTAGTAAGCTAACATTTTAAAGTACCTACTATGTGTTAGTCACTTTGCTAAACACTAGGGATACAAAGAAAAGTAAAATTATGTAAAAACAAGTTATATATAGAATAAGTCTGAAATAATCAACAGAGAAAAGACACTAGAGTTAAGGAAAGGCTTCCTCTGAGGCCATCTCTTTCATAATTCATTTTCTTTTTCTTTTTTTTGGTGAGGCAATTGGGGTTAAGTGATTTGCCCAGAGTCACACAGCTAGTGAGTGTTACATGTCTGAGGTCAGATTTGAAATCAGGTCCTCCTGACTCCAGGGCCGGTGCTCTATCTACTGTGCCACCCAGCTGCCCCCTATAATTTCTTACAGCAAAATAATATCCGATATCATAAGTTGTTCAGCATTATCCAATTGATAACCCAATTATTATTTTATTATCAGATTATTCAATCTCATCAATTTCTAATACTTTACTTCAATCCTTTCAGTTATGTCCAACTCTTCATGACCTCATTTAGGGTTTTCTTGGCAAAGATACTGAAATGGTTTGCCATTTCCTTCTCCAGCTCATTTTACATATGAGGAAACTGAGGCAAACAGGGTTAAATGACTTGCCCAGGGTCAAACAGCTAATAAATGTCTGAGGCTGGATTTGAACTTAGGTCTTCCTGAGTTCAGGCCTGGCACTCTATCTACTGTGCTATAAAGAACTGCTATAAATAGTTTTATACAATGGGTCCTTTCTCTCTTTCCTTGATTTCTTTGGGGTGTAGACCTGGTATTAGTATCATGGGATCAAAGGGTATGCATAATTTAATAGCTTTTGGGCATAGTTCCAAATTGCCTTTTAGAATACTAGACTAGTTCACAGCTCCACCAATAGTATATTAATGTTCCTGTTTTCCCACAGCCCCACCAGCATTTGTCATTTTCCTTTTTGTTATCTTAGCCAGTCTGATGGGTGTGAGATAGTACCTCAGAGTTGTTTTAATTGGCATTTCTGTAATTATGAGTGGTTTAGCACATTTTAAAAATATATGGTTGTTGATAGCTTGCCTTTTTTCTTTTGAGAACTGCCTATTCACGGGGCAGCTAGGTGGCACGGTAGATAGAGCACTGGACCTGAGTTCAAATCCGGCCTCAGACCAATCACTTGACACTAGCTTTGTGATGCTGGGCAAGTCACTTAACCCCAATTGCCTAAAAAAGAAAAAAGAGACCTGCCTATTCATAACCTTTGATGATATATCTATTGAGGATGGCTCTTATTCTCATATATTTAAATAAATTCTCTTTATAATCTTAGAAGTAAAATCTTTCCCAGAGATGCTTCCTGCAAAGGTTTCTCCCCCAGCCCTCATTTACATGTTTCTCTTCTCATTTTAGTTGCACTGGTATTGTTTGTGCAAAAATCTTCTTCTTGTTGTTGTTCAGTCGTTTCAGCCACATCTAACTCTTAGTGACCTCATTTGGAGTTCTCTTGGCAAAGATACTGTAGTGGTTTACCATTTCCTTCTTCAGCTCATTTTTCAGATGAGGAAACTGAGGAAAACAGGGTTAAGTGACTTGCCCAAGGTCATAGAGCTAGTAAGTATCTGAGGCTGGATTTGAACTCAGGTCTTTCTGACTCTAATCCTGGAGCTCTCTCCACTGTGCCACCTAGCAGCCCCCAAATTTTTTGTTTTTATGCAATTAACATCCATTTTACCCTTCTGTGACCCTACCTATCTCTCATTTGTCTATGAACTCTTTCTTTCTTTCTTTTTTTTTTTTGTTTTTTTTAGTGAGGCAGTTGGGGTTAAGTGATTTGACCAGGGTCACACAGCTAGTAAGTGTTAAGTGTCTGAGGCTGGATTTGAACTCAGGTCCTCCTGACTCTAAATCCAGAGCTCTATCCACTGTACCACCTAGCTGTCCCCTGAACTTTTTCTTTATCCAACAGGTAATTTCCTTAATTTTCTTCTAATTTGTTAATGATGCCATCCTTGATGTCTATGTCATGAACCCATTTGGAGAGAAGCATGGCATTTTAAAAAGGGACATATTTCTGCCCTTTTCTCACAGAGTTACAAGGGAAGAGAAGAATGAATTAATTTGACTTCTAAGTCTTTTCTTTTCTTCCTCCTTTAGAAGATGTGCTATTAAACAATAAAAAGACTGAAAGGGACCAGGGTTTGATGTAAAGAGAAAGCTCAGGTTCTAGCCATGGCGTTGTCCTTATTTGGATACTAGAGCTCAGGTAAATTGTTTTTTTTTCCCTCTGGATCTCGCTTTCCAGATCTGTGAACTGGGTGGGGTTGGACTAGATGACCTTCAAGGAACCTTCAAGCTCCAATATTCGGTACCTCTGAGATACCCAGGAAAGCCTACCTAAATCCTGTTAAACTGTGGAGGATAAGCCATTTTATCTCCCTCTTTTTTTTTTAAACTGGAAATTTGTATCACAAGCATATAGTTGTGTAGCACTATAGCTTTATCTGTATTATCTCACTTGATCCGCAAAACAAGCCTGTTAGGTTGGTGTTATTATAACTCCATTTTACAGATGATGAAACTGAGCCTCAGAGAGGTTAAGTGATTTACCCTAGGTCACATAGCTGGTAAATGCCTGAGGCAGAATTCAAATCTAAGTCTTCCAGACTCCAAGTCTAGAAGTGATCTGTGCCTCATACCATGGTGCTTCTATCAGAGTTATTGTTTTTTTTTTCTCTCAGTGTGAATGTCAAAAATGCAACACAAGGGAATTTTTTTTCTGTCACTTTGTAAAATTAAGAAGCATGTGGAGATTCTTGCCCGTGTGAATATCTGGGGCTAAATTTTTAAGCCCTGTTTCCTTTCTTTTTGTGATGGGGTGGCCTTTAGCAATGGCAATGAAAGAGAATTAAAGGAAATATCCCCAAGAGCGGCATCTCACTCCAAATCTCTGCCTTCCCTACATACCAGAGGGAGACCGGGGTGGAAATGCATCCCTAATGTGTCATTCCCTGCAGTATTAAAAGTATCTGAGTGCTGCTCGTGCTGAGAGTTGTTTTCCAGCGTCCAATGCCAGCCATCTGATGTTTACAATAAGTAGGATTACTGAAATAAACATCAGTGGGAGCAATGCCCCGACCGACAGACTGGGGAGGCTGCTGCCTGTTGTAAGTTGGCATCTAAATCCTCCAATAGCCTTCCAAAAAGGGAGGTGATTTGCTACAACAATAATACCTGGTTCCCTGGCTGCTTAAGATGTCTCTCTGGTTTAAACCTCCTCTAGAAATTTGCTTTCAGCCAGAGCTCTGGGGCAGTAGGTCGGCATTCAGTTAATCTGGGATTAAGAATTTGAGGTAGAGGGGATTGTAGAGGTTATCTATTCCAACTCCATTGTTTTACATATCAGGAAAACGAGGCCAAGAGAGGGTAAATGATTTGTCCAAGGTCATTCAGTTACTAAGTAGCAGAGCTGGGATTAACATTTTGTTGCTGTTTGGTTGTGTCCAACTCTTCACGACCCCATTTGGAGTTTTCTTGGCAAAGATACTGGAGTGGCTTGCCATTTCCTTCTCCAGTTTATTTGACAGATGAGGAAACTGAGGCAAAAGGAGTTAGGTGACTTACCCAGGGTCACACAACTAGCAGTGTCTCAGACCAGATTTGAACTCATGAAGATGATTCTTCCTGACTCCAGGCTGGGTACTCTATCCATTGCACTACCAGGGTGAGGAGGTCCCAGGTGCTGAGCAGGTTGTCACTCAGGCATGGTGTTGTACTCCAAAAAATCAGAAGCATAGCTGGGAGGGGAATATGCGGAAGGACTGGACGTCTTCTTCTTGGCCCCAGAGAGTGGAACTCAAAGCAATGGGAGGAAATTTTTGGGTTTGATGTAAGAGAAAACTTCCCAACATTTAAAGCTTCCCCAAAGCAGAATAGGATGTCTTAGGAGAAGATGAGACAGCACTAGAGTTTGAATGACCACTTGCCTATTTTATAGAGGTGATTCACTGTGGCCACTCCCCTATGCCATGGAGCAGATAGCCTCCGAAGGCCTTTTCTGTTGGAAAGATTCAGTGATTCTCTACATTCTCAACTTCTGGATTCAATTAGTACTGAAAATTAAAGTAGTTTTTAAAAGATACAATTAGGTAGCAAAATAAATGCACTATTGCTCTTGGTTGCAACCTTGTAGAGAGTGTGTTCAGTAAGCTACTGGAACTTAAGACACGCATGGTGGATGGATGGATGGATGGATGGTGAGAGGCCCAAATCCAGGCCACCTGAGAGTCTGCTGGAAGAGCTAGGAATCTAACCTAGAAGGAGAAGTATTTAAGTTTTTGAATGGTGTAAGAAGATTTGAGTTGCTTTGCATGGTCCTGGAGAAAAGATTGAGGACCACTGCATGGTAGTTAAAAACAGGCGGGTTTCAGCTTAAAACAAAGGGAAAACTCTCTGGTGTTTACAATTCTCCAACAGTGGAATGAGTTGCTTGGAGGTAAAGGTCTTTCTATCACTGGAGATTATCAAGCAGGGGAAGGATGGCCACTTGTTAGGGTTGTCATGGAGGGGAGTCATATTTTTGGAACAAATTCCCCATGCACCCCTTTGCACCCTGCCCCCCCCAAAATAAAAATCCCACACTTAAAGGGAATAGAAAGATAGGGAACATGACATTACTCAGAGGTTCCCTATCTGATTTACTTGCTGTCTCGCTTTCTTTTAGTCTCTGGCAATATGGTTAAATACATATTTTGATAGCTACCCTGTCATTTATTCTAACAGCTACGGGGCAACTTTATGAGCTCCTGAGAAAAGCCTGTCGTTGGATTTACTGATTCATAGAATGCTAGAACTGGAAGGAACTTTAGATATCGTCTAATCCAATCCCTTTGTTTAAGAAAATTACATATAATTTTACATAATTGCACATGTATAACCTATATCTGCTTGCTATCTTAAAGAAAGGAGGGGGGAAGGGAGGGGAGAGAAGGATAGAATTTGGAACATAAGACTTTAAATAAAAATGTTTTTAAAAATTACATGCATTTATAACTTGTCCCTCCCAATAACCCCTAATGAACCCCTCTCCTCAAAAAAGAACCAAACAAAAACCCCCAAAAGCAACAGCCCAATCATAAACATGCACCTAAGGGTGGGAAACCTGTGGCCTCAAGGCCACGTATGGCCCTCTAGGTCCTCAAGTGGGGCCCTTTGACGGAGCCTAAGTTTTACAGAACAAATCCTTTTATGAAGGGGATTTGTTCTGTGACGTTTGGATTCCATCAAAGGGTGGCACTCGAGGACCTAGAGGGCCACAGGTTCCCCATTCCTGCTAGCAAAACAAATTCCCACGTTGGTCACGGCTGAAAATATGTTTCTCTGGAAGTTCATCTCCCCTCTTTCAGGTGAGTGGAATGTCTCACCTTCAGGGTTCTGGATTCATGTTTTATCGTTGTGTGGATCAGAGTTCTAAAGTCTTTCGAAGCTGTTTTTCTACAAAGTTGTTGTCATATAAAATTGTTCTCCTAGTTCTTCTCCCTTCACCCTGCATTGGCTCATAGAAGTCTTGCCAGTTTCCTCTGAAACTGTCCATTTCATCATTTTGTATGCACAAAAAATATTCCATTCCATTCATTTATCATAATTTGTTTAGCCATTTGTTAATAGAACAGCCACTTCATTTCCAATTTTTAAATCCCACAAAAAAGAGTGGCTATTAATATTTTTCTGTGTATGGGTCCTCTTCCTTTTTCTTTGATTTCTTTGAGCTAGAAGCTCAGTAGTGGTTTAGATATGTCAAAAAATATGCATAGTCTGGTAAGTTTTGGGGTATTTTTCCAAATTCCAAGCCCTTAATTTTGTAGTTGAGGAGATTAAAACCCAGAGGACTAACATGACTTATTTTAGGTCATGCAACTGATTTTTGGGAGAAGGGAGACAAGGAGATAAGACTACAGGATTATGGATCTAGGACTGGAACAGATGTTTTAAAATCACCTAGTCTATTTCATTTTAAAATTGAAGAAACTGAAGCCCAAGGGCACAGAGGTAGTAAATGACAGTCAGGACCTGAATCCAAGTCTTCTGATGACAGAGCCAATGCTCTTTCTGCTGTACTCTACTGCCTCAGATTCTGAGTCTTAGAGGAGCAAGGTTTCCTGCCTCCCACTCTAGTGGGCTTCTGGGTCCAGTGTGCTCAAAGGGCTGATAGTAACATGAAGTCAGAAATCACTTTAGAGCCCGAGAGGCTAACCCATCTTTCAAAAGACTGAAATCTTTTCTATTTACCCCCAGAGAATCTGTCTTTCTTTCAGTATTTGCTTCTCCTAACCTTCCAGAAGTGGTAACAAAGTAGGAATAGATGATAACTAGAAGAGGTTGACATATGAAAGTGGCCAAGTACAAGGAATGAATCCTAGATTAAGAACAATTAAGACAAGGACTGCTCCAGGGTGCAGCAGGGACCCAAACAAATTGTTCCTTCAATGTCCCTGCTCTTTGAATATTGACAAATAAATAGCAGAGGCTTGTGGGGCTCTCCACTGTCACTAACAGGTGGGAAGAGGCTCCGCAGATCCAGAGTGATGGGCAGTTTCAGACCTTTGGTTGGACTGTGAGCCTAAATCCCATCCTACTTGATATGAGGCAGAGCTGGTGTTAGAATTCAACAGTCCTCCTTCTGCAGGCTGTGCTGAGACCACAGGGTCACGATGCCCTTCATCAACATTGCTCTGAAGAATTGATCACTCCACCTATTCAGCTGAAGCTTTTGCTCTTTTTGGATGAGTTCCAGAAGGTTTTTTTTCTTCTTTCCCTTCTTTTCCATTTTTTTTAAAAAAAGGTTGGTGACAGGTGATGATTAGTTGGGGGGGAGGGTTCAGTGAGCCAATACTTCTCAGAAATGCTCCTGGCTGCAACAAGCAGTACTGGCTGTGACTAGATTTTGTGCGAGCCCTGTGCCCCTGTGACGCAGATGTCTGAGTTGCCACTGCAGTCTGGGTGGCAGCTTGGGAGTAACAACAGAGGGACCATGGCTGGAGGAGTTTGTTTGTTCTTTGGTCAGAGCCTGTTGCAGACCATGCCTGGATTTAATCAGCTGTCAGGCAGCTCTTAAATGCCAAAATGCCCGCAAAAAAATGTCTTTGGTTTGCCAGCATAGAGTAAGTTAGAGATGCATGTGTGCTACCACTCAGGGCAATTGGAAAACAGAGGGGATTGATTTTTATTGTTGTTGCTGTGAGATTGGACTGGAAGTTGTCTCTCTAGGAGGAGAAAGGTGGTGTTTTTAACTTTGAACCTACTGGTTAATTGAAATTAAGGAACTCCGTGTTTTCCTCCTCCTTTGTTGTCACTCCATCAGGTTCCTGGCAAGGCCACTTGCTGTGTGAGTGGTGGGGGATTGGGCATCGCCATTACTACACTCTCTGCGCGGTCTTACTCGTAGCCGTCGTGATTCATCCTCCCTGCTAAAATGTGTCTTCGTCATGTTCTTTCCAGATCAGTTTCTGTTGGGAAGTTGGGCATCATCCAAGCTAGCCCACTCTTAACTCCCTCATCCCGTTAAGACAAGCCCTCTCTGATAAAGAGCCACCTTCTGCAGCACTGGGCCCAATCTGGTAAGACACAACCAATGGGCTAAATGTAAAAGCTGACACTTGGCTTGAAACAATCAACTTCACAGATGGGGAGATACGGCTAAACAGCAGTTTGTTAGACAGAAGAGATCTGGGGGGTCTTAGTGGTCTACATGCTGGACATGAGTCAGCAGTATGATAAGACTGACAAGAAATCCAAGGAGATCTTAGACTGCATTAATAGAGGCATGCGTAGTTCACGAGTAGGGGAGGCATAGGGTTGCTGTATTCTCCCCTCGTCAGACCACATCTGTAGCATTGTGTTCAGTGTTTGGTGCCACATTTTAGAAAGGGCATTGATAATTGCAGAAGATCCAGAGGTAGGCAAGCAGGATGGTGAGTGGTTTTAAGATCACACCATATGAGGATCAGCTGAGTTAACAGGGAATGTTAGGCTGGAGAAGAGAAGCCTTGTTAAGGGCATGGGGTGGATGGTGGGATATGATGGCTTTCTTCAAGTTTTTTAAAAGATGTCACATGGAAGAGGAGGTAGACTTATTCTTTTTGGTCTTAGAGGGCAAGACTAGGAACAATTCGTGGAAGTCGCAAAGAGGCAACTTTTAGCTCAAAAGTAATGAAAAACTTGGAAACAATTAGAACTGTGCAAGCAGAACAAGCTGTCTTATTGGTGGTCTAGAAGCAGAGGCTCGATGACCATTTGCTAGCTATGTTGTAAAAGGAATTTGTTTATTAAATTAGTTGCTTGAAACTCAGGATCTATTTTCCCATAGAAACTATATAATTCATAAAGGCTTGGTTTCCAATCCTTAAAACCTTATTTAGCTAATTATATACCTGATACATAGTTCAGCCCTAAGAGCATTATAAATTCCAGTGAAGTAGGATTTACTTTACCCTATGAAGTAAGATTTCTGTGAAAAATGTCAGTGAGAGTTTCAGTATACCAGGAACACATGTCTCTCCTACTGTAGTCTTGGTGGCAAGATCAGAGATTTCTTTCTCATTCTCACCTCACTTCTGGGTAGTGGAACTTGGGGGTGGGGTGGAAATTCTCTGTTGCAAGCCACTGATGGTGGCTTCCATGTAAGGGAATCTAATTGGGTGAGGGCTGGAAGGGATTGAGAATCAGGGGTGGGAGTCTAGTGTGTCTCACCTTACTTGGTCCATTGAGGAACATAGTGTAGACTCATTTATTCTCCCTTTAGAACTTTTCTAAGGGTTTAACATTTCATTTTATTGGTTCCAACAATGGAAATGTATTTCTTCTCATACAATATGCTCTCTCACTGCTTCCCTTATCTCTTGTTTGACTTGTGTTCATCAGGGAAAGACAAAGTCCTACGTCAGTGACAATAGTAGGTTTTTTGGATACTCCAAAGGTAAAGAAAGACTACTCACTTTTTAGGCACTCATTGAATCTCTGGAGGTGGAGTGAGAAAATCAACTGGGGACATTGGGATGAAAATATCACTAAGGTAATAGTAATGAGGGGGAAGGAGGAGTTTCTCCCAAGGTTTTATCCTTCTCTTTTGCCTTCCTTTCTTCCCAACTGTGGTCAGCATTGCTATTATAAACGCAGCCCCATGGCCGGGGGTGGGTGGGTTCTTGGACAATAAGGGAGTCAGAAGAAGAGGATATTCTTCATCGGGGAAGGGAAGACAGGATCTAGATCTCAAGTAGCAGGAGCTGGGAAAGGGGGAGAATTCCTTTGGCTACCCAGTTGGAGTTTAGGTAGCCATTCATATGTAATGAATGACAATTTCTAGGTAGCCATACACATGTAACAGGCACATGTAAGCTGGGCAGGTATAAAGCAAGGAATTCTAGTATAAGGCACAATAATTTCCCTCTAAGGGTTTACAGTCTGGTTGGGGACCTATGACATACATACACGAAAAGTTAAGCCACAGTGTAGGATTAAATGAAGAGGCATCATAACTCTTGGTGCACAACCAGGTGCCAAATGCATAGTACCCACAGTAAGTGATGCAAATTCAGATGAGGGTGAAATCCTCACGTGCTGGAATTGGCTAGGAGAGTTTTGCAGAAACAGGGAGGCAGGTCCTGTTTTCAAGGATGGTTAGGACTTGAATGAATGGGAAAGAATGAGGGAAGTGTTGCAGGCTTTAATAACAGAAGTAGAGTGTCCAGGGTGAGGGAGGTGATAAGCCTTACTTTACTCTGCCAACTGTTCAAACCAGACCTGGAATATATAGTGTTTAATTCTTGATGGAACCCTGACAAATTAGAATATATCTAGACCAGTGTGACCAGGGTGGTAAGAAACCATGTCATAAGGAACCATGACTAAGTGATTAAATGAATGATAAAACATTTATTAGGTGCTTATTTATGTGCCAAGCACTATGCTAAATGATGGGGATACAAAAACAAAAGCAAAGCAAGTCCCAGCCATCAGGAATCTCACATTCTAATAGGAGGAGACAATTCACAATAGGCAGCTAAGTGGTACAGTAGATGGAATGCTGATTCCAATTAAGAAGACCCGAGTTCAACTATTGCCTCAGACATCTTAATGTCTGGTCACACTTAATACGATCCTGAGCAAGTCCCAACCTCTCTGGGCTTCTGGTTCTTTGCCTGTAAAGTGGGGATAATAATAGCACTTGAGTCTCACAATTGTTGTGAAGATTAAATGAGATAATAGTGTTAGGATCAGTGGATGGAATTGCAGGGAGAAAGATTTCAGCTCATCCTGTGGAAAAATATCTTAACAATTAGAGCCTTCATAATGGAACAGGCTGCCCTGTGAGATGAGTTCCTAAAACAAGAGGAAATTAAATATATATTGGTGGAGTATTTCATAGAGGGAATTCATTTTTTTTGTAGGTGTTGGAGTAGATGACCTCTGAAGTCCCTTCCAAATGTGAGCTTCTATGTTTCTATTGCTGGTAATGTAATCTGTAACTTAGAGCTATAGTTCTTAGTTACAAAGATTGTGTTCAATCTTGAGGGCTTTTCAATAGATATCTTTTTTTAAACATGTCTTCATTCTGGGTTTCCTCTGAGAACATCAGAATTTGGCTCATCTGTGGGTTTTTAATAGAAAAGTTAAAGGGATCTCATGCAAGCACTCATGTTAGCAATCAATAGCATATAGGTCAGGCTTTATTTAACCTAACAACAACAAAATGAAAACCACAAAGGATTTATAACAACTGAACCCATTAAAAAGCCAACCCAGCTCTCTTTTCTTCTCTAAGGGGCCTCCCCTTTCCCCTTGGACTTCCATTGTCCTCTACACTTTTAGTGCTACTCTGGGTTTGAGGTTCAATTGAAAGAAGAGAGCATGGTACCTTGTTAGAGTCAAACTCCCCTCCCTGACCATGCACAGTGCATATAACTCACAGTACAAATGAAAGGTTGGGTCTGGGCTTGCTCTACCATGTTATGACTCTGGGCCATTTTACTAACCGGTTTTGGCTCCCATTTAGTCTAGGAGCTCATCTACAGGGTCCTGGAGCTTGGCATTTTCCAAAAATTCCTCCTTTGGGTCCAGCTGCTTCTAGCTTACTAGGGCCATGTGGTTCCCCAAAGTGGCTATGTAAAAACATAGCCTCTTTTCTTTGGAACTGGATCTGTCATCTAGAAATGGCTCCTTCCCTATTAGAATTTTTCTAACTCTAGTTCTCTCCTGCACTACAGGCTGGTGAGTTGTCTGTTCTGTATTTCTTCTCAGTTGGGTCTTGGTAGCTGGCATGAAGATATGCTGAAACCTCTCAGGTCCATACATTTGCTTTGTTGGTTTGAGGGTCACAAGGATTCTGCCAGAATTGCTGGGTATGGATGCAGCATTTCAGACTCACTCAGCCTTTAGTATAGTGCCTGGAACATAGTAGATGCTCATAAATGTTTGTCAATTGACTCTTTTCCTTCTCATTCCAACTACAAACCTGGCTGTATTTTTTCTGCCCCTACCCTTCAGCATGATCCCTTTTTAAACCTTCCCTCCACTCAGAGTCCTAGACTTAAGATGCTACTGTTCGATGTTCAGACATATAGCCGCCTAGGAAATGGAGATTAGGAGATATATTTTAATGGGAAATGTTGTGCAAGTCCTAAGGATCATGAAAAATGAAGTACTGGAGCCTTTTCTCCTTGGCCATGCCCATTGTAGTAAACTTTGAGGGCAAAAATAGTGTTGGATTGGACTAATCCATAAATTATCTCCCTTTAGTTCATGTACTGATCACAGGGTAAATGTGGACCTAGAGAACAGTTAGGTGTCAGAATGTCTTACTCATTGTCTGGGGGTTTTCTTATATTAAAAATTGGCAAATGAGATAAATTCTGGAATTCAGAAGCTGACTGGAGCCCAAACCTATCTACATGTAGCATTTTAGGACGAGGAAGATTCAATCTGAGACTGGGATTAGAAGCCCATAGGACAGCTCTCAGCTCCTGATTAGCTCATGCCAGGGTCCAGGTAAGTGACAGCTTGGGCCATCTGACACAACTTGGAAAAACTGGCTTAGACTTAGGAAATTTAGAGCTACCTGGTTACTGACTAGGAAGATAATTTTCAACAGTTTGATTTCCCTTATACCCCATACTCATATGGTAAAATACCATAGGTAGAGGGTCCATAGATAGAGCATAGGTAGAGCAGCCAGGTGGCACTGTGCTAGACCTGAGTTCAAATCTGGACTCAGACACTTACTACATGGGTGCCCCTGGAAAGTTACTTAACCTCTGATGGAATGTTTTGTCATCATCATCATCATCATCATCATCATCATCATCATCATCATCATTTCTGTTGTCTGCTGAGCAGTGAGCTTAGCCCTTTCTTCTTCTTGCTTTGAGTAAGAGCAACATGGCTTCCAGGCTTCTTTTCATGGGCAGGTCTTATCACTCAAACCCTTGAGGTAATCCTTATTGCCTTCTTAATAAGATACAAACTCCATGTACTGTCAGGCCTTCTACATCTGACTCCACCTTACCTTTCCAATCTTATTTCATGTTCCTCCCCTTTGCTTATTTTGTGTTCCAGTCAAACAATAATATTCACCTAATCTCACCCCCCCCCCCATTTCTTCCTTCCTCTCTTGAATTTGTGCTAGTAATCTCTCAGTTCCGGAATGGACTTTGTTTATGTCTCTGACTATTGAAATCCTCTTCCTTCAAGCCTCAGGTTTGGATACCATCTCTTACATAAAAGTGTTCCTTTACATTCTTTGTCCCTCCCTCAATTCCCACCCCCCTGCTCCCCTCAAAAATCTGCCATACTGCTTTCTTTTGATCTAGACACATAGGTTCCCAAAGTGGGTGATAATGCTCCCTGGGCCAGGGGGGCAGTAGTAGACTTGGGTGCAATTGGGGGAGGTTATTGAATAAAATTAAGGGGGCAGTGGAAGCATAAGGAAAGAAGAGAAGAGAATTTTGAAAAACCATACATGTTTCATCTGTTGTATGACAGAGTTTAAGTCATAGTGAATACATTATTTTCCAATTTAACACACAAAATACAAGTTATAACCAATCAATGGTCAAGTCTGCCAACAAGTCTTAACAAGCAAGTATTGGTAGGCGAGCATGTAGCACATTGTTGGGAAGCGTAGCATGCATCAGTAGGAATATGTTTGTGAAATGACTTGTTTACAGTACGATATAGTTACATGATGCAATATTGTGTCATCAACATTTCAATGCAGGAAAAACCCCACAAATTTACAATAAATTATTAAATTTAAGATGCATCATTTAAAAAATATTTTGTAGTTTTTGAAATGACACAAAATTTAAAAAAACTGTTAAAGGGTTAAAGAAAGTAGATTTCCAGGGGGGTACTGAGTAATTCTTTTAAAGGGGATGGTAGGTCAAATAAGTTTGGAAACCTCTAATCTAGAAGCAGTTAGTTAGGTGGTGCAGTGGGGAAGATGCTGGGCCTTGAGTCAGGAAGACTCCTCTTCCTGAGTTCAAATCTGGCCTCAGACACTTCCTAGCTGTGTGACCCCAGACAAGTCACTTAACCTTATTTGCTTTAGTTTCATCTGTAAAATGAACTGGAGAAGGAAATGGCAAACCATTCCAGTATCTTTGCCAAGAAAACTCCAAATGGGGTCCTGAAGACTCAGACATAGGGCAGCTAGGTGGCGCAGTGGATAGAGCACCAGCCCTGAAGTGAGAAAGGCCTGAGTTCAAATCCGGCCTCAGACCAAACACTTGATACTTACCAGCTGTGTGACCCTGGGCAAGTCACTTAACCCCAACTGCTTAAGCAAAAAAACAAAAAATAAAAAACCCCCAAAAAAACAAAATGGAAAAAAGAGTCAGACATGACTGAAAGTAACTGAGCAACAACAGCAAAGGTGGTATAGTGTAATCAAGAAGACCTGAGTGCAAATCTTTCTGAGAAGTACCCTTAGCACTTGTAGCACTCCCTCCGAATGTCTCCTCCCAGAAACTCCATTTAAAAGGGGCACCCAGGCCAGTCTTCTCTTCATTTCTCACCAGGCTTCAATGTAGACTCCTCCAACATGCCCCCCGGACGATGGTACCTTTTCCCCTGCCCCCTCTCCTTTCCCTTTTCAGGTGCCTTTCATGCGTTCTCTTCCTCCATTAGAATGTAAGCTCCTCAAGAATGGGCACCATTTTTCTGTCTGTATTTGTATTTCCCAACACTCAGCATGGCGACTGGCACATAAGCTTAATAAATGCTTGTTCACTGAGATGATTAATAATAAAAGTCCCATTCTGTGATCTCAAGCAGAAAGCCAAACCTGGTTCTTTGGCACTATCTAACTAGCTTACTGCCACATATTTTTTTCTCTCTTCCAAGGTCACTATGCATGCAATCCTGGTTCCTTCAAGCCATATCTTTCATTCTCATATGAGTCAACAGAGGAGGGCAACATTTGGGGAGGTAATCCATCTAGCTTGTCTCTTAGCCACATTTCAGATAAATAATCCATGAAGACAGAACATTTCTCACTTAATCACATCAGCTCTCCAGGTTCCCCTCTTTACCTCCCTCAGCAATGACTTACTAATCACTGTGACACATAGGCTCTTTTCTTGGAAACAGAAACAACAGATTTCCTAGCAGCTCCTAGTACCTGTGAATCTTCTGCATAATTCTTTGGAGCATGGAATCCTTCTTCATAAGGCCTGGATTTCCTCTCATTTTAGTGCCTTGGAAAGAGCCCTGTGTGGGTGTCTGAAAACCTGTGTTCTAATACCACTTCTGTTACTAATTGGTTGTGTGACCGTGGCAATTTACATCCCCTTATGTGGGCATCAGTTTACTTGCTTTTAAAATGACAATATTGATTAGATGATTGCTAGGGTTTCTGCCAGTTCTAACATTTTATGACCGATTGTATAGAGTCCAAATCTGTTATATAGCTCCTGTAGCTTTGAGGTTTGCTTTTTGTTTTTTCTTCCCTTTCTGTTTGTTTCATTGTTTTCACTTGACACTGATCTCAGTTCACCTCCACCTTTTGAGAATCTTTTTCTTGTTTTCATTGATGAATTATTTCTTCTATTGCATATAAGAACTATTCATACCTGTCTGGGCCCCATCATTAGCCTAGGTACAGATTTGCAGAGGCACAGATGGATGGAGAGCCCAGCTTATGCAGAAGAGTAGACTCAGGTCACTAAACTCTGGGCATGAAAATGCAGTCTATTAGATGTGATAGTTCCTCCATCCAAATTCTCAATTATTGCTGATTCCTCTTTGGCTTCAGTTCCCCCATATTGATTCCTGGATCTCCCTTGTTGGAAAACCCTATATTCGGTCATTTCCCTCTGGATGTATCTCCTTGGTGTGACTTGGCCTCCATCATTACTCTTCTGTCATGTGAATGGTTGGTGCCTGCCAAACTGCCCTTTGGTGGCCAGCAGCCGGCCTGGCCTAGCATGTTTGCTACAGCTTCTGTGTCTCTCACAGACTGTAGTCTTCACAATGTCCCCTGCTAAACAGCTTACAATAGAGGGCATGTGATTAATTGCCTTCGAAGGGCTCTGTAGCCATGACGTGTAGGACTCCAGTCCCAGTTCAGCAACTCCTAATGGAAGTCACGGGGTTCCGGTCTCAACTGGCCAGGGCTCAGGCCCAGGGAGAAAAAGATTGGCTCTAGATGAAAATAGGATGCATTTCCTGGCATCAGGCCAGATGCTTCCGACTACCAGAAAGACTTCCTGGCCAAATAAGATGAGCTGTCTGCTTTCCTAGCCCAGATCAAATTATGCCTCAGTTCCACCCCCAACAAATTGCTCAGTGACTAAACCAATATTGCTTTGGTAGTTTCCCACTTACCTAGGCTCACCCTAAAGTGAATCTGTTGATGATGGAAGAGAGCTCTGTGTTGGGTGAGTTTTTTGCTCTTGACCCAGAGGAATCTTTGGAGACCTAGGTCAGGCCATGATTGCTTTTGTTTGTTTGCTTGTTTATTTCCCCCCCTTTTTATTAGTTAATTTATTTTTAGTTTTCAACAATCACTTCTATAAGCTTTTGAGTTTTAAATTTTTCTTCCTCTCCCTTCCCACCTCCCTCCCCAAGACAGTGTGCAATGTGATCTATTTATACATTCCTACCAAACATATTTTCACGTTAGTCAAGTTGTAAGGAAGAATTAGAATCAATAGGAGGAACCACAAGAAAGAGGAAACAAAACAAAACAGAAGAAAAAAGAGAGAGTAAATAGTATGCTTTGATCTGCATTCAGATTCCATAGTTCTTTCTCTGGATGTGGATAGCATTTTCTATCATGAGACTTTTGGAGATGGATGTCTTAGATCTTGCACTGCTGAGAAGAGAAAAGTCTATCAATGTTAGTCATAGCAGAATGTGGCTGTTACCGTGCACAACATTCTCCTGGTTCTGCTCATTTCACTCAGCATCAGTCCATACAAGTCGTTCATAAGGTTTTCTCATCCATCTGCCTGCTCATCGTTTCTTATAGCACAATGGTATTATTCTATTACATTCATATACCACAGCTTGTTCAGCCATTCCCCAATGGATGGGCATCCCCCCAATTTCCAATTCTTTGCCACCACAGGAAGAGCTGCTCTAAATATTTTTGTACATGTGGGTCTTTTCCTCATTTTTATAATCTCTTTGGGATATGGCCCTAGAAGTGGTATTGCTGGGTGAAAGGGTATGCACATTTTTATAGCCCCTTGGGCATAGTTCTAAATTGCTCTCCAAGATGATTGGATCATTTCACAACTCCACCAACAATGCATTAGTTTTCCAATTTCCTCACATCTTCTCCAACATTTATCATTTTCCTGTTTTGTCATGTTGGCCAATCTGATAGATGTGATGTGGTACCTCAGAGTTGTTTTGATTTGCATTTCTCTAATCAATACTGATTTAGAGCATTTTTTTAAAGGCAATTGGGGTTAAGTGAGTTGCCCAGGGTCACAGCTAGTAAGTGTCAAGTGTTTGGTCTGAGGCTGGATTTGAACTCAGATCCTCCCGACTTCAGGGCCGGTGCTGTATCCACTGTGCCACCTAACTGCCCCTAGAGCATTTTTTCATATGACTATAGATACTTTTAATTTCTTCATCTGAAAACTGCCTGTTCATATTCTTTGACCATTTATCAATTGGGGAATGACTTGTATTCTTATAAATTTAACTTAGTTCTCTATATATTTTAGAAATGAGGCCTTTATCAGAGACATTGGTTGTAAAAATTCTTTCCCAGTTTTCTGTTTCCCTTCCAATCTTGGTTGCATTGGCTTTGTTTGTGCAAAAACGTTTCAATTTAAGGTAATCAAAATTATCCATTTTGCATTTCATAATGTTCTCTATCTCTCATTTGGTCATAAATTCTTCTGTTCTCCATAAATCTGACAGGTAAACTATTCCTCACTCTCCCAGTTTTCTGAGAGTATCAGCTTTTATATCTAAATTGTGAACCAATTTTTATTTTGGTATATGGTGTAAGATGTTGGTCTATGCCTAGTTTCTGCCATACTCTTTTCCAGTTTTCCAGCAGTTTTTGTCAAATAGTGAGTTCTGATCCCAGAAGCTGGGGTCTTTGGGTTTATCAAATAATAGATTATTATAGTCATTGACTGTTGTGTCTTGCATACCTAACCTATTCCACTGATCCATCACTCTATTTCTTAGCCAGTACGAAGTAGTTTTGATGATTGTTGCTTTATAATACAATTTAAGATCTGGAACAGCTAGCAGGCCATGATTGTTAACAGATAGATCCAGGTTCTTAGTTAGGGAATGGGGTTAATGATTAGTTTTAAACGGAGCTTCTTTAATGAACTAATTCCTTGATCAGCTTATGGACTCAATTAAGGATGAACTTGAAAGGGGATAGGGGTCATATCTCTGCCTCTCCTGATTAAGTGGGATCTCTATATAGAAAGCAGGCTTTTAATCCCTCTTGAGAAGACTTGTCCTACTCACTCCTTATCCCCCAATTCCTATATTCCCTCACACTAGACCCATTAATGATCCAGAGAAGCTCCTTCAACTAGGGGAAATCTGGTCTTTACCCTTTTTGAATGACACAGGTGGCTGTGTTCTATGGGCAGTCTTATCACTATTAGATCAGCTGCCTTATGTGAGGGCTGGGGAAATTACAAGAAAAGGGCTAGACAGGGCTCATACTAATAGATCCATCTCTGTTCCATTGCTTTCTTCTAGAGATTTGGCCACCTGAGCATCTATCTTGGCCAATGGCTCTTAAACTTCTAGATCTTTGAATCTTCTTGCTAACTAATGGACTTGGGGAAAACAAGCACCATTTTAGATTTGGGTATGATCCAACATGAGGGGGTCCCAATAAACACTATATCACTTTTATAGCAATGTAAATCAAAGTTGTCAACCTTAAATAGAAATGGATTCCTATAGGCCTCGTACTGACTTAGAAAACCATAAATTAACAATTAAGTTGTACTTTATTTTTATTTATTTTGTTAAACATTTTCCAATTGCATCTTAATATGATTTGGTCGAGGAGTTTTGCAGGATGTGTGGGGTAGGGAGCTTGATACTCCTGATGTAAATGATTAATGGGTACCATTTTCATTCAGAATCATTTACTTAATGAATCCCACCTATATGACTGGGAGAAGTGGTTACTAGGAAACTGTAACTCTGTACCTCATTAATGTAGCCAAAATTAGCTCCAGGGGCTCTGGGGGCATGGTGGGGGCCCCATTGGTGGTAACCTAGAGTGCCAGCAGGGTACTTTTACTTTGGGTTTTCATGCTTAATACTGGGCAGCTAGGTGGTATACAGTGAATAGAGTGTTAGGCCTGGAGTCAGGGAGACTCATCTTTGTGAGTTCAAATCCAGCCTCAGACACTAGCTGTATGATCTTTGGCAAATCACTTAACTCTGTTTACCTCAGTTTTCTTATCTCTAAAATGAGCTGGAGAAGAAAATGGCAAACCACTCCAGTATCTTTGTCAAGAAAACCTCAGCTAGTGTCTGACACTACTGAAATTTGACTAAACAACAACAACAAAAATAAGTGTAGAATGGAAGAGATATGGCCAGATTCGCGTGAATTAAGATCTAGGGGACTGAGTGGACTGCAGGCTTAATAGGAAGCAATAGTGTAATAGCCATAAAAGCTAACGTCTTCTTAGGCTGTATGATTAGAAATATAGTGTCCAGAAGGAGGAAAATCATATTCCTGCTTGAAATTTTGCCCTGATTAGATCACAATCTGAAAAAAGGGGCCATTTCTGCATGGCATATTTTGCAGGTGTATATCCTTTTTTTTTTTTACATTTACATACCCATTAAACATATTTTCACATTAGTGAAGTTGTAAGTAAAAATTAAAACCAATAGGAGGAACCATCAGAAAGATGAAACAAAACTCAACAGAAGGTAAAAATAAGTGATAGTGATTCGACTTCCATAGTTCTTTCTTTGGATGTGGACAGCGTTTTCCATCCTGAGGCCTCTGGAGATGTCTTAGATCCTTGTAATGCTGAAAAGGGTTCAGTTTAACAATCTTAGTCCTTGCATAACGTGGCTGTTATTGTGTACAAAGTCCTCTTGGTTCTGCTCACTTCACTCAGCATCAGACCAAATAAGTCTTTCCAGGTTTTCTGAAGTCAGCCTGTTCATCATTTCTTATAGCGCAATAGTATTCCATTACATTCATATACCACAACTTGCTCAGCCATTCCCCAATGGATGGGCATCCTCTCAATTTCCAATTCTTTGCCACCACAAAAAGAGCTGCTATGACTATTTTTGTACATGTGGGTCCTTTTCCCATTTGTTTGATCTCTTTGGTATATAGCCCTAGAAGTGCTATTGCTGGATCAAAGGGTATGCTGGTGTATATCCTAGTGTGCATCTGGAGAAGGGTGATCAGGACAGTAAAAGACCTTGAAGTCGTGCCCTGTAAGGTTCAGTTGGAAGAAATCGGGATGTTTAGTGTACAGAAGAGAATAATTAGGGGCAACTTGAAGATTTAATTGTAGATTTCAAATACTTAAAGAGTTGTTATGTGGACATGGTTTGAGCTTATTTTGCTCAGCCGTGGAGGACAAAACTAGATCACTAGGAGGAAGTTACAGTGAGAAAAATTTCAGCTTGAAAATAAGGGAAAATTTCCAAGGCTTAGAGAAATCCAAAAATAAAATGAACTGCCTTGGGAAGCAGAGACAGAAACAAAGAGGGGGAAGGAAGGAAAGTGGAGAGAGAGAGAGAGAGAGAGAGAGAGAGAGAGAGAGAGAGAGAGAGAGAGAGAGAGAGAGAGAGAGAGAGAGAGAAAGAGAGAAACCCATTATAGGAGGTCTCATAGAATGACAAAATCTCAGAGTTGGAAGGGACCTAAGAGACCATCTGGTCTAATCTATATCTAAAAATTCTCTCCATTACATGCTTGACCGTGAACAAGCCTTTGCTTGCACACTTCTCTTAACAGGGAATCTCCCTATTTACAAAGGCATTCCATTCCACTTTTGAATGAATCTAATAGTTAGAATTTTGTTTCTTATAAGCCCAGGTTTTCCTCCTTAGAACTTACATTCATTTATTTTATTTTATTCTTCTGAGGCCAAGCACAAGAAATCCAGTCCCTTTTCCATATGACAGTTCTTTAAATACTTCTCCTTCCTGAGTTTTTACTTCCATAGACTAAACATTCCTGGTTCCTGGGACTTAAAACCCTTCACCATTTCGTTTTTATTCATTTGTTTCAGTCATGTCTGACTCTTCATATCCCCATTTGGGGTTTTCTTGGCAAAGATCCTGGAGGGGTTTGCTATTTCCTTCTTCAGCTCATTTTACAGATGAGGAAACTGAGGCAAACAGGATTAAGTGACTTGCCCAGGGTCACATAGCTAATATCTGTGCCACTTAACTGCCCCATCACCATCTTGGTTACCCTCTTTTGGACACTCTCCAGCTTATCCATGTCCTTCCTAAAATGTAACTTCCTGAACTGAAGATTTGTCAATTGTCAGTTGTCAGTCAGTTAACTTCAGTTGTCAGTCAGTCAACAAGTATTTATAAAGCACCAGGCAGTCTTCTAAGTGCAGGGGGTACAAAAAAGGGGGTACAAATAAAAAATAGCCCCTATTCTCAAGGAGCTCACAGTCTAATAGAGGAGGCAGCATGCAAACAACTATATACAAACAAGATAAATATAGAATAACCTTAGGGAGAAGGCCCTATGCACAGAGGACTGGGAATAGCATTTTTTTTAAAGGAAATTGCAGTTAAGTGACTATCCCAGAGTCACATAGCTAGTAAGTGACACAGCTGGTAAGTGTCTGAGGCCAGATTTGAACTCAGGTAGGTCCTCCTGACCCCAGCGTTGGTGCTCAATCCACTGCACCATCTAGCTGCCCTGGGAAAAACTTGTTGTGCAAGGTGGGATTTTAGCTGAGACTTGAAGGAAGCCAGAGAAATCAGGAGGCAGAGAGGAAGAGAGTGAGAATTCCACACATGAGAAAGTCAGTGAAAATGCCTGGAATTGGGAAGTTATGTACAAGGAAGAGAAAGAAGGACAATGTTAATGGGATCAGGTTATAAAAAAATTTAAAAATCAAACAGAAGATTTTTATATTTTTTCCCAGAGGTAATAGGAGCCACTGAAGCTTATTCAATGGAAGTAGGGGGGGTGAATTTAGGAAGATCAATTTGAAAGCTGAGTTAAGGATGGACCAAAAGCTTAAGAGACAGAGTTTCTGGGTAATTAATCTTTTTATTAATAATGTGGCATATTATTAATAACAGGATGATCATTTGGCCATCTCTCTTAGACCAAAGACAAATCATGGGGCCCATTCAACTCTTATTTGCCCTTGGAAGAGCAGGTGTTCCTGAGCAAGGAAATCAACTCCGATTGGTTAACAATCAATGAGAGAATGAATATTACAATGAGAAGTGGACCTATTCTAATAAGGGTCTCAAGTCTCTGATCACTGAGTCTTGGTCAAAGAGACTTACTTATAATCATATCACCCTGTCTGACAAAAGGAGAATCCACATATTCCTAGGCCTCTCTAAGTAGAGCACAATAGGCTTCCCCATCTGGATGAGATCTGAACAAGATTAAGGAGAAAGTTAATCCAATCTCATTATCAGCAATGTCTTTGACATGCTGGCTTGGCCTAGTAGAGAATAAGGTTTCAGAAAGAGATAAGTCCTGTGTCTCCCCAATATTAACAATTAGTTATTTAATAATCATTTCACTCAGTAGGGAGAGAATTGAGGAGAACAAGGCAGGGAACAGTGGTTCTAACATTTCCTGATTCTGGACCCTATTTCAGCATATGGCTTCATCCTGAAGATACCAGAGGTGACCACCATTTTAAGCTCCCCTAGAAACTTGCCAAGTTAATGTGTTTTTTGTTCTCTATATTTCCAGGATCACTCACAAAAGCGTCTGAAAGGAGTCCCTACCTGTCCTGAGGAAAAAAGCTACTGTGGGAGTAATGAAATAATGAACACTTCCTGTGCCTTCATTAATCAATCAAGCAATACACATTTAGTAAACACCTATTATATGCCAGCCACTAGGCTCAGCACAGGGGATATAAAAAGAGGCAAAAGAAAGTCCCTGCCCTCAAGGAGCTTACAATCTAATAAGGGAGATAGCATCCCTGTGCCCTTCTTCATGTTATACCTTTATCTGGAATACCCTCCTTTTCACATTTACTTGTTAAAATCCCATCCACCCTTCATAGCTTGGCTCAAAGGCTGGCATGAAGCATTCCACAATCTTCCCACATGATTGTGATCTCTCCCTCGTCAGAACTCAGAACCCACAGTTTGTACTTTAGAACCTTCTCCCTTAATAAGTATTTGTTGAATGAATAACATTACCCACTCACATATAGTGAAATGTTTAATTGTCATAATTTTAAAATATGAGTCAGCTCATGGCACAGTGGAATGGAAGCTGACCTCAGACATAAAGAGCTGGCATTGGCATTGGAAGTCTTGTATTCAAGACTTAGCTTTCTTACCAACTGGATATGTGACCTTATGTAAGTCATTTGACATAGGCAACTCTTTTGAACTCTGAATGTCAGAGAAGTGGCAAATTATATGGGAAGAGGAAGTTTCTTCTCTCGCTGGGACACCAATGAAATCACAGAACCAGACTCTCAATTTTCCATCAATTTGTATTAAAGCATTTTTGATCATGTAATGTTATACAATGGAAAGTGTATTAGACCTGGCACCAGAGGCTCTGGGTTTGAATCCTGTCTCTCGCATATCATCTGTGGGGCCTCAAGCAAATTAAATAACCTCTCCGTGTCTCAATTTTTTCATCTATAAAATGAAGAGGTTGAATTAGAATGGAATCCAATGTTCCTTCCAGCCCTAGGTCTGTGATTCTAGGATGCTAGGTTTACCCCTGAGGTTAGCCTTAAAAATTTCCTTAAGTTTGTAGAGTTCTTATAACTTCTTTTCAAAGCTTGCTCCTTCTTATCCCCTCATTTCCCTCCTATAATGATCTTGTGTAGAGAGTAGGCAAGCATTATTACTATTAATCCACTTGGCAGATGATGGAACTAAAACACAGAGAAGTTAAGTAATTTAACCAGATCTACAAAGCAAGTTAATAGTATCATGAGTAGGAGTCCAGGTTTCCTGACTTGAAGCCATGGTCAACTGCCTCCTTGCCCAAGAATGGTAAATAGCTGAGTTTGGTAGGATTAACCAACTGTCCCCGATAGTTTCAATGCAGTTATACCTGAAAATAGAAAGTTAGATTAGACAGGTTTCAAAAATTTATTTTTGCCCTAGAGCTCATACCTGCGATTCCCCATTTAATTGGCTACTGGCACTGGCTGGGTGCCATTTCAACAGTTTCGGCATCATTTAAAAAAACTAAGCAAGAGAATTGGTACTAAAATGTTTCCACTAAAAAACTGAGAGAAATAGAAAATAGACATGCTACTGTTGAATATCCTTTTGGAAGTGGATAAGAGTCCTTGAAAGCTAGGCCTTGACCTTCCAGTCTTGAGGATATTCCACTGGAATGTTGCAAAGACCTGGGATCAAAAGCAAGATTTTTTTAAAAACCTCACAATAATAAAAAAAAATTTCTTTTTATATGAGCCTAATTGTTCAGTGACCTTGGGGCCATTTTTAGGTCTTTGCAGCCATTTCTTATTAGTGGTTGTTATTTTCATGGAAGAGGTACAGTGTGGTGTAGTAGACAGAGAGCTGGCCTTGGAATCAGGATGACCTCAATTCAAGTCCATTCTCTGATACATATTGGCTATGTGACCCTGGGTAAGTCCCTTAACTTCTCTGCTTTGTCTGCCCACTAACTATGAATTGCAGAGAAGGTGTGGGCCTGCCTTGGTGAAGGGAGTTCCCTCACCTGGTATTTCCCTATACCAATAAAATGACAGGTCTAGTATCTATACCCATTTTCATAGAATCAAATAACACAGAATCTGTGAGTTGGGTGGAAAATTAGGGGACATCTCTTTCAATTTGTACACAAACAAGGATGCCCCTTCAGCATGCCCTGATAAATGATCATCTTTTTTTGTTGAACACCTCTAGTGAGGAAGGAACCCACCAACTCCTAAATCAGTGTCTAATTACAGGGTGGGGTGGGGGACCTGTGGCCTCTAGGATGCAGGTTCCCCACCCCAGATATATCCCTACTTTGGGGGTGATTCTAATTGTTAGGACATTTTCACCTCCATAGATCTTAACCTACTTCACTACAGTTTCCATTCAGAGCTCCTAGCTCTACCCATTGGGGTCAACCAGAGCTCATCTCATCACTCTGCCATGGGATAATCCTTCACGAATTTGAAGACAGTTGTTGTGTCGCTCCTAAGTCTTCTTTTCTCCAGAGTAAACGTCCCTGGTCTTTTCTCACTTGTTCTCCTAAAGCCAGGACTCAAGGCCCTCCATCATCTTGGTTTTTCTGGACATTCTCTAGCTCATCAACATCCTTCCTACAAGATGGCTCCTAGAAATGAACACAGAACTCCAGAATGTTCTGATCAGGGCCAGGTACAGAGGGACTATCTTTTCCCTAGTCTGGAACACTATGGTCTTAATGCAATCTAAAAGTGCTTTAGCTGTTTGGGCTGCATTGTCATGCTGTTGACTCATATTGAACCTGCACTCCACTCAATACCCAGATCTTCTTCAGACATGCTGCTGTCTAGCCATGCATACTGCACCTTGTACGTGTGAAGCTGATTTCTTGAATCCCAGCACACAATTTTATGTAAATTAAGCTCATTTTATTTGGTTTTGCCCAGTGCTCTAGCCTTGGAATTAGAGAACTATGGCCTGAAGGTCAAATCCAGCCTGCCCCGTTTTTTATATGCCCAGCAAACATTGAAAGGTTTTTATGTTTTTAAATATACTAAAACTTTATTTTAAGTTGTACAAATTATTCTTTAAATACAATAAAACTTTATTTAAGCATGTTAAAACATTCTTAGCTTGAGCCTCTACAAAAATACACAACAGGCTGGACTTTTTCCCATAGGCCGTAGTTTGCTGACCCCTGTTCAAGATCTTTTTGAATTCTGCCTTTTTTAATCAGTGAGTTAGCTGTCCTGTCCATCTTTACATCATTTACAAATTTGTCAAGCATGCCTTTATTCAAGTCACTGACAAAAGTACTGACCATCTCAGGGCCAGTAACAGATCACTGCACTATTCCACTATAGACTTCCTTGTAGGTTAATTTTGAGCCATTAATCACTTATCTCTGGCTCTGGACATTGAACCATTTGAATCCATTTACTTGTACTACTGTGAGCCAACAGCTCTGTATAGCAGATAAAGTGCTGAGCATAGAGTCAGAAAAGACATGAGTTCAAGTTTCTATTCTAATATTTACTAGTTGTAGGACCATGGGCAAGTCGCTTAATCTTTCTGAGCCTCAGTTTCCTCATCTATAAAACAAAAGTGAAGCTCAAATGAATTAATGTAGATAAAGCTTTTTTGTAACTTTTAAAGTGCTATATAAACCCAGTTATGGTCATATGAGCAACAAGATGGAGGACTAGATATTTTCTCTGTTCCCCCACAAACTCTCCAAAACAGACTGGATTTGAATTCAGATCTTCCTGACTTCAGCCCCTGCAGTCTATCCATTGTGCTGTCTAGATACCTTCTTTCTGTATCTTAGGATGCAGTTTTTCTGGGCTAGATGTCTTGTCCTCAATCAGGGCAACTAGGTTTCCCTCATCTTAAAAATTACAATAATAGCATTTATAGAGCATTTTAAGGTTTCAAGAGTACTTTACACATATTAATTCATTTGATCTTTAAAACAGCTCTATGAATTAGATGCTATTATCTCCATTTTACAGATGAGAAAACTGAGATGCTGAGAAGTTAAATGACCTGCCCGGAGTCACACAACTACTAATGACTAGAAGCAGGACTATGTCACTTAGCTGGTTATTTTAGCCAAATCTGTGATTCTATTGTTATGCGGGACTGCTGGTGAGACAATTCCTCTACCAATGCAGATTGGCGTTTAGTCTGCTACTTCCACTAATAAAGAATTGTCTGGAGTACTAAGAATTTAAATTACTTGCTCAGGGTCACCCAGCCAGTATGTGCCAAATGCACTAGGTCTTCCAGCTCTTGAATCTCTATGCCGAGGTGCTTCTCATCACTATTTCCAAGATCATTTCTTAATTATCTTGGGTATTAACTCCATATCACCCATTTTTTGCTCTTTCTTTTCCAATCCTACGATATTTCTTCTTAACAAAGAGAATGAGCCAAAATAACAACAGTTGGGCAGTTCACCTTTCCTCCTGTTGCTGGTTATCATTGCCTAGTCCATGCTGAACAGCTGAAAGAGTCCTTTCTTAGTCTTTCTCTTTTTTCCCCACCCCCACCCCTTAGCTTTTTTCATTAATCTCAATTCATTTGGAGCTTTTATACTTTTTACACTATACTTATAGAGCAGTGTTCCATTTTGTAATCATGTCCCATTTTTATTCTGTCAACCTTCCCTGACTTTTGTGGTTGTTCCTTCTTGTAGGACAGCAACAACTAATTCAATCCGATAAATATTGATGATGTTCCAAGTGCAGTGGAGCATATAAAGAAGTAGGAGAGATGTATTCTCTGCCCCTTGAGGAGCTTATAGTCTGGGGGCTTGGGGGGAGATAAGGCACGCAAGCCTAACTTGTGCCTAGACTCCTATATTCTTGGTCAAGGGATGGGGAACTTCTCTTAATTACATTGTGTTTGTCCCCATCTAGAAGTCATTCATCAGTCAATCGATCAGTAAATATAAAGTGCTTACTATGTGCCAGGCACTGTATTAAGTGGTGGGAATACGAAAAGAGGCAAAGGACAGTCCCTGCCCTCAAGGAACTCAGAATCTAATGGCGGTGACAACAAACAAACAAATAAGTACAAACTATATAGTGGATAAGAAGAAATAATTAACAGAGGGAAGACTAGAATTAAGAGGGGTTGGGAAAGACTTTCTGTAGAAGATGGGATTGTGGTTGGATTTAAAGGAAGCTGAAGAAGCCAATAGGCAGAGATGAGGAAGGAGAGCATTCTAGGCATGGGGGACAGAGAGAGAGAAAATGACCTGAACTGAGAAATGGAGAGTCTTGTTTGTGGAATAGCAAGGAGGTCACTGTTACTGAATTAAAGAATACATGTAAGAATACTGGAAAGGTAGGAGGGGATAGGTTATGAAGGGCTTTGAACACCAAGTAGAGCCTTGAACACTAAGCAGAGGGTTTTGTATTCAATCCCAGATTTGATAGGGAGCCACTGGAATTTTTTTTTTATATGGGGGTGTGTGACATGGTTTCCTCAATTATAAAAATGAGCTTGAGAAGACATGGCAAATCACTCCATCATGGAGTTGCAAAGAGTTGGACACAACTGAAATGACTGAACAACAACAATAACAACAAAGCAATGCCACTGAGATATCACAGTGAAGAGATGTCTGGGAGAAGGAAGTTGAAGCCAAGACATATAATGGAGATAGCAAAATGTCCCAATTAATGGAAACTGGGACTGCTGAGATGAGCAGGCTACCCTACTGAGCCACCTGAAATGGAAGTCTGGAGGGGAGGTGGTACAGATGGACTTCTGGGCAAGCTGTTACTCCCAAGGCAATGGGGCAGCAGAGCTGAAGAGGCCACTGCGGCTGAAACTAGAGTTCAATCATTAAAAGTAAGTCATTCTGTCATTGAGCGCTGAATAAGTACTTACTATGTACCAGTCAGCTATAAGAGAGGAGGCTTAAGGGCCACCAAGACATTGCATTGTATCCCCCACAACTAACCATGTTGTTGTTGTACAGTTTCAGTTGTGTCTGACTCTTCATGACTCCATTTGGGGTTTTCTTGGCAGAGATACTGGAGTAGTTTGCCATTACTTTCTCCAGCTCATTTTACAGATGAGGAAACTGAAGCAAACAGGATCACATAGCTAATAAGTATCTGAGGCTGGATTTGAACTTGGAAAGATGAGTCTCCCTGACTCCAGACCCAGCACTCCATCCCTGCACAATCTAGTTGCCCTCGAGTCAGGGGGACCTAAGTTCAAATACAGCCTTGATTGCCTAAATCTACTGGAGAAGGAAATAGCTAGCCATTCCTCCATCTTTGCCAAGAAAACCCCATGGACAGTATGGTTCACAGGGTCAGAAAGAGTTGACAGGACTGAACAACAACAAATCTAATCCCATCACCATGTTACTAACTCAAACCTTGATTGACACCACCTCCTTCAGTTTCTTCTCCCTACTGATTGAAGAGCTGGAGTGTAGAGTACCAAATTCCTCCCAGTCCCTTCCTTTAGAGATGAAGGGCAGAAACTAGACTTTTTGGCCCACTCAGCTGTGCATCTGCTGTTCTGCCTGGTTTCAACTCCATGGAACAAAACATCCCTTCCCTGGTACCCCCTGGTCTCTTCCCCCCTTTTCTGGCTTCCTTTTGTGTGTTGTCTACCCTCATCAAATTGTAAGCTCCTTGTATCTGCAGAGCTTAACACAGTGCTGACACATAGTAGATGCGCATTGAAATTGGAGCATGAGGAATGAAAAAAGGTCATTGAGTTTGGTGATTAAGACGTCACTAGAGGCCTTTCATTTGGTGCTCTACAGGATTTCAACTCCAAGGGAAAAGATACTCCTCACAGGATAAGATCATCACTTCTGTCTTGATCTTCACTCTTCTCATAATATGAATCTATGGTATGTTTCTTTTTACTCATGGTTTCTTTATTCCCTGGCCTTTAAAGAGATTGAGCTCTCCTGCTGTGGAACAGAGGGCACTGACCCAAGCTTCTTGTGTTGGGAGCCTAGGTCTTGGTCACTGGCTTTGTGGGCTGGGGCCTCTTATGTTGGCTATTGGAGGTTGTAGGGTTTTGGCAGCTTACCTCATGTTGGGCTGGAATCAGCAAGGCTGGGACTTTCAGGCAATTCTAGGTGCCTGCTTTTCCTTTCCTTTGGCTTTCTTCAGCTCCTTTTGCATGGGTCCTGCAGGATGTTTATCTGCCTGGGGCCCCTTGTAATGCTGCCTCTCTTGTTTCTGCTAATGCACTGGGAGATTCCTTTGTGGTAGAGTGCCTAGGCAACTGGTGGTTTTCTGAGCTGGTTTCCACTGGTTCCTTGCCCTTACTGAGGTACTGGGAGGTCCAGATGTTGGTGTTTGCCTGCTTTACCACCTAGGCTTCAGGATCTCTTCCTGGTTGGCAGTTGGAGGCTGTAGGGTAAGATCATCACTTCTAATCCCGTTTAGCAGCTAGCTGGCACAGTAGATTGAACACTGGGCTTGAAGTTCATCTCCCTGAGTTAAAATCTGGTCTCAGACACTTACTAGCTCTGTGACCCTGGGCAAGTCACTTAACCCTGTTTGCCTTAGTTCCTCAATCTATAAAATGAGCTGGAGAAGGAAATGGTAAACTTCTCCAGTATCTTTGCTAAGAAAGCTCCAAATTGGGCCATGAAGAATCGAATATGACTGATGAACAACAACCACAGAGATCCTAAAGATGGCATTTTCAAACAGATGGAAGCCAGGTATCAAAAGATTAGGGAAACCATTTTTCCTGCAGATGATTTTCTAAAGTCCTTCATATAACTGATAGAGAGTGGATGGTGGGAAGGAGAGGCATTGAGTATAGTCAACTTCTAAAAGAAGTTTGAAGGGCAAGAAAAATCTGGGAGCAGATCCTTTGAGAACTGGGGGAGGCCTTTGGGAATGGGGAGACGGGAGTGTATTTGTTGACACGTGGGTAGGATCCTGTGGGGAGGGAGAGATTGAGGATGATAAGGCAGAAGGGATAATGGCTGGAGTAAATTTATTTTCTTTTGTGAGTAAGAAGATTCACAAAATACCGGAAGTTTCTGTAATTAGGGGTGCTATATGACCACTGACAAAACATACCTTTTAAGTCAGAAGTGAAGCAAAAGCTGAGCTTGTAACTAGGAGATCAAAATATTTAGCATCCTTTGAATAATAGCCTGTCTTTTTTAATATCCCCATTGGTTTATGGTGATACATTTGTTCCTTTCTCGTTATTCTTATGTGGTAGGCTTCATCATAATTTATGAGAAACTAGTTGAACTGCAGCATTTAACAATAATTAGGTCATGTTTCTACAGCACATGGAATGAGGAGTGGGTAGATACTTATATACTGTCTGTCTTTAATTGTTTAAATAGGCAGGTTACAAATGGCATTATGTGAGGGTTTGGGGAAGCAGAATGATGAAATAAAATCCCTTAGTCACTAAGAAGCCATGTTGTGGTCATGGGCACACTTTTGTGCTGGTATATGGTTTTTTTGTTATTGTTTAATTTCGGTTTTCAAATCTATCAATCATTTTTTAAATCATTCAATAGAATTGTTAGAACTAGAAGTTTGAGGAGACAAAGACTTTGTAAAGTTTGTAGAACACTTTGTGAACCCAAGAGGACAAGTCAAGTCAATAAGCATTTATTAAGTGATTACTATGTGCCAGGAATTGTGCTAAATGGTAGGAACACAAATGCAAGCAGAAAAACCAAGTCCCTGCCCTTGAGGAGTTTACATTCTAAAGGGGAAAGACAATACACTAAAAATAAGCTGAAAAGGGAAGTGGGAGGGAGGAGGACCTGGCTGGCCTAGGCAACCTCCTTCAAATGGAGGCTGTAATAAGAACCAGCCAATCAGAAGAGAGGTTACAGGGGTGGAGTGAACTTCCAGAGTGAAGTTTTTGTAACATAGTAGAGAAAATCCAGAATCAGGAGTACAACCTGGCAAAGAATGTACTAGTACTATGCTCATTAATGATGATCAAATTAGAAGAAGCATTTATTAAGCTCTTTCTGTATGCTAGGTACTGTGCCAAGTGCTAGTCCTCTCCCTTAAAGAGCTTATATTCTATGGAGGGAAAACAACAAATATGGGGGTGCTGGAAAGTGGGAAACAAAGGTAGAGTGAGGGTACTAAGGAGAAGGAGGTGGAAGCTAGAGAGAACTAAGAGAAGAGTGAGGTGAAACACGGCAGAGGTTCTTCTCAAAATGGTGGTCCCAGGAAGAGAATTACCTAAGAAGAGGGGAGGGCCCCAGGGCAAAGCATGCTCAAGGTGGCAATGCAGAAGGTAAGGACAAAGAGGTGGAAGCCCAGAGAGAATCAAGACATGGGGAACAAAATGTGTTTGGCACAGTAAACTGTCAACTCAGTGGGTGACACCGTCACGGTCTGAGGCCGTTGTAGTTTGACAAGGAGGGGGCAAAAGAAAATCCCACGGCTTTAAAAAAATGCTGTCTTGTTTCAAGAAATTGAGTGAGGCAAGATGCTGTTTTAGGTGTGCACTTTCTGACTTTGTGTGGCTAGTCAGCAATGGATCTGAAAAAAGATCTGGGGATTTTTGTGGACTATTACCTCGGTAGAAGTCAGCAATGTGATATTGTAACCAAGAAAGCTAGAAATCTTAGGCTACATTAAGAAGACTGTCAATAATTAGGTCATAGTATTGATGTATTCTATTATAGTCAGCTCAACTTTTATAGTCAGTCACTCCCACCATATTGGGCAGTTAGCTGGCTCAGTGGATAGAGCACTGGACTTGGAACCAGAAAGATGCATCTTCTTGAGTTCAAATCTGGCCTCAGACACTTACTGAGTTTGTATGACCCTGGGCAAGTCACTGAACCCTGTTTGCCTCAGTTTCCTCATCTGAAAAATGAGCTGGAGAAGGAAATGGCGAACCCCTCCAGTAAGTATCTTTGCCGAGAAAACCCCAAATGGGGTCACAAAGAGTCAGACGTGACTGAAAAATGACTTAACAACAGCAAGACTCCCAATATCTGGAGTGTTGAGTTCAGTTCCTAGTGCCACATATTAGAAGTGACACTGACAGCCTGGAGAATGCCTAGAAGAGGGTACTGGGAAGTGAAAGATCTTGAATCCAGAACATTTGAGAATCCACTGAAGAATCTAGGGACACATGACAATTGCCTTTAAGTATTTGAAGAGCTTGTCACCTGGAAGAGCTGCAGAGAGACAAATTTAGGTGTGGAATTGAGAACAACTTAACAATCAGAGCTATTAAAATATGTGCTGGACTGCCTCAAGAAATAATGGATTTCTCTTCATTAGAGGTCTCTGAATGAAGAGTAGGTGATCACTTGCTAGCTATGTAGTAGAGGGATTTCCTGTTAAGGTACAGGTGGATTTGGGCTGGCCTTTTTGGTTTCCTTCAACTTTGAGATTCTGTGGGTCCGTGAGAGCTCAAAGGTGCTTAGAATAAAGTCAGGGGATAAGTGAAGCACCTGGAGAGTCTATAGGTGCTTAATAAATATTTATTGAACAAATGAAGGAAAGGATTTTTGCATGACAGCTTTGTATTTGCAAAAAGAAGGCTTGAAAATGACCTTGTGAATCTGAGAAGTCTAGAGGTCTTGGGTCCTATTGGATCAGAGCTGAGTGGCATCAAGGGGACAAATTCCTGAAAACTTCTCCAGAATTCTTGGAGATGACAAACCCAAGAAGATTGATTGAGACTGGCTTTTTTTTTTTTTTACCAGAAATCATGGACAGAGCAAAGCCAAGGTGCAATGTTAAAAAAACCCTTAGTAACAATGCTGAAAACTGCTTTATGCGGTTAAGTATCATCCTCCCAAGAATATGATAGTAGTTGTAAGTTAAGTTACTAAACCTTGTCTTAAGTTGTTCTCTCAGAGTGTATCAGGAAGTCAGAGTTCTATCAGTAAGTCTTTTGTAAGAATTTCTTCTGTGTGTAGGACATGAACACCTGTCCCATAAGTAATTTATATTGTACAGTGGTACCTTTCAACTCCCTCATTGTGGAGGCTTCCACACAGGCCAAAGCTGTGTTTTAAATAATTTATCTCCAGAGTGCTGTTCAAAGAGGGCTGGAGCTGAAGAATGTGAGGGAGAGAAACCTAACCTCTCTCTTTAGAGACCAGGCTCTATAAGACTGAACCTAATATGTACCCTTTGTTCGGACCCATGCTGGTGGTCTGTCTGTACTGGGTTCAATCCTGGTCTCTAAGTCTGGACACCTTAAAAACAATGTTCTGTTACCTACAGGAAAAGAAACAAAAGGTAGAAAAAGCAGGCAGGCGCCCAGTAACAAACTCACACGGTTGAATCCATGCTCCACAGGGGAGCCACGATGGGTGGGGGAAGAGCATAGCTACCTTCCAAACCTCTCACAGGGAGTCTAGAGACAAAGCTATATGGGAGTTGAAGCAAAGAAACTGAGTTAGAAGTTGTCTCTTCTTTGAAAAGGTTTACTGAGTCCAAGGGTCATCTGACTCTACAGCCAATAAGGGGACTCTATTCTCTCAAAGAACAAGCTTTTCAGCCTTGAGACATACATGGCCAGAAATAGGTCTCCCATGTGGCACCCTGGAACCAAGAAAATAATTTCTAATTATACTCTATGGTATGGTCCTAACTACACAACCAAGTCTCAGTAATATTGATAAGCTCTCCTTGCATTAAGATCTCTTCTGGTTTACCTTATTTATTACCTATAGTTTGTGTTTTGTGTTATAGACATCTATTGTATAGGCAGATGTCTAGGGCAGAGACTAGGGCAGCTAGGTGGCATAATGGGTTGAGTGCCCACCCTGGAGTCAAGAAAACTCATTTTCTTGAGTTCAAACCCCGCCCCAGACACTTCCTAGCTATGTGACCCTGGGCAAGTCACTTAACCCTCCTTGCTTCAGTTCCTCATCTGTAAAATGAGCTGGAGAAGGAAATGGCAGTATCTTTGCTGAGAGAATCCCAGCTGGGGTCATGAAGAGTTGGACACAACTGAAGAACAACAATCTGAGACCAGGTGTTTTATTCCTGGCTTCTTTATTATATAGTGTCTCCTTGAAATTTGAACATCTTGAGGACAGGGGCTGTTTTGTCTTTCTGGCACATAGTAAGTGCTTAATAAATGCTTTTTGATGGACTATTTGACTTCTGTATTCTTCTTATGTTGTGGCTGCTACTTTCCATGGTCTAGTGAGATAGATGCATGCAATCAGTTTTCTGCCTCTCTTTTCAATTTAAAGCCCTTTTGATTGGATTTATAAGATCAGGCATATCTATTTTTACTGGCCTTTGTTAGGTGTGCTCTATGCTTGGCCAAAAGCTTATTATTTCTATATATTAAGCTGTGCTTCAGAAATCTAAATCCCGTTCTTAGATATCATCTTCTTAGCCATCTGTTCATTTCCCATGCCCTTCTGCTCTGTACCAAAGCCCCTTAACCTTAGAAGACAACAGTGATGAAAACATGAACTTTCGGGTCTTCAGTTTTATCTTCAGAATCCCTAATTGCCTTCTAGGCTCTTTGGAGTTGCTTCATTTGTCCTTTTGTGAATCACTAGGAAGGAGGTTGTGATTGTTGAATCTGACAATTAGCAGAGGCTCTCCATCATGTCTTTGACACATATTGCGAGTAGACAGCCTCCTCATCAGCAGAGAGTTAACAACCTCCAGGACGGGATGTTTCTTTGATTGTTCCTGGATGACACTTTCTCCCAGTGACACTTGCATTATTCTTTAAAACACAAGAAGCTGCTTCATCTTCCGAAGGTTTAGCAGCTGGAAAGTGTCATACTCATTGCAGGTAGGTCTTAGTGCCTGTGAACAAGGAATTCTATGAAGAGGCGTATACTTAAATTCTTACTCTTCAAAGTTATAATTATATAAAATATGATCATCGGTTCTAGCCCAATGTGCAGTGTGAATTTGAGTAATGCAATTACTTGGTGCAGTGCCTAGAGTGCCGAGCTTGGAGTTAGGAAGACCTGAGTTCAAATATGGCTTCAGACACTGTGTGACTGTGGGCAAGTCACTGAACCCCGTTTGCCTCAGTTTTCTTGTCTATAAAATGAACTGGAGAAGGAAACGGCAAACCACTCCAGTATCTTGGCCATGAAAACCCCAAATGTGGTCACAAAGAGTCGGAATGACTGAAGAACAACTAAACGATAACAACAAACAAAGCTACTTCATGGGATTTGTTGCTTGCACTAATTGGGACCTCGCTCCACACATAAATCATGCATCTTCACATGTTCCGTGGTCTTTTTTCTCTTCCTCATCTTTGTTTAATTGGTCTGCCCTCCACTCTCCTGACAAAATTCACAGAGCTTTTCAGATCCCTTTTCTTCTTTGCTTCTTTTCTGAAACCCATCTTTCATTCTTTCAAGGACTCCTTCATTTGCCACATAACACACATGTGCAGAGTAAAGAGGCATCCTTTCAGCCTTCTCACACAGCAGAGAAATCAAACTGTAATTTGTGCGTAGATAGCTGCTCCTTCTCATTGGAAGAAATACAGACATAACACTATGAAATTCCTCATATCCTCTACATGGAAAGGGTATAGGAAGCAGAACTGTGATCTCACCAGTATAGGGAACTTTATCTACCAACACAGATACAAAGCTTTTCTGCAACTTACAGAATTGCCTAGAGCACTGAGAGGTTAAGTCACAGGCCCAGGATCACACAACTATTATGTGTCAGAGGTGGGCCTGGAACTCAGGCCTTCCTGGTTTCTAGACTGGTTCACAATCTGCCTTACTCTATGCTACCTTTCCTTCTCCTCCAGTCTTCCTGGAAAGAAGAAGCTTAGCATTCTGTCGTTGTTTTTCCTTGTTGTGATCATTTTTTAACCGTGTTCGCTACCTTGGGGGCTCAGTTGTTGAGGCCTCCAGGTTGAGGGCTTCATTTATTTATGGTAGATTACTTGCTTTTTCTCAGGACAGTCAACATAGCCCAGTCTTTTGACTGCAGTCCCTACATTTCTGGAAAAGTCACAATGCAGATAGAATTCTCCCTCAGCTATTATCTGTTAGAAAGTCTCTAGTGGAACTATAATTTGTTGAGTCTTTTCAGACTCTTAGTGACTCCATTTGGGGTTTTCTTAGTAAAGATACTGATGCGGTTTTGCCATTTCCTTCTTCAGCTCATTTTACAGATGAGGAAATGGAGGCAAACACAATTAAGTGATTCACACATCTAGTGAGTGTCTGAGGTCAGAATCTCAGGAAAAGGAGTCTTTCTGATTCTAGACCCGGTGCTCTATCCACTGTGCCACCTAGCTGCCCCAGAAATACAATGACCAGCTTATTAACATCATTCCTACAACTTTCATTCTCTCCCCTTAGCTCTACTCTCTGGAGTCCATAACTCCATTCAAGGTACAACTCCAGTTGCTATCAGCCACATGAAGCCTTTCTTGTTAGCATTCTCTCCCCCCTCCCCCCCAATTATGTTGTGTTTACTTTGTGTATCTTTTGTATTTACTTATCTGGGTGAATTTGTTCCTGACCCTTCCCTGTCCTTCCCCACTCCCTTGCCAGTAGAATGTCAGCTTCCTCTGGGCAGGGGCCATTTTGTTTTCTCTTTATGTCCCCAGCACCAAGCTTAGAGCCTGGTACACACTAAGGACTTAACACGCTTGCCAAATCGAATCATATTTAACTAATCTCTTTAAAATCCACAAACCGGGCTATGTGGTAGTACATAAATAGTATTAGCCCCGTTTTACAGGTGGGGAAACTGAGGCTCCAAGGGGTGAAATATTTTGCTCTGTAGGCTTCTGAGGCAGACTTCTTGATGCCCATTTCAGTGCTCTATTGACTATCTGTGTACCTGTCTTTTGAGGACCTTCCTAGCGGAGTTTGGAGAGACTGGCCACTAGGTAATAACATCAAATCTCTTTTTCCGTCTACACCTCATGCAGAATGTCTGCTGAGGCAGGGGGTAGGAGGTGGGGAAGATTGCAATGTGCATTGATGGAGTGACCACATTGAAGAAATCATGGATTTTTGGAGTGTTGATATACAAGTCGCTGTTGTTGTGCTCTTTGGATTTCGATTTATTCTTTTGAATCTGTATTTTTCTGGCATCAAAGCTCTCTATTTCAGCATGGGAGCATTTGGAGAGCAGAGGCCATCTTGAATTAATTAGATCCCAATGGCATCTTCCCCAAGTCAATGTGTCTAAGGGCACTAGCCATGTGCTGTTCAAATGGTGATTCTCATAATGGCCCTTGCCAAATGACATTATGGATGCATTGTTAGTAAAGTACTTTCAGTTCCTAGAGGAAAAGCCTTTATATTGATACTATGTACTATCTTTGTGATTATTTCTGGTCTTATTGTTAATTTATGTATTAAAAAAATTATGAAACCTTTTAACTCAGATCTACAAATGGAACTGTGCTTAACAAATGTTTTTTGTTGATGATGCTGCTGCTGCTGCAGCTTATCTCTTGCTATGTGTGCATGTGTTGTGTGTGTATGTGTACACACATATACATATATACATAAATATGCAAAAACATATAAATGCTTTGGTGATGTTTAAAAAAAAATTAGTCACTTCCCAGCACCACCCTTCATGATACATATCCTTGTAACAAAGAGAATTTTTTTAAAAAATGGAGACCTCTGATATTTCATTGGTGTAAGGGAGTTTCTGATGAGGGACTCAATCTAGCAAAAATGGAGGTGAGCATTTCTCTGAAACTTATGATATTGGGAATGTAATGAGAATGTCCATTGTCTTGACATAACTGGCTCCATTTTGCATTAAGCAATCATTTTATGATGAAGTGTTTTGATCTTTGTTTTCATAAATTATTTTTCAATTTTAAGATAAGCATATGTGTGATATAGGTTGATAAACAGCATGTGTATATGTTTTCCTAAACAACTGGTAAACATATGGGACTCCCAGATAGGAGAGGCCACCAATGGGAAATTTTTGTAAATTTTTTCATTGGCTTATGTTATGAGGTACCAATCAAATAACTAGTAAAAAATGAGGTCATCAGCCGCCAATCAGAACTTGGGTATAACCAGTTAGATGGGAGAGAAAATAAACATTTACATAGCACTTACTTTATCCTAGGCACTATGCTAAGTGATTTACAAACATTGTATCATTTGATCCTCACAACAATCCTGGCAGGTAGGTGCTAGTGTTATCCTCATTTTACAGTTGAGGAAACTGAGGCTAACAGAGGTTAAATGACTTGCCTAGAGTCACATAGATGGTAGCTCTCTGAGGAGGGATTTGAACTTAGGTCTATTTTTTACTCTAAGCCTAGTGCTGTACCACCTCTAATGCACACAAGTAGAATTAGAAAAAACTTTACCAGAAGCTTTAGCCTTCAGCCTGCTACGTCATTGTGACTAGGACCTAGCTTCTGTATTTCCACCCCAACTCTCCCTCCCCCCAACCTAAGACTCATATTTGTCTGAAGGAAGTGCTGATTGATTATGGAGATTCAATTTGCCAGGCAGCCACCTTGCAGTGAGACACATGACCTCTGGCTGTGTAGAGATAGAACCTTATCATTGAGTACTGGTATGAGATTGCTTACTGAGAATCCCCAGGAAATCATTGGTGGTTTGTTCCTAATGGAGATGTTTATATTGTCTAATAGATAATTACAAACTAGAATTAAACATTGATTAATAAAGTTTGATTGCATGCATTGCGAAGCGTAAGTCTATTTAGTGCTTGCATTACACTAGTTAGCATACATAATGGTGTATCGGTTTTGCGTTTTCACCATGTGTTGACTTGGGATAGTGAGATGAGATGCTACATGCCCCAGTTAGAATCATCCAACCAGGATGTGTGAGGCTGAACTTAACCCAGATCTTCCTGACGCTGAGGTCAGCTCTCTATGAACTGCACCATGTTGACTCAACGAAAAGAAGTGCAAAACATGGGGACCAGGTCTGATAATGTATATAGCATTTCACATCCTCAGTCCAGTGCCAGTCTATTGGGAGGAGGGTCATATGTCTCATCATCTGTCATGGATCTGTCTGAATCCCCAAGAGACAAAGTCCTTAGTAGGAGGAAGGAGAGAAGAGAGAGGGTAGTGATGAGATAGAGAAGAAAAAGGGACTTACGTTTCTCCACCACCAGGATATATTTTTATCCCATTGGAAACATAACAAGGATAACAGTTGTCAGGGCACATATCACTTGTGCTGAAACACAGAGTGGGGTAACCTCATGATTTCTTGAAGCCATCTACTTCTTTCATGTGTCAGAAGAACTTTTACAGAGTTTAACTAAATTTTAATGGATAGGAGCATCTGTTACCTATCCAACCACCAGGCGCTGCATCAAAGTTGGATGACAGTTTTCTGGTTAGGCACAACCCATGCTTTCTGCACACCATCTGCTGATATGAAAACATTGTATTCCTACAGGAGTGGGGAAAGTTGGGGAGTGGAGAGTAGAATCAGAGCAAAGGGAGGGAGGTGCTTTGGCCAAACGTCTCTGCCTTCCCCAGGCTGTGGCTCAGGGTGGCACTTCTGTCTCGTGCTGATTGCCACATGTAGTCAAGCTTCTGTGTGCCTTGACTTTTTGGAATGGGACTATGGCCAGCAGGAGTAAAGCTCCTGGCTTTCTTTTCTTTAGTAAGGCCCCTCCTTATAAAAACTCCTGGCTACTCTTGCCCCCTTATGGGAAAGAGTCTGTCCGTGGTTGGATTTGAGGGCATCTTGCCCACATTTGGTCTTTAAGTCTTCTCCCTATTCAAGCCTTTAACTGCCTCTCACTTGATCAAATGAGAAAATATTTGTAAAGCGCTTAGCACAGTTCCTGGAATGTAATAGGCACTAAAGAAATGTTAGTCATTATTATTATTATTACTTGAGGAGCCGCAGCTCTGGTTTCAGGGTTCAAGCTTCTAATGCTGAGGGCAGAACCATTATTATGGCCCATGATGTTGGCATTCAGGCCATGAGGCCAAGTACACTTGTTTTCTGTAAGTCCCTGCCCACATGATATGGAAGGGCCACCATCAAACTTAATTTAAGACATGGGGAGTCAAAGACAAGATGAAAGAAACAGTATCTGCTCTCAAGGAACTTACATTTTACCAGAGGATGGGGGTATAATATTTAAACAAATTATTTAAAACAGATTTTTTAAATACAACTTTAATTTTTTTTTTGTAAATAGCATTTAATTTTTTAAAGCAGTTTTCATTTATTTTTATGAGATTTTAAGTTCCAATTTTTTCTCCCTCTCTCCCCCTTTCCTCCTCCCCTCCCCAAGATGGCAAACAATCTGATATAGGTTATACATGTGCAATCATGTTAAACCTACTTCCACATTAGTCATGTTGTAAAAAAAGAAATAGAATAAAAGGGAAAAAAATACACAAAAAATGAAAATGATATGCTTTGATCTGCATTCAGACTCCATAGTTCTTTCTCAGGATGTGGATAGCATTTTCCATTGTGAGTCTTTTAGAATTGTCTTAGATCATTGCATTGCTGAAAAGAGATAAGTCTATCATAGTTGGTCATTGTACAATGTTTCTATTACCATATACGATGTTCTCCTAGTTCTTCTCATTTCAGTCAGCATCAGTTCATATACGCTTTTCCAGGTTTTTTGGAAGTCTGCTTGCTCATCATTTCTTATAGCACAATAGTATTCCATTGCATTCATATACCACAACTTGTTCAGCCATTCCCTAATTTCCAATTCTTTGCCACCATAAAAATAAGCTGCTATAAATATTTTTTGTACACATGGGCCCTTTTCCCCTTTTTATGATCTCTTTGGAATACAGACTTAGAAGTGATATTGCTGCAGATGTAATTTTTCAACAGACAAGTGACATAATTGAGGAAGGAGAAAATATTCACAAAACCAGGGGGATCAAAAAAGGCTTCCAGTAGAAAATGGTGCCTTGGTTGAGTCTGAAGGAAGCTTAGGATTCTAAAATGCAGTGGTGAAGAGGCTGTACATTTTAGGCCAGCATAATGGAATGGTTTACTCATTAAAGTTAGAGTATCTCCCCCAACTTGATAGATGGGAAAAGTGAGGCCCAGAGAAGAGAATCAATTGTCTATGTTCAAACTGTTAGTTAATGATAGAGATAGGACTAGAGCCTAGATCTTGTGACTCCTGCCATGTTAAATGAGAGCTTTTAAATAATTAATTGATGATATTAAATAGAGATTTTGTAAAGATGGTGAAGACCTAGAGATGTTCCTGTTTATGAATGATGTGGTGCTGATTGCATCAGGTCCTGCAAAGCTGGGAGTTTCCTTATTGAAATCCATAATCATTCAAAGGAAGCCAGGTGGCATGGTATGGTGGAAAGGGCCCTGGCTTTAGAGTTGGCAGCCATGTGTTTGAATCTCAGATCTTTTGCCTGTGAGACCATGGACAAGTCATTTAATTTCTCTGGGCTTAGAATGACCTTAAAAATGAAGTGTTTGGATGAAATGATTTCTTAGGTCCCTTTGAGCTCTAAATCTGTGATTGTATTATCCTCCCAGAATAATCAGGTGAATGAAGGATAATTATGTCTGAGATAAATCAGATTGGTGAAGAATGATTCTGGTCTAGACTTTGATATATTGGTTGGGCAGCATTTTCTTGTTGATGTTAAGTCATTTCTGACTCTTCGTGACCCTGTTTGGGATTTTTCTGGCAAAGATACTGTAGCGGTTTGCTGTTTTCTCCTTCAGCTCATTTTACAGATGAGGAAACTGAGGCAGACAGGGTTCAATGACTTTCTCAGGGTCATACAGTTAGTGTCTGAGACCAGATTTGAACTCAGGTAGATGAGTTTTCCTGACTCCAGCCCCAGTACTTTATCCACTATTCCACTTACCTGCACAGGCGCCCTGATGCAGAAGGAAGGGGTGGTACAAAGGATGCCACCACAGAAACATATTCTTAGAGAAAAAAAAAATATGGGCTTGTCATGTGTCATGTGGACAGCTGATATCTATACAATACTGAGAGAAAGCAAGAAAGGCTTCTAGAATGTTGGGGGGATCACCCTGTAGTGAATTTAGGGGAGTACATGAATGAGTCATATAGATTAAGCAGGAATGGACGGGCTGCAATCTGCATTGTAGGAAGCAATAATCATGGGTGATCAATAATCACATGGATGTGAACACTAATATGTTAATAAATGATAGTCAATTAATCAACAAGCATTTATAAAGGGCCTATATATAATGTGCAAGTACTTTTCTAGTAGCTGGGAAGATCAAGAAAAAAAAGAAATAGTCCCTGACCTCACGTAGTTTGCCTTCTATTGGGGGAGGTGACACATATAGATATGTACAAAATCTATAGAAAGTAAATACAAGATACAGAAATATATATATATATATATATCTACATAAATAAATATAAATATGTGCATATAAATAAAAATACAGGCAGCAAAAGTAGAAATTTGTTTTGCTTGACTATATATATATATTTGTACCAGAGGTGTTATTTTTCTTTCATTCTTAGTGTGAGGAGGGAGTTTGGGGTGGGAGGGAGAGGTGGCTTTTTGTTGACTAAAAAAATTTAAAAAGAAAAGAAAGTGATATAAAAAAGGTTTTTTGGCCTTGTATTGAGACTGATGATGCGTTGGTGAAGACCAGTGGCAAAATTCTGCACCCTCCCTTTCCCATCCCCTCCATATTCTCCCCTACTCTCTGACACCCACTGCCAATGTGAGGGAGAGCAACAGAATTCTGATTCTGCGTAGAGAATGAGCTTGAATGCTTAGGGGTATTGTAAGGACTGAGGAGCTGTGGGCCATTTCTAAGCCCATAAATGAGCCAGAGCCTGTTGGAACAGCATCAATTCACACCCATCTAACTCTGCTTCTAACAAATGTACCCAGAGATGAATGTGGCACACATCTTAGGCAGTTTGAGCTAGCCAGAATGATAATATAGTCTGTTAGTTAAGGACTGCAGCCAGAGCCTATATTGATTATTCAGGTATTGTCTGTTATAACTTGGACTTGCAGTTTTTCTCCCATTAAAGGCTACATTCATTTTCCTTTAAAAACAGTTCCAGACTATGGACAGCGTGGGGGCAAATTGAATGCATCCTACCCAAGGAAGCCAAAGAACTTGCCACATTTCAGGTGCCCAAGAATCCATCCAATTGAGAACAGGCTGGTTTTAAATGCAGACTCAGGAAGGCTGAAAAACTAAGCAAACTAAACAATATCCACAGAAAGTGATACCAACTTTGCCATTCCTTGTTTTTGCTGCCAGAACTCTTGGGCTATATGGCAAGGTCCAGTCGCTTTCATTTATTTCTTCAGGGAGTTCACCCTGTGGTCATGATCAATCTGATGAGTATGAGATAGAATCTTAGAGATGCCTTCATTTGCATTTCTCTAATGATTAGTGATTTGGAGCATTTACTTTGAACCACATGGCTGTTGATAGATTGGATGTGTTCCTTTGAGAATTGCCTGTTCATATTCTTTGACCATTTATCAATTAGTAACTCCCCTTTAGGCCTAGTCCTGATCCTGAAAGGGTTGGAAAGTCATATGAATATTAAAAGCCAAAACTTATACTCATGCCCAAAAGAGCTGTGATTTCTCAGCTTAGAGAACAACTTAGAATATCTACTCTGACAAGGTAGATCTCAACCCACTCGCAGCATTAGTTAACTCCTAGGAAGCTGCCTGAGGCATAGATTAGGTGACTTGCCCAAGATCACATAGCTTGTAAGTATAGGAGGCGAGATTTGAACCCATGTTGTTATTGTATAGATTGTTCTACTGGTTAGGCTCACCTCATTCTATATCAGTGCCTACAAGTCTTCTTGGGTTTCTCTAAGCCCATCTCTTTTTCATTTCTTAGATCACATTCAATTATATTTATATACGATAATTTGTTCAGCCATTCCCCAATTGATGGGCACTCCTTTAGTTTCAGTTTGTTGTCACCATGAAAAAAAAAAGGCTGCTACAAATATTATTTATACATATGGGTCTTCTAGCTATGTTGGAATTGCATGGGATCAAGATCCTTTCATGCAGGTAGTAGTTTTCTCGGTCTCTGGGGACCTTCAGTTGATTCAGCTTCTGCATCTGATACTTCTGTCTTTTTCCCTTCACTTTTCATTCTCTCTCTTTTGCGACTTTGCTTCAAGAGGAAGCAGATACATCTAACAGCTTGGTTGTAGTCAAGGGTCCTTCTAAAACTGAATGAAGAATTTATTAAGTACATAATATGTGCCAAGCACCGTACTAAGAGATGGAGATCCAAATAAGGAGGCAAAGATAGTCTCTGTCCTCAAGGAGATTATATTCTAATAGGGTAGAAAACTGCAGGAAGGAAATGGTGGCCAAGGAAGGGCACTTTGGCTGGAAAGTTACAGTTACAACTGACTCTTCTTAACCCTCTCTATGGGGCTGCCTTGCCTGTTCCAGTGGCTCCTCAATTGGGCAGAACCTGGTTTCTGTTGGGTTTTGGTAGGTTGTCTGTCCTCTTCCTCCCATCATTCAGATACCTGCCCAAGAACTCTAGTCAGCTGTAGCTAGATCAGGAAAAAATCAACTAGAAATTTTTCTCCCTATTGACTCTCTGATCACTTTGCTTTTTTTAAAAAAAATTTTTAATTAAATCTCATTTTATTTTTTCAATGAATAAAAAGTTGTTTTCTCTCCCTCCCACACTTGCCTTCCTCATACCATGGTGGGGGGGTGGGAGGGGGCTATAAGGGAACAATTAAACCCTTGTAATAATTATGTATAGTCAAGCAAAGCCAATTTGTGCATTGGCCATGTCCAAAAATCTCATTCTATATATTGAGTTTGTCACCTCTTTATCAGGAGATGAGTAGCATTCTCCATCACTAATATTCTGGGATCATTGTTGGTCACTATATTGATCAGAGTTCTTAAGTCTCTCAAAATTGTTCAGTTTTATAATATCATTGTTACTGTATAAATGGTTGTCCTGGTTCCCTAGTTCTGCTCACTTCACTCTGTATCAGTTCACATAAATCTTCCCAGGTTTCTCTGAAGCCATCCCTTTTGTCATTGCTGATGGCAGAATCATATTCCATTACGTTCGTATAGCATAATTTGTTAAGCCATTCTCTAACTGGTGAACACCCCTTTAGTTTTCATTTCTTTGACGTTACATAAAGAGCTACTATAAATATTTTTTTGTGCATATGAGTCCTTTTCCTCTTCCACCGATCTCTTTGCATTTGACCTAGTAGAGATATCTCTGGGTCAAAGGGTAAACACAGTTTAGCACTTTTTGGGCAGAGTTCCAAAGTGCTTTCCAGAATAACTATACTATTTCAGTTCCCACAACAGAATATGAACGTGCCTGTTTTTGTATAGCCCTTCCAGCATTTGTCATTTTCCTTTTTTTTTTAATCAACCTTGCCAATTTGATAGGTGTGAGATGAAAGCTCAGAGTCACTTTAATTTGCATTTCTCTAATTGTTAGTGATTTGGAGCATTTCTTTTGAGTCACGTGGTTGTTGATACATTGGACTCATTCCTTTGAGAATTGTCTGTTCATATCCTTTTACCATTTATCAGTTAATTAGTTAATGGCTCCTACTCTTTTACATTTGAATGCTTTCCCTATATAGCTTGGAAATGAGACCTTTATCACAGAAACTTGATGTGAAGTTTTTTTCCCCAGTTACAAAGTGTTTTTTGACCACCACCTTTTCTTCCTGGAGACCATCCTGACACTGAATTGCTTGTACATTTCATTATCATTAAGTATTTAATATGTAGAAATCCGATTTCTGTAATGGCTCAGTGCTATGTGAAAATAGCGTGCAGTAAGGAGGTGTTGAGTCCCAGCTTGCTGACCTTACAATTCTGTAACCAGTTTCTTCATTTGTACGACTTAATTCAAAGGGCTGATGTGAGAATGAAATGAGATCATGATGCACGGCTATTACTGACACTTGGTAAGATGAAATTCACAACTGGAATATGACTCTCAGTGGAGTTATGGATAGAGTTAGAGACTGGACACATGATTTCTTTGATACAAGGAACTCCTAGATGAAAGAACTCTGTCTTACTGTGCAGGTTTGCACCTTTCCTGCAACTTCAGCAGTTTTCTAGAGCGCACAAGGGTTAAGCAGGGTTTGCCCAGGGTCACATAGCCATTAGATGTCAGAGGTGGGATTTGAATTCAGGTTTCCCTTGCCTCAGAGTACATCAGATTACATCATCTCTATCCAAGCTCATTATCAACTTTAACCTGCACTCCAAGTTTTTTAAAATTTTGGGGAAAAAAACCTGGATGTATGTATATATGTAGGCGCACACATATATTATTTACACACGGACAAATCACATATATGTTTGTGTTTATATGCATATGAACATACACGCACACACATATATACATATGCAAATATATAATGTGTTTTCAAAAGAAGCAGGATAGGTTTAAAAAAAAAGTGAGGAGTATGTGTAGTATGGTAGGATGATATATTAGAAGGTATACTCATGTGAGAAAATCCAGAAACCAGATAGGGAAAAGTATAGCAAAGAGTACTTATGTGAAGATCAGTGGAGGAAGAAATAGAAGTTGTTTTGTCATTAGCATGGGACTGAGTGGTGGAGTGGAAATGATGGGAGTCTTGTGGGAAGTGACTGTTCCCTCCTAAACTTGGGATAGAGAAAGAGGAAAAATTCCATCAAATCTGACATGGTCATGTTCTCAGGGCTCCAAATAATTCTCTAAGACTATAAATTTCAGAAAAGGTGCTGATTTGCATTGATAGAGAGAATTCCTTTTAATAGCAATAAAATCAAAAGTCTGATGTTTAAAAAAGATTGCCGTCCACCCTAGATTTTGGGGTAGCATGTTCTAAAGGGTTCAGGGGAAAGCTAGTATTATTTTATAGGATAAGCCAGGGTAAGCTGCTTGGTTATAATAGGAAACTCTCAAGAATGAAATTGTGAAGACAAATAGAGAAATAAGAAAAACAGAATTTATTTGAAAACAGTGATGTGGATATACAGAGGACTAACCAACAAACTAAAAAAAATTTAAGAGACAGGAACTATAGGTGGAAGCAAGGGCAAGAAATAGAGAACGAATATAAAAGTATGGCATGACCTTCTTAGAAGTAGCATCAGGAAGGGTAGCTAGGGGGCGCAGTGGATGGTGCACCGACCTTGAAGCAAGGAGAACCTGAGTTCAAATCCGGCCTCAGACCAAACGTTTGACACTTAGTAGCTGTGTGACCTTGGGCAAATCACTTAACCCTAATTGCCTCAAAAAAAAAAGTGGTATCAGGAGTTCTAAAACTCAGAATAAAGCAGAGACTAGTGAAGAAAATTAAGGACAACATAAAAAAAATTTTTTTAGAAGTCTATTGGAAGAAAGAGGAAGTTCAGAGAAAGGATAGAATAATGGTAAGATACTTGGATGATGAGACCTGACAAGAGAGAGCGAAGAGCTGCTATATTCTTATTTCACTTGTTTTCTTTGCTGAGAAGAATGACCTCTACGTTGGAAACAATAGAGCTAAAATGTCAAATAGGAAGCTGATGTCCAAGATCACTAAGGAGACAGTGTGATCAAATCTACTTGACCTTGACAAATTCAAGTCATGTGACCCAGATGAATGACTTTTTCTGAAACTAACAGATGTGATTGCTTAGCCATGGTCAGTGATGTTTGATGTTTGAAAGAATGTGGAGTGTGTAGGAGAGAATGAATTTAAGGGCGAGACCAGAGAAATACATATATTCCAATTTTCAAAAAAAGTTAAGAGCTAATAGAGTCAGCAGACTATAGGCCTGTGAACTTGACTTTAAATCCTAGGAATATTCTAGAACTGATCAATAAAAAGGTGGTTACTGAACAACTAGAAAAGAAGGTGGGGATTACAACAAACCAGCATGACATCATCAACAATAGATCAAGCCAAAAGAATCTTATTTCCTTTTTTGACAAGGTGACTAAATTAGTAGATCATGGGAATTCTGTAGATACATCATCCTTAGATTTTTGTGGAACATATAATCAAGCATTTCTTACCATCCTTATGGAAAAGATGAGACATTATGAGCTAGTTTATAATAGATTTTTGAACTGACTGAGTGGCTGAATTTAAAGAACAGCCATTAATAGTTTCATGTTAATGTGGAAGTGGAGTGCCCAAAGTATCTTAGTGCTTGGCCCCGTGCCATTTAACATTTTACTCAGTGACTTGGATAAAGGGATGTATGGAAGACTCATCAAATTTTCAGATGGCATAAAGCTGGGAGGGATAGCTAGCACACTGGAGGACAGTCAGGATCCAAAAAGATCTTTGAGAATTGGAAATTGAGGGGATACCCATCAATTGGGGAATGGCTAGACAAGTCGTGCTTTATGATTGTGATGGAATACTAGTGTGTTATAAGAAATGATGAGCAGGATGATTTCAGAAAAACCTGGGAAGACTTACATGAATAGATGCGAAGTGAAGTGAGCAGAACCTGGTAAACATTGTAACACAAATATTGTACAATGATCAACTACGAACGACTTGGCTATTCTCAGCAATATAATAATCCAAGACAATTCCAAAGAAATCATGATGAAAAATTCTATTCACATGCAGAGAAAGAACTAATGGAGCCTGAAGACAGATCGAAGCATACTATTTTTCACTTTGTGTGTGTGTGTTGTGTGTGTGTATTTTGGTCTGTATCTTCTTTCACACCATGATAAATATGGAAATATATTTTGCATGATTGCACATGTACAACCTATATTGAATTGCTTCCCGTCTAATGGAGGGGAAGATGAGAAAGGGAGGGAGAAAATTTGAAAATTAAAATTAAAAAAAAAGTTAAAAATTATCTTTACATGTAATTGGGAAAAAATAAGACCTTTGACAGACTAGAATATTGGAGTGTATCCAATAAGATGAAATTCAGTAGGCAGAAACGCAAAGTCTTACATGAGTTTAAACAATCAACTCCATAACTACAACATGAGCGAGACATGAGTTGTCAGGAAAAGATCTAAAGATTTCAGTGGACTGAAAGCTCAACATGGGTGAAGCCAAAGAAAAGCAATGCAGTTTCAGGCTGTGTTAAGAGAGGCATCACTTCCAAGAATAATATGACGACAGCACCATTGTATTGTGCCCTGATCATACAACATCTGGAACATTGCACTCGGTTTGGGGTGCCATGATTTGGGAAAAACAAGAATAAGCTTGAGGGCATCCAGAGGGGGCCAGACAGGACGGTGAAGGACCTTGAGTCTGGTAAAAGTAACTAAGGTTGTTTTAGTCTCAAGAAAGAAACTGCAGGGTTGATATGATAGTTATCTTCAAGCATTTGAAGGGCTGCAGTGAAGAAGAGGGATTTTGTTCTGTTTACTCCCAAAGTTCAGAAGCAGGGGCGAAAAGTAGAGGTTGTAAAGATTTAAATTTAGGATTGATATCAGCAACAAACTTTCTAACAATTAGAGAAGTCCAGGAGTGGAATGGCGTGTCTCAGGAAGGTGGAGGTTTTCCTTTCTCAGAAACCCTGGATGACCCCTTGTTGGGAATGTCATTATGGGAATTCTTTCGCAGTTATGGGTTCGACTAGAAGGCTACTGAAATCCCTTCCATTTCTAAAATTCTCCATTTCTATGGAAGGCATTTGGTTAACTCCAAAGTGTTCTCCAAGCATCAGCTGTCGTTATTATTAGATTGTAAGTGCTTGGAAGGACTGTCTTACACTTCTTTTGTTTCCCCTCCACTACCCTAGACACAGTGCTGGGCCCTTTGAAGGCAATCCATAAATTCCTGGTCAATGGAAGAAAAGAATGAATGATGAACATATGTGAAATCAAGACTCAGCAGCCTTGCCTTTACCAATAGGAATATAATAGATACAGAAAGTACTGAGACCAAGTACTGTTACTGGCAGAACAACAACAACAACAACAACAAAAAAACCCAACAAGACAACCTTTGTATTTGTAAAACTTTATCTTTTACTGGCTATCCTAAGTAGCACAGTGAATAGAGTGCTGGGCCTGGAGTCAGGAAGACTCATCTTCCTGAGTTCGAATCTGGCTTCAGACACATATTAGCTGTGTGACCTTGAGCAAGTCACTTCACCCTGTTTGCCTCAGTTTCCTCATCTGTAAAGTGAGTTGGAGAAGGAAATGGTCACAAAGAGTTGGTCACGACTGAAACAACTCAACAATAACAAATGAGTACATTATTTTGTACCCAAGAAAACCCCAAATAGGGTCAATGACTAAAAAATGACTGAACAACAGCAAAAATAACCAGTAAACTGAATGCTGAGCTTGCCTCTGTACCTTGGAAGCCCTGAGCTGACTATCATTTTCCTCTTGTTTTTCAGCTGCCTGGGGTTTTGTTTTCTCTTTTCAAACACAAAGCAATGCTTTCCCATATAGTCATCCTTTCCTCCCCACAGACCCCACAGAAAGGGGAGGTTCTTTTTCATATTCTAACACTTCACACTTTACCTCTCCCCAGAATCTATCTCTTAGTTATTTCTGTGGATTGGGGGAGAGTTCCAGTGTGTGTGGAGGTAGTGAGTCTGCAAGGCTTTGTTGATTCAGAACTTACGCATAATATTCATTCACACATAACTTGGGCATAGTATTTTTCTCGGGGATTATTCTTTTGTGGGTGACATCTAGTGGGAATTAATTTTTTTGGTCTCCTGTGTCCATTCACTAAGAGTTGTTCATAGAGGTCATCTATTTCAAAGCCTTGTGTCATTTTGGATTCCCCTCCACGTTCTCCCCAGATGGTCATTCGGTTCTTCCATCAAGACCTGGTGATGTCACTGGTCCTTTCTGAAAATGAAGGAGGAACAGCAATGACAGGACGGTAATAGGACACTCCCTGTCTCCCTAGGCAGCCTATTCTACTTTGGGGCAGCTTGAATTAGTGGGACATTGAGTTGAAATCTACTTCTTTTTAATTCTTCTCTTGCTGCTTGTTCTGCCTCTGGAATGGTTTTGAATTTTTCTGCATACTTTTTTTTAACTTGAGAGGCTATAAACCCAGTGCTCGGGGCTGACTTTCAGTCTTGTTTCTTCTGTGCTTTAGGGGAGAGATTTGTAAGTCTTTTTTGTGTGTCATGGATCCAGTTCACAGTCTAGTGAAACCTACAGACCCTTTCTTAGAATAATATTTACTGTTATTATTAGCATAATGCCTGACACACAGTAAGTGCTTAATAAATGCTTGTTGGCTGACTAAATTCATTAAAAAACAGCATTACAAAGAAAACCAACTGTATTGAATTACTTTATCTACCTACCTACCTACCTACCTATCTATCTATCTGTCTGTCTATCTATCTTAACCCCAGGTTAAGGACCTTTGTTGTAATGATAATTAGGTGACCCTTGGAACACAGCATCTAGACTTGATAAGGTTATGCTTATGACTAAAATAACATTTAGTGGCATTTTAGATTAAGTCTTGGCTCCACCCACTTGGTAGGGGTTGAAGACGGTGGTGGCTGTAGAGGATGGGGAAAATGAGCATTCTATTCCCTAGTTATACTTTTGTTTCTTCCTTCATCTTAGCCATGACTTGAAAAGCCTCATGAATGCTGGCAGAAAGAAAATGCTGTGAGGGCTAATTCATCTGCCAATATGACCCGATCTTCTGCCAGGTTTTTTTTTTTTAATCTTAAAAGCTTGCCATGCCTTTTCACTTGCCTAAATCACATTCCTGATGTCCTGATTCTACCTTTCAGGTCATGTCTAAATATGATTAAAAATTTATACATACGCTATAAATACCTAAGAGTGGGTTCAAATATAGTGAGCCTCATGGAAGATTTGAGAGAAGTCACATTGTTAGGGGATTAGAAAAAAATTTCATGGAAGAGATATGTTGGGCCTTCATTCATTCACTTCATTTAACAGGCATTATCAAGCATTATCACCTCAGTGAAAGGTGCTAGAGATAAAAAAAAACCCTTAAAAAAATAAACCATTCCTACCCTCACGAAACTTACACTCTCTGGGGGGGGGTAGAGGTGAAGTGAGACAACTTGAACACAAATTAGTAAATATATGCATCTATAGCAAATATAAAGTTTGTTTTTTTTAGTGGGAGGACAGGGGACTAGCAACTAGGTGAAATCAGGATAAGTCATTGAAAACATAGCATTTGAGTTGAGATTTGAAGGAATTTAGGGACTCTACAAGAGAGAGGCAAAGAGGGAGTATATTCCAGCTGTGGAAGTAGCCTGTTTAAAAGCATTGAGGTGGGAGATAGAACATTGTGTATACAACAACCCATAGAACAATTGGGCCACGATGAAGAGCTCCTGAAGGAGAGACATGTGCTGGAAAGGTGGGCTGGAGCCACATTGCAGAGGACTATGAATGCCAAATAGAGGTGCCTACAGGTTAGTAGAGCCCCTGGAGTTTCTTGAGCAAGGGAATGATATGGTCAGACATGTGCTTTAGAAATGTCAGCTATCAGCTGTGGAGAGAACAGATTGGAGAGGGGAAAGTGGAGAGATACATTTGGTGGCTGTTGTTTGGTCATTTTTTCAGTCGTGTCCAACTTTTCATGACCCCATTCGGGGATTTTCTTGGTAAAGAAACTGGAATGGTTTGCCATTTTCTTCTCTAGCTCATTTAACAGATGAAGAACTGAGGCAAACAGGATTAAGTGACTTGCCCAGGGTCACACAGCTTGAAGGTGTCTTGAGGTCATATTTGAACTTAGGAAGATGTGTCTTCCTGACTTCAGGCCTGGTATACTATCCACTGTACCACCTAGCTGCCCAAGACCCATTTGGAGCAAGAAGTCTGGGTGAGAAGGGATAAAGAACTGGACCAGAATGGTGGCTGGACACAATAGATATGGTGGAGATAAAATCGCTAGGACTTGGTGACTGGCTATCCAATCAAATGATTATCCAATAAGAATTGTGGGAAGGTAAAGAGTGACACAGAGGTGTCAAACCCCGGTGTCTAGAATGATGGTAAGTGATCTCAGCATAGGTAGAAAAGTTAGGAAAAGAGGGTCTTTTGAAGAATTTGAACAGATGGAGAGGGTAGGAGTCCATCCCAGCCATGGGAGACAATATGTGAAAAAGACAGGAAACGGCAGATCAAGATTGGCTGTAATATGTAATCTGTAAAGGGGAGAAGTACTTGATAAGGCTGGAAAGATGTCAGACAGCTCATCGACAAGCTAAAAGCATACCTGTACGTTTCTCCAACAAGTACACTTCATCAATTTTATGAAAATGAATACTAAAGTCCAAAGCTCCCTTAGTACATCTCAAAGAGATTTGCCATGAATTTTCTTATAAATTAAAGAATTCTTTTATAATAGGAACAATAAAGTTGAGTTTTGTAGTTCACTGTTTTGTACAGAACACTTCCACTGTGCTTAGGGGTTTGTTTAAGATAGTGGCATCCTGTACATTTAACAGACCATTGCCTTTTAAAATGTTTTTCCCCTGACAGACCATCATGTAGTACTTTGTACTCTGTGGCAATGAAGCCATAAGACTGACAGATGGTAAAATAGATAAATTCATTTAGGACCAAATATAGGACTAGATATCAGGCTATGTCTATGAGTTATAGAGAACTGATGAATGGAGCAATCACTTTGCTAAACCAGATTGTGAAGACCTCAAATGCTAGGTCAGACTGGAGTGTCTTCATGACTAAGGTCCCCACAGGATATAAATTTGCTTCTCTGCTTCATTACAGGTGTGTGAACCTGATCTCTTGACCATCATTTCTGGCTCGGGCATTTCACCATATACTTTAGTCAAAATCAATTCATTTGAAAGGCAGGGTAGGGTAATGGGAAGAGCATATAGTTTGGGGTTGGTAAGCAGCTAGGTGATGCAGTGGCTAGAGCACCAGGCCTAAAATCAGGAAGACCTGAGTTTAAATTTGCCCTCAGACACTTACTAGCATGGTGACCCTGGGCAAGTCACTTACTTAACCCTCTGTCTCAGTCTCCTCATCTGTAAAATGGCAATATTAGCACCCACCTCCCAGGGTTGTTGTGAGGATCAAGCACATTGCTTTGCTTAACATAGTGCCTGGTACATATAATTGCTGATTATTATTGTTATTATTATGCCTGGGTTCAAATCCCAACTTTACTAGTTTCTAGGTGACTGACTTAGAGCAAACCTCTCAGCTTCATTGAACCTCAGTTCCTCAAACATAAAAATGGAGATAATATGTGCCTTGTCTATTTCAAAGGCTTGTGACTATGCGATTTGAGTGAGATTAATGGATATAAAGTGTTTTGTTAATCTGTGAAGTGCTGTACACTTGAAAGCCACAGAGGGAAGTGTATTGTCTCAGGAGATTTACAGGACTTAAGGTGGCCTCAGAGAATAAGATAATAGATTTTTGGCTGGAAGGGAGCTTAGAGGTCTAACTTTTTTACTTTATTGATCTTACAGAAAGAAGTATACATTTCTGTGTTCTCTGCCTCTGGAAGAAGGGTGTGTGAGTGTGGGGTGGGGGTGTGGAGGGTGTGTGTGTGGGGAGGATGGTAGGAGTAGGGAAATTGGTCTTAATGTAGAAGGGATTTAAGAAAGTTGGACTTAATGACCATTAATGTCTTCTTCAAACTTTATGATTTTATCACAACAGATGCTTTTTTAAAATGGATTTATGTATGTACATTAGCTTTTCTTTCCCCCCATTTATTTATTTTTAACATTCATTTAAAAAAATTTGAGTTTCAAATTCTCTTCCTCCCTTTCGTCTCTCCTCCACTCAATAAAAAGTAAGCAATATGATATATATTTTACATGTGAAGTCATGCAAAACATATTTACATATTAGCCATGTTCCCCCAAAATGAATAGAAGGCAAGAAATATAAAGAAAGTGAAAAAAAAATATGCTTCAGTCTGCACTCAGAATTCATCAGTTCTCTCTCTGGAGGTGGATAGCATTTTTTTCATCATGGGTCCTTTGGAATTATCTTAGAACATTGTCTTGATCAGAGTAGCTAAGTCTTTCACAGTTGATAATCATGACAATACTGTTTTTACTATGTACAATGTTCTTCTAGTCCCGCTTACTCACTTTGCATCAAATCATGTGGGTCTTACCAGATTTTTCCGAAACCATCTCACTCTTCATTTCTTTTTTTTTTTCCTTTGGTGAGGCAATTGGGGTTAAATGACTTGCTCAGGGTCACATAGCTAGTAAGTATCAAGTGTCTGAGATAGAATTTGAACTCAGGTCCTCTTGACTCCAAGGCCGGAGCTTTATCCACTGCGACACCTAGGTGCCCCTCACTCTTCATTTCTTAAAACACTTAAAGAAATTAATTCAGACTGCTCATTGGAAGGATAAATACTAAGCTTCAGCTTAAATACTTTGGCCACATAATGAGGAGATAGGACTAATTGGAAGAAGACCCGAATGTTGGGAAAGATTGAAGGAAAAGGGGACAGTAGAGGATGAGATGGATAGATAGTATCATGGAAGCAATGAACATGAGCTTGGACAGACTTTGGGAGATATTGGAGGATAGAAGAATCTGGAGTGCTATGGTCCATGGGGTCACAAAAAGTCTGACATGATGAACAAATGAACATTCCACCACAATCATTTGTCACAATTTGTTCAGTCATTCCCCAGTTGATGGGCATCCCCTCCACTTCCAATTCTTTGCCACCACAAAAAGAGTTGTTATAAATATTTTTGTACATATAGGTCCCTTTCCCTTTTCTTTGATCTCTTTGGGATATAGACCTAGTATTTATCTGGAAATGTCTTTATCAGAACAATTCTATGGGAAGCTGGAGTGAGAGAAAAGACACCTAGGAGAATATTTTCCATGTTCATGGGTTAGAATTGGGAGCTGAAGAGCTGTTATCTGTAATTGGTGATCGTCTTTTAGAGACTGAAAACTGGATATGAGTCAAGAGTGTGACATAGTAGCCAAAAAACCAAATGTGATTTTCGGCTGCCTTATGAGGAGCACGGTGTTCGGAATGAAAGATGGGATAGTTCTGCTATTGTACCCTGCCTTCATCAGACACCATCTGGAATGTTGTGTCCCGTTATGGCATGCCACATTTTAGGAAAGACATTGATAGTCTGGATACATGTCCAGAGAATGGCAACCAGAAGGTGAGGGGAACTGGAGACCAGGCCATAAAAAGATCACTTGAAGGAACTGGAAAATGTTTTCTCTGATCCTTGAGAATTAAAGATTGTTCATCTTTGTACTTGTATCCCTGGCCCTCAGCACAGTGTCTGACACAGAGTAGACACTTAATAAATGCTTGTTGATTGGTCTGGATAAGCCTTTGTGGAGGGAGCATGAGAGATACATTAATAGTATTTGGAGGGGTAGCATGTGGAAAAGAGATTAGATTTATTTTGTTCAGCCCTAGAGGCACATCTAGTAGCAGTGGGTAAAAACTGAAGAAAAGCAAGTTTATGCTCCATGTAAGGAAGTGCTCCTAGCAATCAGAGCTATCCAGAAGTGGAATGGTCTGCCTTAGAAGGTGGTGAGTTCCTCATTAATAGAGTGAAAGCTGCAGTGATCACTTGCCAGGGAAGTTGTTCAGCAGATTTCTGCTCAGGCAGGGTTCCATTAGATACCTCTTTGAAGTCCCTTTCAAATTATGACATTCTGTGATTTTGTGATTTTTGGTACTATTGGAATAGAATCTGTGGTCTACAATACATGTGTATGACTGGTTGAATAGAAGAAAGAATGTATTTGAATGGTGTTTCAGTGATTCTTCTTTCTCCAGCAGCTAGTCATTCAGGATAATCCACAGTGCAGATAAACCACCTGCAGATAACCAAAAAAATGACTGTAGTTTCCTTTAAATTGGAGGAACATTTGAACTTGGCCACGGAGATAGCTGCAGTGCCTTTTGGCTTTTTCTACCACTCATTGGACAAGCCAGAAGCAAAGCTGGCTAGAGGAAAAGACTGATACATTGAAAAGGTCCTGAGTCATCTCCCAACAAGGCATCTGGGGAAATTCAGGTGCCCTCTAAGAAGGGATGATTTAGGTGCATTTGCTGGTAAGATTAGGACTGGCATCACATGCACACTACTCAAAGGAATTCCTTAGGTGCCTTGGGTTGAAGGAGACACCACTCCTGCCCCTGGCTAATGGCTCTCTGGCCTTGGCCTCATGCCTGAAGTACTGATGTGCCTGGGGATTATTGCAGAGATGATGATGATTGAGGTTTTGATCAAATCCCCTGACACTGTAATGCCCTGCAAAACTGATTGCGGGGGTTTGGCATCTGGTGAGGTGAGCAGAGGCAAGTAGGGAAGGCCAGGGGAATCTGCCATAATCTATTTTGGCACCTCATTGTTTCCTTCCCTAAATTGCACCCTTCGAAGCTCTCCATGTCTCCCCTTCTCCCTCTTTTCCTCATTCTCTGCAGAAGGAGCAGAGAATCATGAGTAGCTCTCTGGCTGTCCCCACTCTTTTTCTTGGGCCGAAGAGGGGGTGAAACGAGACACGAGGCTGTTTCCTGCAGCAGAAGATGCTGCTAAAATGAATGCTTCCCCCACTCCATACCCCTTCCTCCCACCCTTTTGCCAGGTGGCTGCACATTCGTGATTCGGAGGCTGATGTTTTAGCACCGAGGGTTGATCGATGCTGTCGTGACAAAGCAGAATGAATGGAGCCCCAGTTCCCCTTCGCAAAACAACCCCGAGCCTTTGCGTATCCTTCATCTGGGCAGCTCTCGAGTACATTGCCGGGAAAAAGGTTTAAGTGACACTTGGAGTATTTTTCCATTTTCTTGTTTTCACCTTGTAAAAAAAAAAAGTCACAGGATCTGCTTCCCTGGCACTCTGGAAAAACGGGTGGAGGTTTGGGGAGGGAGAGGGGAAGAAAAATCATATGACTACAAGTAACTGATTTTGCGTTCGCTGGGAGCGTCTGGAACTTTGGGCTCTTCTGCATACCCGTTTCCTCCCAGCGGGGGGCCGCCTGCTCTGTGGCCAGGGCAGTGACGTCACGGAAAAGCCCTGTCTGATCAGATGTGCTTAATATAAACCTGGGGGAGCCGAGCAACGGCTGGAGAGAGGCAGCCAGTTGGAAGCAGAGAGGAGTTTACTCCAGCAGAGCGGCACCCCAGCCTGCGCTCACTCGCTCGCTCACTCGCTCGCTCCAGTGTGAACAGGAGATTCCCCGGGATCCCGCCGCTGCCTTGACTGGAAGGGACTGTGAAAAGTCAGGTAGTGTGTGTGTGTAAGAGGGTACGTGTGTATGTATGAGCACTCTTGGGAGGCTACGCTAGAACTTGGGGCTCTATCGGAGGCCAGAGACCTCTGCAGTGAAGGGGTGCGGATGGATGGGACGAGGATGGATGGGACACGCGATACCGGGAGCAGCAAAATGCGGCGTCTTCCATCAGCCTGAACTTCTTTTTAAGTAGTGAAAAGTGATCGTGGACTCTACGATCCAGTCTCTAAAATTTCCCAGAAAAAAAGAAAGGAGCTTAAGATGAGAATAATGGCAATTCTTTTTTGGGGAGATGGGGTATGATGTCATTAATCAGTACCAATTTTCAAGGCAGATGCCCAGATGGATGGTGATGGTGATGATGCCTCGTTTTTCTCCCTCTCCCCCAAAAAACCCCAAACCCTGCCACTTCGAGTTACTGTTCTTATGTGCCATTCATCATCTTGTCTGGGGACTGATGTGCCTCTAGTGACTTCTTGGTTAATTATTTCTTGCTCTTGAGAATGGATTTTGTTGAGGAAGAATATAAATGCTCCGCTCCAGATACTAACTGAGTTCACAAAACTCCAGGAAAGAGGGAACCCACAATACAGTAGCCTAGAAGCTATGGTGGACCTGTTAGAGAGTGTTGATTGTACTACAGATTTCTGAGCTAAGGAGGGATTTTAGAGGTCACCTAATTCAACCCCCTCATGTTACAGATGAGGAAATTCAGACCACAGCAGAGAATTGACTTGCCCCAAGGTTGCACAGCTTGTAAGTGTGAGAGGGGGGATTTGAAGTCATCCAAGTCCAACACCATCCATTACTTCATCATGTCTTTCTGCTGCCCAATAGTCCATTTTTTTTGTATCTGTTTTCTACCATTGAGGCTCCCAGAAGATTAAAAAGCTCTGTTGAATTAATGAGAAATTGCGAAAGGACTCAGTGAAAAGCGATGTGCATGGGCATTCCCAGTGCATGTTTGATAGGTTTGGAAATGGCTGAGTGAACATTTAATGCCAGGATAGTGAGCATCATGGTGGTATTTTTTTTAAAAGCATGCCAGTGAGCAGAGGGCAATGTTGAGGCATAAAACTCAAAAGAGAAAAAATAATTAAAATAGTAGTCTCAGCAGCTGGAGATCATCAAGGCAATGTGACTAAACATGGTAGTTCCAATGTATATACTGCTCAAGCAGAGGGGCAATGATGTCATTGCCACAGGTTTCCAACCAAAGCAGATCAGGCTGATGAATAGGTCAGTATAATTAAGTGCAGAATGAGCTGGAACGATAACGTGGTCCCTGGTCTGCTGCTCCTCAGAACTACTCACTTGTAGATTTCAGTGGAGGAGGATTTTTGTTTTTGGTGTGTTTGTGACTTTTGCTTTTTTAGGATCAACTCTCAGTATTAGCCCTCAGGAGCTAAGAAGAAGCTTAGTGTGATAGAGAGAGCACTGGATTTGGTGACAGAGGATCTAGGAATCACTTGATCTCTCTGGGCCTTAGTTTCTTCATCTGTAAAACTAGTGACTTACAGTACTTGATCTCTCCAGTAACTTCTGCTTCTAAATTATGACCTATCTGGGGAGTACTCACCCATGATACCCTTTTCCTTCCCTTAGAAATGGTACCCAGAGCTGTTTCGATACCTGAAGTAGATGAGAAATCCTACTCCTAGGAGTGTGACTGAGCAATTCGAACTTGGACCACTCAGAGCTCAGGGCTATTTTATTGATACCTTGTGTTTTGGAGATATGTAGTTCTCAGTTCGTGAAAAAAAAAAAACCGATGAAACTCCAAGTACGTCATCCTGGTGTTCTGTTTGCTCCCCAGGAACCAACAATGACTCTGAACAATGTCACCATGCGCCGAAGCAGCACAGCCCTGCAGGCACAGCAGCAGCGCTGGAGCATTCCTGCAGATGGGAGGCACCTGACGGTCCAGAAAGACCCACACCCATACAGCAACCGCAACCGATACTCCATGAACCCAGAAGACTACTACCGTCGAAGCTGGTCATCTGACTCCACAGATTCAGTCATCTCCTCTGAGTCTGGAAATACATACTACCGAGTGGTGCTGATTGGGGAACACGGTGTGGGCAAGTCTACCCTGGCCAACATCTTTGCAGGTGTGACCGATAGCATGGACAGTGACTGTGAGGTATTGGGAGGTAAGTAGCTAAGTGTTGAATTGTCTCTAGTCAACAGGCCACACCAGCATTAAAAGCAGAGCAAAATAGCTGGGCTATTTATCAGTAGGGTTTAGAAATGAGATAATTCATCTTGGCCTTAACTGGTTTGTGAAAGCCACAAGTCTCTGGTTCAATCTCTGTGGACCAGGAAGAGTAAAATAACCATTGACAAGGATCAAATCTTCTGAATCTTGGCCAGAGAGGGGAATACTTGGATTCCAAGGCTAAACAAAAGAGAGAAGTGAGGTCCAAGGGCATGGAATCCTATTTCTACTTTCCATAACTATGTGACCCTGGACCAAGTTCCTTGGTCACTCATTACTCCAGCTCTTAAAAGGATGATTTCAATTTTCATGTTGGAAAAATCCATGTGCATACCTCAGGGGAAAAATAGAGCCGTATCTTTCTGGGAGTTCCAGTGGAAAGGTGGTCATAGCATTATTCTTACTGTTATACCTTTTGAACATGGTCAGAGTGGACTGATCAGTTAAGGCTGCTAAGTTGTAGGTAAATAAGAAAGGACTTTATTCATTATTCCTAGAAAAGGAGGACAATAGGTAAATAAATAGTAAAGCAAAGGGGAAAAACCAGTGTTCTTTCTGAACAGGATAGAAGGAAATAGATGCTGCTTCATGCCAGGTTTCTTCTTCCTTGTTTCACAAGGTTGGGTGTGGCTGTGGCTAAAAGAGGAGCCGACTAGCTCTGTCTAGCAAGCGGGGCAGATTCCCACATATCCCACTAGTAGACTGTAAACTGTGTGAAGGCAGCAAGCGTGTCTTTTCTAAACTCTGTGGTTAGAATTGAACACAGTGCTCTGGGCTCAATAGGTATTGTTGGATTGGTGTCACACAATTGGTGATACTTCCAGTCTCAGACAGGGCTGCTGAGAATTGATGACATCTTTTTAAAAAAAATCTACACCTGTGATTTCACTGGCTAAAGGCAACTCCCATTGAGGAAACTCCCTCTCCCAAGGCAAGTTACCAACTGTTCTGCAATTCACGGTCTCTGAGGCACTGAGAGGACAAAAGACCTGACCAAGGTCACACATCCAGGATGTGCCAGAGTTGGGATTTGAACCAAGGTTTTCCTGGCTCTAAAGTCTGCTCTCTAAATTCTATGCCACTTTACTACTCCAATACCACATGTCCATATGATAAATCTACTTTTTTCTAGTGCTTATATATCACTGTGCCTGGCACTCAGTAGTTACTTAATAAATGCATCTTGCTTTGCACATAGTGTACTTTCACACCTATATGATTCTCAGAATAACAGCTTAGTCAGATGGGCAAGAAACATTCTGCTCATTGAGGTTTGGGGGAAAATGACCTCTCGAGCCCCTTCTAACTCCAAGACGCTATGATTAATTTCACAGATTTTCCACTGGGTGGCATTTTGAGTCAGACTTGAAGACACCTCACTCATGGATTTGGAAAGATGATAGATTGGATGCTACCTGGGGGAGGGGGTCACTTCTTTGGAGAATTTGAGAGATATTGGAAACCTGTTAGATTGCATGATATGATTTATCTTGTTTTTATCTTCAAGGACAGAAAGAAGCCTTGGCAATAAGGAAGTTCAGAAAGGAGAGGGGGAGATGATGAGTTCAGTTTTAGACGTTCACTCATCAATCAACTAGCATTTATTAGGCATCTACTATGTGCCAGGTATTTTGCTCAGTCCTGGGAATACAAAGACAAAAATGAAATAGTCCTTGCCCTCCAGGAGATTATATTCTATTAGGTGTGATGAATGAAAAACCCTAAGAGACAGAATTTTCAGGCAATTAATTATCATTTCATTTATTATGCTAGCTAATAATCAAGAAATTGACGATCAGTGGTTTCTCTCAGTAACCAAAGTCAAAAACTTAGATAGCCTGAAAGCCTTAAATATTTTTTTGAAAGGCAATGCCACTGAAAAGTGAAAGGCAACCCTGATTGATGGACATTTAATGAGGAGGTGGGCTAGAAGTCTTCAGCTCTTCCTGCTAAGAATGTTGCTTGATCATGAGACTCAGCTGCCTCCAACAATATGGACAGGGGAATCTATCTCCATCCAGACCTCTCTGGTTGGTTTTCTCCTTCATGAGCTGGGTCACCCTAAAGTCCACTGGAGGGGTACAAAGACAATGCCCCTTGCTCCTTTCTCCTTTCATCTAAACTGAATTTTGTATCAGGGTGGGGAATCTTGGGGCCACATGTGGCCTTCTAGGTCCTTGGGTGGTGGCCTTTTGACTGAGCCCAAGTTTTACAGAACAAATCCTTTTATTAAGGGGATTTGTTCTGTGAAGTTTGGATTCAGTGAAAGGGCCACATCCAAGTACCTAGAGGGCCACATGTGGCCTTGAGGCCACAGGTTTCCCACCCCTGTGTCCAAACCAAAGTAAGTTCTCCTATTTGGGTGGAGTCCCACCCAACATTGAGAAGCATGTTTCTTTGAGGGGTAGGACAATCTCATCAATCAGTCAAGTCCTTCAGAGACTGACTTTTCATAGGGGCTGGGCCTTGAAAGAGAAATAAAGGAGAGAAGCTTTGATCCCAAACTAATAATAGTAAAATGATTTCTCTCATAGGGGAGACAACATGCAAATAAGAAAGAAGATAGCACTAAAACTCTGCTCTACTAAGATAATTGAAAAATATAACATAAAAGTGATTAGCTTAAACCTTTCTCTTTTGCCACTCACCCCAACCTTCCCCCAAAGCTCACTGAATTCTCTTTCTCCTTGCCTCCTTCCGTCCCTCCCCACTAGAAAGGGCAAAAAATAAACAAGTAAAGAGAGGAGTCAAACCTTGAATAATTGAGAGTTATTAGTGCCTCATTATAAAGACCATCAATAAGTAACTTGCATTTAATAAGAGTTTATGTTTCTATAGTGCTTTATGGCTTCTGAAACACTTAGGTAACACAAGTATTATCAGACCCATTTTTCCAGAAAGGGAAATTGTACCTTAGGGACTTAAAATGACTTGTCCAAGGTCACACAGCTAATATGTAACAGAGTCAGAATTTGAACCCAAGTATCTCTTGACTCCAACTCTCAGTACTCTTTCCATGACACCACAACATTCTCAGAGTCCCCAAGGCATGCTGAGAAGTGCATATATGACCTCAGATCTCCTCATCTAGCCCATGCAAAGTGCGATAGTGTTCAGCAGTGTATCTTACTGACCCGTTGTTTCAAGCTCACAATTATTTGGAGGCAGAGATATGACTATAAGTGACAACCTTAAGAAAAATTACCTTTTTAAAGTATGGTGTTATGTTTAGAGTCTCTGTCCCTTGGAGATAGATAGATCCCTGGTCCATTTCCTCTTCATGATGACTTTCTTTAAAAACCCAGAAAAGGTTTGACTTTGCCTCTATTTTTCTCCAATTCTTGGTATCTGTTTCAGTCTGTGTTCAGGTCACGCTGTCCCTTGGACCTCAGGCTTCCTGATTTCCCCATTGATTCTGATTTCCAGGGAAGTCCATGTTGAAGGTGTACAAAGTGCAACTTCTGAGTTTAGGGAGGGGCCTAAGAGAAAAGATAAAAACCTTCCTCTAGGGAATTGGCCAACTTGACCCTTGGTCAAGGGGAGTGATTAATCCTAATAACCTTAATACCTGGTGTGTCTCCTTGGATTAAAATCTTGGGGTTCTATAGATTCAGGGTAATGTTTTTCTTAAGTTTGCATGGTAAATTCAAGAGGTCCTACCCACAAGTACTTAAAATAAAATAATGACAACATCCTACTGAAATCTTATTCTTCCTGAATATTCAGGGAATGACACACGTGACATGAATAAAGAATTTTTAATCTAACCCACAAACGGGGATCATGCTCAAGATGGGAAGAGACATAAACACATATGGAGGTGGGGGAGGCTGAGGGATAAACACACAGTGGCAGCTGCCAACAGGCAGTCTTCTTCATCCATATGCTGCTTCTTTCTTGTCTCCTACTTGTTCGTAGCTTCAAGATATGAAGGGATTATAAACGGGGGCAGAGAGGTGTTCCTACATACTTGCTAGGTAGGTAGGGCTGGGCTTGGGCCTGGATCTATGATTTCATTGGCTTAGGAAACTCCTGGATGAGGGAACTCCCTTTACTAATGCAGGTTGCCAACTTCGCTTGCTTAGAGCAGCAATTCTCAAACCTTTTGGTCTCAGGACTCTTTTACACTCTTAAGAGTTATTGAGGATTCCCTGAACAGTGTTTATTTATGTGAGTTCTATCTCTCAGTATTAGAAAAAAAATCTTAGCATTTTAAAGAAAATAGTTTTATGTACCCCCTAACACTTACCAGTTATGTGACCCTGGGCAAGTCACTTAAACCCTTTTGGCCTCAGTTTCCTCATCTGTCAAATGAGCTGGAGAAGGGAATGGTAAATCACCCTGGTTTCTTTGCCAAGAAAACTCCAAATGGGTTCATGAAGAGTTGGACATGACTGAAATGACTGAATACCATGACCCCCTAAAAGGATCTTAGGGACCCCCATGGGTCTGCAGACTATACTTTAAAAATCTCTGGCTTAGAGCATTAAAAAAACTAAGTGACTTGCTCATAGTCACATAGATAGTGTGTTTCAGAGGTGAGACTTTGAGGCTAGCTCTCTATCTACTATATATGTGTGTGTATGTATACATATATATATATCACACACACATATATGTGTGTGTGTGTGTGTGTGTGTGTGTGTGTGTGTATGCAGCCTGGTTTACTTACTTTCCTTGTTAAGATAAGATTTGTTCATAACAAGACTCCTAGGATGACCGCAATATTTCCTTGCCTCAGTGGAAAAGAAGATCCTAATAACCATTTCCAAGTATCAAAATCCAAAGGCAAGAAATATCAGAATAAAGGGAAAGACATTTTAAGTGGGTCTGGGTATAAGACGATGGATGGAAGAACTTCCTGCAAAATCTTGTCTTCTCTCCCTGTTCTTTTGCCTAATGATCCCCTTCTGCTCCCTGCCCAACTGTTCCCCTGGACTCTAACTATGTTTGCACGTTGTGCTAACCCTTCACCCACAAACAGTTTCAGAGAAAGGGAGGGGAAGGAAAGTTTCCATTACTGAACAGAGCTGGAGCTGCTACTTCTGCTGTACTCTAATGGTAAAATAAGCTCAGTGTATTCCTGGAGAATTAATTATGTTTTTCAAAAAAAGGATAAAGAAAACTGGAGCCAATATGATGAGTGTCTCAAGATCTTTCTCTCTCTCTCACCCTCCCCCTTAGAAGAAGAAAACTAGGGATGGTATACAGACCTTAAGTCCGCTACACTTGCCCCAGAATCACCAAGAAGTACGGCCCTCATAGTAATAAGGAATGACTACAAATCATCATTGACTGCAAAGTGAGGATAAAGGCTTTTGTATGTGGCTAAGGGAAGCTAGTCCCACTCTTTTCCCTCTACTATTTCCTTGTGTACAACGGTCATTGGCTCTGAGCCAGGGAGGCTTAGGTAGTGGTTATTCCCATATCGTGCTTTCCTCTAATGTCCAGGCTCCATAAAATATGTACCATCTGTTCAAGCTGTACATGGTGTGTACATATTAAATGCCACAATGATTTAATCGGCATTTGTATGTATTGGATAAGCATCTTTAGTAGGGTCCTTGCCTTGAGTTAGTAAAATGTGTGTGGTGGTGAAGCAGTGTCTAGAGTGCTGGGCCTGGAGTTAGAAACTCCTCTTTGCGAGTTCAAATCTGGCCTCAGACACTTACTAGTTGCATGACCCTGGGCAGGTCACTTCAGTAACCCTGTTTGCCTCAGTTTTCTCCCTGTAAAATGAGCTGGAGAAAGGAATGGCAAATCACCCCAGTGTCTCTGCCAAGAAAACTCCAGATGGGGTCGTGGAGAGTCGGACACAACTGACAAGGGACTTAACAGTAACAAGCAGTGTGGCAGGAGGTGAAGAGCCTGGGATTTACTGCCTTTGCCAGTTATTCCCCAAACAACCTTAGACAAACCTCTAACCCTCTCTGGGCCTCCATTTTCTCATGGGTTAAGTAAAGGGAAGGGCAGGGTTGCACAAGGTGACCTCAATGGTGTCAAAGGCTGCACAGAGCAGTGGAAGATATGCTAAATCTCGAGTCAGAGAACCATGGTTCAAATGTCTGTTCTGTCACTTACCTTGGGCTCCTGAGAGCAAATGATAGCTAGCATTTATATAGTGATTTAAGGTTTGCAAAATACTTTGAATATGTTACCTCATTTGAAGTAGATGTCCTCATTGTCCTTATTTTACAAATGAGGAAACTGAGGCAAACGACGGTTAAGTGACTTGTTCAATGTCATACAGCTGGTAATATCTGAGTCGGAATTTGAACTCAGGTCTCCCTGACACCTTATAGTTGCATTATCTGTTAAAGGTGGGGATTGTTCAAAACGGCCCTTAAGTTCCCTTCCATCTCTAAGCCTGTCATTCTGTGATTCTTAGCTACAGCCCTCCCATCCAAAAGCATCACTCCTAGGCTTCTACCTTCAATATCATTTTTGTTTTCTCTTCTAGAAGACACCTATGAACGAACCCTGATTGTTGATGGGGAAAGTGCAACCATCATCTTGTTGGACATGTGGGAAAATAAGGTATGTGGCTCCAACTGATATTTGTCTACTGGTCCTAAAGAAAATGGCTTTTCATAAGTAAGGGTCTGAATCACAAACAAGTTCCAGTTCCTTGCCTTATACCCAATAAACTATTTTATTTTGTCATTGGTAAGAAAACCATCATTTACAGGAGGCAGTAGACTATTTCAAAACATGTGAAACTATGTAAAATTGTCATTCTAACCTCCAGTCTTCAGCATTTGCTTTTTCCAGAAGGACTCCAGTTTACTGCTTTCAAATGAATATGACAAATTTGCACAGGGACCATGTCTTATCTAGCTTTTGTACCTACTCCAGCATTTGGCAAAGGGCTCTTATACAGAAAACCTTTATTAAATATTTGTTGACTAAGCCCAAAGGGCTATAAAACTGTGCACACCCTTTGATCCAGCAATACCACTGCTAGGTCTTTATTCTAAAGAGACTTTTTTTTTTATGAAAAGGAAAAGAACCTATTTGTACAAAAATATTTACAGCAGCTCTTTTTGTAGTGGCTAAGAATTGGCAATTGAAGGGATGACCATCAATTGGGGAATGGCTGAATAAGTGATGGTATATGATTGTAATGGAATATTATTGTGCTATAAGAAATGACAAAGCGGGATGATTTCAGAAAAACCTGGAAAGATTTATATGACCTGATACAAAATGAAGTGAGCAGAACCAGGAGAAAACTGTACACAGTAACAACAATGTTATATGATGAAGAACTGTGAAAGACTTAGCTATTCTAAGCAATACAATGATCCGTGACAATCCCAAAGGACTCATGATGAAAAATGCTATTCATCTCAAGAGAAAGAACTGATATTGTCCGGTTGTAAACGGAAGTATACTATTTCTCTCTATTTCTTTCTTTCTCTTTTTCTCTTTCTCTTTCCTTTTCCCTCTATTTTTTCTTCCTTTTTTTCTTCCTCTCCCCTCCCTCCTCCCCCCTCTTTTCTTCCTTCTTTCCTTTCTTCCCTCCTGTCTTTTTGCACAAAATGACTAATATGGAAATATTTTACATGATTGCACATGTATAACCTATATCAGATTTCTTACTGTCTCAGGGCAGGAGGGAGGGATAGAATTTGGAACTCAAAACTTAAAAGAAAAAGAATGTTAAAATTTTATTTTTACATGTAATTGGGGAAAAATAAAATGTTATTAAAAAAACCCCAAACCAAGCATTTGTTGAATGACCAAAATGAGCATATTTACAAGGTTCCTCATTTACATTCTCATATGCCTATAAAGCTCTTATAATAACTTCAAGCTTATTGATGATGTTTCATCACCATCACTTAGAAAGACGTCTTGGGGAGTTTTGGGGTGAGGTAGAAAAGGATCTTCCTTGGTGTGGCTTGATGCTCATTCGCAATTCAACATATGGTGTTTATGTATTAAAATTCTGGACTGATATGGCTGGGAGGAATGTCAGAGATTATGTAGCCAACCCTATCCTCTCCCTGCCACATTTCACCACGTATTTTGCAGCTGAGGAGACAGATCCAGAGAAATGGTACATATCTCTTCTTCCCCAAAGCACTCCTCATTTCTCTACAAAGTTGTGCTCACTTTCTAAATGAGGTCTTTCCTGAACAGCTTATTCTCCATTTTCACTGGTTGCCAATGCTTTCCCCCCTGATTATCTTGTATTTATGTATTTATATATACATATATATATATACATATATATTCTATATATACATTTTGTCTCCTCCAATAGACTCTTGAGACTATCTCACTTGTGAATTGTATAAAATAGGCATTTAATTAATACCTGTTGATTATTTGGTTGATTTTTTTTTAGTTTGTTCCACTTTATTTTTTAAATTATTTTTTTTCTATTAACAAGCATTTATTTTCTTTCTTTCCACTTCTTCCTCTTCAACTGGAAAGAAAAAAGACAAACAATTCTCTTGTAATAAATATGCATTGTCAAGCAAAACAAATCCCTACACTGGCTGGGTTCAAAAACACATCTCATTCTACATATTTAATCCATTACCTCTCTATCGAAAGCATTCTTTATCACTGGTACTCTGGCATCATGGTTAGTCATTGTGTTGATCAGAATTCTTAAATCTTTCAAATTTATTCATTTCTTACAATGTTATAAAATTATTCTCCAAGTTTGCTAACTTTACTCTTCATCAGTTCAAATAAATTTTCCCAATTTTCTCCGAAACCATACACTTAGTCATTCTTTATGGTGCAATGGAATATTGTCACATTCGTACGCTATAATTGAAATGGGTTGTTCATGACAGTGTTTCTCACTTCACCAGGGGGAAAATGAATGGCTCCAAGATCATTGCATGCAGGTAGGGGATGCCTACCTGATTGTCTACTCCATCACTGACAGAGCAAGTTTTGAGAAGGCATCTGAGCTTCGAATTCAGCTTCGCCGGGCTCGCCAAACAGAAGACATTCCCATTATTTTAGTTGGGAACAAAAGTGACCTGGTGCGGTGCCGAGAAGTGTCTGTGTCAGGTTTGTGCAGCTATACGAGTAATGTAGTCACTTGGCCCCTTCTTTTCTGTGGTTTGTTCCCCTACTGTCTTTGACTAAAGACCTGAAGTAGGGTTCCAAGCAGGTCCTAGTTATGGACCACAGTGATTTATTTATATTGTTAAGACTCCTATTCTCTTTCTCTCTCTGTCTCTGTCTCTCTCTCCCTCTGTAACAAATAGCATACTGGACATGGGAGTCAGGAAGATCTGAATTCAAATCTTGTCTCTGACACTTATTGGCTATGTGACCCTGGGCAAGTCATTTAACATCTACAGACCTCAGTTTTCTCATCTCTTAAATGAGAGGGTTGGACTCAGTGATCTCAAAGGTCCCTTCTAGCTCTGAATCCATGATCCATTCCCTACTTATTACAAAGTAGCCTTTGAACCTAGCTAGGACAGGGGCCCCCAGTCTTTCAAGACATCTTGGTAAATCTCAAAGCCTTATTTTATTTTGGTAAATAATCAATCTTGTCTTGACTATCACAAACCCCTATTGTCTAAATGTTTCTGTCCAAAGTTCCCTGAGATTTCTATCCTGAAAATCTTTACTGGTGGCATAGCCACATCCTGTAGGTGATGTCAAAACTTCAGTGAACTGAAAAGTAACTCTCCTATATGCAAGAAAAGGTTAGAGAGAAATTGTGAGGAGCAGAATTTTGGACAAAGCATGTTGCTTGATGAGTAACTTGTTTGTTTCTGGTCCCCATGGTTATCTAAATTACTTGAGGGTAATTTAAGACATTAGACTAATCAGACCCAAATAAATCAGTGTAATTTGGGTATTTTTCATATCAAGAAAGAGCTAATTTATTTGGTTGTATAGATAACAGGATCCCATAAATGATTTCAGGACCCCTGAGATGAATTATTAACTCAATATAGATCTGGCGATGGGTACATGTTTGAAAAGGAAAATAGATTTGAAAAGGAAAATAGAAGACAACACAATTATGCCCCACCATAAGAAAATCCAGTATACAGTGGTTCACACTTACAGGTCAGTTAGCATGACACAGTTGTAAAAGTAGTAAGTTCACACTAAGAAAAGGATTGGTCATTTCTTGTTTGTTTTAATTTTGGGGGAAATATGTTCATCCAATAAGCTCATTTTTAAAAATTGCATAGTCACTTGAAGAATGATGGCTAAAAAAAAAAACACACCAGGAAGTGAACTTATCTTTGTTGGCACCATTGTGGTTGAGGTTGGATGTAATAGGGCAGAATATGGGCTGTGGCAGATACTAACTACTTGGGAATCTAGAAATATTTGAAAGACGGTGAGTTTTCTCAACCAGCTGCTCTTTCCCCATGACGTTTGCCAGGGAAGTCCTTGACTAAGAAATGCATCATTAGCTGGCTATCATTGGATAGTTGTTCACTGCAGGCCCCCTAATGTTTCGCAGAAGGATTTTTGTCTTGAAGCTTAGGGGCTGAAATCACCTCATTAATAAAGATGGCTGTAGTTTGAAATGAGGTTTACACGATAACATTTAAAAAAAACACAAAATGATATGTTGACATGAAATAAGAAATGTATCAGGTTGAGGCATTCTTGTACATAAGATGTGTCTTGGGAGTAACTTGGAAAGTTTTTAGAAGTTGAAAGTAAATCTTTCATGCCATTGGGATGACCTTTTAGCGGATTGCTGCTTAATTCTATGACAGTTTCCTAAGCACCTAAAAACTGTCCAACCCACTTATGGCAAATTTGCGTACTATTCACATATTTTTAAAATAATATTTTAAATATGTTACTTTCCTTTGATAGATTTGTGATTTTATCTGCATGAGCCTGCTTTCTACCAGCACTGATTGCCATTTTTCTGGTGTGATCCATATTCAAGTTTTACCATAAATGCTCCCTGTGGGGATTTATGTAATGCTCTAGCAGCCTTCCTCTGGTTTTTAAAAATATCTCAGTTGGTACTGGAAGGTGGCTGCTGATGTAGCAGTGGGACTGTCCAATTTTATTTAAAGCAGTATAAGTTTTTATATATTATCCATCTTGAATTTTCGAAGCAACTCTCCTAGGTAGAGAAGGGCAAGTATTGTAGCAATTTTGAGTAGAAAAAAACTGGACAGTAACAGCATCATAACTTGCTGAGGGTCAAACAACTTCTTTGTGATGGATCCTGAATCTGAAGTGATGACTGATTTTCGAGGCTCTTTCTGCAAGACTATTGGCTTCAATTTATGCACTGGGAGAATGTGCCTCATTATGGTGAAAAGGGTATGCTAGAACCATTGCCTATGAATGACCAAAATCCACATCTGTGGCAATTTCAGAATAAAAAGAAGCCAAATGTTCAGGTTACCTATCTACTTATAACCCTCAGAAGGCTGAGCCCAACCATAAAAGAAGAAAAAGAAGAGGAAGAGGAAGAAGAAGAAGAAGAAGAAGAAGAAGAAGAAGAAGATGATGATGATGATGATGATGATGATTACTCACATTTATATAGTACCTTAAGGTTTGCAAATCACTTTACTTAGGTTATCTTGTTTGACCCTCACAACAACCCTGAGAGCTAGGTGATATTATTATCCCCATTTTACAGATGAGGAAATTACAGTCAGTTGACTTGCCCAGGGTCACACAGTTCATAACTGAGAGAGTCAAGATTTGAATTCAGGTCTTCCTAGATCCAAGTCTAGCACTCTTATCCTTGATACTCCTTAGCTTCCTTGGAAGATTAGCAGATCTGGCTTCATGACTTTTCTCTTTCTTTCTTGCAGAAGGGAGAGCATGTGCAGTGGTCTTCGATTGCAAGTTCATTGAGACCTCTGCTGCAGTTCAGCACAATGTGAAGGAGCTGTTTGAAGGCATTGTCCGGCAGGTGCGCCTGAGGCGGGATAGCAAGGAGAAGAATGAGAGGAGACTGGCCTACCAGAAGAGGAGAGAGAGCATCCCCAAGAAAGCCCGCAGGTTCTGGGGCAAGATAGTGGCCAAGAATAACAAGAACATGGCCTTCAAGCTGAAATCCAAGTCTTGCCATGACCTCTCTGTGCTTTAGAAGCTTTGGCCTCCCCAAGATGTCCTCCTTTATGGACATTGTTAAAGTCCAGTGGGACCAATAATCAATCTACATTAGATTGGATGCTCACTCATTGTTAGACTTGGTGTCCCCATTGCCATTGGGAATTGGCAACATGCAACACAGTGCATGGGAAATGAGAGGTCTTTGTTACTTGTCAGTATTTATTCATAGGAAAAGGCTTGTCTTCACTACCTGAATCCATCCAGACTCACTGTAGGGCAAGTTTTGCTGTTGACATGTTTTTTTTTCTTCTCTCTTTTTGATAACAGCAGAATTTTAAAAATAAAAATAGAACCCATAGGATAAGAACATTTCTTTATTAACATAACTTTATCCAGTGCTCTGCCCAAATGGATTTGAAGCCAACATGGTATCAACCTATATACCTTCTGAGGGTTATTCAGGATGGGGACATTTGTCCTTTTTCCACTATAAGAATGGCCTCCCCAGTCAAACTCAGAGGTGCCTTGTTAACGCTTTATAGAGTTATGACTGGAGTGCTGGCCCCCTTACTATGACAATATTGTTCCTTGGTAAAGCTGTGAAAAGAAGTGACTGACCTCACTGGAAACTGAACCTAGAAATCAGTTTTGTTAAGTGCCAGCAGCTAGAAATCTGCAATTCCGTAGACTAGGTAATTGATATATGTACCCCTCATATGGTGTCAAAGATTATATATCCTTGAATATGTAGCTTACCTTTTTGGTGTGTGTTGTTGTTGATTTAGGGGAGAAATCCTTTTAACGAAGTTCTCCTTCAAGTCAAAATTCTCTTTAAAACGATCGTCTTTTGTTATGCCACAGAGCCATTAAAAAAAAAAATCAGATCTTTTTAAAAAAAAAAGTCTGATTATTGCAATCAGGAGTGCAACTGCCAAATGTCTGAATACAAGCAGTGGTCTGAGCTTTTATAAAACATTTATCTGTGCCCATGTACTTCTGGTACTTGGCATCAGCCCTTGTGTATGTCACAGCTATCCCATATTTATTATTGTTATTCTGTAGAAAGAATAAACATTTTAATATTTGATAATGTGTATTTATGAACAGATTTCTTAATGGGAAAATGTTGATTTTTATTACTGTTTTCTATCTTTTTCAGAATATGCCATTTTTACCTACATGTCTTGTAATAAAAGAAATAAAAAATGTTTGGAAAAAATCCTTAATGTTCTCCCTCCCTAAATGAGATGGTTGAGATTGCTGTTTATAGAGCTCTGAAAGCCAGAGCATTGTAAAGACACTTATCTATTATTACTTCATATTATAGACAGCAGCAGCAGCAGCAGCAACAGCATGGACATAATTGGGTTTAAAGAACATTCCCATCATCTACACCCTGGGGACTAGGAATTATAGTAATTCAGAGATATTTTTAGGTGATGCATTTGTAAAATACTTAGGAAGTATTAAGGGTCATCTAAATGTTAAGTAATAGTAATAGCTGGTCTGAGCTTCTTCTCCAATCTGGCAAATTCCTGATTGAACAGATGGGCCTTGCAGCTCTCCCCGAAGGCCAATAGGCTTGGACTTGGCCAAAGCAAAAGAGGAAGTCATAAAGGATTATAAAATTGTAAGCTGGTTATTCCAAGGCCTAGGCCTGGTCTGGTGTTATGTTAGCTAAATTCTTCCCTCTCATGTTAATTCTATTTAACTCTATTTTTATACTATCTCCCTATGGGTGTGGAGGGATGGGAGAGGATTACAAATTTTCCTGGAGTGAAGATTCATACTATCTTTCTTTCACAATGTACACTGTGCCCCTACATGCCCCTTCTAGTTTCATTTCTTTATTTCCCTGGGTATTTTTGGAGCGCCACCCCAAACAGTCGCCTCCATATCTGCCTCCCCTTTACTATTCCTTACTCAAGTGTGTGCAAACAGCCCTGCCGCTCATTGGAGAGGTCATGCGGAACAGCGGACAGAGCATGGAATTATAGCCAGAGGACGTGAGTTCAAATTCTGACTATGACATACCACCTAGGTGACCCTGACCAAGTCACTTTAATTCTCTGGACCCGTTTCCTCACCTATAAAATGAAGGAAGGGGGCCATATGTGATCTCTAGGGTCCTTTTCAGCTTGTAAATTGTATGAAGTTGCTGTCTTAGAGTGGCCCAGGAGACTCAGGAAATCTAAATAGCTTAGCCTTGAGAGTGGCAAATCACCCTTGCATAGTCATGGGCTTCCTCACTGTGTCTTCTCTCCTTGGCCCAGAACAGGATAATGTAGGTCATATCTGACTGATACTTTCCTTTAGCTGGTTCTGTATGAATGCAGGTTCTCAGAATAAGGGAATTTCCAAGTTGGAAGGAATTTAAGTATCCATCTGGTTCAACTCCAACTCGAAAAAGATTTCCTGCTACATCACACCTTTGTCTGAAGACCCCCAGACCTCCAGACAGTCTGAAAACCACCTCCTTGGGCAGCACATTGCACTCTTGGATAGCTCTAAGTGGGAGAATGTTTTTTTCCTCTGATGTTAAGCCTAAATTTCGTCTCTTCTTGACTTCCATCCATTGCTTCAAGCAAGACAAGCGTGACCCCTCTTTTACATGACAGCCTTTCGATTCCCTGAAGACAGCTCTCATGACCCCCTTGACTTCTTTGCTAGAGGTGAAATGTTATTCAAACAATAACCATATGGGCCCAAAACAAAGAATTCCAGTTTTGGCCAGTTCTAATTTGTGGGAAGTTATTTTTTATATTCAACTTAACACCAATTTCTTTGTAACTGTACCATTCATTGGTCCTAGTTCTGCTGTCTGGGTCCAATCTGAAAGATTCAAGTTAAAATTCAACAAATGTTTTTAATATATATTTTATTTTTCCCCCAATTACATGTTAAAACAATGTTCAAACTTTTATTTTTAAAGTTTTGAATTCTAAATTTTATCCCCCTTCCTTCCCTTCCCTTCCCCCTGTCTGAGATGGTAAACAATCAGATATAGGTTATGCATGGGCAATCATATAAAACATTTCCATATTAGTAATTTTGTATGGGAAGACTTAAATAAAAGAAAAAATATGAAAGAAAGAAAGTGAAAAATAGCATGTTTCAGTCTGTAACACCTTCTAGGCACAGAACATTATGCCAGGCATTAATATATACTGAACATTTGGATAAGAACAGGCCACTTTGCCCATGGAGCCCACAATCTAGTAGAAGGATGGGATGTAGACACAAATAATAATTCAAAACAATATATCATTAATGCACAAGAGTTTTGAATAGGGGACTGTTCTGAGGTCTGAGGGAGAGGTTTACTTGACTGTAAACTCAAATATTTTGAGTCTTATCGATCTTTGCAGCCCTAGGGCTTTCTATGGTACATTCCACATAGAAAGTGTTTAATATATTCAACTCAATCCAACAGACATCTCTTATGTACCTATTTTGTATCACACACTGTACAAATTGTTGGAATACAAGAAAATTAGAACTGTCCCTGTGCTCAGTCTGCTGGGGAAAGCAATGTGCACATGGAAAAAAGAATGCAAAATACATTCAAAATGAATGCAAAGTCATTTTTGGGGAGGGAAGGTGGGTACTAACGACTGGTGGAATAGGTAAAAGTCCCTTGTAAGAGATAGTATTTGAAGAGGAAAAAATGTTAAATGACAAAGATTATCTGTAGCATTCCCAATCCAATCCATTTAAGAAAGGAATAAGCTTTAAAAATGGGCAATGGATAACAGAATAGACTTTGTCCTTACTATTAAAAGAAAGGTTTTTCTCCTCCCTCCCCAAACAGCTGAAAGGCCAAAGAAACCACTTTAGGCAAAATACTCGGTTGCCTTGCTAAATAAGAAAAAACCTAGGAGACAAGGACATTGAGTTTAGAACATTAGAAGATCATTGAAGACTCAAAGCAATATCTCATCATAAATCAGAGAAAAGCAATGAAAGGGAAAACAAGCCTATAGAGAGAGAGAGATGAGAGTGAGGACAAGAAAAGCCAGATTACCTCAAGAGCATTTGTAAATGAAAATGAAAGGACAGTAAAGAGATGGTAATTGGAACATACCTGCAGACATTTCTATAATCAAGTAGTTTAGCTACTAAGAATACCAGAACTATGTCCTATTCCTACACTAACACCTATGTAACTGATGTAATATGTGAGGAAATGATGATATCACCTAGGAAGATGAAGTTGGACATACTGAAGAGTGTCTGGACTTGATCAAATACATACTGAAGCAATCTGTTTTGGAGTTAATAGCATTTTAGAGGCACTCAGGTATCAGTTTGCAAGACATCTCTGAACATAAAAGCTTGAAGTAGTTGTGACCAATAAAGTGTTAGCTAGTTTCTCATTACTATAAAGCCTTTATGAGAATTGCCTATAAACACATCCAGGTTATCCTTGATGAAAACATAAGGAAGGCTTAATTGGGTCTTACTCCAAGGCAGGATTTCATAGGCAGTCCTAATCTCTATTTCTGTTGTTCAATCACTTTTAGTCGTGTCTGACTCTTTGTGACCCCATTTGGGGTTTTCTTGGTAAAGATGCTGGCGTGGTTTGCCATTTCCTTCTCCAGCTCATTTTACAGGTGAGAAAATTGAGGCAAACAAGGACAAGTGCCTTGCCCAGGGGTCACACAGCTAGTAACTATTGGAGTCCAGATTTGAGCTCAGGAAGATGAGTCTTCCTTAGCTGCCACAAATCTCTGTTAATTATAGACTTATTGAAACATGTAGAAAATATATGCATGTGTATATACACATAAATACATATATGTGTGTATATATTTTGTTCAGATTTGTGATTTTCTCACACTGAGGAAACTTTGAAACTCCCACTGTGGAAAATCCTTTCCACTGATAGAGATTAGCAACTTGTGACTTAGAAAGTTGCTTGAGAGGAGAGTGAAAGGTTGAATGACTTTCCCATGGTCATAAAACTAGGATGTCAAAAGCAAGACTTGAATTAAGTATTCTTGATTTAGAGGTTACCCCTTTATCAATCACTCAGCAAACATTTATTAAGGACTTACCATATTCTAGGCATTACACTGTGTCCTAGAAATACAGATTTTTAAAAAAATTAGCCCCTGCCTTTAAGAATCTTATATTCTATTGAGCATGCTCACAAATAAATATTTAGAGGACGTAATATCCTATAAATATATAGATATATGCCATATATATTTCTATATACATATATGTCTATATAGAATATACACATATGTATAGATAACACATAAATGTATAAACATATGTACGTAAGTTCTATATCCATCTATTTATCTGCATAAAGATAGTATCTATATCTAGACAGATATTTAATATATTATATAATATAGAAATATGTGATATTTAAATATATTTAATTTAATATATTATATTTATATCTATGATATATTCAATACATAATATATAATATATAAAATCTATATAAATATAGTAAATAAATATCAATATGAATACAAATATATCTATCTATATCTATATCTATCTAGTGATTTGGAAAGTATTAAGAATTGAAGAACTAGGTGGCACAGTGGAGAGTGCTAGGCTTGGAGTTAGAAAGACTCATCTTCCTGTGTTCAGATCACTTACTAGTGACCCTGGGCAATTCGCTGAATCCTGTTTGTCTCTGTTTCCTCATCTGTTAAATGAGCTGGAGAAGGAAATGGAAAACCATTCCAGCATCTTCGCCAAGAAAATCCCAAAAGCAGTCACGAAGAGACTAAAAATTACTGAAATGACTGAACAACAGCAAGAAAATAACTGGGGAAATTGGGGAAAGCTTCCTGAAAGAGATAGCATTTGACTCCTGTATTTGATTCAACAGAACAAAAGACAGATTTAGAACTTTCTTCAACCAAGATGTCTTCCATGCAATAAGTTGAAATTATATGATTTTATAACAGATGTGGCCAACATTGCTTAAAAATCTGCTGAATATCAACATTAAGCTAAGAATAAGACCAGGGGACATATGTTAACCTAAGGTGTTTATTAGTGTCACAGAGGATGTATATGTGTGTGTGTGTGTGTGTGTGTGTGTGTGTGTGTGTGCTCACAAAGTCCAAAGGGAAGAGGAATTTCTTCTAAGTTCTCTAAATATTCCCAATTGCAAAGAGCATTGCAGTTATCACATTGAGCCCTAAGAGTCTCTTTAATACAATCCATAGTTATTCAAATGCTATATTGGCTTAAACCATCCACTTTAGAAAAATGAAGTGAATGGAAAATATATATTGCCAAGAATGTAACATTCACTTTGATGAGCAGTCCACTGAATTAGTACAGCAGTGTCTGTTTGGACAAATACTGTAGATGGATCTGGGTCCAAAGAGGAGGAAAAGATCAGTCTGGGTCATTTCTGGGAAACTGTAAAGCTCTTTCAATGATCTGGAGTTTCTTGTTGCTCAAAAACCTATCTTTTAAATGCCAGCATTCTGTCTCTGATACCAGATGATGTTATGCTATGGAATGCCAAGATCTCAGAAGAAATAAAAATTGCCAGTGATGCAAAGAACACTGGGAATCATCAAATCCTTGAACTGAAGAAATGGGAACCTTAGATGACCTCTAGTTCTATCCATACCTGAAATATACTAGCTAACCCTAGAACAATATCCTGGGTAAATGGCCATCTAGTCTTTTGTGGAAGACTTCTATTGATGAGGGTCTAGACTTCCTCACTCTGTCATGTCCCTCAGAGCAGTAGTGCAGTGGATACAGCATCCAGTGGATACTGGACCCGGAGGTAGGAAAACCTGAGTTCAATTTTAGTCCCAGGCATTTACTAGCTGTGTGACTCTAGGCAAGTCACTTAACCTCTGTCTACCTCTGTTTCCCTAATTATAAATGGAAGATAGTAGTAGCTCCTACCTCCCATGGTTGTAGAAAGAAATGAAATAGTATTTGTGAAGTGTTTAGTGTAGTTCCTAACACATAGTAGGTGCTTAACAAATGCTTATTTCCTTCCTTTAAAAATATCATTGAGAATATGTATATCTGGAAAAGGATTTGAGTTTATCATAGAGTGAGAGGTTAAGAGAGATGGACAGCCCGAATGCTGCATTGATATTGACAAAATATTAAGAAGATAAGAAAAGGGGGAGGGAGGAAACAAGCATTTATTAAGCACCCACTGTGTGCCAAGCACTGTACACATATTATTTCATTTGATCATCGCAACAATCCTGACAGGTAGATGTTATTATTAGTTCTATTTTTAAGTTGAGGAAACTGAGGCACACAGAGGTTAAGTGATTTGCCAAGGGTCAAACAGCTAGGAAGTATCTGAAATAAGATTTGAACTCACAGCTTCCTGACACCACTGCACCAACTGGCTAAGAACCAGCATAGAGCTTTAGCAGATTGGGTGGGTCCTTTATGGAGCCTTTTCAGAAAGACAAAGACAAGAATCACACAGGGTGAGAAAGCGGACAGAAGTTGAGATTTACACTTGTGAGGAGTAGTACTTAACTCACATCTATAAGATCATGAATTCATCTCAAAGTATCAAAGGTAAATGGACCACAAACTTTAACCAATCTATTTGCCTGAAGGAAGTCATTCTCATTTCACATGCACTTCTGCAACATCTGAAGCATAGGATACATTCGGGGGTGTCCCACTGGTATGTTTAAGGTCTCGGGGCTATGTTTTGCTTAGAGGAATCTGGCCCAGGACATGGGTGTTTGGGAGTTCTATTCACTGGGCATCTGTTTGAGGTATTTGTAACTATATTTTTATTTGCTGCCTAGCTTAAAGGCGAGGAATAATGGTAGTGCAGATGTTTCCAAATAAAGATCCGATGGAAGAATTGTAGCCGGGAGCTATTTCCATTTCTTGTGAATGTTGGAGGGAGGAGGGGGTCTTCTAAGAGATGGTTGGGGAAATGTCAAGCACAATGGAAGAGGGAGATTAAGATTCATCAGAAATAGGCGGAAGACAGAATTGTGAGCAGGGTAACTTTAGCAGTCAGCTTTTCTTTCAGAAAAAAAGAAGAAAGGGGCAGGGAAATCAGACAGTTGAAAATAGTAAACTTTAATTTATATTTTAATAAGACAAGGCGGACACAGCAAAGAGGTGGGGAGCTATTTCCATTTCTTGTGAATGTTGGAGGGAGGAGGGGGTCTTCTAAGAGATGGCTGGGGAAATGTCAAATACAATGGAAGAGGGAGATGATTCATCAGAAATAGGCAGAAGACAGAATAGTGAGCAGGGTAACTTTAGCAGTCAGCTTTTCTTTCAGAAAAAAGAAGAAAGGGGGAGGGAAATCAGACAGTTGAAAACAGTAAACTTTAATTTATATTTTAATAAGATAAAGCAGACACAGCAAAGAGGTGGTGGTGGGGTGTCCTATTAAGTAAGCTGAAGGAAATTGCCTTGTGATTCATCTATTTGATAATATGATGTAGCTGGTGATCTGCCATAATGTGTTTCAGTATTTGGAAACAGCCATCTGAGGAGCTGGGGAGAAAACAGAGTGCCAACAACTTGAAGTGACTATCTGTTGTGGTAGGGAAATGTATGAGGGGTTGTTTGGGCAAAATTACTCCTGAGGTGCATCAGAAAGGTTGTGAAGCCAGGTACCATTACCATTGCTTTCTGATAAGAATTACATTCCCCAACCCCTCACCCCACCCCCACCCCATGAGTCCACTACTTAACATTGGAAGTAAGCAACAGAAATCTGATAACAAGAGCTGACATTCACATAGGGTTTAAGGTTTGCAAAGTGATTTGCAAAATTAGTTTATTTAACCCTCACTTTAACCCTGTAAGAGTACTAAAGATATCTATGCCATTTTACTGTTACCATTTATTAAATGACTTGATCATGAACACAAAGCCAAAGAGGATTTGAAGGCAGGTCTCTTATGTATAATTTTACCTTTATAGGAGATTTTCTTATACATCTGCAAATCCTAACCCCTCTTAATTCCAGTGCCTTCCCTCTGTTAATTATTTCCTCTTTATCCTGTATATAGCTTGCTTCATTTATACTGATTTGCATGTTGTCTCCATCATTAGATTGTAAGCTTCTTGGGGGCAGGGACTGGTTTTTGCCTCTTTTTGTATCCCAGTGCTTAGCACAGTTCCTGGCACATTGTAGTCCTTTAAGAAATGTTTATTGCATTGAATTATATTGAATTAGGTTCAGAGGAGTTGTTTTCATTTTGCACGTGAATTTTCCAAGGCACAGATAAGCTAATTAACTTTCTCCTGGTTATATAGATAGCCAGGGACAGATCTTTCGATTTGTAGCTGGTGAAAGATGAAATGACTGAGGAAACAAAGGTTCCAGCTTCCTAGCGTTTTTATTTATTAAGCAATGATGCATAACCGATTGCGTAGCAATTCATGACCAGTCTCCTTCCTCAGCTTAGGGCTGGACCCAATACAGGGGGAGATAGACTTTTATACATTAAAAACAATTATCCAAATAAGGCCAATTAATTGAAAGAAAACAATACAACATTAGGTTATCTGATTTCTAATTGGATCAGAGATTAGGGACTTTCTAAGTTGAGAGGGCAAGAGCAAATAGGTGCAATTCCCTAAATTCAGAAAAGAAGATGTCCCACACCCCTGAAGTGTTTGTAAACAATCAAAGGAACCTGGAAATGATAACGGATTGATCAGTATGGGAACAGTTTTCAGATAAGACATATGGGTTGCTTGAGATGCCCAATTGTGAGAAAACTCCTCGCATCAATCTTTGGATCTGACTAGGGTTCTGATCCCCATAACCTAGGTCCTTAGTTAAAGGTCTGTAAGCAGCAGGCAGAGGTGGTCCAGCTTCCCAGCCACACAGGGCTCGATTTAAACAACACAATAAGGTTTTCTCCCAATTTCCACAATAAAGTTTTCTTACAGGACAGACACTGGACTGGACCCATAATTGAACAGAAAGGAAGCTAAGCTAGCTCCAGAATTGAGTCTCGAGATGGAGTCAGTGTGGTTCACTCAATTCTCACAATTAACCTGCTTCCCTCAGTTTCCTCAGATTCTTTGTCTGATGATCTGATGTCATTGCAATAGGATATAAAGAAATGAGAGGCTAACAATAGCAATAGCTTATATAGTGCTTTGTACTTGGTAATACAAATATTATTCCCATTATACAGAGAAGGAAACTGAGGCTTACAGAGGTGAAATGATTTCACCAAAGTCACATAGCTAATAAGTAGAAGAGTGAGTATTTGAATCCAGGTCCCCAGAATCCAAGTCAACTAGCTCAGCAGATACAGTATATTCATACTACTGCTTGATTGCCTGGAAAATGTCATTGTGGCCCCTAATTTAGTCTTCACTTAGGATCCAGACACCATGCAATGGACCTTGACCCTCTCCTTGAAAATTTACTTCCCTCACTTCTTTAGGACACTCTCCCACATCTTCATTGCTAAGAAGGTACCTTTAAGAATTTACCCCTCCAAGATAATAGCTTTGCATTTTTACAGAGGCTTTCAATGACTTAATCTTAAAATGTCACTGTTGGTGAGAATTTCTAACTCCACAGCAGGCCACTCTGTGTGTGTGTGTGTATGTGTGTATGTGTGCGTATGTGTGTTGGATTAGGTAGGTCATTCAGGGCCTCTCACATCAAGGCACCCATGTGGACCACTGCTGGACTTTGGCCCAGTTCTGTCCAGCTAGGCCCTTTTGAATGCATAAACCAAGTTTAAAACATTAACATCTGGGGAAATGCCAATTCAATCTCTTTTGGCAGAGAGAGAGAGAGATAGGGACTCTTTGCTTTCTTCATTGTACCTTTGGAAGTCTCCTTTCAGATTCAGCAATAAGAAGTGTTCTTTCAGGTGTTGAAAGAGAGGACATTTGAATCATAGGAATAGAAGCTGGAGGGGACCTCCCAAGGTCACCTTGCCTACCACCTTATCTTCATCTGTGTAAACAGGGCCACATAGTCCATGTCTAACTGACAATTCAGAGTGTAGAATGTCTGGGCATTCACTGTTGCTCACACTCACCATAATAACTAGGAAATAATGTTGATAGACATACAAAAATTCATGTCCTTTAAGATCTGAGATGCAAGCTGCTTAATTCAGAACCAGGAGCATGAAAAGCTCTAATGCTAGTGGACTGCTTGCTTGATTGTCCTGTTACCTTAGGGTGTGGGCCTCCTGGAAAGGCTTGAGACCTGACTAACAGGTCTTTCTACATATGAGAACATTGTCCTTTGATCTGTGGCTGTGGCTACTGTCTGCTCCTGGAGCTCTTCCCAAGGAACCACAGCCCATGTCTGATTGTGGGCCTGTCTGAGTTTGAAATTGCCATCCCTCTTTTCTACAGCTGTGCCACATGGAACAATGTATCTTAAAACTGTTCTTAAAACAGTTTAATGTTTAAGATACGCTTTTTAAAATATATATCTTAAAACTTTGATCTTTGCTTCTTGTCCATTGTCCCCCATAATTCCCCAATCAAAAGATAAATGTATATCACAGCCACAAGAGTGCACAGAGCGGCAGGACCTGGCCCATGTTCTACATGTGCCTGTGGTCAGTCAAACAAACATTTACTAAATGCCTACTATGTGCCTAAGAACACATGTGTTTGAATTTCTTTTTTGGAAAAAAATTGCTTGAATCAGCTAAGACCTATCTTCTCACCATCCTTCCTCAACATTCATGTGTGTCCAGTTGAGATCACAAGAAAAACAGAACCCATTTACAAATATGTATGATCAATCAAAGCATATTTCCTTATTAGGCATGTCCAAAAATTTGTCTCATTTTGCATTTTGAGTTCTGCACTTTTCTATTAGGAGGTGGGTAGCATGTTCATATTAGTCTTCTGTAATCTGGGTTGTTTATTATATATTGATGAGTTCAGTACATTACCATTCAATTACATCTATATGTTACAATTTATTGTTCTTCCCCAATTTATGGGCACTCCCTCAGATTCCCATTCTTTGCCACCTCAAAAAGAACTGGAAATATTTTTGTATATCCTTAGATTTTTTTTTTGCTTAGAACTAATCCTTTCATTAATCTGCCCTTTCCTTAATTCTTCTTCCCCTTCTTCCCTTTCTCTCCCATTTCCTGTTCAATGAAATATATTTTTGTACTCAACTCTCTGTGTGTATGTATTCTTATTCCTTTTGACCTGTTCAGATGAGAGTAAGGTTCAAATGTCAGCCATTCCCCCTCCCATTCCTTGTTTGTATAGATATCTACTCGTGTACCCTCATTACGAGATAATTTCCCCTAATCTTCCTTTCCCACCAATCCCTGTTCCTTTCCACATGTATTCCTCTTCTTTTCTCTTTCCATTATTTTCTTAAAATCATCAAGACATAACAGTCTTGTTTAATTGAATTCTCTCTATGAACTCAGATTCAGAAGGATTCAGAAGAGACATATGTATTATCTCCCCATACTTGGGGGGGGATAAGCAGTTTGTCCTTGTTAGGTCCTTTATCATTATTCATTCATGTTTACCTTTCTATGTTTTTCCTTTACTCCTGTGTTTGCACTTCAAAGTTTCTCCACAACATTAGTCTTTTCATCAGGAATGTTTGGAAGTCCTTTATTTCATGAAAGATTTATTTTCCCCCTGTAGTATTATACTCAGTTTTGCCAGGTAAGTTATTTCTGGCTGTAAGCCCGTCTTTTTTTTTTTTTTTTGCCTTCTGGAATATTGTATTCCAGTTTCTCTGCTGCTTTATGATGATGGCTTCTGAATCCTGTGTGATCCTGACTGTGGCTTCTCTGTGCTCAAATCCTTTCTTTTTAGCTGCTTGCAGTATTTCAAATTTGACCTAAAAGCTCTGGATTTTGGCTATGATATTACTGGGAGTTTTCATTTGGGGGTTTCTTTCAGAAGGTGATTGGTGGATTCTTTCTAGTTCCACTTTGTCCTCTGGTTCTCAGAGATAGTTTTAAAATTTCTTGAAATAGGATATTGCTATTTTTGGTCATAGTGTTTAGATAGTCCAATGATTTTTAATTTTTTTCTCCTTGATCTGTTTTCCAGGTAAGTTGTTTTTGTGAGATTCTTTACATTTTCTTCTACTTTTTTCAGCCGTCAAACTTTGTTTTAATATTTCTTATTGCCTCATGAATTCATTGGCTTCTGTTTGTTCCATTCTAATTGTCACAGAGTTTGTTGCTTGAGCAAGGTTTTGTACCTCTTGTGCTAAGCTCTTAAGTTCCTTTCCAATTTTTTCTTCTATAGCCCTCATTTCTTTTCTGATTTTTTCTTCAAGCCCTTTCATTCTGTTTATAAAAATATTTTTACACCCCCCTTTTAACTCCTAATTTATCTCTTCTAGGAATTTTAGTTGACTTTGTGCCCAAATTGTGTTTTAATCTGAGGAAATGCTTGTAGATGTTTTGGAGTAATTTTTTTTTGTATGTGTGTGTGTTTATGTCTTAAGCATCCTCACCACTACCTAGCTCATTGTGATGTGGTTCTTTTTGCTTGTTTGTTTGTCCATTCTTCCAGCCTCCTTCCTGACTTCGGACTTGATGTTAGGTTGGCCTCTGCCATACTTCTGGAGGAAAGATCTGGGCTGGTCCCACTGCTACTTCCTTGGGGTATCGAGTGTTGTGTTATTCTAGGATCTAATGGACAGACTATGGACTTGGAGGCTTTGGGTCTCCATAAGGGGTCTGGTCCAGGGCAAGGTCTGATTGCTGCCATTCTGGTCTGTGCTCTGCAAATTCTGGACCTGGCTTTGGGTCTGTGAAAGAGTAGACTTTGCCCCATCAGGTAACTGGGAAGCTCTGCTGGTTCAGAGTGGCAGAATTATAGGCTGGCTTTCCTCAGGTCTGAGATTCCTGCCTTGGTTATTCCTCTGCAGTCTGGGCTAGATGCTGGAAATGAAACCTGCCCTGAGCTAGGGCTCTGAGTCATATAACTGCTGCTGCTGACTTCTGAACCTTCTCCTTTCTTGGTACATTGCCCAGGGCCTCCCTACCTGAAGTTCTACTTGCACCATTCTCATTCTGCTCTGGGTCTGTGACCCAGGATTGGGTGGTGGGCAACAAACCTGTCCCTATTACCGTGCCCTAGTGTGATTTAGGGGTTCCTCAGTATGAGTCTGGACCTTCTTTGGGCTGGTATGCAGCCTCTCCCTTAGCATAGGAATGTTTTGCCCCAACCCTGTCCCTAATGTCTGTAGACCTCACTGTCTGTCTCTCTATATGGACCTGGGCTGGACAAAAGACTCATGTGTCTTTTTCTTGATTTCCTCCATTAGAATTTGGTCTGGTGTAGTCATAGATCTGTTTGAGGAGTTGTAGATGTGAGAAATCAATTGCACTGCTTCTTTTTACTTGGCCATCTTGGCACCCCTTTCCCACCAGTGAGTTTCAATTTCATGAACCCAACATTTCATACTAGGGAGTTAGACTCAACAAATACACTTTCAAATGCACAATCCTAATCAACCCTTTACTAAAATAAGTAATTAGCTATTGAAATAGAAGAGCAAACAGATGCACAGTTCATAAATTTTTTAATAGCTTTCTTAATTCTAGACATTATCCATACCTAATGTTCATTTGTAAATATACATAAGGCAGACTGAGAGGGTGGTCTAGGAACATCAAATCATAGAATCTCAGACTTAGAAAGGCCCTCAAAAGTTTTCAAGTTTAATTCACCTCTAAACAGGAATTCTCCCTAAACTAACTCTACCATCAATTTCAAGATATCCATGCTGAGGAGTCCACTACCAATTAAGGTAGTTCATTCCATCATCAGACAGCTCTAATTCTCAAGAAGTACGATTTGTCTAAAGCTTGTAGTATGAGAAAGCAAATAGTATAAGGGATAAAGACTGGTCCAGTCATTTTCTTGGCATAGAGAACTCCCAGGTGAGGAAAGTCCTCTTTCCAATGCAGTTTAGCACCTTTTCTGCAACTTATAGTCTTAGTGAGTTACCCAGAGCAGCAGTGTCAAACATACTGGCTCATCCTCCTGAGTGCTGGAACCAGATTAGAATCTAATTGGGAAATATTTTACAAAATAAAAAGTTGTTGTTCATTCATGTCTGACTCTTCGTGACCCCATTTGGGATTTTCTTGGCAAAGATACTGTAGTGGTTTGCCATTTCCTTCTCAGGCTCATTTTACAGATGAGGAAACTGAGGCAAATAAGGTGAAGTGACTTTTCCTAGTGAGTGTCTGAGTCTGGATTTGAACTCAGGAAGATGAGTTTCTCTGACTCCAGCCACAGAGCTCTATCCAATGTGCCAATACAACATAGATAATGTCACATTTAAAAAACAAGTCAATATGTGGCCCCATAGCAATCCTTATTTATGGATAAGTGGCCCCCCTTTTTATATGAGTTTGACCTCACTGGCTCAGAGCACTGAGATTTTAACTGACTTCACCAGTGTCAAGTCTTTATTTAGGGTTGCCCAGTCTGTATTAGAAGCAGAATTTGAATACAGATCTTTGTGGCTTCAAAGTCAGCTCTCTATCCATTATGCAACATTACCACTGCTAAGTATGAAATAAGGAAGAAAAGGGACATAGGAGCCAGATTGTGATAGTTCCCAAATGTCTTTGTTTCATTAAGTATTCAATATTATCTTGGCCAAATTTCAAAATTAGCAACAGTACCTGAATGTACCAACATACTGAACATATTGGCAAATTCTTTTTCATTCATTCATCCACTTAATCACTTCATCCACTCGTATGTCTAGGTCCTCTTGGGCAGCAGCTAAATTCCATTCCAGGAAAGATTTTTGTTTCAGAAGAGGTGAATGAAGCACATGGTACTGTTTAGTATAGTAGTTTACTGGTGAGGTTAACTTTCAGAGCCCTCATAAAAATCATAAACCTTTAAAGCTTTAGAGGTAATTTTGTCCAACACCCTCACTGTAAACATGTGAAAATTGAGACCCAGAGAAAGTAAGTGACTTGGCCACAATCACAAATGTAGTAAATGATAAAGCTGAGAATGGAACCCAAACCTCCTGACTCTCGAGTTAAAGTTCTTACTATTGCACCATAATGGACTCAGCCAGAAAGGGATGATTATAGAGTGGGGTTTGAGGGTGTATGTATGAAAATATGTGGCCAAATCCACAGAAAGTGGCCACAGGAAAAAGCCACCCCTTCTTCCCCTCCCAAGCCTGATGTGTTAACCTCTTGTCATTCAGGGTTTCCCACTGTATGGCTCTGACTTGGTCCCTTCTGGACTGAATGTCCAGAGAGGCAGGCAGCTTTCTTCACCCTCTTCTCACTCTCTCAGGCCCCAGGTCTCCTCTAGATATTAGTTCCTTTCATTCAAGGAGGGAATAGATGATAAGGGTATGACCTGATGCACTTGTCCAGTTTAACAGCTCAACAGCTTCAAGGAACAGCTCTCTAATGGTGGAATCTGCTTTCAGTTAGAAACAGATTGAAGAGTTTTTCTTGGGGGAGTGGTATAGCAAAAGAGTTTTTCTGGGGCAACCAGCTATTGCAACTTCTTGTAAAGTCTTCCATGTTCATCAAAGTGCCAGATTGTGGAGCCGTCAGTGATAGGTGGAGGAGCAAAAAGCGAAGATTAGTGAGTGGACAGTAGTGTGAACACTCAGGGTGAAAATATGATTTTCAGGGGGCTACTTTAGACTTTAAAGCCTACTTTAGATCTAAAGTCTACTTTAGACCAAGGGTGTCAAGTTTTGGACTTGTAGTCTGAAGCACTGGGTTTGAGTCAGTGCTCTGCTGCATGTTATCTGTATGATCCTTGGCCTCAGTTTCCTTATCTGTAAAATGAGGGGGTTGGATGACATGGATTCTGAAGTTCCTTCCAGCTCTGGGCTTGTAATCCTATAACTACATGAACTCTCAAATTCCCTTCTGGCTCTGACATTCTCTGTTTCTGAGATCTTATCAGCATCACTCCCCTTATACTGCCCTCAGGGACATGGTGACCAAAATAGTCCGAGGCCTGCAAGGTTTTAGGCCAACTCGAACCTAAGTTTTTGATTTTAGCTTCCTGAAATTGAGGCAATTGAAAACAAACAAACAATAGCAGTGCAACAAAAATAGATAAACAAAGCACCAACTTCCAGGCATGTTTGGAAGTAAAAACAAGCCTATGCAAAGGAATGATTTTCTCTAAATAGATAAAACCCCATTAACCACAGACAGAAAGAGGCAGCAGCAGCCTCCTACTTTCCTTTCATCCAAACCTACCAAGCAGTTGATGTAGGGAGTAAAAAAGATGCACATAGGGAAAAACTCACTTTATAATCCATGAATTTCCAGAAGTCAGGCCTGAGAGAGGTCAACTTTCTCCCCCTGCTCCCTTTTTGGGTAAAGCCAATAATTTTTTAACTTTTTATTCTTTTATGTTAGGCGGCAGGTAAAGTGGGCCCTTAATTGCTGGTTGCATATTGACACACAAAACCCTGGCTTTTAACCTCGAGAAAACAGCTCCCAAAGGCTTTGAGTCATTTGCTAGTAACAGGAGGTATGTAGGATGGGCAGAGGCAACAATCCCAGAACAGCCCTGTCAAAGAGGTAAAACCCCTTAAGTAGCAGATAACACCACAAGGCAGGCAAAGAAAATCACCTGAAGAAGTCAAAGGGATGATGGAAGAGCTGTGACTGCTTCTCAAGTCATTTCTGAAAAAGATGCCAAAGAATCATGGCATTGTCAGCCCCAAAAGTATGGGGTTCGGATCATACAATTGTAGATTTAGATCTGGAAGGGCCTCAGAGCTCAGAGTCCATCCTCATTTTACAGCTGAGAAAACAGAAGCCCAGAAAGGTTGTGACTTGCCCAGGGTCACACAGCTCGCAAATATTTGGTGCAGAATTAGAACTCAGGTCAAAGCCTCACACTTGTTTGCAATGGCATGTTGCAGTGGGGACCTGTGGATGAGTAAAGGGAGCTGGTCAGCATTGGACCCAGAAGCCAACAGGCCCAGGGATGTCCTTGCAGGTCTGGGAAGGGACGGATTCCTATGAAGGCCCTTTGTAAACATGAGAACCAAGACAAGGTTTATAATAGGGATGAAGGGAAAGCATTTCACATTCAATTAATTTTACCTGACCAGGCTAAAGCATGAAGAGATATCTCTGTTTATACATAAAGGCTTAATTCCTATGCTGACATCTAGGCCAGAAGCATCTGCCCATCACCAGCTTGCATTAGTTCTATACATTTCATCTCTCTTGTCCAGGACGACAACAGATCTTTTTTTTTTTTGAAGTGCAAAATATCAA